>NC_133335.1:164791684-165471684 GCF_042186555.1 Aquarana catesbeiana
CTGCGCCTCATGCAAGAGGCCACCCGTTTTTTAAGGAGCCCCCCCGAAGTGGAAGAATCCTATGGCTGCTACTTAGCCAGCAGGCTTCTTCAGATGGATTGGGAGCAGCGCCTCATTTGTGAGCGCCTATTTGGGGAAACAATCCATAAGGGGCTGCAGGGCACGCTAACACGAAACACCCAACTACATGAGGCAGCCCCCCCTCCTCCTCCTCCTCCTCCTCCTGCCACAACTGAAACACCAGAGCCACAGCCTCAAAAGAAGGCTACAGGGAAGGCTGCAGGGCAGCGTGGAGGAAAGGCTGCAGGGAAGAGAAGAAAGTGATGACCTGGGTTCAGTCTGGTCTGACAGAAGACGCAGGCTGTTGTAGGACCACAGTCTGGGGACATCTAGATCATCTGCTGGTGCTGTTGATCTCTGGGATTCTTGGACCAGATTGTGCTCCCTCTTATATGGACTCCGCAAGATCCCAATTTTCTTGTACACCGACTTTTGCCAGCGTTGACTTCCTCTTTATTTTATTTTGACCATGAATAAATGGATCTTTTTTGAGTTTAGCCAAAGACTTTATGTGTTTTCTTTTAAATCATTGATTTTACACACAATGTTAAATTAACAAGGGACAACAATCTCATTGAGTTTGAAAAAAACACACCAAAAATACATTACTAATGTTAATAATGTTCAAATGGTAAGTCTTGAAAATAAAAAAATCTACATAACCAAAAACGGTGCTTTGGGTTAACTTTATCTAAAAACTAAAAAATAATCACTAGAAAAAAAAAATAGAATAATGGGTTCTTTGTGGTAACTTTACAAACCTAAAAAAAAAAAAAGGGAAAAAGTATTATTAGTATGGAAACATTGTTTTTAAAAAGCATACTATATCATTCATGAGATCAAAGAGAAAAAGAATCCAGAAATCAGTTTGGGAGAACTCTGATTATGAACAGCAAAACACCTTCGTTCTTTAGAGCATTCGTAAAGAAGAAATAAAATGCGCTGCATTCAACGATCACAGATTTTGCAGCGTGATGAATGTGCTACCTACAATACGAACACTAGTTTTACTAGACCGAGTGCTTCCGTTTAGTTTTTGCTTATGAGCATGCGTCGTTTTTTTGTCCGTCGGACTAGCATACAGAGGAGCGGACTTCGGGGTCCGTCGTAGTTACGACGTAAAGATTTGAAGCATGTTTCAAATCTAAAGTCCGTCGGATTTGAGGCTAAAAAAGTACGTTGAAAGTCCGGAGAAGCCCACACACGATCGGATTACCAGCCAGCTTTAGTCCGTCAGCGTCCGTTGGACTTTTGTAGACGAAAAGTCCGACCGTGTGTACGCGGCATTAGATTTCTTTTTTCAGCCTGTAGGCTGACTGAAAGAAATGTGTATGGCCAGCTTTAGTAAGACCTGCCTCTCAGTGTATTTTTTTGGACGCAGTCCAGGTCCTGTTGCGATACATTTGCTTTGCAGAAAAGCCAGGGCAACCTTTTGCCGATTTTTGTCTTCAAATGCATGAGTATGAGCAGCACTGCTTTCTAATGCATAAGGCAGCATTCAAAAAGAAACACCTCTCTACGCAAGCTCTAGAAATGGTTATGAATAAAGGAACTCATATACTTGGGATAACAGCACCTGATTCAATAAAACATTTTCCAACATCTGTTGGGACTTGGGAGCCCCTGAACTCACCTGGCTGACAAATTTGCAAGAAGATCTGGGAAGACAGATTAGAAAACATGACCTGAAGTCAGACTATGTTGGTGAGGACAGGTAAGGTAGGACAGAAAACCTGCCCTTCTCATCTGAGCTAGCTGGTGGCAACAGGTTCTGTCAGTGCTGCTCATCTTCTCTCCATTCTTAGGTCAGAACTTTCCTGTTAATGGGCCCCCTGCCTCAGGGTAGTAGGACTGTACATGCATATCCAACTGCCTTTGTATGTTTATGGAGGGCTTAAAATGGCCATTAATGGTCAGAATGCTCACTAAGAAGACAGATTGTAGGAAATGTTCCCCTTCAGATAGCCATTTGTATTGTAATCTCCGTAAGCTGGCCGTCCACCAGCAAGATCATATGGAAGTTCTGAAAATCATTAATCTGACTGTTCTTTTTAGCCGTCATTGAGTCAACTAAATGAAAAGGCCTCTATGAACGGAGGATGGATGAATGAAAGGTCTGCCCTGGTGATTTTCATTCATGGAAGCTATACTACAGCTTTTATGAATGGAGAAAGGGAATGGAAAGAACAGGCATGGTTGGCACTCCTCATGAGTGCTTACGATAGGTCCAGTGGCTCATATTAACCCCTGCAGCACCTGAAGATTACGGCTGCAGGGGTAAGTGGGGGGAAGGACTGACGATTTAAATGAAGAGAGCGTCCACCAGCACAATTCTCAAGGGACAAGGGACAATTCTCATTCACCAACAGCCTAGCACTCCATCTCCAACTTCCACCCAAACAGCTCCTCCCTCTGCTGGGCTGACCTGAGTATTTAAGGAGGCCTGCCCACTGCCAATCCAGATTGGGGATTGGTCAGGGCTCCTCAGAATACCCCAGGCAGCTCCACGTCCCCTCTCCACCTCTCTGTCCAGAAAACAGAATGTTCTGGAAAGAAGTAGGAGGTCCTGGTGATGCTGTCTGTGAGTCACTCAGCACTGCCCTGAGCCACTCCCAGCCCAGATCAAAACAATCAGGCCTGGCTGCCAGCCAGACCTGCCTAAATTTACCTACTCTGCCAAAAACCTATATACATACTTCTAGCAGCCTAGAGGGTGCTACATAGTGAATGCAGGGTCCTCGGTTTTGTAAAATATCATCCAGACCTGCTACTTGAAAGGAATCTCAGATGTATTGTACCCAGAACACAATCCATGTTCACAGTCAAAATTTCATTCATTCAAAAAAAAAACTTGAAAAAAAAATTGAACAAACATTCCTAAAACAAAAGTTTTCAGATGAAGTTCTGCTAGTGTATGGCCAATTTTAAATATCCTATTTTCTTGTCCTTTGAAAATTGTATCCAATGTGTATAGGTACGAAAAAAATGTCATAGTGCTTTGATGTGCAAGATCCTCAACTTTTTTCACTCCAGTATTTAGCAGAGGCACTGTCTAGTGAAAGGATGACCGGAGAGAGGGAAAGAGTGAGGCAGAGAGGGAAAATGATCCTTTTTACAGGGAGACATAGATGGAGCCTTTTCCACAGACAAGCCTAGCAAAACAAAAGAGCAGATTTGCATTCTCAAACAGGGACAGATTAGCCAAACTGTTTATTCTGCTTGTTGATTTTAAATATTTAGCATAATTAGCAAGTAAAAGGCAGGGCATTGTGTGCCGTGAGTGAGGGAGCTGACACACACATACAGGGGCAATTTTTTGTGTAGGAGAGGAACCCCTGGGAGTGCATTGAAGGGGAAGGAGGAACCCCATTGAGGAGTGTAGAAGCCCACTGTAACAGCTATGTAGAGCAAATCAGACGTTTGCTAGACGATACCTTACAATGGCCCTTCTTTAATCCTTTTGTTGGCCTGTCTTTTCCCATATGAGATAAAAACATACATATTATACATCTTGACGTTTCTAATGTCCAGGCCATTCCCACATTACACCACAATGGGAGTTTAAACCATCTTTATTTTTTTCCTTAATTTGATGCACCCTGGCGGATGATGCAATGACAAATGTTTAAGGAATAAATGCTCTTTTAAAGTGATAATGGTTTATTCATTTTAAAGACAATTGTACTGTGCATGTATTGACCTCTGACAGAGGAATTTATTCTATATAAGCTAGAGAGGGCTGGAATATGCTATGTACATATGAAGGGTGGTCATAGCCAAATGTTTTAGGGATCACTCTAAATGAAAGGAATCTCTGATTGATTCACATTCACAATAAAAATTTGGCTAAAGCCATTTTTTCTTTTTTTGGGGGGGTTTTAAAAAGAGCAGCGAAGGGTTAGAGCCCCTTTCAGGTTTTATTGCTGTCTGTGTCTCCACTAGGGAGATTCCGCTTCCGCTGGTGACAACTTTCACTGGCATGGAAAGCGAGATACAACCCAAAATTGCATTTGTCACCAGAGCTGCTGCTAGATACTACAGGGCCCTATACAGCCTACCTGACAGGGTCCCCTCCTCTAAAATTATCAAATTTTATTTTTGCTAAAATGCAACGCCAACAATGCGATGCTTTGCAGCCATGGCAGAAATTATACCCCCTAAACAAGACCTAAAATGAATAATGGCAGAGACAATATCTGCACACCCTCAATGAGTACCGATCGCTTACTGTGTTCAGTTAGGATGGTGTGTTCATTCAGGATGGTGAGCCCACCCTGCGCACCATCCTGAAATAACTAGCCTGCGTGCCCTCAGCAGCTGCCAGTGGGAGAGGGGAGGAGGGGAAAAGGCAGCACTGCAGGGGAAAGGGGCACACAGGGGTACCAGACAGCAGGGGGAAGGGGGCGCAGATACTAGAACCGATCCTCCTGCAGTGCAGCCAGAAGAAGAAAAGAAAGGTAAACCCGGCAGCACTGCACAAGAGTCAGAAGTGTCAGCAATAAGGCCCAGGCCCCCCTTTTGAACTGATGAGGCTGGGGCCCAGTACAGGAGGGCCAGTTGTACTGCCTTATCAGCGGCCCTGTTTGTTACCAACACAGTGGTAATCTTCAAATACGTATATCTGTTGCAGTGACTGGTGTTCACTGCTGGCCATACACATATAGATGAAAGATTCCTCTATGCACACTACCCAGGTGGCTAATGTATTTTGACAGTGGCCCAACCAGTCAAAATACCCAAACAGTGCCTGTATTTGACTGGATCTGGACGCTGTTCAGCCAACAATTTCTACCTGCCTCAAAATTTTCAAATGAGGGATGTCAGGCTGGGGGCGGCTGACAGGGCCATCCATAAAACAAATTTTGGTCATTTGATCAGAAACCAGCTGAAATTCACTCCATGTATGGCCAATTTTCAATGGAAAAGCTGGCCATATTTTAGAGAGATCTCTCATTTCCTGTTGTGTCTACAAGACAGGAAGTGAGGGGAAATCCTTCAGTGGGACACTTTTCCTCCATGATCCTCCAGGTCCAGGATACACTTTTTTTTAACAAATAAATAAAGTGGGAAGCACCTTTTAGAAGTAACCTGTACCAAATGGCACAACTAAAGGAATCCTGCTCTGAGAGGCCAGATGCTTCAATTTTTGACCTGTCCCTTTGAAAAATGCTAGTTGTTTGTCTGTTCTAATGACTTCAGTGCCCTCTAATGATAGCCATACACGGTATGAATTTTGGCTGATTTCTACTGAATTGGCCAAAATTCAAACCATGGCTGGCCTTGTTAGCACCACCTGACTCAGCAAACTTTGATTACCAAGAACATTTTCCAACAAGTCCCTTGAAAGCAGTGGAGCCCACAACCTGCTGGACTGGCCTAAATTTGATCAGTGTATGGCAGCTTTACTTTGACTTCACTGGCTACTTTTTTCAGACTCAGATAGTATTGAAGTCAAAGGATTTGCACCATAGCCAGGCAATTAGTATTTTTAGAAACAGATCGGTAATAAGCACTTGTATTTCTCCCATATATACCTTAATACCCCCTAAGTTAGCTATTTGGCTTTTTTACATTTTTTAATCAATTTAACAAGCCTTTTTTATAAGTACTGCAGAAACAGAAACAACTGTATCTAAGGTAATGACATTCTAAGACATAGACCTGGAACAAGATGGTAAAAGTCAGACTTCCTTATCTCTGTACTTGTTCCAAGTTAATTTAAGCGGAACTAAACCTTCCTGTCCTTTACAGCCAAGTAAGCTGCCATCTTATCCTCTCCTTGCTCTGCAGTCGTCATGATGCTGTATGTGTGATCATTTATGACACCAGCCTTTTGATGACTTGACAGTTTGGTAAGAGCACAGGCAACTGTGACAGTTATCATTCACAGCGCATCTTGAATGTAACTGTTTTGAGAAACAGTTAAATTGAAGGGTTTCGTTTTGGTTTAAACTGGCCAAACACATTAAGATTTCTCTCATTCAGCCCACTGAAATCCATAGATTCCCCCATCCATACAAAACAGCATGGTTGGACAAAGCTCCTGCTGATGGCTGCTGTCTTCTGAATACACCAACAGACACTGTCCAGCCAACTTTCAGTCGGAGACAGCTTTAGGGAGACGTCCTACTTGGATGAAATGCGTAGGGCGGAGCCAAGCGGTGACATCATCACGCCCTCCACGAAACCCAGAAAGTGTCTGTGTTATGCTTTGAGGGAGGGAGGGAGGAAGGGGGGTCGGGGGAGGGGTTTGGGGAGAGAGAAGGGGAAAAAGGGGAGGAGATAATAGGGGAGGGGAGGGAAGGGGGAGGAGAAGTTCCCACTAACCTCTCTTTCCCCACCCCCTTTTCTCCTATCCCCTTTTTTCCTCTTCTCTCTCCCCATACCTTACCCCTCTTCCCCCTTTTTTCTCCCCATCACCCTCTCTCCCCTCCCCTTCAAACCCTCTCCTTTCCCCCGTCATACCCAGCTGCCCCCCACCTCCCCTACCCTCCTCCATCCGCTTCCTCTCTCCTCTTTCCATTTTTTTCATAATGCACAGGACACAATGTATACTATTATTTGTGGAATACATGCCCTAATCTGGGAGCCTTTAGAAATATATATATATATATATATATATATATATATATATATATATATATATATAGTGCGTATATAGTGCGTATATATATGGTTCTTTTTCTTTTATACTGGCAGTATCCTGTCGATTTAACAAAGGAAGTATCCTTCGTTGCCCTCTTTGGTGACCTCACCATTTGTGTTGTTGTGGGGTCCAGACCCCCTGGTTTTATTTGGAGGCACATCAGAACGGCGACAGCAGACTATCTGGATTTTTAATATGGCTGCTCCCCTTTTCTTGTACACCTCTCACGGATGAGTTAGTATTGGGACAACCATGATCGTATAATGTTTTTCCAATATTTATGCATACTTACCTATAGTATTTCTTCGAATAGTTATTGATATGTTTACATTACAGGCTGTCACAACTAAGATTTAGGCACCTCTGAAGAAGTCACAAAACCCTGCCTCAAAACGCGTCTGGTGCCACTTCATCTGCCTTCTGTGCTCCCATCTGTATTACATACTGTGAGTTGTTACGTTGTTATATGTGAAGCTGCCTATTGTACATATGTAGTCTTTTAGATATAATTTTTGTACAAATAAAAGTTTTTCTACTTTTTTATACAAAACTTTCTCAGTCTGTGCCTATATAATCCCATTCAAAGAGGGTTTTCTAGATACCAATGTAAAGAAGTGGGGAGTGTAAGCAGGTGTTAGTACCCCTTTTAGAAAGACCCCTCCCCTGGGTGTAGTTGTGGGTGTAGTCTGTGCTGTGAGTACCTTGTGTGGGCTGAGTCCTGGGCAAAGGGGGATGGGGACAGGCTACCCTTGACATCCGCCATGTATGTTTGAAGCCTGAAGAGGAGAAGGCTTTTTTGGGCCTAGGCCCGGAGAAAGAGGGGGGGACCCATAGTGGAGGGGACATGGAAAACTGGCTGGACTTTCTGAGTTCGACCTCTTTGTCCTGCTTTACTCTGTACTGGAAATAAGGGAGTGGAGAAGCTGCTATGTAGACTGTGAAACATGTTGTTTACAGCAGGACCATTGAAAAGCTTTTAGTGTTGATATTATTTTACTCCTTTAATCATGGAGGTGGGCCTCAGGCCAGGAGAGTGCATGTAACAAAATGACAGAGCTTCTCCATTTACAGGTGTGTGTATACTCTTTTTGAAGAAGAAGCAAGGTGATGCCCTTGACCAGCATGGCCAAGATTTTCATGCAATTTCCAGTGCGACCTTTCAGAAATGCACAGCAAACACGCATCATGCTTGTATCCCCATAATGGCATGCTAATCGAAATTGGAATGTCATTAACAATTAGGCTGAATTCACATCTGCCCGTTTCTGAACGTGCGGCAACCTGCACAGAAAGTGTGCGCTTTGCTATGCCTTTCAGAAAAGCACTGCAAATGCTATTGAGCTTGTGTCTCTATAATGGCAATTGGGGTGTCATTAATGATCAGGCTGCGTTCACATCTGTGCGTTTCTGAACACGTGGCAACCCGTATAGAAAAGGCGCACTTTGCTGTGCGTTGAGTTTGCATCGCCATAATAGTAAGGCAAGGGCGATGCACGCTGCAACGCTTTTCTGAAATGCGTGGCAAGTCACGCATTTTCTGTGCATGTTGCCACTCATTAGCAAAGACACAGATGTGAATGCAGCCTGACAGCCTTAATGACACCTCAATCACGGTTAGCAGACACATGGTTTGGCACGCATTTGTCATGCGAAAAAATGCGCTACACAGTGCCAAAAATTAATTTTTGCTTGCATATGATTGGATGATGGAAGTCAGCATAGATTCTGCTCATTTACCAAGCTGTGGAGCAACTGCTCTTGCAGAGTGCAACTACACTTTGCAAAATTCACAGTGTATTTGATTTTAGTAAATCAACCCCACCGCCTCTCTCTTTCTCCTTCTTCTTTTTCGATAATTCTATTAGAGCCACCAAAGTAATGACATCATGAGGCCTGAATAAACTAACTTCTCAGGCAAACATAACACCCTTTAATAGCCAAACTGTCTTTCCCAGGAGAAATGTAGACCCTTTCTATCAAAAATTTGTTTAAAAAAATATTTGTTTTCACCTTTTTTCACCCTTTTGTATCTAAGTGCTGCATATCTCCCGCAGTCTCTTTGCATCCACTTCCTGTCTACTGTGATGGCTGGGTGACATTTCTCAGTGAAGGTTTCCTGATGGTGATGACAGTGGACCATGGATGTGTAATGTGTGTTAAAAATGGCCACTTTTAATCTCCATCAGAAGCCAGTATGTCAGGGTGACAACACAGGAGCACAGTTTGGAAACAGTGACAGAACATTGTCACCCTCTAATAGTAAATGCCTATATAAAGGTATAATTCTACTTAAAGATGGAAATTTAAAAATATTGAAAATTAGTTTTAACATTGCAGTAAAAAGAGAAAAGTGGTAATGAATTCTGTGTATGGCAGTGATCCTTTGAGGATGTATGTTATGTATTAATAAAGTGGAGTTCCACCCAAAAGTGGAACTTCCACTCGTTGTACTCCTCCCCCCCTCCGGTGCCACATTTGGCACCTTTCGGGCGGGAGGGGGGGCAGGATACCTGTCTTTCACAATTATCCTGTCCCCACTTCCGGGAGCCTCAGCCGCAGGTATTTGCGTCATCGCTGGGGCTCCCTCCTCCTCTCTCCTCCTTCCCCGGCCGCTGGGCCAGTAGGGGAGAGGAACGGAGCCTTCCGCATGCTCAGTAGGGTTCCTGGCGTGAAGCCGTAAGGCTACACTGCTGGGTCCCCTTACTCGCAATGGAGGCGGCAGCACCCGACAGCTGATGGAAACATCAGCTGTGGTGCCGACATCGCTGGGCTCCAGG
The DNA here is from genome assembly GCF_042186555.1 of Aquarana catesbeiana. Taxonomy (NCBI): domain Eukaryota; kingdom Metazoa; phylum Chordata; class Amphibia; order Anura; family Ranidae; genus Aquarana; species Aquarana catesbeiana. The sequence goes on from NC_133335.1 coordinate 164,801,168, forward strand.
ACAGGTAAGTGTCCGGTCCGGTTAATTTTTGCAGCGGATAGCTGACAAGTTCTCCATACTTTCTGATAGGTTGCTTTATGAGATATACAAACAGCACATTGATTTTGAAGGCTAAGTTCCTATCTAGGCACTGCGGTAATGCGTTGCCATGAGACAGCCTATTTATTTGAATGGGCTGCAAATTGCACCAAAATCACACTAACAAGGTGCATGTACTTTTTTTTCAATGTGGTGCACCAAAACACATGATAGTGAGTTTGCATACATTGGCATATATTGGGGTACCATTTGGAATGAATGGCACTGCAGCACACAAGTGCACAAGAAGCTAATTTTTATGGTGTTGCACTAACAAGCACATTAATGCATGCATTACCGCAGTGCATGGATGTAAAGGGAGCCTTAAAGTGGTTGTAAACCCCCCTGAGACATTTTTACATATAGGTAAGCCTACAATAAAGCTTACCTATATGTACTGAAAATATCTTCTAAACGTAGGAGATACTTACCTTGTAGTGCGCTGATGATGTCATAAGCGCATGCACAGTGAAGAAACGGCCCTCAGTGCCGTTTCTTCCCCAGCATGTACCATGACTGGCAGCTCCCGCACGCATGCGTGGGAGTGACGTCACGCGGCCCTGAACAGTCACAGAGTCCGTGGCCCTGGAAGGAAGACAGGTGAAGACGGATGCTTCCACCAGCGGGGACAGCGCCGGCTTCGTTTGCAGGTAAGTGCCACATAATGGGCTAGTATGCGATGCATACTAGCCTATTATGCTTTTACTTTGCAGGGGAATAAAGAGGAAGTAAAACCCATCAGGGTTTACTTCCTCTTTAAGATTAATATAAGACCAAGTAAAGGGATGTATCTCTACGACTAAACTATAATACCATTCCATAATTTAGACAAACAGGAATTTGTTTAGCTGTTAAGGCAACACCCGGTCGAGTTAAAATTGCAAAGCATCATGGCCACAGCATGCGTACCCCCACTTCCCAGCTGCAACGGTAGAATTTAGCTGTGCGGTTGGGGTGGTAAAACTGCAGCTCGGCTAGCTGTTTTTACTGCCCTCTGGTCACTCGTGTGAAAGAGCCCTTAGTGTGTATAATAAAAGAGAAACAAATACTGTAAATAAAACTGATACTTCATCATTAAACAATTTTCAAGTATACAGTATATCAACAAAAATATAATTGTAATGATGATACCAAAAGGTACTTCTTTATTGTTAACACGCTAAATTAGTTTTAAAAGCTGTGAACCTGATGTGCTGTAGAAAATGAATGCTGCCCTTGAAGTGTGTTATAAGCCGTCGGGCCTTTGTAGGCACAAAAACCTCAGGAGTTGGGTTGCTGCAGCAAAAAATAGCTCAGGAAATTAAAGGTTTTGTTACTCCAATAAACGTTACAGGGCACTCAGCACCTATGTTAGTCCAATAAACTTGGAACATTTAACGATCCTGTTTCACTCATAAACTTTAGAAGGGGCAATAAGACTTGTGATAATGTAACTTTGGAATATTGATGAATTTTGTTGGAGAAAAGTACAAAAAAAAATCAAATAATATATTAAAAAATAAAAGAAGTTGATACACAAATTTTGAAGACCTTTTAAGATAAGGTCTAGATTTACATTTTTTTAAATATAAAATTCACATAACTTTCACCCAAGATTCACACATTATGGCAATTTAATCCAATTGGAAAAATGTTTGAACATTGGGTAAAAGCTGTGTGAATCTTGTATGGAAAAAAATATATATAAATAGACCCCAAAGTGTGTACACTACCAATTATTACATTTTTCCCAAAAGCGGAGGCCGAACTATAACTTTTAAGATAAAAATACCCCTAGAATGCTCATGCCTCGTGCAATTTAAACTATGCCCCGTTTTCTATCTGTGCAGCATTGTTTTCTTGCTTTGTGAAGTTTCTGCACAGCGCGGCCATCTCCAGTGTGGGCATCTAAAGCCACAGTGTCCTTCTTCCTGGATTCCATACATGCTGGCTACCCAGCATGCATCTGCCAATCTCACGAATGTGCAGTGCGGTGCAATTTTGGTCAGCTTGGCATGGCACAGCCATGCCAAGCTGATTAAGATTTTCTATAGACGCCAATGTTAAATTTTACTGGAGCCATGCGATGCCAAGCTGGGCAAGAATTTCCATAAATGCTATGCCAAGTTGACCAAGATTTCCCAAGAGCCAATGTAAAACCGGAAATGACGTCTGCAGCCGCGGCCCCTTAGAGGAGGAAGTGAAATTAGATATAGGCATAAATCAGGTAAGTGAACAGAAAAAAAAAATTTGCCAATTCATTTTAAGGATGCACATTAGTGCTGCATGGTGAGGAGTAAAAAAATGTGGGTGGAACTCTGCTTAAAAATTGGACTTACAGTTGTAGCTATGCACTGAGTGGTAGTCATTTTCATCCTGGCATTTGTTAACCCCTTGGCACTGGCCGCACACAAATATGTGACCTCTCGGCGCCTGGTCCTTGACACTGAGGGGCCACATATTTACTTGAATTGCTGACCATACAGCTGTGCCGCTCCCAACACAGTCACCGGCGCCTAACTGAAAGTTTTTGGATCACGTGACTGCGTGACAGCCAATCACATCGGTCACGTGCTCTTCAGCCCCGCATAAACCTCTTAAAGGGCCGGGAGGCGCCAGCGTGGGGAAGTTAATGATAAATGATACAGCCAATACTCCATACTCCTACTACTTGACCTCTCTGTGGCCCTTGATACTGTTGACCACCCGCTCCTTCTCAATAAACTACATTCCCTTGGCCTCCGAGATTCTGCTCTGTCGTGGTTCTCTGCCTATCTATCACAGCGCTTCTTCTCCGTCTCCTCCTCTCCATTGCCCCTTTCTGTGGGGGTCTCCCAAGGCTCTGTTCTTGGACCCCTTCTCTTCTCTATCTACACCTCCTCCCTTGGTCTCTTGATAACCGCCCACGGCTTCCAATACCACTTATACGCTGATGACACTGAAATATATCTGTCTACTCCTCACCTCACTCCTTTAGTCTCCTCTCGCATTACTAACTTACTAACTGACATATCGGCATGGATGTCGCACCACTTCCTTAAACTAAATCTCTCTAAAACTGAGCTATTAATATTTCCCCCTCGCCTGTGCCCCCCTCCATGACTTTTCCATCAAAATCAACAATGCAACTATCAGTCCCTCCCCTCAGGCCAGGGTACTAGGTGTAATCCTAGACTCTGACTTGCCATTTCAGCCCCAAGTCCAATCATTGTCAAAAGTTTGTAGAATTCACCTCCGTAACATCTCTAAAATTCGCCCCCTTTTAACAAATGAAACCACCAAGCTCCTCATTCACTCCCTTGTTATCTCTCGCCTTGACTACTGCAACTTCCTTCTCATTGGCCTGCCTCTCTATAGGCTATCCCCTCTTCAGTCCATCATAAATGCTGCTGCCAGACTTATCCACCGATCAGTGTCTGCCAACCCTCTCCTCCAATCCCTACACTGGCTCCCAATCATCCAGCAAATTAAATTCAAAATACTAACCACAACATACAAAGCCATTCACAACTCTGCTCTGAGCTACATCACCAATCTTGTCTCCAAATATCACCCAAATCGTCCTCTCCGCTCTTCCCAAGACCTCCTACTCTCAAGCTCTCTCGTCTCCTCCTCTCATGCTCGTCTCCAGGATTTCTCCAGAGCCTCTCCCATCCTCTGGAATTCTCTGCCTCCACTGGTCCAGCTATCCCCTATTCTTGCTACCTTCAGGCGATCCCTGAAAACTCACCTCTTCAGGAAAGCCTATCACGTCTCCAACTAATCTTCTGCCACTTCCATCAGCTCTTTCCCCACAGTTACAACCTTTTTTACCACCTGCCCCACCCTATTAGATTGTAAGCTCTTCTGAGCAGGGCCCTCTTAATTCTTTTGTATTTTTTTGTATTGCAACTGTATTGTCTCCTTTTATATTGTAAAGCGCTGCGTAAACTGTTGGCGCTATATAAATCCTGTATAATAATAATAATAAACGAATACTAAAAGCTATAGTACTGAGGCTAAGTTCACACCTATGTGTTTTTAGTGCGTTTTGAACTTTGGCTTTGCGGAAACGTCCTACAGTCAATTTCCTATGGGTCAAGTTTGCATCTATGCGCTTTTCAGCCACTGCGTTTTTGGAAAGGGTTGGTCTTTTTTTCCAGCAGCAGATTGCGTTTTGCGTGTAATAAGCTTCAATAGTAACGCACGAAAAATGCAAGTGTTGAGTTTTTGATGCATTTTTACATGTGTTTTGCAGGGTTTCTTTTCTCCTTAACAAACTGTGAATAGCCATTTTTTTTGTCTTATTTTTTCTTTGCTAGCCTGGCAAATCTTTTTATTTGATAGCTAATGACTCATCGGTTGTTAAGGATGCGGCATCCAACCTTCTATTCACAGTTTGTTAAGGAAAAAAAAGCAAAACGCATCAAGAACGCATGTTTAAACTTGCAAAATGGGACGAAAAACTGCAGCAACCACAACTGCATAGATGTGAACCTAGTCTAAATCTTTAGACAATTTTCGTAAGGACTTTAACCCCTTTGTGCCTAAGGGTAAAACAAATCTTAATGTCTAAGCCCAATTTTGCAACTTTGACATGTGTCAGCAAAACAGTACATATCAACTACTTTGTGCATCCAGGATAAATTGGGCTTTCATCTTGTGGTAAATGGTAATGTATACCTCCTGATTCTTTTTAATTATCAAAAGAAAACTGGCCCAAAATAGTAAAAAAAACCATACTATCATAACCTACCATCAAAGACCTCCTGGGAGGACAAGGATGAATTCCTCGATGTCATCTACTGGATGCGGCAGATCCTGGACATTCTGTATTGGGGGTGATATGGGGGATTGCTCCTCTGAAGGGATTTGTGGGAATAGCTATTTTCTGCCTAATAAATGCCAGAGTACTGTACCTATATTTTAGCAGCTTCCAACATGTAGATGAAGAAGAGTATGGAGGGACCTGGGAGCTAACAAAGGAGGGATTCATGACGTTGTTTGCCCTATTTTTGGTTGTCTGGGTCATTTTTTACACAGCTATTCATTTTGATTGACAATTTTCTAACATCCCTTTTGCCAAATTCCCTCATTTTGTCAATGGGGAAAAAAATGATACATCACATTTTTAATACAGAACAATAAAAACCTACAAAGAACATTGACAGCGAAGGGAAATCGGCAAAGTTTTTTTTTCTCCTGATGATCGCAGTACCTGTATTGCAGCCCAGAAACGATGTGCACATTTTTCTTTTCTTTTTTTTTTTTTTTTTTTTTTTATCCTACCTAAAACACACTGACACTAACTGACACTGGTACTAATTTTTTTTTTTTTAAAAATCTGGTTAAAAAAATACTGACCCTGACCTTTGACCCTGACCTTTGACCTTGATCTTTGACCATGACTTTGACCCAAACACTAACCATGGCACTGACCTAGATCAAACCTTGAAAAATTTCTACTCATATAACTCATATAAATTCATAATGCATATTCGTACCTGACTTTACTTGTTAACCCTGTTTAACCACATGCCGACCGGGCCATAGCCGAAAGACAGCTACAGAGCGGTCGGCTTATTCTGGGTGGGCGTCCATGGACGTCCTTACAGAATCCCGCTCCCGCGCGCCCCCTGGGGCGCGCACCCGGGAACATCCGTGATCACCGGGTCCGGGGTACCCGGCGCATCACGGATCACGGTAAATGGCCGCTGGTAGCGGCTGTTTACCACGTGATCGCTCCATCAAATGATGCCAGTTCCTCCCTCCCCTCTTTGTACCGATCGTTACAGTGTGAGAGGAGAGGGGGAGAGATCGTTTGCAGTGCTGTGGGCAGTACAGATCCAACCCACAGCGCTGCTCAGTGCCCATATTCTGCCATACTCAGCCATACTATGCAATACTCTGCAATACTATGTAATACTCTGCAATACTATGTAATACTCTGCCAATACTCGCCAATACTCTGCCAATACTCGCCAATACTCTGCAATAAATTTTAACAGAAACAAGGAATTTTTTTTTTTTACCGAATTTACAGTGTTTTTTGATTTATAGCGCAAAAAATAAAAAACCCAGTGGTGAATAAATACCACCAAAAGAAAGCTCTATTTGTGTGAAAAAAAGGACAAACATTTCAAATTGGTACAGTGTTGCATGACTGAGTAATTGTCATTCAAAGTGTGAGAGCACCGAAAACTGAAAATTGGTCTGGTTAGGAAGGGGGTTTAAGTGCCTAGTACTTAAGTGGTTAATAACCAATAAAATGTGTTGAATAAAAAACACCTTGATCAAGGTATTTTTTTGTTTGTTTTATTTTTGTTTTATACACACACTTTTTTTTTCTGTCTCTGCAAGGACAGAGAAAGACACAATCTATCTCTTTCGCCCATTCACAGAGACAGAAAACACATAGGCTGGCTTCACAATGACTGCTCGCTGTGATAGACAATCAGAGGCTATAACAGCGATCAGGTGACCTGGAATCGGACGTCTGGGTCCCAATCCTTAGAATGGGGCCTGCGGTTCTCATGGGACCCTGGTCTCTGTGCTGGGAGCGCACCATGTGGTGCGCTCCCAGCACAAAGGGAGATATGCAAATATGCGGTCCCACGGAAAAAAGCCTAGTCCAGTGAGGCCACATATTTGTGTTACTTCTGTGCCAAGGGGTTAATTAATGTGACATTGGCCTTATGGCTGGCAGTATTCTAATTTTCAGAGTGGCCCTAAAGACAGTCTCTCATCTATCTGTGTCCACTTTTGTCAATTTTTTCATCCATTTGTAACATGCGTTGTAGTTCCGTTTTCATGCATTTTCTATTGGGAATCATATTGCATGAAAATGCACAAAAATTCAGACACGCCTACTTTTTACCAATGCAGCACAGAGAATAGCCTCATTGGATGCTGTACCCCCGCCCCCATTAACACCTACTTGTATCAATCCAGTGCTGTGCCAAGCTGCAGTTCTTCGATCCATCTATTTCTTCTAACAGGAGGACCAGGCAGCAAAGGGAGCCATTGGATCCTGCTGCTATCAGTCAAATCCCGTGAGCATATACTGTATGGTATCCAAGGCAGGAAGACATCAGAATACCTTCAGGGGGACATATACAGAAGAAAAATCAAATTTTTATTGGAATGTATAAAGTGTATAATCTCTCTATGTTTCTACTAGGGCAATTACTGTGACTCCTGTGTAGTCATTGAGTAACCAGTACAGGAAGTAAGGGGAATTCTCTGTAATGGTAATAAACCCCCGACAGAGCTAAAAAAAAATAAAAAATAAATTACCCAGGGGGTTCTTTTTCTAAAGAATAACTTGCACGCTATAGGCCCCCAAACTGTTTTAATTTCTCGGAGCTTTGACATGAATTTTGGCAAGCAATGGATATAAAAACATGTGGCCAGTGGGCTGGTGGAGTTTGGATGCATTTTTGCAAATCCTGTCCTGGTTTGTCATTTTCTAAAGTGAGAGTTTTCTTGAACCAGTGTTATTCCTTATTTCATTCTTTAATATATGAATGCTTTATTGTACTGGGAAATGGAATTCAATAAATCCCTAGAAACAACAGCTGGAACAAAAACAAAGATCTTTCTTGCATAAAAAGTAGAAAAACAGTTATCCATGTATTATGTTCCCCGTAAAGTTTACTGTACAAAGTAAGGTCCGTTGGCATGGACCATAAGGTGAGTACATGGATTGAAAACTGGCTACAAGGGCGAGTTCAGAGGGTGGTGATAAATGGGGAGTACTCGGAATGGTCAGGGGTGGGAAGTGGGGCCCCCCAGGGTTCTGTGCTGGGACCAATCCTATTTAATTTGTTCATAAACGACCTGGAGGATGGGGTAAACAGTTCAATCTCTGTATTTGCGGACGATACTAAGCTAAGCAGGGCAATAACTTCTCCGCAGGATGTGGAAACCTTGCAAAAAAATCTGAACAAATTAATGGGGTGGGCAACTACATGGCAAATGAGGTTTAATGTGGAAAAATTTTAAATAATGCATTTGGGTGGCAAAAATATGAAAGCAATCTACTCACTGGGGGGAGAACCTCTGGGGGAATCAAGGATGGAAAAGGACCTGGGGGTCCTAGTAGATGATAGGCTCAGCAATGGCATGCAAGCTGCTGCTAACAAAGCAAACAGAATATTGGCATGCATTAAAAAGGGGATTAACTCAAGAGATAAAGCGATAATTCTCCCGCTCTACAAGACTCTGGTCTGGCCTCACCTGGAGTATGCTGTCCAGTTCTGAGCACCAGTCCTCAGGAAGGATGTACTGGAAATGGAGCGAGTACAGATTAGAGCAACAAAGCGAATAAAGGGACTGGAGGATATTAGTTATGAGGAAAGGTTACGAGCACTGAACTTATTCTCTCTGGAGAAGAGACGCTTGGGAGAGAATATGATTTCAATTTACAAATACCATATTGGTGACCCCACAATAGGGATAAAACTCTTCCAGGAAAGGGAGTTTAATAAGACACGTGGCCACTCATTAAAATTAGAAGAAAAGAGGTTTAACCTTAAACTGCGTAGAGGTTTCTTTACTGTAAGAGTGGCAAGGATGTGGAATTCCCTTCCACCGGCGGTGGTCTCAGCGGGGAGCGTCGATAGTTTCAAAAAACTATTAGATAAGCACCTGAACGACCACAACATACAGGGTTATACAATGTAATACTGACATAAAATCACACATATAGGTTGGGCTTGATGGACTTTTTTCAACCTCACCTACATACTATGTAAATATGTTTTTACAATATATGCAAACAGTTTTCATGCCTCCCAACCTTAAGAGATGGGAAAAGTGATACCAAATATGTAGCAAAGGGCCCCCCCCCCCGTTTTTTAAAATCAGCTTTTGTTAAAGAATAAAGAGACACATTGTACAGCCAATGCACATATGATTTCCTCTGAGATGTTACAAATTAGGACCGTTCCAATAAACTGTAAATAGAGAAATCATTCACACAACATTGTGGTTCTACATATCACACTCCAACTCAAAGCATAGTTCAAGGATTCATTTTTCTTTCCCATTACATTTGCTCCTATTTAATATAAGAAATGCAATAATTTATATATTGGATGAAAGGTTGCAGCAGTACCACACTTTTGATAGTGTACAGCTTAATACTGGTTAATGAAGAGGATCTTCGCCCTAGAAAGGAAAAATTAAAAGTCAGCAGCTACAAATATTGTAGCTGCTGACTTTAAATAAAAGGACACTTACCTGTTCAAGGATCCAGTGCCATTCTCACCCGACTCTTCGCAGGTCTTCAGGTCCCCGGCATCGGAATGTTTAGTGCAGGAAAGCCCGCTGTGACTCCTTGTAGCTTCCCATGACTCTGCGACTTTGAGAATGGTTCCGCAGTCTCCTGGGACATATGACGTGTCCTAAAGGCTGTGGGCAAAGAGAGGGGGGTCAAACTTCCACTCAGATCGCCTAGGTCATCCAAGCAGAAGTGGGAACGGTTACCTATGAAAACTAGATACTCGCTCCTACACCCTCCAAAAAAAAGAAGACATAAAGCAGAACTTCCCCTTTTGGGTAACACCTTTCTTCTTTTGACATTGTCCTTAAAATTATATTAAAGGCTGTCTTTTTTTTAAAATAACAAATATGTAATACTTATGTGCTCTGTGCAGTGGTTTTGCACAGAGCAGCCCAGATCCTACTCTTCTTGTGTCCCCTGCTAGAGCTCCTGGCTCTGCCCTCCTGCCGAGTGTTAAAGCAAAGCTGACCATACATATAGTAAATTCCATCCAGTTCCTGACAAACTGGCTGAAATGCACTCAGTTTGTAGCCCAGGCAGCCTCCTCCTGGCCATCATTCCCAAAATGAAAAATTGAAGTAGCAAGGTGCAAAATTGTCAGCCAAACAGCACCTGCATCCAATCACATACGGGGACTTTTCGGGCAATAGCCACAATAAGAAATTCATACATCCGTACTGTGTATCTAAAATTCCAAAATACTCACCCTAACCCATGATCATTTAATGCCAGGTCAGGTGTTAACTTCACTTCTTGAATTCTATGGACACTTCCATTGGACTGTCAAGCTGCATGGTGCCCTCAGGGTTTAGAAGACTGCAGCGGTGTGTTGACATCATGAAAGGGCAACTGGTTGACACTGACTGCAGCACTGAATCCAGTAGACAGCGAACACGTGAGGGATATGAATTTCAGACAAGGGTGAGTAAAAATCAACTCCTGTACATATTTTATGAAAATGAAAAGTGGGGGAAGCAAAATAGAGACCCCTACCTATGGGAGCTGGTACCAATTCAAATGGGTAGTTAAACTGGTAAATTCAGTTTACATAGTTAGATAGTCAGTCTGGTTGAAAAAAGTCCATCTAGTTCAACCAATAAAAGGGGAAAAAAATTCAGAATAACTCAACACCAAGTTCACTATATGGACCACTTATGTATTTATATTCATATCCCCCTTAATCTCCTCTTCTCAAGAGAGAATACATTCAGTTCTTCTAATATTTCCTCATAGCTGAGCTCCTCAATGCCTCTTATCAGTTTGGTTGCCCTTCTCTGCACTTTCTCCAGTTCCCCAATATCCTTTTTGTGAACTGCTACCCAAAACTGAACTGCATGTTTCAGCTAAGGTCTTACTAATAATTTGCACAGGGGCAAAATGATATCTTATCTTTCTGGAATCCATACCTCTCTTAAAGCGGAGTTCTACCCAAAAGTGGAACTTCCACTTTAAACACTTCTTGCCCCCTTAATTTTCTTGAGGGGGGGTGCCTGGTTTTGAGTGGGACTTCCTGTCCCACTTCCTGCTTCTGAGTATGGGCCGCCTAGGCGACTTCTCCTCTCCCCCTAGGTGGCCCATCCCTCTCGCAATCTTCTGGGACACGTCACATGTCCCAGAAGATTGCCTGTCCAATTGGAGAGTGCAGCGCGACTCGTGCATGTACAGTGTGCGCCCGGCCGTGAAGCCACAAGCTGTCACGGCCGGGTGCCCACAGTTTCAATGGAGGCGCCACGGAGAGGAGGAGGAGAGGAGCGAGGCTCCATGCACCCGCATCGCTGGACCGTGTGACAGGTGAGTGTCTGTTTATTAAATGTCAGCAGCTAAACCTTTTGTAGCTGCTGACTTTTAATAAACAAAAAGAAGCCTGGAACTCCGCTTTAAAAACAAGAAAGGATTTTGCTTGCTTTGGAAACCACAGTTTGGCATTGCATGCCATTATTAAGACTATAATTTACCAAAACACCCAGATCCTTCTCCACCATTGATTCCCCCTAATATGTATGTATGATACATGCATGTTTTTAGCCCCCAAATGCATAACTTTACATTTATCAACTTTAAACCTCAATTTGATTTGCTATTTTTTTTTTTTTTACATCAGAAAAGATTTTATTTAGAAAATAAAACAGGAAATATAACAGTAGCGTAGGCACAAAATTTCCAAGACAGCTTCCACAATTACCATGAATATCGACAAATGACATCATACAGGTCAATAATGTATTTATATAAAACCAAGAAGAACAGTGTCTCTGCTGTAATCTTAAAAGTAATCGAAACACGCACAGTTCAGCTTAAACAGTAACAGTTATACATCTTAAAGCGTCACATAGGTGAATTAGCCTTGGCCTATTAGTAATCTATCCAACTCCAACGTGCTCTAACCTGGTGTTTCCAGCCATGGCCCCATAAGTGATCACATTTTTGGGGTCTGCCCCTGTGCTGGTAGATATACTTTTCCAATCTGAGAGTTTCTCCCATACATTGTAGCCATTCTTTATGAGAAGGGGTGTTACTGGACTGCAAGTTTCTAAGCAAAACCCTACTTGAAAAAGAACTCTAGTAACTGCTTCTTGTTTATTTACCAGTCACGTGTTTTTTTTTCAAATCTTCTGAATGGTTCTGCAGCTTCTTAGGTGACCCAAAGGACCCATAAGATTAAAGAAATGTAACAGACGTCAGACCAACGGTAACAGCTGAAGAAAAAACATCCCTCCCTCCCCTTGTCGCGGTCCTTTATTGTGTGGCTTCATCCCACAGTTGGTTTTAATGGTTTACTATTTTGTTAGGTTCGAGTTTTAATGGCTGAACCATTTGTATGTATAAGCATGTACTTATTTGGTGGTCTAGTTAAGAGTAACTATAAGTAGCGTCATAAATAAATAAATAATTATTATTGGTAAATTGTATTTATTATATCAATAATAAAGGGCTGCAGCTATTCATACCAGACCATCGGGTCTAGTAGTCTTTATTTTTTCAATAGCAGTAGTATTTGAGTTTAGTCTCTAGCCCCATAATCTGTGCGAATGGATGTGAGGGGGTAGGATTGCGTGTACCCCAATATGGGCTTTAATAATACATTTTATATAGTTGCATAGGCGTGCGCAGGTGGTGTGCTGGGTGTGCCTTGGCACACCCTAATCACCCTGTGCGCATTAGCATTATCCCTCTCTGTGCTGGCAGGAAGATGGGAATTATATCCTTCTGACCAGTTCTGCCATTCATTGAGTGCTACCATACTTGTCTTTACTGCACCCATTAGAGTGTGCACGTATGTATATAAATATAAAATATACATATATATATATATATATATATATATATATATATATATATATATATACATATATATATATATATATATATATATATATATATATATATACATATATATATATATATATATATATATATATATACATATATATATATATATATATATATATATATATATATATATACATATATATATATATATATATATATATATATATACGCACACATGTGTGTTTGAGCTTTGGGGTGCACACCCTAATGCAATAGGCTGCGCACACCTATGTATAGTTGCCTATACATGGAAGCAAAAAAAGGACTAGTATGGAAAAAGGCACTTGATTGCAAAAAAGGGCCAGATCCTCCAAATGAGGAACAGTTGGGAGCAATGTATTTTTCTTTATGTGGCTGTTAGTAAAGAAAGTGTTTAAACCCAGCTTTGGAGAAAAGAAGGCAAAGTCCAGGTGGATGGAGCTTTGTGGTTGCACGAATAAATAAAACTACTGAGTACTTCAAAAGGAATGGCATCAGGAAAGTGTACACTTTTTATTAAAGGCAATTAGGTTTAACATGTTTTTATTGGGAGTAGTTCTCTTTTATTCTGGCATCTGTAACTGAACAATAGGTTGTGGCCAGCGCTGGAGGATCTCTCCACAACCATGAAAGCAGACAAGTCCAGGCAGGCAGAGCTGGGCCATTCGTGTGACCAGGGTGCAGCATGTAACTCCTTCACACCCAGGACTGAGCGTCCCTGCCGTCACAATGACTGTAGAGGAATTCAGCATACAGGTTGGCTTTATCATAATAACATTATGACCTGCCAAACAAATACCTAAGGCTCATGTTACCTGTGGTTGACTATTAGTGCTCAAGCTTACAGAGACTCTGCCATGGAAAAAAAAAAGACCTGTATGGTTGTGAAGGAATCGGCTGTTCTCTGACTCATGTGCTTCTGAGAGAATTTAAATGCGTTCACTGTCTGAAAACAAGCAGGGGCCACTTGTAACATGTAATTTGCCATAACAAGGAAAAGCAACAGGTTTGCTTCAGCCCCCATATACATTGACACATGCGACAATGCAGGGCAAAAGGATCACCATAATTTTCCAAGGGGCCCGTTCACACCTGTGCATTTCTCTTCTGTGTGCCTTGAAAAAAAGTACTCCTTTGGTGTGACAATGCACGTTTTTGGTCCCATAGACTTCATAGGAAGGATGAGGAACACATGAAAAATGCATCAAAAAAATGCATGGAAATGCAGATGCAGATGTGAACCTAGCCTTAAAGCCTAACGCCGGCCATACACAATTCGAATCTTGGACAGTTCAGCAGGAACCAGCTGAGATTTGAACTGTTAATGGGCAGGCTGAATATACCAAGTTGATCGATCGATCAACTTGGGTAGAACCAGCCTGCCGGATTCTCTTATGATTATCGTAGCGGCTGCTATAGCTGCTAGCTATAATCACTGTCTTCTCCTGGTAGGGATGGCTTCCTCCATCGAGAGAAGACAATTGCTGATTCACCTGTCAACACTGTCTGCGTTAATGGGGGAATCATGCAAATTTCACCGTGTATGGCCAGCCTAAGTTTAGGCAAAATTTTTTTTAAAAATCAGCACAATGCACAGTAATTACAATACTTCAATGAAGAAACGATCTGTTAATGGATGAGGAGGACCTTTATTCAACTGCCCATCCTCCATTCTTGGAGCACTATTCATTAATGCAAGCTATAGTACAGCTTCTATGAAAACCCCAGCAGCCCAGGGGAAGGGGGTTCAGAGGATGGAAGATTTCAACTAAAACAGCACCTATCAGCACAAGGGACACTGTTTTTCAACTGATTTTGTTTCATAGATGCTGTGTGGATAGGTGAGGAAAGAAAGACCAGTGAGAGTCTTGGGCCTGAAAATCTGAGACTGAAAGAGGGGGATAGGAACCAGACTGCTGCCCATACTGTTTCCTATTCAGCTGCCCGTTCTTATTTCTGCAGAACATTTCTCCTGAAAAAGAAAGAAATGTTCTACTCCTGATTAGGTTGCCAGAGAAGTGGCTTTAAACCAAAAAGCATACATTTATATTGCAATGTCCATTTCTTAAACATGATGACTGCATCAGTTTTCTTTTGTAGGCTTTCTTTCTTCTATTTCATCTGGTGATCTGGCTAATAATAAGTGTGTTGTTTTTTAAAAGAACAAGCTCTCCAGCAGAATGTATCAGTTACAGAGATGAGACAATCCAGTTAACACTGGGGTGCCCACAATGATCAGCTTTTATTTATGTAAAACCTTTATCTCTAAGGGAAAAAACAGGTTAAAAATGCTTAAAAAGTATTAGCGTGAGTTTGGCTTTAGTTTGTTAGTGTATTTAAATCTGCTAGTACATCTAACATTCCCCTCCCCCCAGATTGACAATGCTGCTGTAGCCGGGCATCTGACACCCCCTCACCCCCGCTTATCTGCCCCCCTGCAGCAGATGTGTGTGCAGACTCTCTACCCTCTGCTGGGCTGCTGTTAGAGAGAGAGATGCAGCCGGGTCTGTGATCCTTTGCCCTCCCACTGTCTGTGCACTGTGTAAAAAGAGCAGCTCTGCATGTCTGTGTGTGGTTTTAATTTCCCGCACTTGCCCCTGCTGTGTGAGTAGGCTCTGTAATCATTCACTGCATGCTGTCCTCTGCTCCCCCCCCCCTGCAGTTGGATCAGATCCAAACAACAACAAGGGAGGATACTGTAAAGGACACTGGGACTTGTAGTTTCTCAGAGGGAGAGCACAATACAAATAAATGGAAGACAGATGGCTGCCAAACTACAGGAGAAAAAATTCCCTGTTCTGAGAGGAAGAGAGACAGGACTGTTTTTCCAGGTGAAATCCAGACACTGTGGGTCTTTTAGAGAGGAGAAGCCATGTTGAGAGGACCAGCTGTGAGATGTGCCACTGCTGAGCGAAAGACACAGAGAGGTCTTGCTGTTGGTGGCTTACTGCCCACATCAGAGGGAGACCAGACCTGCTGCTGAGGCTGCCAGAGACTGCACATGTGTGATCCAGCATTGAAGAACTGAGCCTCTGGGACCTGATGGCTGGACTCACTAACTGCAAAGCATGTCAAACAGGACATGTCGCCTGCCGGGAGTGGTAAAGGAGAATCCATATTTAATTTGTTGCCACACCCAGCTCCACGTAGACTGCTCTTTTCTTAGTACCCCTGCAGCTATACATTGCTTACGTACCCCACTCAGGAGCACTTACGGATTCCCCGGATCTGAGTTATCTCTACAGAGTGCACTCAAGAACATTATTATTGAGTTATTTTGGGTCTGACTGCTCAATAATAGTTATCTCAGTCTGGACTATTATTGATGCAAGCTAGGTATTTCCTCCTGTGTTAGGCCAGCATTCACTTTATTAGTTCTGCAACTTTGAATTGTTTATTGCTTCATGCTTCAAGTTTTGAATTTCTTTTACCTGCTTTGATGTAAAACACTTACTTAACGTATCTTCTGGTAGTCTTTGGCCTAATTTCCGTGTATTATCATACATCTGGGACTTACTAACCCTTACATTATCCAGGTGAGAGTGGTCCTCCACCTCTAACTGGGTGTGTCAGTGGGGACCACACGGTTTTAAGACTTGTGGCAGAACAGAGGACCCATCATCATCAGTGGCTCTTGTGGGGGTTAGTGCTACACTACTGTCCAAATGGGCTCCCTTTGCTCCTTCATCCAGAGTGGAGGCATTCTAATACAAGAGGTGCGTTACTGGCCAGATCACCAGGTAAAAAAAGCCTAAGAAAACCGATGCAACCACCACATCTAAGGATTGGTAACCTGCAATATATTACATTTTTGTTTTTTGAGAACCTGGGAGATGTATCAATATCAATAAGATCAAGTTTTCCTTTCAGTATTTCACTCTTTCTCCAGCCTTCCCTTCTCTTGAAGTCTATTTCTTACACGTTCACTATGACCAGCTCCATCAAACTCTGACCTGTCACTCCTCATCATCTCTTAGTACGCAAAGTTCTCTATCAATAGCTTCTCATTTCTTGTAAACAGCAGTCTTGGAACACTCTTAACAAGAGAAGAAGGAAAAGCTGTGATTATCTAAGACTCTCTCCGAAATACCTCCCTTGGTTTCCAAGCTTTGTAAGCTAATCTCCCCCTCCCACCCTATGAGGATACACTCCTGTTACAAATAGTCTGGCGCATAAGCTAGCTCTGCAAAAAAAAAAAAATAATAGAACACGTTAACTCCTTCGATATGCTATGGAACAATTTTGCCATTAGGAAACTAAAAGGAAATCGTATTGTTTCCTATGCATGTTGAATGTAACCACCCTGGATAACATGTTGTATACATGCACAGAGCAGTGTGAGAGGAAGGGGGAAGTCAGCCTGTGTTCCAAGTCCCATTTATTGGCACCTTGGAACGTCGTTAATCATTTACTTTCAAGTCTTTTATCTTCCTCATGCAAAGGAAGAGTTTTTTGTTTGTGTTTGGGCTTTAGCAGTAAATGTGACTCATGCTGGAGGTTGTAGATTTATTACAAACTAGCATAGCTTTTGTGAAAGCCAGACTACTGCTCAATGATTACAGCCCCTTCTAAACATGAAAGTTGCATTCAACAGATAACCCAAAGTTTATCTCCAACTAAAAAAGGAAATCACTGCTTTGCATATTAGAACTCAATTCAAAAAACCTTAACACAAGGATATTTATTTTCAGCCATGTGACTGCAACTTTAAAAAAATCATTGGACTCAATTAAAAGTAATTTCTTTGGTCCAGTTCAGTGATGTTATTGGTCCTCTTCACTCTCTTCTTCCACTCCTCTTCTTCCTGGAGGAAGGGGCAGTGTCAAGGAGGAAGTGAGTACTGCAGCCAGAGCTGCTTTTTTTTTTTTTTTAAATGTATTTTGGTCAAAAGAAATGTTTCAATTATTTTCCCAATCTGAGCTTCAGGCAGATAAAAAAGGCAATTTAATACATTCGGGAGGGGGTGCACTAGGAGCCAACCAGGATCTTCTGTATACACTTGTGCTGACAGAGAACATGCAGATAGGAGGAGAGAGCAGCACAAGAAAAGGTGATGACTTACCAGTGTGTTGCTGCTCTTTCATTGTCTGAACAGCAGGCTGCAGTAAGGGAGAAGGCACTACTGTATTCCAATTTTTCTTTAAAAGTGACCAGCCTTAAAATATCCAAGTAACTCAAATGCAAAAAAAAATGGATCTGTCACTTTTACACTCTTGAAATGTGAGTTTTATGGTTTTAATATGTTTGAATACACTCTATCTGTGGTGACAAGTGAGCGCTATATCTTTGGTGACAAGTGAGCCCTGTATCTGTGGTGACAAGTGAGCGCTGTATCTGTGGTGACAAGTAAGCGCTGTATCTGTGGTGACAAGTGAGCGCTGTATCTGTGGTGACAAGTGAGCGCTGTATCTGTGGTGACAAGTGAGCGCTGTATCTGTGGTGACAAGTGAGCGCTGTATCTGTGGTTACAAGTGAGCGTTACATCTGTGGTGACAAGTGAGCGCTGTATCTGTGGTTACAAGTGAGCGTTACATCTGTGGTGACAAGTGAGCGCTAAATCTGTGGTTACAAGTGCGCTGCACCTGTGGTGTTAACTGGTGCTACATCTATGGTGACAAGTGAGCGCTGCATTTGTGGTGAAAAGGGAACACTGCATCTGTGGTGACAAGTGAGCGTTACATCTGTGATGAAAAGTGCGCTGCATCTGTGGTGACAAGTGAGCGTTACATCTGTGATGACAAGTGCGCTGCATCTGTGGTGACAAGTTAGCACTGCATCTGTGATGACAAGTGCGCTGCATCTGTGGTGTCAAGTGAGCACTGCATCTGTGATGACAAGTGCGCTGCATCTGTGGTGTCAAGTGAGCACTGCATCTGTGATGATAAGTGCGCTGCATCTGTGGTGACAAGTGAGCGTTACATCTGTGATGACAAGTGCGCTGCATCTGTGATGACAAGTGAGCACTGCATCTGTGGTGACAAGTGAGCACTGCATCTGTGATGACAAGTGAGCACTGCATCTGTGGTGACAAGTGAGCACTGCATCTGTGGTGACAAGTGACACGCTGTATCTGTGGTGACAAGTGACACACTGTATCTGTGGTGACAAGTGACACACTGTATCTGTGGTGACAAGTGACATGCTGCATCTGTGGTGACAAGTGATACAAACTGCATCTGGTGACAAGTGACATGCTGCATCTGGTGGCAGGCAATGGTGGCAAGTGACACACTCAGGGCTCCCACTGATTCTGCATTATGGTGAGTTGAACTATTTCATTTTATATTACAATGTAATATAAGAAATAATGCGCTTCAATCATCCTGACACCATAACAACCATGGTGCCATGATGATTGAAGCGCCAAAACTCCAGGTGTTTGGAGTATATTTATCTGCTGATTGTTAAACTTTCTGGAATACACATATTTCTATTGTGGTGTAGGATCTGGGCCTGCTGTCCCTCCATCCCTCTTTATTTCCTTCTTTCTTTCCTTCCTTCTCTCTCCTTCTTCCCTCCCTATCTCTTTCTTTCTCTCTCCCTTTCTTTCTCCCTCCATCCCTCTCTTCCTTCCCCCCCCATCCCTCTTTCAGCTCAGACTCTAACTACACCCCCTTTATACCATGCCAAATAGTTAGTTTAGATCACGCACACCGCATTTTTCCACCCCCACTACACCACGCCTACAAATAAATGCCACGCCCCTAATTATAATAAGACTCCACTCACAGACAAAAAAGTGCCCCTATACATTTTTTGAGAATGTTGGCAACTATGTAAGGGGTAGAGTTTTTTGAAAAAAATTATACTAATGCAGTATATTGTGACAGTAATTTATTCTTGTAGCCTTGTACAATTATTGGGATGTCCACTTAAGTTAATAAAGCACATTTTTCATAATGCAGCTGGACAGCAACTTATGCTTCCTACTTTTTAAAATGTCTGCTTGCAGCATGTTCAGATCTCAAATACACAGCATTTACAGCAATTAGATGCCCAATCTAAAGACTGAACATTGCCCGGTATAACATTAACATTTTTCAGCTGACTCATATGACATTTATTGTTGCTTCCTAGCAGCCCTGATAATAAATCTTCCTCTCAAAGACAAAAAACAATGGAGTTAGCAGTTTGGAACGTGACACTAAGCAGTGATTCTGGAATACAGCTTTTCT
Organism: Aquarana catesbeiana; assembly: GCF_042186555.1. NCBI lineage: Eukaryota > Metazoa > Chordata > Amphibia > Anura > Ranidae > Aquarana > Aquarana catesbeiana. The sequence goes on from NC_133335.1 coordinate 164,820,974, forward strand.
GTAATTCTCCTTCTCTCCAAAAACAATACTAAACACAAAGCACGCTACTGCATTTGTTAGCTGTTGAAATGGTGAGACGCAATGAAGATGAATTGTAGAAGGAACAGTTATTTTTGTGTTTTCTTATTTGAATGCTAAACGTAGTGCTGTGGTGTCCATCCCATTTTCCTCTGACCTTTTATAAAAAGGGTTTTCGTTTGGAGAAATATCAAATGTTAAAGCGGAACTTCGCTGTTTCTGAGCACCACAGACCAAAAAACATGATTTAATTCATTTTCAATATTCAAAGCAAACTCACTCATCAATCAATAATTTTTTTTTTTTTAATTTTGTTGAGAAATCACTTTGAAAAGCACCCCCTAGCATTTCTATCTGTGACCATCTTGAGTAAGGACAAGAGGGTAAGATGATTCATGTAGCGGTTTCACGATGGAATATGTCTGCCCCTAGCTCATGTATGCAGGCAGGAAGGTGTACTTAGCAGGAATCCATCTGCCCCTAGCTCATGCATGCAGGTAGGAGGGTGTGCTTAGCAGAGAAACCCTCTCCTCCTCACTTCAAAATGAAAAAAAATGCCCTTTAAGACTCCTGGGATGCATGACATAATTTTGGCCTAGGCCAAAATCCAGAAAGCAACTGAAGAAATGTAAAAAAAAAAAAAAAAAAAAAAAACATGGTTATACTTTCCGGTAACCGTATTTACAAGAATCTTCCGGGGCAACTACTTGAGAGATAATTGACTCCGCTTTTAAAAGCACAAACCAGAAAGAGATTAAAAAGCCCTGCCCTCCTCTTCATCCTCAGTTGTTGTAAGCAAATAACCTCCACCAATGTACAGTGCATGTGGGGAATTTTTAGGTAAAAATGCAATAATTTCAAACACCAAGACTTTAAACCCAAAATGTTGAGAATATGGACGCTGTCCTGGAAGATTCTTAGAAATACCATTACCAGTAAGTGTACCCATGGTTTTGCCAAATTATCTTTCAGGTCAGCTACTTAAGAGGATAGACAAGTAAATATACCTTAATGTGTGTGTGGAGGGGGGGGGGGACAATGCCTGCAACACCTTCCCTCTAAATGGCAAGTCGTGGCTGGACAATATTTCTGTACAGTACCACTTCCTGAAAGCATGGCTTGAGGACCAGGACTGTACCGCAGTCTTGGAGATTTCTTCCAATGGAGCACCTGCCCTCATTGATGCAGGAGTGAGCTCTAATTATTACAAGTAGAAACTGAACAGAAGGGATGAATGCTGAAATAATAGTATATTTAATCTATTAGGCCATGGTACTCTAGGAGGCACTGTCCCCTAAAGGGACCACTATATAAGACTAGAAAGAAGTTAAATAGATCTTTGTCAATCTAATTCGCAGAATACCTGAAACGGCCACCACCTGCACCTTAAGGTTGAGCTCACATATGAGAACGCAGCGGCTCACCATTTCAGGTCCGATTTCAGCCTGAATTTTTGGCTGAATTTGGACCTGAAACGGACCAAAAAGACGCTCCTGTGCAAATCGCACCGGAGCCGCTGCGGAGATATGTGAACTGGCTCCGTAGAGAGCCAGTCACAATCTCCTGCTATGCGAATTGGATGCAGGAAATCGCATCCAGTTCGCACTAGTGTGAACCCAGCTTGAGGGTATTGGGCAACAAACCCTTTTTAACTCTTACTAAATCTGGAACTGTTGAAATTGAATATGAATGTATGCCAATTTTTTTTTGCCAGGAACAAAAACATCTTCCAAATTATAGGATATAGTTTTCTGATATTCTCTTTACGGCTAAGTAGAAGGGTGGTAATCCCCCTTTCTGAACATCTTCTTTTCTCAGGAAACCTCCTCTCAGCCTCCAGGCCATCAGGCAAAAGAACCAAGAATTTAGATGGAACACCAGTCTCTGTGATAATAAATCTGGACAATTCCGTATAATCCACGGAGAACTGACTGATAGAGACTTGAGGGCCGAGACCCAGGGGCTATCAAAATTACTTCTGCTTGGCCCTGAATGATCTTCCTGATAGCAAAGATATTTGGAGAAAACATACCGCACTTTAAGGCATTATAAATTTACCTACCTGGATTTCACCTAAGATGTACAATGTATATATGGAAAAGTGCAGCACTAATTGTGTATATAAGTGAAATTGTTAAATGATTAAATAACTGCATTTACACGATACATAAATACTAAAACTGGTTGTTCAAAACAGTTATATTCCTTCCACCATATGTGAATACAGTAAATCGCGCTGTGTTGGTTCTATATCTACATCAATCACAAGTGTTAATAATAACCGTGATTTTAGACAGCTAATTAAAAAGTCCAAAACATAAAAGTGTAGTCCAAAAAAACAGAACAGAAGAATTCAACCACCGGTGTGACCCTTTAGAATGGAAAGATAGCCAAAAACAACACCACCATTGATAGGAGGAGGCTTACCAGAAATCGTTGACTTGAAGAGGCTTATGCCCCCAAGTCAAAAAAGGCTTGTTAATCTATAAACCCGATGAGTAAAGCTGGTCCTGGATCCAAAACGGTTAGTCAACATCAAAGAGCCAAGGCCTCAATGGAATGCAGAAGATGTATACCGTAAATTCATGTAGAGGAGAGAAGTTCGGTAACCACTTGACATGCATAATACAATGAAAAAAACTTGCATAGCGTGATACCGTTTAGAAGTAGTATTTATTAAAAAGACGTTTGAAAATGAACACTCACATTTAGACGGTCATAAGTAAGCTTTTCGTATATAGGTACAGGTAAATGAGCGATGCTTGTAGGTAGGTCTACCCGACGCGTTTCAATTAACAAGTCGTCATTTAACAATGTCACTTATATACACAATTAGTGCTGCACTTTTTCATATATACATACATTGCTGCTTTGTCTACAGCTGTGCTGGCTGCTATTTTTGTATTTTCTTTTCACAGCGCAGTATATATTTTTTATTTTCTAAGATGTACAATGACCATGTGTCATTTGCTGGTCTGTACAGTCTATAGTAGAATATACTGTATCTTTACTTTCCATTGTCAGATATTTCTGTTTCTTTGAAACATAAGGCATGCTGCATGGCACTGTACAGATTGATGCATGACCTCTGTCTGTAGGATAAAGACTGACACCTCTGGTGAAGAAACTACAAATCTTACAATCCCTGGGATTTTCAGTCTAGTGCCGGTGCAGGTGAAAGCTAAGGCAAGCCATAGATTATGCGATTTTCTTTGGTTGCAGGATGGATATACTTGGATCAGCCTGCACATAGATGGTTCAAATCTTGGCTGGTCCCTGCTAAACCAGCCAAGATTTGAACCACCTATTACTGGCTTAATTTGTAATTAGATGAGATTAGATTAGGTACAACTGAAAACAATTAAAAGAGTTTACCATGCTGTTTTGTTTCATAAAACATTTGTGGACACAGAGAGAAATGGCAAGGCATGCATGACCCAAAAGGAGGTGCTCGTCTCACTGGTGAAATAGGAACAAGGTAGGTAGGTATGTTGATAAATGTTAAATTGTGGATGGGGCTTGAGTGACAGTGTCCATGGTAGTTTTTGGGAAAGAACACTAGGTTGGTGGATACATGGATGGACATAGAGGGGTCAATCAGCCATGACTCTACAAACTCTTGCCATCACAAATGAATCCACCACACATATACATCTTAAAAACCCCTATGCAAACATAAGATTCTAATCCTGTTCTAAACAGGATACATTTCTCATACAAAGCTTGAGATATAAATCAGAAAGCCTAAATTTACAACCTCCGCATTCCTAAAGGACTAGACCAGCCTTTTTAAACCAGGGTGCCTTCAGGTTTCTTCAGGGATACCTTATGAAATTGTCTAAAAATTTCCCAAAACTGTATGTAAGCCAGCGGGTAGATCAAGCCTGCCTTTTAGTTACACAAAGTCACAGATTTTCATTGTGCACCATTACAACCTTCTAGCCGCCGACGTGCACACAACCAATGACATCATCACTTGTTAAGGAGGACCTTGGGCACATGCACAGCATCCTTATTTGCCCCTCCCTTGCCCCTCACTGTCAGCACTGGAGTCACATTAGCTGAGTGAAAGAGAGCAATTGAGAGACAAGAGAAACATTGGAGCACTAGTCAGTAAGCATGTGCAAAGGTATGAAAAAAGAGAGTAAAGGGCGGGACTTTAAATGAGGCACACGGGGGCAAATACAAAAATTAGGTAAAAAGCAGGTTTTATTGTATTCAAAATGGTCATTTTTTCACATAATTTTATTGCACATAGCTACTGTTATTACTCTATATTTCATCAAAGTTTACATTCCAACAAGGACTTATGTTACACTTACATGAACAGTTAAATAGCTAAAAATCACAAATAAGAGATATATGACACATTCAAGTGTCAAATGGAAGAGGTTACAGAAAGGGAACACAAATGAAATTGGAACGTTCATACATGATTATTAGTGGGGTACACCTATGGGTAGTTGTAATCTCTACACGTTTCGGGACTTTATAGCCACTCGTCAGGAGCAAAACCAAGGGTTACCTAGGGATATGGAAAACAGTCGTATTTAAAAGGGGAAAAATTAAGGGAAAATGGTGGGTAAATGTAGAGTATGTCCCCCACATAATACACTTAACCCATCAAACTTACACACATATACTTGCGCACAGGCGGCGGGGCCCCGCTGGTCAGGCCAGCCAATGATACCGGGAATGGAGGAGGGGATCTGAACGCCCCCTACCAAACCTCATTTAAAGTCCCAAATTTCTGTTCTGTTTTTAATCAAGTAATTAGGGATGGAGGCACACGGTGGCACTAACAATCATTATGTTCTTTTATTTCAATTCTTGATTCCCCTATATTTGTTTATTTATTCAACTTTTCCTTTGCAAATTTGCCCCTATATTATTAGCTTGATGCCCTATCTTCCCATTGCTCTTGATTTAACTATGCACAATGTATGTGCGCATGGTTGGTTGGGCCGTCGTTTGTCCTGGCCGTGCCTTCGTTTCACATCCCGGAGCTGCGACGCACGCTGGGGGCTTCCCCTCCCCCCTGATGTGACGCGGGGGGAGGGGTTTCCTCCACTGCGCGTCGAAGTCATGCCACCCGTGCCGGCGGCTTGGCGTGCTCGTGGCGTTACTTAAGCTGGCCGGTCAGCTTAACACCTCCAGCGCTTGGGGGGCTTGTCATGACGCTTCTGGTTAAGTGACTTGGTTGATCCGGCCATCTTCACCATTGCGCCTCCCTCGCCCCCATTTTCCGCTGGTGCATGACGTTGGGAGCTCGCTTGTGGCGGCGCGTCCCACCTGAGCCTCCCCCTGATCTGGGTCCCCCACTTTGGTTTCTTCTGGTCACCTTCCTCTTTGGCACTCATATGTATCATGGCATTCTCGCCTCCACTCACCTTGCAGCAGGTAAATTTTCTTTTCACCATCCTCAGTATCTCTTTTTCTTTTTCTTTCTTTTTTCCCCCAGTTTCTCTCTTTTCTCTGGTTATTTCTTACTCTCCCTTTTTCTCTTTCCTTCCCTTTCCTTTCACTTTATTTCACTTACCTCACGCTCTTTTATTATCAGTTTAACATACATGTCACTTATTTTTCACAGGCTCCCTTCTCCCTGGGGACAACCGCCCCACTCGTCTCTTTTTTTCATCTCACCACTCACCATTGCCATTCCCCTCTGTGACCCATCTGGGGTGGTGCCTGGGCTGGTGGTGTGTCACCCAGTTGGGCCCCCTCAGCTCCGGGGCGTGGTATCATTGACTGGTCTGACCAGCGGGGCCCCGCCGCTTGTGCACAAGTATATGTGTGTAAGTTTGATGGGTTAAGTGTATTATGTGGGGGACATACTCTACATTTTCCCTTAATTTTTCCCCTTTTAAATACGGCTGTTTTCCATATCCCTAGGTAACCCTTGGTTTTGCTCCTGACGAGTGGCTATAAGGTCCCGAAACGCGTAGAGATTACAACTACCCATAGGTGTACCCCACTAATAATCATGTATGAACGTTCCAATTTCATTTGTGTTCCCTTTCTGTAACCTCTTCCATTTGACACTTGAATGTGTCATATATCTCTTATTTGTGATTTTTAGCTATTTAACTGTTCATGTAAGTGTAACATAAGTCCTTGTTGGAATGTAAACTTTGATGAAATATAGAGTAATAACAGTAGCTAGGTGCAATAAAATGATGTGAATATATGACCATTTTTGAATACAATAAAACCCGCTTTTTACCTAATTTTTGTATTTGCCCCCATGTGCCTCATTTAAAGTCCCGCAGTTTGCTCTCTTTTTTCGTATATATTGAACCGGGATGGAGGAGGGGATCTGAACGCCCCCTACCAAACCTCATTTAAAGTCCCAAATTTCTGTTCTGGTTTTAAATAAATGTGCAAAGGTATATTAGCTATGTAAGAATAAATCACCTCTAACATTGAGTGCCCTATGTGTGTGGAAGTTGCTGCATTATATCAAACTATTAGTTTTGTGTTTTACATTTTAGAATGGGGTGCATTATTTTAAAGGGTGCCTTGACTGAAAAAAGTTGAGAAACACTGGGCTAGACTACCTAGAAAAAAATATAATGAGTAACTTGCTAAAATCCCAGTAACCTAAAGCAATAATCACAAGGCACTTTGTATGGACTTTTCTTAGGAAGTGCAGCTCTGAAAGTAGACCCCAATCTATCCTGCCCAGGAGGCTTAGTTTCTCTTTGATGGCTCCCCACCTTGCTCCATAGAGGGGAAATTTAATAGGCTTGCCAGCTTAACACAGACTAGGTCCTGCAGCAATATGTTCTCCACTGCTGCAGCCTGTAGTATTCACTGACCCAATGCCACCCTGATGTCAGCCTCGTTCGGCAATAAGAGCCCAGAATAGAACAGCACCTGAGTGTGGACACCCATGCTTTTAATTGGCAAGGGAGAAGCGCACATCCTGTGCATTGGGAAGTGTGTCATCATCAGCTGCTGGAAAGGAACCAGCACTAGCATGGCCTTCTGTGATGATGCTTCACTGTTTGATTGGGAAACCTTTGTTAGAAGACTCTTTGTCATGGTCTGGGATTAGGCTCAGAGGCCAGTGGCTGTAGCAGTAAAGAGGTTCATGTGGTGGTCAGCTGGATGAATACACAAGCAGAACCCCTTTGCGAATGATGCAGGCTCATCCGAGTACTAGTTGATCTTCACCAGAGCTCTTGATAGAGAAGGTGGGTTTTGCTGTTTTCTAATGCCAGGTTGCGTCCGTTTGGTTTGCCCCAGTAGGAAGAGAGCAAGCAGGGGTCAGGTAGCAGAGAAAGCAGATAAGAAGCAAGCAGAATTGTTGATGAACAAGCCAAAAGGTTAGTAAAAAGTAGTAACTGGATGGGATCAGGCAGATGTGTAGTCAATGAACAAGTCAAGGGTTAATAACGATGGTAGCAAAGATAGGGACAGCAGCAGGTATGCAAAGGAGCACAATATTGGCTGGAGGGAGCCTAATAATCTGGCAAACAGCAATTGCAGAGACATTGCCTAAATAGGGAGTTCATAAGAGAAGTAAATAGTTCAAGGTTCACCAGAAAAAAGATACCAAGTAAGGTTTTCCAAGGAATCAGCCAGGGGTTGTCCAGCATCTCAGGTGGCAGCAAGAAGGGCCACAGCCAGACACCGCAGAAGTCCCAGGTTCAGATCTGGATCCTGACAGTCTTGTTCTCCCAGCCAATGCCAAGATGAGCTGACCATAGACATAAGAGAGCAGATGTTAGGTAACAGTTCTGCTGAAAAAACTTTTTTTCTACCCTAACAGATTTAGAAGACAGATAGTGCTACAAGTCCTGTGATCACTGCCTGACACTTTTAGTATTCTGAATATATTCCAACACATCTAAAAACATTCTTATGTTTATCACCACTTTAGGATTGTCAGTTGCTGGAGATCAAATAGGACAGAGGGTTGAAGTTGCACAGTCATGCCACTGGATCATTTACAAGTCTATTTACACATGTGTAGCAATGACCCCCTAAGGAGCTCCTGAATTACATGGGTTCCCCTAAAGTGATCTAAATACTGTGTCTAGGCCCTGCTTAGCCACTCGCCAGTGGGATAATAAATGCAAAGTCTGGCGGCGGTGAAGCCCTTTGTCTTGGAATGGAAAAGCTCGACCATTAAATGAAAGTATTAGCAATCCAAGGGTGGAGAAATGCTTACAAAGTATCCTAAGTTGAAAATGATGGGATGAAGAGTTCTCCATTAAAAAAAGTCCCACTGAGAGCAACAAGGTTCCCACATTAATAAGCAGGTTCAAGACACACAAGGTTGACCAAAGGCCTCTCATCATTTAGATGCCTGTCACATGTCCACTTGACAGCAGTTTGTGGTCTACAAAATCACCTCAGCAGGTTGGAGGGAGATGGATGCAGCACACACCGCTATATCCTCAAGGTGGATATCAATGACTGCAAGATAAACCACTTTATTCTTAGATGCCTCTGTATTGTTGGCAAGTCTTCCAGTGGTTAGAAGAAAAGTAGCTCAGTAAACTGGGGCCCCCTTCTCTCGAATTCATCTTCCTTTCAGGCATCCCTGTGTATTATTATTATACAGGATTTATATAGCACCGGCAGTTTGCGCAGCGCTTTCCAACATTAGGGAAGACAGTACAATTACAATACAGTTCAACACAGGAGGAATCAGAGGGCCCTGCTCGTTAGAGCTTACAATATAGGAGGGAGGGTCAAGTGATACAAAAGGGTAATAAATATGGGGGATGAGCTGATGAAGAAAATAAAAGTGCAGTTGTTAGGTGGAGGCAGGGTAGGCTTCTCCGAAGAGAAAAGTTTTCAGGGATTGCCTAAAAGTAGGTAGATTTGGAGATAGTCTGACAGATTGGGGTATGGTATTCCAGAGGATGGGAGAGGCTCTGGAGAAGTGCTGGAAGCAAATATGGGAGGAGGTGATGAGAGACCTAGAGAGCAGGAGGTCATGGGAGAAATGAAGAGGACGATTAGGTTGGTATTTTGAGACTAGGCTAGTGATGTAGCTGGGGGCAGAGTTGTGGATGGCTTTGTAACTTATTGTTAGTATTTTGAATTGAATTTGTTGGGCAAGTGGCAGCCAATGGAAGGATTGGCAGAGAGGGGTAGCAGACGCTGAGCAGTTTGTAAGGTGGCTGAGTCTGGCAGCAGCATTCATGATGGACTGAAGAGGGTATAGTCTATTTAAAGGTAAGCCAATGAGGAGGAAGTTGGAGTAGTCAAGGCGAGAGATAACCAGGGAGTGAATCGGGAGCTTTGTAGTTTCATTGGTTAGAAAGAGATGTAGTTTGGAGATGTTGCGGAGGTTGAGGCGGTAAGCTTTGGAAAGGGATTGGATGTGGGGCCAAAAGGAGAGTTCAGAGTCCAGGATAACACCGAGCACCCTGGCATGTGGGGATGGGTGGATGGTTGTGCCATTGCTCTTGACAGAGAAGTCAGGGGAAGAGGTACGTGGGGGAGGAAATATTATGAGCTTGGTTTTGGACAAGTTGAGTTTGAGGAAGTAGTGTAACATCCAGAGATATGTCTGTTAGTAAGTTAGTGATGCGTGAGGAGACTAATGGAGTGAGTTCAGGGGTGGAGAGAAAGATTTGGGTATCGTCAGCATACAAATTAAATTGAAAGCCGCGTGAGGCTGACCCAGGTAAGAGGTGTAGATTGAAAATAAGAGAGGTCCAAGAAAAGAACCTTGTGGGTCCCCGACGGAGAAGTGAAGAGGAGAGGATGAAGAAGAATTGTAGGTGACACTGAAGGTGCGTTGGGATAGGTAGGATGAAAGCCACCGAAGAGCGCAGCCACGGGGATCGAGGGAGTAACATTTTTTGAGGTGGAGGGGGTGGTCAACCATATCAAAGGCAACTGAAAAGGTCCAGAAGTAGGAGTGTCTGTTGGTTTTTGTGGTTAATAAGTCATTTGTGTGTTTTAGAAGAGCAGTTTCTGTGGAGTGCTGAGGGCGAAATCCAGACTGAAGGGGATCAAGAAGGCTATTCTTTATAAGTTGGTCACGGTGAAGTAGAAGTGAGAATGGTATCATTAGCAGTAATCAGCATGGATTCATGAAGAATCGTTCTTGTCAAACCAATCTATTAACCTTCTGTGAGGAGGTGAGTTGCCATCTAGATAAAGGAAGGCTGTGGTGTAGCTGGATTTTGCAAAAGCATTTGACACAGTTCCCCATAAACGTTTACTGTACAAAATCAGGTCCGTTGGCATGGACAATAGGGTGAGAACATGCATTGAAAACTGGCCACAAGGCCGAGTTCAGAGGGTGGTGATAAATGGGGAGTACTCGGAATGGTCAGGGGTGGGTATTGGGGTTCCCCAAAGTTCTGTGCTGGGACCAATCCTATTTATTTTGTTCATAAACGACCTGGAGGATGAGGTAAACAGTTCAATCTCTGAATTTGCAGAGGATACTAAGCTAAGCAGGGCGATAACTTTTCCGCAGGATGTGGAAACCTTGAAAAAAGATCTGAACAAATTAATGGGGTGGGCAACTACATGGCAAATAAGGTTTAATGTAGAAAAATGTAAAATAATGCATTTGGGTGGCAAAAATATGAATGCAATCTATACACTGGGGGGAGAACCTCTGGGATAATCTAGGATGGAAAAGGACATGGGGGTCCTAGCAGATGATAGGCTCAGCAATAGCATGCAATGCCAAGCTGCTGCTAACAAAGCAAACAGAATATTGGCATGCATTAAAAAGGGGATCAACTCCAGAGATAAAACGATAATTCTCCTGCTCTACAAGACTCTGGTCTGGCCACACCTAGAGTATGCTGTCCAGTTCTGAGCACCAGTTCTCAGAAAGGATGTACTGGAAATGGAGCGAGTACAAAGAAGGGCAACAAAGCTAATACAGGGTCTGGAGGATATTAGTTATGAGGAAAGGTTGTGAGCACTGAACTTATTCTCTCTGGAGAAGAGATGCTTGAGAGACGATATGATTTCAATTTATAAATACAGTACTGGTGACCCCACAATAGGGATAAAACATTTTCGCTGAAGGGAGTTTAACAAGACACGTGGCCACTCATTAAAATTAGAAGAAAAGAGGTTTAACTTACGTAGAGGGTTCTTTACTGTAGGAGCAGCAAGGATATGGAATTCCCTTCCGCAAGCGGTGGTCTCAGAGGAGAGCATTGATAGCTTCAAAAAACTATTAGATAAGCACCTGAACGACCACAACATACAGGGATATACAATGTAATACTGACATATAATCACACACATAGGTTGGACTTGATGGACTTGTGTCTTTTTTCAACCCTACCTACTATGTAACTATGAATAAGGGGAGTGTCAATTGTACCTGTTGACATGGGGTGTTAACTGGGGAGATACCTGTAGAGTGGAGGTTTCATCACAAATTGTATCAATCCTATTTTTGAAGTTATTAGCTATCTCCTAGGCAGTGAGGGAGTTAGTGGGGGGAAGCAGTGGAGCACTAAGTAGAGAGTTGAAGGTAGAGAAGACTTGATGGGGACTGGATGAGAAGGTGTTAATGAGAGTGGTAAAATAGGTTTGTGGGGGCATGGCCGGGATGTGAAACAGAGAAGACGTATACTGCCTGAGCTCTGCTCCTGACTGAATCCTGCAAGCTATCTGGGCTCCTTTCCTCCATTCCGCAACACACCTTCTGACACCCTGGGTTTCAGGAAGGCACAGGGCACCCCGCAGGCTCCTCTGCTTTCTCCGGGAGAGCTACATTCCTCTAAAAAATACACTGACCAGCAGCGCTTCTCCTCTCCTACGGCGGCCATCTTGTCCACAAGGCATCCTGTGTCCACCATGTCAGCAGCAGCGCGGACACCTCCGGGACAACAGGTAACGGCGGGCCCTACCTCCGCTGACATACTAGCAGCTATTAAAGCGGGGTTCCTCTCAAATTTTTAACTTAATCTTACCCCCTTCAGTTAATTGCATAGATGTTCAAATGCCGCACGAAATTTTTTTTTATTGCTGTAATTACCTTTATATTGTACTTTATTGCGGCACTTCCTGTCTCTCCTCCCATGGGAGTAGGCGTGTTTATTGCCTTTCCCTGGCGCCGCACTGTCTACTGGGAGCTTAGTGTCAGGCTTCCCAAGATTCAGTGCGGAAACAATGATCATGCGTGTTAACAAACTGTGAATGAACAGCATTCACCGCATCCAGGAAATCAATGCTTGTGGGCTTCACATGCCCACAAGCAAGATGGAAACAGCCAGCATCACATTTTTTAAGTTATTCTTCAGTACAAGACAGACAGAGGTGGAAATATTACACCCAAACTGTGAGTATTATTTTGGGGTCAGCAAAGTGTCTCAATGACCTAAAAAAAAAAAAAAAAGATTGGTCGCCGGACTCCCGCTTTAAATCCTGTAATGATGCCATCAAAACGTGCAAAGACACTCTCACTGCGAAAATCTATTATCTGGCCACAGACATCAGTCTGATATGCTATGATTTGGACAAGTTTAGGTCCAGGGTGTCTGATGCAGAAGAACGCATTTCACAGCTGGAGGATTCCACCAGAGCAGAATCCAGAGAAATGCATGCCCTACAACTACAGGTGAAAGCACTCCAAGACAAGGCTATTGACACAGAAAATAGACTTATGCCCCGTAAACACGGTCGGATTTTCCGACGGAAAATGTGCAATCGGAGCGGGTTGTCAGAAATTCCGACCGTGTGTGGGCTCCATCGGACTTTTTCCATCGGATTTTCCGACACACAAAGTTTGAGAGCAGGCTATAAAATTTTCCGACAACAAAATCCGATCGCGTCAATTCCGACCATGTGTGGACAATTCCGACACACAAAGTGTCATGCATGCTCAGAAGAAATTCCGAGACGGAACAGCTCGGCCTGGTAAAATTAGCGTTCGGAATGGATAGAGCACTTTCGTCACGATACAATCTTTAAAATTGTTTAATACAGCGCATTCTCTTCTTCTTTATAATGCAGGAAGAACGAAGTCGTTTTGCTGCTGATATTCTCACAAACTTCTTTCTTTCTTTCTTATTTATCGTGATTCCCTCAATATATTATGATTTGTCACATCTGACCAAAAATCTATATCATTGTCTTTTGTGTTTTGTTTTGTTTTTTTTAAAGCCTGATGTGATTTTTTTTCTTTTTTTTTGGTTTGTATTTTTTTCAAGGCTGATCTTTTTTTTTTTTTTTTAGTTATTTAACATCCAGAATATTTTTGTGTGTGTTTTGTGTGTCAAGCTACCACAACACTATTATTATCTTGTATTATTTAATCTCAAGGAGGTTGCTTGGTGTTGGTGTCTCTTGTTAATTTCACATTGTATTTTTGAAATGTACCTGAATCCTCACAAACAAACTGTCCTTTTTGAAGGAAAACACACATGGGCGAGTCTAATTGAAACCAAAAAACCTGTATTAAGGGCTCATAACCAAACAAAGAGGGAGGCAACGCTGGAGAAACAGCAGAAATTAGTGAAGCCTTGGACCCCCAGGGCAGACATCAATTATTTTACTGCAAAATTGGTGGCCTGAGGAGTCCATATCTAAGGGAATGCAGTCTGGTCCAGAAGTCCCAGAGATCATGAAAGCAGCAGATGACATCTGTGTCACCAGGCTGTGGTCATACAAGAGACTGCATCTTTTGCCAGACCAGACTGAACCCAGGGTCATCACTCTCTGGTTTTCCTTCCACGCTTCCTTCCACACTGTGGCTGTGGTGGTGTAGATGTGGCAGGAGGAGGAGGAGGAGGATGTTCCAACTCAATCACGTGGGTATTGGGTGTGATTTCGCCCCTCACTCCCTTAGTTAAGACTATATAAAGAAGGTCCTCACACAGCTGGCGTTGGCCCTCCTGAATGCCCTGCAGTTTGGTGGTAGCCATGCAGGCAAAGGCCTCTTCAGGAGTGGGGGTGGCTCTGAGGGACGCAGAAGCCTCCTGAATGAGCCTGAGTGCTGAATCCTGCACGTGACTCCCCTTCCTGGGCCTTTTGTTTGGAAGGCGGAGGGGAGGAACCTGCGATTCTGTCAGGCTCCTACTGGTCGCAGGCTTCTCCTGGCTGCCACTTAGCCCCGCCTCCTCCTGGCTGCCACTTACCCCCGCCTCCTCCTGGCTGCCACATTCCACAGCCTCCTCCTGGCTGCCACATTCCACAGCCTCGTCCTGGCTGAGGTCTTCCTGTGTATGAAAAAGGGACATAGTTTTAGTTTTTACTTCATCAATCACACACAATTTTCATCTCATGACTGTTGCAAATTGAATGTTAACAAATATAAAAGACTATCATTCTAAGCCCAGCATTTTTCATTCTTGTCCCAATTATTTTTGCCCACTACTGTCTATTGATATGTAAAAGACTTTATTAAATCAGCAATTAGTGATCAATAATAACATCTAGTAAACATCATGTATTTATTGACCAGAAATCTGTAGAACAATGCTATACCTGGCTCAAGCTGGGCTCCTCCACTTCTTCCTGGCTGGAAGTCCCAGGTTGGACATCGGAAGCCTCAGCTCGGGTGGAAGGAAGAGTGGAAGGAAGGGTTGAGAGGGATTCCCTGACTCCAGTCTGGTCTGACAGAAAATGAAGTCTCTCATAGTACCACAGCCTGGGGATATAAACATCATCTGCTGCAGCTCTCTGGGAATCTGTGACCTTCTTGCGCTCCCTTAGAAAAGTGCTCCTCAGGCCACCAATTTTGGCTTTTAAATAGGGGATGGTTGCTGTGGGGACCACCAGCTTCACCAACTCCAGCAGTTTCTCCAGCGCTGTCTGCCTCTTTTGTTTATGATTATAATGTGGATGTTTCACCTGCCACAGACAGGGCAGCTCCCTGTACTTGTCTATGAACAGGGGGAGGAAGTTGTGGTCATTGAAGCCATCCATTTTCTCTGCAAGACACAACACAAGACAAACCCTAATGTCAGGCGAAACTCTCCTAATCTTGTTACAATATAGGCTTCAATGTAGAAGCAGTATAGGCCCAAGTTTAGATCTTACCTTCGTTATCACGATCGGTGCCTCCGATACTCCTTCCTCCGCTCACAGATTGTACGTACTACGCACGCGTGTTGCGCTTTATACAAACTGCGCATGCGTGAAACTCCGCCCGCCCCTGGCGTTCTTTCTATTCTATTCCCCGCCCCTTCTCTTTCGGCACAGTGGGGGAAGAGCACATGGCGGAGACACAGCAGGTGCGTGCTAATTACAGCAACGAGGAGGAGGGGGAGGAAAGCCCGGAGCCAGAAACGTCCCAATCCAGAAGGAGACGATTTAAGGCCTCAAATATGTCCTTTGGGAAGATGTTGGAGATGGTCGACATCCTGAAGAGGGCCGACTATGATGGGAAGTATGGACCTTACCCCAACCCCAATGTCAGAAAGGCCAAGATCATGGCGAAAGTGGTCAAGAGTCTGCACTGGAATTTTGGGGTACGAAGATCCAAAGATCAGCTCAGGAAGCGGTGGTCAGACCTCAAATTAAGAGAGCATGAGCAGTACAGAAAGATCCAGAGAGTGCTGCAAAAAAATAAGTAGTTGTCCTGTATTCCTATTCTTTATGTTTATTACGTTCGTGCTGCTCCATGTGCTTTTCTTAAAGGGGTTGTAAAGTTATTATTTTTTTTTTTTAAAAATAACAAACATGTTATACTTACCTTCACTGTGCAGCTCGTTCTGCACAGAGTGGCCCCGAACCTGGTCTTCTGGGGTCCCTCGGCGGCTGTTTCAGCTCCTCCCTGCAAGCATTTACCACCTTCATGCGAGCTCCCTCGCACGGTGGTGAGTGCTTGCGGGCGCGCTCCCGTGATACAGCCGGCGGCTATAGCCGCTCGCTGTATCACTTGGCCCCGCCCCCTGGCGCGCCGCGTCATCGGATGTGATTGACAGCAGCGCGAGCCAATGGCTGCGCTGCTTTCAATCCATCCACTGCAGCCAATCAGCGACCAGGCTGAGCTGCAGTGAAGCTGACGAGGACGAGGAGCGAAGATTCGAGGCGTCAGGTAAGTAAAACGGGGGGCCTGGGGGCGGCGGTACTGTCAAAAGTTTTTTCACCTTAATGCATAGAATGCATTAAGGTGAAAAAATTTTTACCTTTACAACCCCTTTAACTGTTATCCAGTTTAAAATGGCAACTTTCATGTTCATGGGCATATTATTCGTTCGTATAAAACATTGTTCGTTCAGCCTAGAAAACACCATTGTTTTGGCCATATGCATTTGCCCACATTTTTTATGGCCTACTTGTCTGAAAATAATTTGGTTGGGTAGATGGGTTTGTAACTAGAATGAAATGAAAACTAGATTCTGTGTAAGGAGAGGACACTCAGCAACAGTTTTCACATCTGGACGCTGGAGCACTAGTGTGGGACACATGAACACCCCTTTTTATTAGCGGGCCCACACAGGTGCTCCAGTGTATACTATAGGGGTGTCTCCATCTGTGAAGCTTGTACAAAACAGGTAAAGTATTGATGCTTGACAAAGGACACTAAAAATTCTACATCTTGGAACTCTGCCAAAATAGACAATTGTACCCCACTTCCAAGCAATGTTTCATATTCCTATTTCTGCCATCAAATATCTGTGTGCTAAGTATACTTATTTTTTTTTTACATAGGGGAGAAAAGACTCGGAGGACACCCCTCATCCGAGGAGACCATAGACCCCCCACCTCTGGAAGAAGGGGAAATCCACCCAAGCCAAGCAGAGCAGGAGGAGGAAGACATGGTGGAAATTGGCACCACAACAGGTGAGTGTCTGCGACCACAGGCTCTGGTAAGAGATGGATGCCGGCATATTTATAATACATGGTGTGTTTTTGTTTCTATCTTTTTAGGTGATCGTGATGTTGTGGATCCAGGGCATTTCACCTCGGAAAGTGCACAGATCCTGATCGGGGGGGAGATCATGGGGTGTAATAGGGACTTGGAAAACATCCTTAAAAACATCAATGATGTTCAACAAAAAATGAAGAACATCATTGATGTTTTAGGGAGAGTTTAAAACCCCTCCAAATCCCTTTTTTTTTTTTTTGTACTTTTTGTGAGCTAAAAATTTTTACCATTTTTTGACATATTTGCGAAAAGCCAAATTTTGAAGAGGCACACAGTGTGTCAATATGTGCTATCTGCCATCACGGGAGATCAATGGACGCGTTTTGGGGGTGCAACCCCTTCCTCAATAATAAAGTAGCTGTGAGGAAGTGGTTGAACCCCAATAACACGTCCCTTGATCCCCCATGATGACAGCTAGCACATGTTGACATTCGGCAATTGGTGTGCATCTTCAAAATTTGGCTTTGCTAGGGGTGACTTCACCCCATCTGAACGCAATATCAAACACAGTTTGTAAATACTCATGTCTGATATTGCCTTCAAGTTCTACAAAATGTGAAGTAAGTGTGTAAGTTCAAGATTTGTGTCTTTCTTGTTGGTTTTAAACATGCCTGTTTTATCTTAAATGGACATTTCTACTTTTTCTAATGTGACCCCAAAAATTGTTATACAACAAACATGTTGGTTTGTTTTAAAAACCTTTTCTAAATGCACATGTGATTGTGCTGGTATTAAAAAGATTGTTAATCAAGAATGTGTGGATTATTGTTTCAACGCTCCAACACTTTTGTTGTGCTCTAATTGGTGTTTTCAGTGACAATGGGGGTTATTTCCTAAGGGAAAATACACTTTGCACTACAAGTGCAGTTTCAAGTGCACTTGTAGTGCAAAGTGTCTTTGCCTTTAGTAAATAACACCCAACAATGCTTTGTAATGTTACACAATCACGCCATTTTCAGGACTCGCCACATTTCTGTCAGGGTCAGCTAAAAGAAACACAAGCAGTAAATGTCACCAAAGATTTTAGTAGTTAAAGTTTTTTTTATTTGAAAAAGGTTTCAGACATTGTCTGGCATATTGATAGCCCCCCTACCTGCAAAGTATTCAAGGTATCTTAGCCGGACATCACGGGCACTCAGGGGGGGCAAGCCAGGACGGCCACTTTCAAGCGCCGTCAGGGTTGTTTCATTTAGAATTCCGGCCTCAGGCCCAACTGAGCCAGCATAGTTGGCAGAATGTTGCCGTAAAAAGTTGTGTAGAACACAGCACGCCAGGATGATATGATTCAGTTTGTACTCTGGCCAGCCGGTAATTAAAAACCCTCTGGTCTGGGGTGAGGGTCCTCATCGGGAATGGCCGCATAAGATGGTACCCCAGCACAAACGCTTCATCCGCAATGAAGACGAATGGGAGTCCTTCCACGCTGTCTTCTGGAGGTGGCAAGTCCAAGGATACAAAAACTTTAAACAGTACCCTTTGAAAGTATACAGGCAGGCCCTTGCACTACATGCTTTGGGGAATTCATCCATACATCTGAGCACAAAAGAGATGGGTATAGTGTGTATGGGTTTGGCAAAGTCAGCAGATAGATGATTGAGGATAGATAGAGAATTGTTAGCAGCTGGGGGGAAGGAGGGTTCCAAATGATTTGGTGACCCCCATTTGGGGATCCCCAAAAAAAGCCTCTGGCACTCTGCCTGAATTTAAAAAACAAATCACATTTAAAAACATTTTAGGGTGTGTTTGGGGTAAAGCACTACTATGGAGCTGATAACTTCAAGAACTTCAAGTCCTGCAGGCTTCTCCCCATCACCAGGTACCGCAGGGTGGCGACGAGCCTCTGCTCCGGAGTGATGGCTTGCCTCATGCAGGTATCCTTCCTGCTAATATAACGGGTCAGCGAAGCCAACAAACGGTGAAATACGGGGTCCGTCATCCGGAGAAAGTTCCTGAAATCATCAGGATTATTCTCACGAATCTCACAGAGCAAAGGCATATGACAGAACTGGTCACGCTGAAGCAACCAATTCTTGGTCCATGAACTCCTCCCCACCCTGGACTGGACTTGTGTCAAGGTCAGGACCCCAACACCAAGCCCCCGAACAGCACGAACTCTACGAGGAGTACGTATGCGCAACATGGCTAGAAAACGGTCGGCTGCTCAGAACAAGGTAACAGAACGCACTGAAGAACAGCAAGGCCTGTGAAGAGCGACCTGAAAACCTGAAAAACAGTAACGAACGAACAAGAACACAATGACAAGAGTCAATGGTACTCACTGCACGCACTGAAGAGCAGATACAAACCCGCAAGCACAAACTGAACAGCAGAAAACGATCTGAAAACCACAAGTCTGAAAAAGCGCGAATCGTCTCTCACCAAACTTTTACTAACATGAGATTAGCAAAAGGAGCCCAAAGGGGGCCGCGCTTGGTTCTGAACTGGCCTTTTCTAGTCTCGTCGTACGTGGTGTATATCGCCGCGTTCTTGGTGATCGGAAATTCCGACAACTTCGTGCGACCGTGTGTACGCAAAACAAGTTTGAGCCAACATCCGTCGGAAAAAATCCATGAATTTTGTTTTCGGAATGTCCGATCAATGTCCGATCGTGTACGGGGCATTAGGCGCAATAACGTCCGCATCCTAGGCCTGCCAGAGAGGCCCCAGGCCTGTGGAGTTTGCAGAGTAATTTCTTACCAAGTTGCTGGATTTTCCCGCCATGCCGCCTACCTATGTGGTGGAGAGGGCCCATAGGGTCCCCTTCACTCCTCCTGTACTGGGGGCACCCCCGCTGCCTTTTCTTCTCAGGCTGCTCAGCTACAGGGACAGGGATTGAGTGCTGGCGGCTGCATGGCAGAAGCAAGATCTGAGATATGAGGGTGCAAAAATTCTTCTTTTCCCAGAATATTCGCCGGAGGTCCAACAGCGACGCCGTTCCTACACTGAGATCCGCAAGCGGCTCCGGGAACAAGGCCTAAAGTATAGCCTCCTTTATCCCAGCAAACTCCGTGTGGTGGATGCAGATCGCACAAAGTTCTTTGAAACCCCTGAGGCGGCAGGCTCCTGGCTGGATAGTCGCTGATCTTGCCACTGACAGATCCCCTGTTGGAGGCATGCTTTGGATATCGTAAATCTGCAAGTATTTGAGCCTAAGTCCTCATGATTTCTGTTTTTTTTGTTATATATTTTATCCCATTTTTCCCCATGTTTTTTTTCTTTTTATTATCGCTCAGGTAGACCTTGACTCTCATTTAGGATACAAGTCAGTGTGCTATATCCCCATCTCTGACATCTGCCTAAACATACCCATTTTGCTCAGCATTTATCCTGCTCAGAACTTCCAGCCTTACCATGGGAAGGATCCTGCTGATATGGAGCCAGGCAGAGTAGACACCGGGTGAATCAGTTTTGTGACTACCTGCCACCCTCCCAATACAGTAGTGGGCTCTCTGACTAGGTTACTCCCTATTCCCCACAAGAGAACTGGAGACCGAATTTTGGTTTTTCTCTTACCCCACTGGTTTACCCAGCACTGCAAGACTGTCTGCTTGTTTGCAGACTCGTGGTGGATGAACTAACAACTGTTGAAGTTCACAGAATTCAGTGTTCTCAGGTTTAGTTAATGAACAATGTTTAGTTCAGTTTTGGGTACAGACCGATTCCCGGCCCACACCCTTTGTTTTTGGGGGGCGCCAGGTACTGGTAGGATAAGCACACAGTGCTTGGGAAGTTGTGATAATGTTTTATGTGTGTTAGTTGCTGCATCCCCTACGTGGGCTGGCTCGTGCTCTACTACTACCCATCTAATGGAGTCCGCCCAGGACTCAGACCTCCTGTTCTCAATACCTTACCTTCTTGATCATGGCATCACATGATCAGGAAATAATGTCGGTAATATCCTGGAATGTGAGGGGCCTCAACTCTAAATTCAAACAGGCACTGCTGTTCCAGTATATTAAGACGTATAGCCCTCAAATTTTAATTCTACAGAAGACTCATTTGATGGGCAGCTGCTAGCACTGAAAAAGCCCTGGGTGCAGAAAGCCTTCCATGCCTTATACTCTACGTATGCTAAAGGGCTTTCGATACTGATTAATAAACCTCTTCCCTGTAATGTTGAGGCAGTTCACGCTGACCCCCATGGCAGATATGTGGTGTTGGTGTTAACGGTTTGGCAGCAACGCTATGTTATTGCAGGAATATATATCCCGCCACCTTTCAAACTGAGATTTTGTATACCAATCTGGAGAGGATTACCCCATACTGTCCAGCCAAATTGCTGCTGCTAGGGATTTTTAATAGTATCCTTTCCCCCGGATCTAGACAGGCCTACTCTACCTCAGTCTTCTGCTGAAGATTTACCAGGTTGGGCCCTCTCAGCGGGAGTTACTGAAGTGTGGAGGTGGAAGCAACCCTCCACTAGAGCTTATTCCTGTTTCTCTACCTCATATAAAACTTCCTCAAGGGTTCATTAGGGCTTTGCGTAATCCCTCTATGTTGAATGACATTGTAGACGCAATGTACCTACCTAGCGTGCTTTCCGACCACAGCCCCCAAATGATTACAGCGAGGACCCACATCTTGCGTAGTGGCTCCATGTGGCGCCTGGTTGTTCACTGGATCTCTTATGAAGAAATTTTAGAGCAAACTCCACAAACTTTACGCAATTTTTAGGAGGCTAACACGGGGTCCTCCTCTTCTTCTATGGTTTGGGGCGCCTTTAAGGCGTTCACTATCGGGATACTATATCTCAGAAATTAAGGTGGTAAAAATCCATCAAAAAGCTAATACAGTGCGGTTGGAAAAGGAAATTGAGTTGTCTTCTGACAGATATGGGACTGACTCCTCGGTCTCCAACTTTGAATTGTTACAGGTCTCTAGGAGGGATCTCCACTTGCATCTCACAGAGGTCACACGCTTGGATCTATATCACACCAAGAAAAGATTCTTTGAACGGGGGATAGGAACGGCAGACTGTTGGCAATGATGTCCCATCATGATACCCCTCTCACCTTGATCCCTGAACTTACATCTTCCACGGGTGAATCTATCTCTTCCCCGGAAGATATATTAAAAGAGTTTCAGGGTTTCTATCAGGCATTATACAGTACCACGTTGCCACCAGATATGGACCCTGATGAGATGGCATCTCTCTTGGACCCACTGGCCCTTGGGTGGCTCTCAAACTCGGATAGATCTCATCTAGTCAGATCTATCACTGCTGAGGAGGTTCATGCTATAATTAATTCACTAGCTAGCGGGAAGGCCCCGGGTCCTGATGGTATACCTGTTGAATTTTACAAAACACATGCCTACCTCCTGGCTCCCCTTCTGGCCTCTCTATATACCCAATGCCTGGAGGGTGGCGCACTTCCACCCTCTATGGCAGATGCACATGTCATTCTAATCCTTAAGCCCAATAAATATCCCAAATGATGTGCCTCCTATAGGCCCATAGCACTCCTTAACATTGATTTCAAATTTTATCTAAATTTATCACCCTTAGACTCAACCCCCTTTGACCCTCCATTATAGACTGGGATCTGACTGGGTTTATGGCCCATAAGTCCACAGACATTAACCTTTGTAGGCTTTTTACTAATTTATATGCCAAACATGAGAATCTAGGCACTAGAGTGGTCGCCTTTTTTGATATCGAGAAGGCATTTGAATCGATTGAATGGCCTTTCCTTTGGGAAATTCTCCAGGGGATGGGATTTCCTCTGGTTTTTATCAAGTGGCTGCGAACCCTACATAGGTCACCGTGGCTGCCATTAGATTAGGGGGTCATGTGTCCTCCTCTTTCCTATTATCTAGGGGTACCAGGCAGGGCTGCCCCCTCTCCCTGGCACTTTTTGCTATAGCCATGGAACCAGTGGCAGAGGCACTTCGCGTCTCGCCACTTATTAAAGGACTTAAACTGGCATGGCTGGAGGAGAGGGTGGCTCTGTATGCAGATGACCTCTTACTCTTTCTGAACAATGCGGACACCTCCCTTCATGGAGCATTGCAGGTTCTGACTGAGTTCTAAAGAGTAACGGGACTACGAGTGAACTGGTCCAAGTCTTAGCTGCTTGCTATTGATCCAGATGCCAAACAGTTGGTCCCGCCAGATCTGCAACTCAAATGGGTGGATGAATTTGTGTACTTGGGGGTACGAGTTTCGAGAGACGCAGCTAGCTTTATCCCATTTAATTTGGACCCAGCGCTTCACAGAGTTAAGGCCAAGTTGAAAGCATGGGAGAACCTCACTCTATCCCTTTTAGGCGTATAAATCTTATTAAAATGAAAATAATCCCAAAATTTATGTACCTGTTTCGTAATTCCCCACAATGGGTTCCATGTTCCTTTTTCACAAGACTAAATAGAATATTCTCTTCTTTCCTTTGGGGCCCAAGTCTGCATCAATTTAAACTAGCCACCCTGATGCATCCGGTGTCGCAAGGGGGATTACCGTTTCTGGACTGTCAGAAATAATTTCTGGCAGCTCAGCTAGTCACAGCAGTTTGGTGGCTGGTACCTGATGCGTCCAATCCCGCACGGTCCTGGAGGCTGCGGTGGTCCACTCTGTTGAGGCCCTGACACACCTACCCCTTCAGGGACCCAAAGTTCTATACGATTTAACCCCCTCCATGCTCACGACCCGACGGGCCTGGAAAGCAAGACTGGGTCTTGAAAAATACCCATGGTCTGCGGTCTCTCCGAATGGTCCACTGTGAAACAACCCCACCCTACCTCACTTCTACGGATTGCCTGACCCCAAAATATGGGCCAAAGTCAGCATCAAATTAATTTCCGATCTTACCACGATACCTCCATATACACATTTAACCATCTAGTGTCTCATAATAATGTCCCACCCTTATACCTATTCCAGTATTTGCAGTTGTCCCATGCTTTCAGAAGCCAATATATGCTCCAATGACACACAAGTGGTACAACCCGATTTAGAGAGGGTCGTACGCTATGAGTGCACAAAGAAAACGACCTCTATCCTATACGCACATCTCCTCTGGGTTTCCTCCCCGGAACCTACAATGCTTCGTCAGCGTTGGACGCATGATATTCCGGGGCCGGACTCTGAGGACTGGGAGGACATATGGGACTTCCCATTCAAATTTCTTGTCTCGCTGCGAGATTGTCTCATACAATACAAAATAGTCCATCGGCATTCATCTCCCCGTACAGATTGCATAAACTGAAAACCTCCCTGTCCTCGGAGTGCTGGAGATGTACCCAGATCCCGGGTGATTTTATACACGTTTTCTGGTCATGTCGTGCAATTAGTGTCTACTGGTCTCAAATAGTCTCTGTAGTACAAGACATAGTGGGTATAGATATAGCCCCAACCCCGCAGATATGTTTATGGGGATTGGTGGAAGAATTAGCCCCCAGGGTGGTGGAGAGAACCCTGATCAGACTTCTACTCTTTTATGCCAGGAAAAATATTACTCTTTGTCGGAAGAAACAGTCCCCGCCTCCCCTCCTTCTGTGGAAAATACATGTCAATAAAGTACTATCTCTCTATAAAGACACCTATCAAAATAGAGGCTGCCCAAAAAAATATGATAGAGTATGGGCCAAATGGCTGGCTGAACCCTCCACCGCAACATCTGATTGAATAGTCTTTCAGTAAAAATTGTCCACCTCCTGATGGGGGAACCCCTGGTTTAATCTTGATGCCATGTATTGTTTGAAAGTCAAGATTTTTCTGTTCTTATCCTTGAGCAAGAGCCAACTTAGCTATAAGGTTTTACCATGCCACAGTTTTTCGGCATTTATGGGTGATGCATTACATTGTGCCATCTGGAGCTGACCCCTGCGTGGGTCTTGTTCTACTGCTGTATCAGGTCAGTGTTCTGTTTTGTCTGTCTGTATATGTTATATGTTTTATTCACAATAAAAAGATTTTTTTAAAAATAGGTCTGCTTGGCAGTGGCTATGTTTTTTAAGATTTCTGGTGTCATCTGTTTGCCAGGGTTGCAGGGGTCGAGGCCTGATTCTGTGTACTGGTTCTGGGCACTCTGTCTGTCCTCCCGTTCCTCTTCTGTGAGTGGGCCTAGGTGCAGCCTCCAATACAGTCCATCATAATCCTCCAGTCTCTTTGCTGCCTCACATAGGCCTATCCATCACCAGCAGAGAAATATCAAACTGTTATGCAGCAATAATGCTCTGGCTGTGCAGTTTGCTCTTCCTAATGGTGCCTCCGGACAGGGTTACACATGACTTTGATAGAATCCTACCATACTCAGCCTGAAGCTTGATGACTTAAGGCACAAAGATTTTATGCCATACACATGTTTAGATTTGTTAAGTGCAAGTTTCTCCCCACTAAGGCATTACAGGTAGTATTTGGTTCATGGCAGTGAACCTGATTCTCACCTATCCCTTCTCCTTTTTAGAGCCTAAGCATGCAGTTCTAAGTGTAGTGATCCCACTCACCTTACTTTTGATCCCCAACTCTGTTCATACTCTAAAGGTGTAGAAGAAACCTTGTGTAAGCTGTGAGTCACTCAAGTTGGAGTATACACAAGGCTGAGGACAGCTTTTGGGTCTGTTATCAAGCACCAGCCTTGTCACATATGGTAAGAGGAATATAAGTGAAGCATATGCTCCTCTGTTGTTAGGAGTGTATCTCACCGCTCCTCCGCATTTCTAGGACATGCTCCTACACCTTCTATCTCTGGTCCACATGACTTCTGACAGAACTTTCAGAGTCTCTACTAATACTTCCAATAGTTATCGCAGCATGGAATTTCCAGGATCCCTGCCAGTACTTTCAAGGGCACTTACAGAATCTTTGCTAATGCCTCCAAGGGTGCTTGCAGAATCCCCGCTGGGTATGGCTCCTGACCTAGAGGGGTATAAAAATATACTGCAATTAGTTAAAGTTAATAGGAATTTTTCTTAGTTGGAGAATAAAACAAGCAAATTGATGTCTATGGCTTAGGCACTTGTTTTATATTCCAACCTAGACTACCAAGGTATACATTACTGTGCATGCTTTACACAACTCCTGGTG
Organism: Aquarana catesbeiana; assembly: GCF_042186555.1. NCBI lineage: Eukaryota > Metazoa > Chordata > Amphibia > Anura > Ranidae > Aquarana > Aquarana catesbeiana. Next base: position 164,846,833 of record NC_133335.1, read on the forward strand.
CACCGTGTACAGCCTCCTCTTATAACGTATCTCAATGGGTAACTGTATGCTGTGGCAGCAGGTCCCAGGAATGTCAATACTCTGTCATGGTTCTGCAGGTTGTTCAGCCCCTGCACTGTGTCATGTGCACAAAGCCTTACATTTCAGGTTTAGTCCCACTTTAACCTTAAAACAGAAATTCTGCAAAAAAAAGGTGTTTTAAAAAAATGTTTTGTGCTGCACCCTTATTTTAGTTCATAGACAGTCTAAAAAATCATCAGGCATAGGGAATTACCCATGTGATTGTAGAGGATTTTCAATGTAAACATGTCATGATTATGTAATTATGAGCTGAGCCATCTATTACCATATACGAATATTTCAAGCAAAAAACAAATTATAGCATACTGTTGGGTTTTTGTTTTTTTAATTGGAATGTCTGATCATTTACTTGGACCTGACATAGCTTATAAGCACTCTGATTACTTCATTGAGCTTAGCACTGCCATTTCAGATAAAATGTTGCCATTCGTTTGATAATGCCCTATGCGGCTAATGTGCTTTTAGTAATAAGATCTGCAGATCTTATGTCAACCCCCTACAGACTCACTTTGTGTGGATTTGACAATAAATATAATGCTGCCACTGTGAAAATCTGAAAGAATGACCTACACATCGCTTATGTTTAATTAAACCTATACTTGTACTTATGCATTATAAAATGTATAAGGCATAGCTTATTGATTGCTGTTCCCGGGTCTTTTGGTTTGATAGTTTTATGTCTACCTTTGTTGTTTCATGTCATAAATGGATCTCTCAGTGTTCTTATGACCTTTGTATATGGGCATCAAAGTCAGTTATGGCTTCTTTTACCTCACTGACCTCCAGCCCTCATCTCCTCTGAGGTCAGGCAGACTACGATTCTTAGTGCCTTTGCTCTGTGGTGGGATTTAAATCCCAGTTTTAAACTGATTTCCCACATTTCTTTGGCAACCGTCTGTGTGAACTCACTCTTTGCCCCCATTTAACATCACCACATTGAACCCGGCAATCTGTTACGAGCCAGTGAGCTCAGAGTAGCAAATAGACCATGCTCTACAAGAAACGTATTGAGGCCAGAAACCCATAGACAAAAGTTTTATTTAGGCAAAACTATTGAGAAGCCATTGAGAAACCTTGTAAGATGCTCAGAAATTACTTGCATGATGGCTGCATGTTTCTCTAAATATAACCACATATGCATCAATCATATTTAATCTTATACAAAAACTATTTTTGGTGTACCCACTATTAAAGGATAACTGAATCCAAGAGCAAAAAATGTAATACATTGCAGTTTAAAGTCCTTAGATGTGATGGCTGCATTCTTTCTTTTTTTTTTTCAGGCTAAGAACATACATATAGCTGTAGCCTAAAGTTTTGAGAATAGGAAGGGCTGGTGCTGAGTTGGTCTAGAGAGTAGGGTAAACCCACATCCCCAGTGTGTCTAGGCAAATGGAAATTTGTTCCTCTTGTGGGACTTTAAAGGGAGAACCTACTCGGGAGTAATAAGGAGTATAAGGAGTATAAATTTGAAATGAAATTAGGTATTTATTAAGGTATAAACCTAAACAGATCTACAGTACACAGGGTAAATGTACGGGGAATACAAAGGGATACAGGATGCGTGATACAGACAAAAAAATTGCAATAAAGTATGCAAAGATACACAATCATAGAACTCCGGTACATATGGAACACAAATACGGGGAGTACCCTATGGTGTACACATAAGGGTACTCCCCGTATGTGTGTTCCATATGTTCATGATTGTTCTATGTTGTGTATCTTTGCATACTGTATTGCAATTTTTTTGTCTGTATCACACATCCTGTATCCCTTTGTATTCCCTGTACATTTACCCTGTGTACTGTAGATCTGTTTAGGTCAGACCTTAATAAATACCTAATTTCATTTCTAATTTATACTCCTTATTACTCCCGAGTAGGTTCTCCCTTTAAAGTCCTGCAAGAGGAACAAATTTCCATTTGTAAAGTTTTGAGAATGACACAAATATTAATTTTGAGAAAGTCTGTTGCCTCAGTTTTTATGATGGCGATTTGCATATACTCGAGAGAATGTTATGAAGAGTGATCAGATGAATTGCAATTAATTGTCCCTCTATGCCATAAAAAATAACTAAATCTCATAAAAAACATTTCCACTGAATTTCTGAAGAAGGCTTCAGGACACCCAAGAAAGCCCAGCAAGCACCAGGACCATCTCCTACAGTTGATTCAGCTGCTGGATTGGGGCACCACCAGTGCAGAGCTTGCTCAGGAATGGCAGCAGGCAGGTGTGAGTAGATCTGCACGCACAGTGAGGTGAAGACTTTTGGAGGCTGGCCTGGTATCAAGAAGGGTAGCAAAGAAGCCACTTCTCTCCAGGAAAAACATCAGGAACAGACTGATATTCTGCAAAAGGTACAGGGATTGGACTGCTTAGAACTGGGGTAAAATAATTTTCTCTGATGAACCCTCTTTCCGCTTGTTTGGGGCATCTGGAAAAAACCTTGTCCGGAGAAGAAAAGGTGAGCGCTACCATCAGTCCTGTGTCATGCCAACAGTAAAGCATCCTGAGAATCATTCATGTGTGGGGTTGCTTCTCAGCTAAGGGAGTGGGCTCACTCACAATTTTTCCTAAGAACAGAGTCGTGAATAAAGAATGGTACAAAAACATCCTCTGAGAGCAACGTCTCCCAACCATCCAAGAACAGTTTGGTGATGAACAATGTCTTTTTTCCAGCATGATGGAGCACCTTACCTTGCCATAAGAAAAAGTGATAACTAAGTGGCTTGGGGAACAAAACATCGAAATTTTGGATCCATGACTAGGAAACTCCCCAGACCTTAATCCCATTGAGAACTTGTGGTCAATCCTCAAGAGGTGGGTGAACAAAAAAACCCCCCACAAATTCTGACAAACTCCAAGCATTGATTATGCAAGAATGGGGTTGGCCATTAGTTAGGATGTGGCCCAGAAGTTGATTGACAGCATGCCAAGGCGAATTGCAGAGGTCTTGAAAAAAAATGGACAACACTGCAAATACTGACTCTTTGCATAAACTTAATGTAATTGTCAATAAAAGCCTTTGATACTTATGAAATGCTTGTAATTATGCTTCAGTATACCATAGTAACATCTAACAAAAAGATCTAAAAACACTGAAGCAGCAGACTTTGTGAAAATTAATATTTGTGTAATTTTCAATACTTTTGGCTACGGCTGTACTGTGCCTACACTTGCTGAACATTGTTCTACAAGTGCAGAAAATAGCTGTTGATCCTCCCAGAAATGCCATGTCCTTGTCACTTCTGGTGAGTTGCACTGAGGAATGTCTTCTTTACTAGCTTTTGTAGACTGCCAATTGCCCTGCCCAGGGCTGGGACCAGGGTTGGGCAGTAGGGGCAGCCGCCCTGAGTGCAGCAGTAAGGGGGACACCCCCTCACTGCTTGCACACTTCAAATCAGTGTCTAGCAACCAGCAGGTCATGGCTTCAAGTCTGCTCTGACAGCTGCTGCTGTTACAGCATGCCCACTCTCCATTCCATCTGCTCACAGAAAAAAAACCACCATGCATGCGCAACAACCTTCTATCTGCTAGAAAGCAAGCTATTGGCCACACATTGGCAGTGCACACTCCATGCTAACCTTGGGCGCTGGAGCAAGGGGGCAGAGAATAGGCTCGGGGCAGTACACCCATTCTATGGCATGCATTGGATCAGGGGAAGGGGCTCATTTCCGCATTCCTTGCCCTAGGGCGCTGGATGAACCTCGGTACTTGCCCTACCCCCCCATGTAATGGAGACGAAGAGATATGCGCATGTTTGTAGTTCAAATCAGGAGAGCAGACTAGGGTGACAGCCATGGCTTCCTTTATATATACAGTGGAGGAGTGACGTAGCCATCCAGGGACAGGAAGTGTGTTGGATTACCAGGCGAAAATAAAGCAAACATTTTGAAAAAAAGAAAATGATCGCAGCTGCCACACTAATGACTAGTAAACTGCAATATATTACTTGTTTGGTTTTGGGATTAGATACATTTTACCTACAAGCTGTTGAATTCTTCCAGAAATACAGGACACTCTAGAAATACTAGAAATCTAGAAATACAGTGGAACCTTGGATTGCAAGTAACGCAGTTAATGAGCGTTTTGCAATGTGAGCTATTATTTTTAAAAATCCTGACTCGGTTTGCGAGTGTTGTCTCGCAAAATGAGCAGGGTTCAAGCCTCTGCGGTGTGCAGTACTGCATTTGGCCAGAGCTGCGGGGGCACCAGTGGCACTCGGAGCCGTTCGGAGCTGCTCAGAAATACTAGGAAATACACCGTTCCCGAGTGTTTCCCGAGTCTTTCCGAGGGTTTCCAAGTGCAGCCGAGCGGTCTCTTGAGTATTTCCGAGTCTCTCTGGCGCCCCCCACCTCTGGCCACATGCGGTATTGCATGCAATAGAAGTCAATGTGGAATGAATTATCTTAGTTTCCATTGACTACTATGGGGAAACTTGCATTGATATGCGAGTGCTTTGGATTACAAGCATTCTCCTGGAACGGATTATGCTCGTAATCCAAGGTTCCACTGTACTAGAAATCTCAGCATTATCAGCCTTCCCAATTTTCTCTCTTATTTACAGAACACCTCCACCCTATTTTATGGAGAAGAGTATAGGTAGAGGTGTTCTGTAGTCCAAATCAGGAGCGCAGCCTAGGGGGACACGTGTTTCTTAAAAGTTTAGACTAAAGGTTTTTGTTTTTACCTCATACAGATGAATTTTAAGATAATCTGAAACATTTTTAGTTTTTTCTTGTTTGGCCCACTGGTTAACCATTTCAGCCCCGGAAGGGTTTGCCCCCTTAATGACCAGGCCATTTTTTGCGATACGGCACTGCATCGCTTTAACTGACAATTGCGCGGTCGTGCGATGTTGTACCCAAACAAAATTGACGTCCTTTTTTTCCCCACAAATACAGCTTTCTTTTGGTGGTGTTTGATCACCTCTGCGGTTTTTATTTTTTGCGCTATAAACAAAGAGCGACAATTTTGAAAAAAAATTTTTTTTCTTTTTGCTGTAATACATATCCCAAAAAAAAATATAAAAAAACACATTTATTCATCATTTTAGGCCGATATGTATTCTTCTACATATTTTTAGTAAAAAAAAAAAAATCACAATAGGCGTATATTGATTGGTTTACGCAAAACTTATCGCGTCTAAAAACTATGGTATAGACTTAGGGACCTTTTTTTTTATTGTTTTTACTTGTAATGACGGCGATCTGTGATTTTTAGCAGGACTGCGACATTGCGGTGGACAAATCTGACCCCAAATATCACTTTTTGGGGGCCAGTAACATTTTTACTTTGATCAGAGCTATAAAAATGCACCGATCAATGTAAAAATGACACTGGTATGGAAGGGGTTAACACTAGGGGGCGATCAAGGGGTTAACTGTGTTCCCTCACTGTGTTTTAATTGTAGGGGGGATGGGCTACCAGGGACATGACAGAGATCACTGTTCCTGATCACTGGGAACAGTAGATCCCTGACATGTCCTCTGTCAGAACGGGCAGCTGCTTGTTTACACAGGCAGATCCCCGTTCTTCCTCTGTACTAGGCGAGCATGAGCTGCCGTACAGCTACGGAGATTTGTGCAGGAGAGCCGACCTGCCGCCGTATAACCACGGCAAATGGTCGACAAGTGGTTAAACAAGAAAATATCAGGAGATTTCTCCACTTACACTAACAGCTTGAACGGAGGAATCTTCACCACCAGCTATGGTGTGCTGCGGCTACCTAAATACCCAAATAGTGATTGCATCTGATAGGACACAGTCCTTGGCCGATAATTTTCCACATGGCTTAGTCGATTTTTAAATCAACTTATGTTGAGCTGGGTGGTACTGAGAGGGTCATCCACAGCTTGAATTTTGGGCCCTGTATGGTCTGCTGTAGCCAATATTTGGTCTAAAACTGGCCAATCTAATGGTGTTCATATTATGTATAGTCAATTATATTGGCAGAGTTTAACACATTAGGATTTTTTATTTGTGCACGGCTTTAATTTAAAATGTTACTAAACCCACAACAGTAAAATGTTTGGTATACTCACTATGGAACCTAAGGGTTAATCCTCTGCATTGTGTAAAAAGGCTGTTTGATCCTGTCTTTCCTATCCTCCCCTTCTTTCACTGTCCCCAGTCCATCTTCTGATAGTACAGAGCTTTGGGAGCACTCTGCACATGCTCAGTTTGGTGTGTATTGCTAGAGATTTTATTTTTTATTTTTGGGAAGGTGCATGTGATTGGCACAGGGCCAATCAGCACTGTCCAGACAGAGGGTCGGGGATCCTGCAGCCTCATAGGACAGTCAGAGGAGAATGAAAACTCCTCCTACAAGCTTTAACCGGACACTGATAGAAGTCACAAGACTGCTATATACTGCTGATGAGAAAATCTATTTAGCTGTTTATATTTACTAAAATAATTGCATTTCCATGTTCTGTGTACTGTGGGAGATCAGCTATAGTGAATGCAGGGTTCTGGGTTTAGTAACACTTCAATTAACCATCTGCTGATAGGCTTAGCCATTTACTATTTGACTATTAAGGGGAATAAACAAAAAATAACCAATTGCTATGATCTCAAACCAAAATTGTGGACTGTAACTGTGATTTCTGATTGCTGCCAAAGGAAATAAATGGGCCATATAGCCCAGAATTGTTTAAAACATCACAATCAGCATTCAGTGGGAGTCAGGAATAGAGGCTGTTCACATACAAAGTGAATGTTAATAAACAAGGTGAACCTGTGTTCACTTTAAATACCCGATCCTGTGCAATAGAATAAAAAAAAAAAAAAAAAAAAAAAAAGAGAAAAAGTTTTCAAGCATATGGTTAGCCAATTTGAAATGAACCTAGCTTCATCATATTTACTAAAGTTCAGTTAACATAGCTTACAATTGTTCACATTTCTTCTTTTTTTATTTTTTTATGAATAGCCCAAAATCTGAACCATGGACAACATTTTAAGAAAACTATTGATATGAGGCATTGGACTTAGGTCTCCTGCCCATCAGTCAGGTGGCATTAGCTGGGCTTGATGATTAAGCCTTGGCAGCTATACCACACAGTGGTGCCTTCCCAAAAATAGGCAATTGAGTCCACTGTACAATCCAAGAGAAATAGCCAAAAAGAGCATCAACTGGTCATCTTAAGAAACCAGATGGTTGTCTTGAGAGAGGACTCTTTAAGACGACTGTCTGATGTTCTTTTTATCACTTTCTCTAATATTTGAAATAATAATAGATTACAGTTTATCAGTCCTTAGATGTAGTGGCTGCATTTGTTCTTTTCACCTGGTGATCTTGCCAATAACACATTTCCTGTCCTAGGGTGACAACGCTCACTCACTGTACTGTATCTATTGGGAGGCAGCGTTGTTTCCCTAGGCTGCTTTTTTTATTTGGACAACAAACACATCCTCCTCTCTTCATATACATTACATAGAGGGACATTGATTTGTAGTTCACAGAAGATAGCAGAGAAAGCCGATAACATTGTTAGAGATATCAGTTCAGTGCACAGGAAGTTACAGGGAGGCCACATTTTGGGCAAGATAAACTGGTATTTTCCAGTAGTTGCAAAAGATCTACTTAGCTTGAAAAAAAAAAGAATGCAGCCAGCACATTTAGTGAATGGTAAGCTGCATCATTTTACATTTTTGTTCTTAAATGCAATTCATATTTTGAAATGGATAGTGGATGTATAATTCACCCAATGTGTGTGTTTTGCATCACCAAGTTTATTACTATTTTCCTGAGTTATTAAGGTTCTGAGTCTATCACTGTAATCCAGCATTCGACTGCAACTTCCCAGATGTAGAAGATGACACTTACGTTTGGAATTGACAATAAACTGTCAGACCACCCAACAAACAAAAGAAAACACAAAAAATGCATTTTTTTCTTTCTGAGATTTATTTATTTCTACAGAACAGTAGAAACTGCAAAAAAACTCAATGCACCTTCAAAGCCCATACAAGTGTGCTGTTGTTTCTTATGTATTCACATCTTCCCAGCATTCAACCCTAATTTCCACCCCAGTTGAAATTGCATAACAATGTTTAAGTCATTCAAACAAGCGTTGAACAGTCATAAACTCCTTATTGTTCACTGATGCCAATTCTGTTCACAGACGCACACATACGGCACACAAACCTATTTGTTCCTCTCCCATGTATTGGAATTCAAGGAAGGCCACCTACTTAACTCTTAACACCAGAAGAGCGGGAAAAACATTATGGACTCTGGCAGCAAAGGCTTTACATTTTTGTATATATCAAACTGATTCCAGAAAACTTGTATCTTTTAAAAATTCTTCAAAATTGCTAGCAGCAACCGTTTATAATTTATCCCAACATCCTACCTGCCACCAAATCATATTCTCATAGCTCAAAAAAAAAGGGTTTGCAAGGCAATCTGCCATGAAAAAGAAATACATGTAAAATGTTTTGATTTTTTTTTTTCAAACAAACTGAATCTAACTTAAAAAAATATATTAAACAGGCAAAATGAACAAAATATACATTATCGGTGAAACAAAAAAATAGCCCTTTATTCTGCCATGGGCACACAAAGTCCATAGTGCCCAAGGTTAGCAGTATACTGGAAATCAGTATGAACTAGGTGAGAATGTGCTGATTTACAAAAACTGAAGCAGAAAAAGAGGACTAGTGTCCATATCAACCAATCATGTATCAGCTTTCACATTCTAACCTGTGCTATGAAAACTGTACTCAAAAGAGGATTTGTTGCCTTAGTACAAACCTTTTCATTTCATTGCTTCAGTTTTTTTTATAAATCAGAATCGTTCATTGAACTTTTTTGAGATCACATATTATACTTGGGCTCTCCATAAAAGACTATACATTTAAGAAAAAAACATATAACATTAAGCAAATTTTTTTTGCTTTAGTATGTAGAAAAATAAGTACAAAAGTTTTTTTTTTTTGTTTTTTTTAACAAGCACTGTTCTTGCATTAGGACAAGAGGAAACATATGTGGCATTTTGAAGTCCAGAGTTAACAGTTTTGAACAATTTCTGTAAGGCAGAATGATATTGTGTAGCTAGTGCTGGGTTTTCCTTTTACCAGCCGTGTAAACTTTGAATTAAACTCCTGCTCCATAGTTGAGTTAAAGTTTTTTTTTTACAAATTCTTTTTAAGATAAACTTATATATATATATTTATATATGAACTATAATACAAACATCTATGTGTCTCTAAGAGTTCTAGATGGCACCATTATTGTTATAAATAGGAGCCCATGGAGGCCCAGTCGTTGAGTCCTGGAGGGAATTCCTCACTGAGGTCAAAGAGTTGATCTAGATTGGCAGAGTTAGATAGGAAATCATTTCGGGTTTCATCCCAAGGGTGCTGGAGGAACGAAGTGGCCAAGAATGTCTCATCAAAATCCAAATTGTTTTGGACTGCTGCTTGCTCTGGCCTCATGGGGTACCACTGTTGAGGACAACCTATGTGCTTCCCGTGGACTGTCAGGTCAACAGAGCTGGTGACTGGACTTAATGGAGGTGTTCCTTCTAGATCCTCAAAGGAAGCAAAGTTGGCTTCATTAATGGTGGAATCAAAGATGACTTCCCAGTCAAAATCACCTTTCAAGTATTCTAGCTCAGACTGTTCATCTTGTGATAACAATGGGGAGCTGGATAGTCGGGGTATCTTGTACATCCTTTTTGGTAATGGCTGTTTGCGCTTGTGACCTTTGACATCTGCCACATTCCAAGCATTCCAACTTTGTTCACCTGTGGCCTGTTCAAACTCCTTTAGCAGTTGATGAGACTCTGAGTTGACACTCAATGGCCAACCAGAGCCTATATTGCCATCTGAGCAAGGATTAGAGTGCGCACCAGCAAAAGCTGGGTGGATCTGGACAGGTGGCAGCCGTCGCTTCTTAATGGCGCCATTCATGAGACGGTCAGCATATTGTGGGTCAATCTTCCAGAATCCACCTTTTCCTGGCTCATCTTTCTCTCGAGGGACTTTTATGAAGCATTTGTTTAAAGAAAGGTTGTGCCTTATGGAATTCTAAAACATAAGTAAAATAGATAAGGGTTAGCACAATTTAGCATTATATATTTAGTGCAAATCATATGTAAAAATGTATTTTATACATGAATGAATCATAATGTAATTTTCCAAAATATTAAATACTATTACAGGTGAAAGTTTGACAAGCTATAATCTATATAGGGGCTTACTTGTGAAAACAAGTGCAAAGAGGCAGTGCTACCTATGGGACCTATTCAAATCTTTAATTTTTTTGAAAGTTAAATCTGACCATTTCCTTAGTATGACTGAAAATTCCCCTGCCCATAATTTTTTTTATATCTATATATTTTTTAGCGATATAGTGAGTATAGTAATGGGCATAGTGTTGATGTAGCCCAATAAAAATGCAAATCAGCTTCCCATTATTCTGCTAGGAACAGAAGAGGCCACTAACCCTTTCAAAGTCTACCTTACAGAAGCAAGATAAAAAGCGGGTATAAATAATAGGCTAATGTGTGTAGGAGACTTGGAAAGAGCCCAACAACATTTTGACTGGCACAGTCTTAGTTCACCCCTTTCCTTCTTAAGAGGAGGGCAAGAAGTACATTCTGAAATACTTTACAAGTCAGACAGAAATAGTTTTTTTTTTTTTACCCCTGCAACCCCCTCCTTTTTTTCCCCGAGCCACAGGATTCCCGGATCTTACTGATCCGCTATTTACTGTTTAATGAAATTTAACAAGGGGGAGAGCAAACTACGCAGCCCCCACCTCCCTTTTCTATTCATCGCTTTCCCTGCTTGTACTCGGGATGCTTATTGCTTGGCCAGTTAAACATATTTATCATTCTTGGCTCAGCAGTCTCCATCCATGCCACCTGTGTGTTTTCAGGATGCCCCCCCCCCCCACCATCAATGTTTAATTAAACCAGTAAAGTCCAAGTCTAGTAGGGGGAGGATTTTTTTCATTTCCTACCACTAGAAAAGTGTTGTGTGGGTAAACCCACCTCTATGCACACACATACATAGATAGACAGATGATCACCCAGAGATATATTACAAGATACACAGAAATTGGATGCCTTGTTAGCCTCCTTTTCTGGTAGTATTACCCCCAACCCAGATGACGGTACAAGATTTCCCCTATAAACTAGGCTCGTCTGGTCCCCCCCAAGGACCATCCATTACGATCAGACAATGGCATGTCAGGGCCACACAGAGTCTACAGAACAGGGGGCGGGAGGGGGTTTGGCATTCACAGTCTAACAGTACACTGATATATGGCAGTGTAGTTACTGACCCTGTATAAGAACCTGCAGTGACCTACCACTGTTATGCATGCATTAACCCTTGTGCTGTAATTTGTTTCTGAATAGTTACATGACTACATGCCTAAAGCATTTGTGGGTTAATGTAACAATAGTGATGCTCTGGGATGCAGGATGTACAAAATAGTAACTCAGGAGTCAAGGAACCTGAGAGTAATTACACACAAGGGACAAAAGAGAGAAGCAAAGCAATATCGACTGCATGCCATGTTGCTTTACAACTGCAAGTGCAGCATCAATGGCAGTTTTGGGAATGCAATATAATATAGGATTGTATATATATATTTTTTTTTAATCACAGGTTTTTGTTGGTTAAATTAGGATGATGTCTGCCTTACCTGCCAGGTAGGATCAGCATGCCTGAAGTAGCAAAAATTATCGGTGATCCACTTGTAGATTGCAGAGAGTGTGATCTTGGTCTTCTTGCTTGCTTGCATTGCCATGCATATGAGGGTGGCATAGGAATAAGGGGGCTTAACATGAGGGTTGGTCTTATAGTCAATCTCCTCCATGGGCTGAAGTCCCTGAAGGGCTGCCCTTGAGGTAGATGAAGACGTGGGTTTGCCTGGAGTGTGTGGCATTCCTAAGCAGGCTGGATCAGCAGCTAAGGGAGAGCAGGGAGCAGCTGAGCCTGGCAACTGTCGATAGCCATGAGGATCTCCGGATGATGGGGTCTTTCCCTCATTGGCATTGATGATTGAGAATTCTTGCAGCCACTGAAGACTGGTTAAACTGTCATCTAAGTTGATCGACCCAGAAATTTCCTCGTTACTCATTTCCCCCTCTGTCTGGTAGGCCAGCCAGTTGTCTGCCATGTCTCTGAGGGCTGCAGCTGGCAGATCAAACATTCAAGAAACCTCAGGGGTCTATAGACGTTTCCTAAAACACAGAAAAGTAGGTTTTATTTCAAATGTCCCATTTGACAGGATGTACTTTGTAATAGTTAAAAAAGGATTGTAAAAATTTAAAGGGATTGGATTACACTGGATGGCACAAAACAGATTTTAAAACAAAGGCACACAATTTATTCTGGCATTAAACATTATTAATAGTGATTGAATTCTCTATGTTCCATAGTAAAACATTACTCTTGTAATCCCCAGCCCATTAAATATTGAAAATGTCAACCACTCTTTAGCAAAAAAAACATGGAAAACACTGTTATCTTCATGGGAAAGGAACCAACAGGACATGCTGAATAGTGTCGAGAAGAGATGGTAGGAATATTAGCTTACTCCCCTTTTAAGGCCTCCCAGGGAGCAAGTCTCACACCCACTAGATGGCAATGGCACAAACACTCAGCTATGATGACAGGCAATGCAGTGGTAATAAAATTCCTCTAGAATTATCCATTGAAACTTTGGAAAACCAATTGGGAGTCACAATGTAACACACTAACATTCTTGCACTATGGGTATACATGAATGCATTATTGGCCTAGCAAAGAATAAGAACCTAAAAATACTTCTGATGTAATCAGTATACCTTGTTCTAATTAAATATTCCAAATTCACTATATATAAGATCTGGCCCGACCATACAAATATATACTGCATCACAAACAAAAATCTTGGTGAATAAATACAGGATGAATGTTTGTTATATTGTAAAGTCTGTTAACTCTTCAACTAAGTTGATTTTAATATTTTCCATTGTGCTTCTAAACATCTTTATATAGTATCCAAACTGCAATGGTGGAGTTTGTAGGGGCTGATTGACTTAAGTGAGCTTGTGTTCACTTTAAATGTCCAATCCAGTGCAGCAGGACAAGAAATCTAGAAACTTCTGCTCACAATTTGCTTCACTTCACTTGATAAATCACCAGCTGGACTCCATTAATTAAAGAAATAACAGCAAGCTTAACAAATATCCAAGATGTTCAGTCTGCAATATTCTTAGAACACAACAACTAGAGCATATACTGTATTATCTTATTATTTGATTGTTTTATACAGCTAAAACTTCAATACACATCATATGACCACCATTATAACAATGTACCCTGACATTTCCCAGCGGCCCGAATTCTATGTCATCTTATCGTGCCAGATTCCATTTTCCCTATTTATTTATACAACATAGGAATATAGAGAATGCCATGAGCTGTCCAATGAAGATAGCATAGGTGACAGACTCATTAAGGAAATATGTCCCATGTTTATTGACTCCCCAAACACATACACCTTGACATTTCTTAGTGGTCTGCACTCTGTACCCTCATCTTACCGAATTCCATTTCTCTTTTTTCCTAATTTGAAATAGAATTCAAGAGAACGCCATGGGCTGTCCCATGGTGATATCACCAGAAGACACATTCAGAAAATAAGTGAGACTTTCAGTCCTGGTGGGGTGCTGAATGACTATACAAGGTGAATGCTAATAACAGGGTGCAAGTGATCCAGGACAGATACAGGAGGTGGAAGGGAGAGTCACAATATTACATTCAAATGCATGCACCCCAACATTTCTCAGTGCCATGCACTGTGCCCCCTCATCTTTCCAAATTCTGTTGCTCCTTTTCCTTAATACAAAATAAGAATCAAAAGAATAGATAGCAACAGATGAAACTCGTTCAGGTGGGTATTTTCTGTGTCAGTGGGGTGTGGAATGACTATAACAGGTCAATGCTGACAAAGAAGGTGCAAGTGATCCACGACAGACCCAGGAGGTGGAAGGGGAAGTCACAGAACCATGTGCACCCCAACATTTATCACTGACCTGCACTTTAATCCTTGCTTTGCCAAATTCTATTACTTATATTTCCTAATACAAAATAAGAACCAAGGGAACGCCACTCATTCAGGAAAAAGGGAGGGCACTGTCAACAGGGTGCAACACGATCCAGGACACATACAGGCGGAGGAAGGGAATGCCTGGCAATGCCAGTCAGAGCTCCAGTTCAACAACCTGAGCCAACCAATGTATTGTGTATGGATCATCCACATCCAGCAGTCATCCCTTTATAATCTCTGCACATAGGTCTGTGCAGAACCCCCCAGCACAGCCAATCCCCCATCACTCACATACTGACACCACACAGACTGTACACCATACAATCTGCTTGTACAATCTCCTAGAGAGTTACCATCCATTCTATACCTACACAATCCATTCAAACTCTATCCAATAATGCACTACAAAGAGAATGGGAGATCCAAATCACATTGTATGGTGTATGGGCCCCCTAAGTCCTGTCACATCAGAAACCTATTTCCTACCTACAACCAAACAAAGCCCCCACTAGAAGAGGAGGAAGATGGAATCAGAGGGGAGATAAAGAGCTTCTCTTTACCTGGACGATGAGGATCGTTGGGTGCAGAGTAGAACCTTCCAGAATCAGTCAGCTCAGATCCTGGGAGCCCCGGATGAGTTATAGCCCTGCCAGCTTTTTTTCTCTCCTATCTCCGCTGCCAGGCATTAAGTACCAGCGGCTCTGAAAGGCTTCTCGGGGCGCCATGGTAACGCTCCGCCCTAGTAAACAGCTTTTGGAGCTCCGATTGGTGGATGGGTTCCCATGGAGAGCTCAGTCATTCGGCCACGCCTCCTGTGGCTGGAGCAGGTTACAGTATGGTGTTCAGAACCGCAATAATCAGCGCTGTGCCCGACATCCTACCTAGAGGATGAACTCTGGTACGATCACACACACATGTGTACAATAATAGTAATAACCCGATCTCTGATCACACACGTGTGTAATAAAATATTCTGAACTTTGATCACATGCATGTGTATAATACAATATCCTGATCTCTGATCACAAGTAGGTGTATAATAATGTATCCGGCACTCTGATCACATACATGTGTATAATACAATATCTTAATCTCTGATCACACACATGTGTATAATACAATACTCTGCACTCTGATCACACACATCACATGTGTGTGATCAGATATCAGGATATTGTATTATACACAGGCATGTGATCAGAGTGCAGGATATTGTACTATACACATGTGTGTGATCAGAGATCAGGATTCATTATTTCACACATGTGTGATCAGAGATAAGGATATTGTATTGTAGACATGAGTGTGATCAGAGTGCAGCGTGTATAATACAATATCCTGATCTCTGATCACACACATGTGTATAGTGAAATATCCTTTTCTCTGATCATATATATATATATATATATATATATATATATATATATATATATATATATATATATAATGAAATATCCCAATCTCTGATCACACACATGTGTATAATAAAATGCCATCTACTCTGTTCATAATCTTGTGTATAATATTATATCCTGAGCTCTGAGTCTGATCACACATATGTATAATAAAATATCATGATCTCTGATCACACACGTATATAATAAAATATCATGATCTCTAATCACACACGTGTGTATAGTAAAATGTCATGTACTCTGATCACACACCTGTGTATAATATTATATCCTGAGCTCTGTTCACACACACACATATATATATAATGAAATATCCTGATCTCTATTTACACACACACACGTGTATATTAAAATGTCATGTACTATCATCACACACTTGTGTATAATATTATATCCTGAGCTCTGATCACACACGTGTATAACAAAATATCATGTGTGTATTTGGTGAACATGTATGATCCATGTTGAGGATGCTTGGTCCATGGTGTAGGATTCAGGGAGCGTTCACACCAGTACACTGTAACTGTTCCAAGATGCATGATCGCACCACCCCAAGAACACAGAGAAAATTGTCACCATTATAATCTGTGAAGCTGTTTTTTCAAGCGGCAGGCACCTGGGCACTCGGGTGTGAACAGGCGCAGTTTACAACAGCCTTTCTCTAATTTTCAGGTCTCAGGGAATCCTGCTAAAACCAATTCATCCAGGGTGTTTGGTGCAATGGGTAATATGCCCCTTATATTGAGGGTCAGTGGGAAGAACGCCCTTCTTACAGTGTTGGCCGGAATGTCACCCTTACAGATAACCAAAAAAAATTGTTGTCACTCCACGACTCTGCCAAGCGATGTTGGCCCCAGAACTATTGTAGGTGCCATCAAATGGGAAGTCAATCAGCCGCAGCCCAAGGAACCCCTAGACACCTTTGGAGGAACCCCAGAGTTCCGAAGAACCTTGGTTGAGAATGTCTTATTTAGAACAATAGGATTTGTAATGTGGAGCATTTTGTAGCTTGGAGCTTCACTCAGGTGTAAATGGAACTTTAACGCACGTCAGTAAAATGTAATACAACACAAGCCAGTTTTTGCGTGTCTTTTACATGCATTATGTTCCTGCGGGTACATGGGAAATATGTACACGTGACTTGAAAAACAAAAAATTAAAATTAACATTGTGTTTTTAGTGTGTTCTTCCTGCTTTGCCACTGACTGTAATGCAATGCATGCTTTTTTGGTTTAAAGCAGGCCTTGAAGTTTCCTTTATTTGCAGAAGCAGGGGAGAGGTCTGCAATGGTTTCATCTGTGTTTCTCTGATGACCAGGCCTGGATTTAACATTAGGCACAGTGTACACATGCCTAAACAGCAGAGGCAAAGAGGTGGCTTTCTCCTCTAAAATTATTGGCCACACATATTTTTTTCATCATCTATAGGAATAGTCATCTTAAATATTTTTAGATCAGGGTAGAACCAGGAGAACAAGGTGCTGTAATTTGTGGACCATACAGAGGGGTGTTACTTAGAGTTACTTTGGTACTTAGGGTAATAAAATGTGTGTACATACATGCTACAGTAAAAACCATCCGACCCTGGAGTTGACAGGTGTCCTTTATGTAGTATGTTCATAGATTGCAAGAGGTTGTCAAAAGGATAACCCTGCTTAATTCCAAATGCAGACATACATAGAGAAAGTATGTTCTGTTAGTATGGCCAATACAGAATGGGCAGCTATCTAGGGCTCCAGACCATTTTGGGGTCCATGGGTATTCAAAAAATTCTGCACTTCAATTCCTCTACAGCAAAGGAAGCTGCCAACATAGCCTCGGTTTGATCTGCAGTGTCCATGGTTCTGCACATGTGGTCAGTTATATCACCAGCCATTCGATGGCTTGACAGTTCAGTTGAGAGCATAAGCAAGTGTGATAGTCAGTTATCACTCATGGCATGCCTTGAATGTAATTGTTTTGGAAAACTAGTAAATCAATGGGTTTAGTTACCCTTTAAATAACTTTCATAATCACTTACCTAAAACAAGTATACATTTTAGGAAAGTCAGGGTACACCTACAAGGCTTTCTGCACATATTCCCTGATAAAGGGAACCAATATCTTAAATCCAAATGAAGCCATGCTCCATGTGTAATGGCCATCACCAAACAGCCATGCACAGGGGTACTTGCCGAATCCCTGACTGCATTCATAGGATTTGTCATATAGTGCTAATGTAAGGCCTTAGAGACAAATTCACCTTTACCAAAAAAAAAAAAAAACTGCCAATGCAGATATGGGGAGTCTGTAGCAGCTTTGACTAAAGTTGAATTATGACTTTTGTGTAGGCCTTTTACGTAACTCATGAAGCCTGACTGGAAAGTTTCTAGTGCATTGCTAAGTGACGCCTAGTGTTACTGCTTACCTTCACTATCACAGGAGTGAGCTCTTTTTCTCCTAATAGATAATAAAAAAAACATAATTCTCATTGGCTGAGACAGCAGCATGGTGCCATTGGCTCCCACTGCTGTCAATCAAAGTCAGTGAGCCAATAAAGAGAGAAAGGGGGCGGGCTGCGGCTCCGTGCCTGAATGGACACATGGAGCTCAAGCAGGGATCGGGTGCCCCCATAGCAAGCTGCTTGCTGTGGGGGCACTCAACAGGAGGGAAGGGCCAGGAGAGTCAAAGAGGGACCCAAGAAGAGGAGGATCTGGGCGTCTCTGTGCAAAACCACTGCGCAGAGGAGTTAAGTATAACATGTTTCTTATTTTTAATGGGAAAAAAAACGAGACTTTAGTATTATTTTAACACTTTCCTAGAAGTTTTTCACTAAGACTTTATGAGGTATGTAAATAGCCTACATCTATAGCAAGGGCATTATTCCATATTGGTCAAAGCTGCGCAATTTCTTTTTATCTACAGACGCCCCTTACCCCTTTTTTGGTAAAGGTGAAGGAACCTTTCTGATCAATCTCTTTCAATAGGAATAATTGATCTATAGTTGACAACCTATTCGATTGATATACCGCACAGGGAAGTGGATCCACCATGTGATCTCATAACCTGATTGATCAAAATATGATTATATTCATAAACAAAGTATCACAGTACTGCCAGTTGCTGCAAAACGGTCAATAATATTCTGTCCTGGCCAATATAATCAATTTGATCAAATCCAATCAAGATTGACTTAGAATCGATCTGAGGGGAAGTTATAGTTATTTGATTGTTTGCAGATTCAGATTCTTTGCAGATTGGATAAAAAAATTGAAGTGTGTATGGCCACCATAAGTTCTAATTAGAAACACATGTGATGGGGTTGATTTACCAAAGGCAAATAGGATGTTCACTCTACAAGGAAATATGCCTCAGAGCTTAGTGAATGTGGTGACATTTCATTTTGCAAAGAATGTCCAATCACAGGCAAAAGGGAAAAAAAACAAAAAAACATTTTTGCTTGCACGTGATTGGATGATAGAAGTCTGCAGAGCTTTACCACATTCACTCATTTTTGTGGAACATTCCTTTGCAAAGTGCAACTTCCCTTGCAAAGATAACAGTCTATTTGCCTGAAAGTTGTGCTCAGGAGATGTAACTTAGCAATACTATGTAATATAGAGCTAATTTTTGGTAGATTGCTGCTTTCCTTGCTGTATTGAGGGAAGTGTAGGAATAGTGCGATGGGAAGACACTGATCTTCATGCACAGGATGGAGGAAGAGTAAAGAGGGGGCAGAGATTGTGCCCCAGAAAACAATTGGGCTAATGCAGTCTTTGGCCTCTATTCTGCCTGGCAGGCGCAGTGCCCGCCTCCCCTCTTCTCTTAGTGACAGCCCTGTCCCCTCTGTACCGTGGAAGAGCAAGGGGCCCATTCATTGGGGTTTTTTCCCATAGACAAAATGTGGGACCTGAAAAGATCCCCCAAAATACTAGGGGAGGCGGAGGGTAGAGCTTGTTGGCTGGGTGCCAAAGACATGCCACCTATTAGCATAATAAGGAGCTGCGAGCAGTTTACCCATTCAGTCCCACCGATTTCACCAAAGGCTGGGCAGGGGTGTCAGGAAAACGGGTTAACATTCCTCTATGCATACAGAAATACGTGGTTACTGTATTCATTAATGAGGGATTTTTTTTCCCCTTTTTCAGAAAATACTGGATTTAACATTGACCTTTCAGATTATTCCAGGCAAGCAAGAGACAGTTCCTTAGAAGGGCGGCTTGGCTCAAATTTTGCATTTTTCTCTCTAAAAGTACACTTCAAAAGACCCTGACCAAGTAGCCCCCAGCAAAGGCATTGTATAAAGGACAGACAGCCTGTTATCTCCCGCTATATCTGCTGCTGGTTCCCTCTCCTTCACTGGCACATTAACATAATGAATTCCCTTTTATATGTGTTAATATCCTCCTTCCCCCTGCTGCTGTGTGCTCAGTCTACCTGGGTTTCACATTCATTACCTGTGCAATGACAGGTGTGTACATCCTGACATCCTGAAGACTAGCTGGGCCCTGCTATGATGCCATAGTTTGCTAAAGCACTGTGTATCATAAGCAATTGGCATGTTTTTTAATTTGTAAAATACTGTTTTATCCCTTTTTTCTTTCTTATTTTCATCCCAATGCTGCTGATCTTCTCCAGCCCTTATCAGCCACTTTCTTCATTCTAGCATCTCATCTAGACAGTGGACCATGCTTGTGCAATGTTAAGCTGGCTATGCACTGTAAACATTTTAGCTGGTTCCCATGGCCCCATCAGTTGAAAAATCGAAGCGGCCAGGTGGAAATTCTTGGGCCAAAAAGTGACTGTATCCAATCAGATGTTCTGTTCACTGTATTTTGACAGTGGTTCCTGCTGTTAGGATACAATAGCCTTAGCCCCGGTTCACACAGGGGCGGCGCGACTTGCAGGTCGCCTCACCGAGGCGACCTGCACACGACTGCCACGGCGACTTGCAAAACGACTTCTGTATAGAAGTCTATGCAAGTCACCCCAAGTCGCCCCCAAAGTAGTACAGGAACCTTTTTTCTAAGTCGGAGCGACTTGCGTCGCTCCTATTAGAACGGTTCCATTGTACAGAACGGGAGGCGACTTGTCAGGCGGCTAGGTCGCCTGACAAGTCGCCCCTGTGTGAACCGGCACTTAGGGTCCTTTCACAAGTGTGGTCCTCCCGATGGACTCTGCTTTGCTCAGTGGGGAATCGCTCCACTGATCCCCGCTGAGCAGGAAGGTGACAGGTCCGTCTCTGCTCACTGTGCTGAGATGGACCTGTCAGAGCCCCGATCTCCTCTATGGGGAGATCGCCTGTCCGTTTTCATCCGATCCCATCCTATCTGATCCGCTAGATGGATGGAAATAAGGGTCACCATCCGTCTGGATTTCATGGACAGGATCAGATTGGATAGCAGCGGGTGTCAGCGGATATGTCACCGCTGACATCCGCTGCTCTATAGGAGTGGATGGAGGGGGTCCGGTCAAAGCTGCCTGAAAAACGGACAGGCGGACCTGAACGGAAAGCCTGTCTGAAAGGGGCCCTAAAGTGTTACTAAACCTAGGACCCTGCATTCACTATATCTGGTTTCCCACAGTACACAGATGCCATTATTTTAGTAAATATAAAATGCTTAATACCATTTCTCATCAGTAGTATATAGCAGTCTTGTGACTTCTATCAGTGTCTGGTTAAAGCTTGGAGTTTTCATTCTACTCTGAGTGTCCTATGAGGCTGCAGAACCCCTGACCCTCTGTCTGGACAGTGCTGATTGGCCCTGTGCTGATCACATGCACTCTCCCAAGCAAAAAAAATAAAACTTTCTAGCAATACACCCCAAACTGAGCATGTGCAGCTTGTCCCCTAGCCTGTGTTCTATAGAGAGATGAATTGGGGAACGTAAAAGAAGGGGAGGATCAGAGAAGACAGGATCAAACAGCCTTTTTACACAATGCAGAGGATTAACCCTTTGGGTTCCACAGTGCGTATAACAAGCACACTTTACTACATTTACAGACTGATTTTGCTGTTGTGGGTTTAGTAACACTTTAACCGCTTGCCGACCACCTCATGCAGATATACTGCGGCAGAAGGGCTCGTACAGGCAAAACCACGTACCTCTACGTTGCCCTTTAAGAGGCGGTCAGCGGGCGCGCCCGCGGCAAGCTCCGTGAGTCGGGTCGCGGGTTAACCCCTTCACTGCCAGTGTCATTTATACAGGAATCAGTGCATTTTTATAGCACTGATTGCTGTATAAATGACAATGGTCCCAAAAATGTCCGATGTGTCCGCTATAATGTCGCAGTCACAATAAAAATCGCTGATCGTCGCCATTTAAAAAAAAAAAATATTACTAAAAATACCATAAAACTATCCCCGATTTTGTAAACGCTATAACTTTTGCGCAAACTGATCAATAATTGCTTATTGCGATTTTTTTTTACCAAAAATATGTAGAAGAATACGTATCGGCCTAAACTGAGGAAAAAAAATTGTTTTTTTATATATTTTTGGGGGATATTTATTATAGCAAAAAGTAAAAAATAATGCGTTTTTTTCAAAATTGTCACTCTATTTTTGTTTATAGCGCAAAAAATAAAAACCGCAGAGGTGATCAAATACCACCAAAAGAAAGCTCTATTTGTGGGAAAAAAAGGACGTCAATTTTGTTTGGGAGCCACGTCGAACGCCCGCGCAATTGTCAGTTAAAGCGATGCGCAAAAAGTGCTCTGGTCAGGAAGGGGGTAAATTCTTCCGGGGCTGAAGCGGTAAGCTACACATTGTTCAAAATGTGTTCGCTTTAAGAATATTCGTTCAGCAGTTCCTTGTAACGCAGCATGTGATCAGACGTCTTTCTTAGCAGCTCCGGGATCCCTCAGCAAAATCCTGTGTAATCCTTCTTACCTGCCTATCCAATCTGGCTGATTTATCTCCTGGCTACTTGGGGAAGACCCTGGGACATCTCCTGGGACTTTGGTGGATGGGAAATCATAAGAAGAAACAGCCCCTGGCCAAGATGAGTATTACCACGCGCACCTGCCAAGATGGCCGCCGCTCCACTGCTCCACACCTGTTCCTGGCATCCACACCAGAACTGTTAGGAACCCGATCCCTCTCCTGGGGTCTCTGCTCTTCCGGCGCTGCTGTCCCCAACTTCTCCTAGTAATGACGGCCTGGAAGATGATGAGGAGCGGAGCCCATCTTGCTGAATGTCCTTAAGCTCATTAAGGTAAATCACATTGATATTATGGGCAAGGTGGCGGAGCTCAAGCTGGACATAACTATAATGCGCCAGGACATGCATAAGATACAGGACCGGGTTTACGACACGGAACGCCACTTCAGTGACTTCAGTGATTTGGAGGACACCGTTAACCCTGTCCTTCCTGTTATAAAAACCTGTGGCACCAAAATCAAATCATTGGAGGACCAGGTCGACGATTTTGAAAACCGTCTGCGCAGGACCTGCAGGAGCGGGTTGAGGGCTCTGATCCGGTATCCTTTCTGGAGAGCTGGTTCACCCAGGAATTCGGTAAGGACAGTCTATCTCCCTGTTTTGTCCTGGAAAGGGCCCACAGAGTCTCTGGCAGACCGCTCCCCGTAGGTAGCCCTCTCTGCATCATAGTGATTTGTCTCCTCAACTACCCGGACAGGGACTCCATTCTGCGCTCTGCTTGCCTGAAGGGGAGCCTAAAGATCAACAACGCGATGGTGTCCCTCTTTCCTGACTACTCCCCAGCTGTCTGCACCTCGAGGGCCAAGTACCAACATGTCAAGCAAAAATTGAGGGAGAAGACCATCCAATATTCCATGTTATTTCCTGCCACATTGAGGGTTGTCTACCCAGGCCAGGTGCATTTCTTCCAAACCCCTGCAAATGCTCTCTCCTGGCTTGAATCCTTGCAACAGCCTGGTCGTTTGTCAGACCGGACACCTGAAACCTGCTCTCCCTCTGGTATAATGTTTTCCCTTTTCTATCCCAGCTTCTGGAATCACTACTGGGGCAGATATCTACAATTTGTTTGCCTTGTCATGAGGATAAAGATCCCCATCTGGGAGACTATGCTGCTACTGCTAGTTTAATCTTGGATCACTGACTGATCCAACGTTTGTTCATTGACTAGGGCTGTATTGGCCATGTTCCCTGCATATGCTTGCTGTTCTGGGTCTAAGCCCGCTCCTTATTTCTGGAGCAGGGCAGGGGTTACATTTTGGTTGTGGTTTCTACTACAAATATTCTTAATATGACTTTAATAATGGTTTGTATGAATGTTGTGTGTATGTGTGTGCCTGTTTTTTATCGTGCCTCCTCCTCTCTCTGGGTTTGCAGCCATGCAGAGTGCTATAGACAGCTCAAGGAGCTGATTACCTGTACCTTTCTTTTAATTGGTTTAACTTTTATATTCTATCATGTCTCAAGTCACGTGTATCTCCTGGAATGTGCGGGGATTAAATTCCAAATTTAAAAGGGCCTCCCTATTTGACTTCCTTAAGGCACATAAACCGCATATACTGTGCCTGCAGGAAACGCATCTAATGGGGTCCAAGGTCCTCGCCCTCAAAAAACATTGGGTAATGCATGGGTACCACTCCACCTATTCCAATTATGCTTGGGGAGTGTCCATTTTAATACGGAAAGGTCTCCCCTTTTCATGTGACTGGATTGTTTTGGATCCTAAGGGCCGATATATCTTTCTCCAATGCACAGTATACACCATCATCATCCACAGGCCACACATAGGACGCCTTTAAGGCAACTGTGCGGGGCTCCTATTTGTTACGGCTTCACGCCGGGAACCCTACTGCGCATGCACGAGGCTCCGCTCCTCTCTCCCACTGGCCCGAGGATGGAGGAGGGAGCCCAGATGGTGACATCAATATCCGCAGCTGAGGCTCCCAGAAGTGGGAACAGGATACCTGT
Organism: Aquarana catesbeiana; assembly: GCF_042186555.1. Classification (NCBI taxonomy): domain Eukaryota; kingdom Metazoa; phylum Chordata; class Amphibia; order Anura; family Ranidae; genus Aquarana; species Aquarana catesbeiana. The sequence continues at coordinate 164,871,275 of NC_133335.1, forward strand.
GAAAGACAGATACCAAATATCAAATACCAAATGTGGCACTGGAGGGGGGGGGGGGGGGGGGGGGGGGGTACAACGAACTCAGCTTTAATGCATAGGATGCATTAAGGTGAAAAACACAAGGGTTTACAATCCTTTTAAAGTCAACTTTCACACTAAGGTATAGGTCATGTTGCCCTGCCCCCTCCCTCCTCGCTCTCTTATGATTGGACATTGCAATATAATTGCAAAGCAGCACTTCCGCATTTCTTGCCAAGGATTATGTTTTTGTCCCCTGCCCAGCCTCAGATGTGCCAAAGGGCTCTTCCTGGCCCTCGTGTCCAGAGTGAGCCCTGTGACAAATATATGCACACGTGTGGGTTTCCCCAAATATCTGCACATGTAAAGGGTTTCCTGAGGATGGCTGTTAGGGAAGCTCCAAGCGCCTTTGTGCATGCACGAGAATCGCCTGCGTGTGGCAAGATGTGCCGAAGGGCTCTGCCAGGACCCAATGGCCAGGTAAAGCCCTGTGGCACTTCTGCACATGAGCCATAATGGCAGCGCTGAAGGAGGGGGGGGAGCAGCAACTACAAAGAACACTGAGGCCGGGTTCACACTATGTGCGGCGTGGGGCACAGCAGGGGCCTGGTGCATCCCCCTTTCACCATTTCAGATGTGAATTAGGTCTGAATATTTGGCTGAATTTCACCTGAATCGGACTGAAAGAAGCACAGGACCCTCTTCCAATGCAGACTGCAGCCGTCCCAGAGATATGTGAACCAGCTCCATTGAGAGTCAGTCACACTCTCCTGTCATGCGAAGCACCTGAATAAGGACCTTAATGGCAGGATGATTGGGTAATATTTTGACAACTTCAATAATGGGCACTTTCAACCCCTTCCTGCCCAGGCCAATTTTCAGCTTTCAGCGCAAACGCTGTACCCAAACTATTTTTTTTTAATTTTTTTGAGACAGATAGATTTTTCTTTTTTGCTAAACAAATGAAAAAAGACGTACAATTTTGAAAAAAAAAAGTTTTCCTTCATTTCTGTTATCAAATTTTGTAAATAAGTAAGATTTCTCCTTCACTGATGTGCATTGATGAGGCTACACTGATATGCACTGATAAGGCGGCACTGATGAGAAGGCACTAATATGCAGCACTGATAGACACTGATAGGTGGCACTGATATGCAGCACTGATAGGCGACACTGATGGACATTGCTTGGTGGCACTGATGGGCAGCCTTTATGGGCACTGATAGGCGGCAATGATGGGCACTGATAGGCAGGACTGATGTGCACTGTTAGGCGGCACTGATGGGTGGCACTAATAGGTGGCGCTGATGAAGAGGCACTGACAGGCATCACTGATGGGGCTGCACTGATAATCACTGCACTGATTATGAGTGCAGATCCCCCCTGTCAGGAGAGCCACTTATCGGCTCTCCTTTATTCACACCCTGTCAGTGTGAATAGAGGAATGCCGATAACTGTCACTTACTAGTTACGATGTGATCAGCTGTGATTGGACACAGCTGATCACATGGTAAATAGCCTACGTCATAGGCTCTTTACCGTGATCGGAGATGCGGTGTGTAAGAACGACACACCGCACTACCGATCGCCACCCTGTGCGCCCCCGGGGGCTCACACGAGCAGATTGTTCTGAACGGAAGAGCCACCGCCCAGCTGTCATTTTGTTATAAGACGGGCAGGATGTGGTTAATGAAGGCTGCAGATTAAAAAAGATTGAAAATGTTTGAAATTACATTAACACTGTAAAAATAACTGGTGATCCCACCATGAAGATCCCTATTAATGAACTTCCTGTTATGGGGAGACAATTGTCTTTTAAAATAAAGGCAAAATGTTTTAGTTTTCATTTTGGATACAGTAAAAAAAGTGGGGGAGTATAACCCCTGTTAGCCTGTTATGTTTTGTTTATGTCTCATTGGAGAGGTTCCCTTTCATTTCCTGTCCGCTAGCCAGGAAGTGAGAGGAAATTCCTCCATTGTGAGGAAATCCCTGGTTGTCACCGGAACTAGTGTCCCCATTGGAAGATTTCCACTCTGTTCCTGTTCTGGTGACAACCTAAAATTTGGGATTTACTTTCACTCTTCTTGCTGATAATGGAAAACAGAAAAAACAGAGAGGATTTTCAACCAGTGCTAGCAGGGAAGAAAATCACTCAATACTGCCATCAAAACAGTCAGTGATGATGGAGGAATCCTCCTGTGGAGCTATTGTGTACTCCTGGCGGCGGGCGGGGGAGCTGTCCCTGCCAGGAGAACACTGTGATTAATGCTAATGGCCAGGGCCGTCTTTAATGCGGGGCAAAAGGGGCAGCTGCCTAGGGCCCTGTCATTATTGGGGGGCCCTGTGCTGCCCGTCCCTTGAGCCCCGCGCTGCCCACCAGAATTCGGCCACCTCTGGTGCTGGTCACATGCTGGCTGCTCACAGCGCCCCTGTCCCGGCGGCCGCTCTGATCACTCTGGTACACACACACACCGATCTCTGGGAGCAGAGGAGGAAGGGGTCGGGAATCTGCACAGAGGAAGCTTCCTCTGGAACTGGCAAGCTGCACAGATTATGGAGGACAACATGCTGTGAGTAGCATTTGGGACAGAGGAAAACTCTGTAATGGAATGGGGGGGGGGGGGTTGTCTTTTGTGGGAGTAGATTATTGCCTTGTACTTGGGGGGAGTAGAGTGTGGATATCTGGAATCTGGGGGGGAGGAGAGCCATGCACCCCTGCACTCTGCAACCATCTCACTCCTGCACTATGCACCCACCTCACCCCCTGCACTCTGCACCCACCTCACCCCACCACTCTGCACCCACCTCACCTCCTGCACTATGCACCCACCTCACCCCTCCACTCTGCATCCACCTCACCCCTCCACTCTGCATCCACCTCACCTTCTGCACTCTGCACCCACCTCACTACTGCACTCTGCACCCACCTCACCCCTGAGCTCACCTCACTCCTGCACTCTGCACCCACCTTACCCCCTGCACTCTGCACCCACCTCACCTCCTGCACTCTGCACCCACCTCACCCCACCACTCTGCACCCACCTCACCTCCTGCACTCTGCACCCACCTCACCCCTCCACTCTGCATCCACCTCATCTCCTGCACTCTGCACCCACCTCGCTACTGCACTCTGCACCCACCTCGCCCCTGAGCTCACCTCACTCCTGCACTCTGCACCCACCTTACCCCCTGCACTCTGCACCCACCTCACCTCCTGCACCCACCTCACTCCTGCACTCTGCACCCACCTCACCCCTGCACTCTGCACCCACCTCAGCTCCTGCATTCTGCACCCACCTCACTCCTGCACTCTGCACCCACCTCACTCCTGCACTCTGCATCCACCTCATTCCTGCACTCACCTCACTCCTGCACTCTGCACCCACCTCACCCCTGCACCTAACGCACCCCTGCACCTAGTGTACCCCTGCATGTAGCGCACCCCTTAACCCTGCGCTCTGTACATAGCTCACTCCTGAAACCTGCACTCTGTATGTAGCGCACTTATGAACCCTGCACTCTGTGCGTACCACACCCCTCAACCCTGCACATAGCGTTCCCCTCAACCCCGCACTCTGCACATAGCACACCCCTCAACCCAGCATTCTGCACCTAGCACGCCCCCCCAACCCTGCACTCTGTAAATAGCGCATCCCTGCACTCTGTACCCAGCGTACCCCTGAATGCTGCATTCTGTTCATAGTACACCCTTCAACCCTGTATGTAGCACACCTTTCAACTATGCACTCTTTATGTAGTACACCCCTCAACCCTGCACTCTGTACATAGCGCACCCCTCAATGCTAGTGCAGTTTGGCCACCCCTGCAATTTGATGCAGAGGTTATGATGTGCAGTAACCTCTAGCAACCAATCAGGGAGCAATAATGATTTGCAGTAAACTCTAGAAACCAATTAGTGAGCAGTAATGATGTTTTGTATCCTCTAGCAATCAATCAGCAAGCGGAAATGATGTGTTGTAACCTCTAGCAGCCAATCACAATCGCTGCCTGATCTGCAGTAAACTCATTTTGTATCTAGCTAGGGGGTGGGCCCAATAAAATGTTTGCCAAGGGTCCAATCAATATTAAAGACAGCCCTGCTAATGGCTATAGCTGCTGGCAATAATCGCATACTAAAAACCTGGCATGCTGGTTTTATCGTTGGACCGACTTGGGGACAATCAGCCTGCCCATAGATTGATCAAATCTCAGGCTGGTCCCTGAGATTAGCTTCATCTATGGCCGGCTTTAGGGTGTCATTAAAAATTGAAGGCGAGAGGGTCATGTGACTTCAACACCTGACATGACTGGGCTCTCCTCCCAGCTTTTTTTCCATTCTTTTGCAATCTGCCAGCTTCGATATACTTTATTTTTATTTTTTTCACTAGTGCGAGATACCACTGCTTTTTATATACTGTAAGTCCCTTGGTATAACTGGCTTTTGCATCTATTATTTGCATAAATACATTTACTTCTGCACATCCCCTACTGATTTGTGAAAATGTAGAGCTGAATATTACATATCCTGATAGCAAAGAATTTTCAAACGCATCAATTTTCTTTGGATACAATGCAGTAGACTTACAAAAATACCTGGTTTTAATAGAAACTTGTGCTAAAAGAAATACACAGGCTGATCTTCTGAAAATGCTTTTTTGGCTGGCTGCCTCTGACCTCAATACTTCCTTAGTGAAGTAGGAGGAGTCCAAACTCCCGATCTGCATATTTGTAGGCAGGTGCAGTCTACTTTCTTCACTGTAGGTGGCGCTCTTCTGAATCATTCTTGAGTATCCAGCTTCCCAGAACTTGGAACTTGACGACTTTGGGCCCATCCACCCTGTTCAGTAACACAGACTACTGACTTGTCTGAAGATTCAATCGCAGGTTTAGGTGAAGAGAAAGTAAAAGACATATCTGGTCCCTTGCCACCTGTGGCCCCTGAATCACCACCTACTGATAAATCTTTACCAAATGACCCCAAACGAGAGTCAAGAGAACCAGCGCCCTTTGCGATCTAACCACAGGCAACTCCTTGCAAGATACTCTGACAGTGTTGTTTGAAATTGTTTATTGCTCTGCCTTAACTATAGTCTAATGGTTTTCCTATTACCAGGGTTATTACTGTTTACATGCTGTTGTGATGCCGAAGACAGCATCTGTTAAAGGGGGGGGGGGGGTAGGCAGATGCATTCTACTTTCTCCACTGCAGGTGGCGCTCTTCCGCAACGGAACAGTTGTTGGAGAGGAAGTGAAGAGGAACAGGGTTCCTCTATGGTTTCCTGGGTCACTGAGGAAGTTATCCTATTGGACGCTGTCACCCCACGTGACCCTAGCAGCCATCTTGGGTCTGGCAGAGCCTTTTTAAGGCCATGGCTCTCAAGCTTGGCGTGCTTTTTTGCAAGTTGGTAGAGCAGGGACAGGTACCCTGTCTGTTAGGGACAGTACTAGCAGTAAGGAAAAGGTTCCTGACAAGGAGGGAAAGCATAGGAATACATCTCCTTTGGACTTGATCATCTTTGGGCACAAGACAGCCAGGCCGAATTCTTTTCTCTTAACAGATGCTGTCAGTCTGGCTCATACCTGCTTTTTTCACATTACTGGAAACCACAACAAACCCGGTGGGAAGGCTGCTTAATTGGGTGCCCTCACAAACTATTTCTGTACTAGTTCAATACAAGTTCTTCACTGCACCTGACTGTGTGATTTATTATTGCCACACCAAGCTGCACTCCACCTACATACTTGTTTCAGGTCAGTGAATCATCCTTGGGCTTCATGCACACTGGACATTTTTGCAGCTGCTTCTAGGGGCGTTAGGCATTTTTTTTCCCCTGCCCCTCCACTCCCCTGGACGTTAGCATTTGTGTCCAAGCACACATAGGCTTTTAGCAGTGTTCAGTGGCAGGGGCTTTTAGAGGCATGAAAAAAATCTACACTTCCAGCACATCCAGGAGCAGCAGAGTTTTGGGAGGAAAAAACACATATGTGCATCTAACGCTTGAGATTTAATTATTATTCTGGCCAATGAAAGTGAATTAACACACAAGCGCATGACGACTGTAAACGCGCCTAAACCCGCCTAAATGTGTTACTCCCTTTTACAAGCGTCAGCCATTTTTCAGCCAAAATGCTGCTGCCAGGAGGAAAGGCTTTTAGGAGAGTTTGCAAAACGTCCCGTGTGCATGAAGCCTTATAACCTGTACACACGATCTGAATTTCCTACAACATAGCCGTGGATTTTTGTTCAAAGGATGTTGGCTCCAACTTGTCTTGTATACACTCGGTCACACAAATGTTGGCCAACAATTACGAATGTAGTGATGTACAAGACGTACGTGATATCTCCATTACGAGCGCTAATGTTACAAGACCGGCTGGTACTTGATTCCGAGCATGTGTGGACTTTTGCCCGACGGACTTGTGTACACACGATCGGAAAGTCTGACAACAAACATTTGTTGGCAGAAAATTTGAGAACCTGCTAGCCAACATTTGTTGGTGGAAAGTCCGCCAACAAATGTTCGATGGAGCAAACACACGGTCGGACTTTGCACCAACAAGCTCACGTCTAACATTTGTTATCGGGAAATCCGATCGTGTGTACGTGGCATTACAGTTAGCATTAGCATTTTCAAAATGAGATTTCAGCAACTGCACCCCACATATTTCAGTGGCCTAGCTCTGTAAACTAATCTAAGGTAGAGCCTCCCCCACCCAGGGTCTTACTTACCCCCAGTTGGGCTATACTCCTAGCAGCTCTAGTCATGGAGTATGGCCTGAATCCTATGGCTAAGTCTAGTCGATAAAATTTCAAGCGGAGGATGTACCCACTAGAGGAGGCTAATGCCTAGGGACAAGCTAATGGCTGTTCGGGCATTCGGACCATGGCTATATTTGGTCAATGATGTCACCACCATCCTTGCCCCTTCTTTTATATAGCTAATGACAGCTTGGGAAACTGTTATTTGGCTAGTGTCTGGATCAGTCCTGTGTGCAGGGTTGTCAGGTTTTTGTTTTTTTCAGCAAAATGGCAGGCGGCGGGCATCATGATTGACAATGAATTTACAATAAGAGACATTTTTGGGGGATTTTTTGGTGAATGAATAAGGGTAACCCATACTTATTCATGTAGGGTTAGTGCAGTATCTGGGGCCCCCCTTTTTATTGGAGGGTTCTTCCAGATTCCGAAAAGTCCCTGGTACTCAGACCCCCACAAACCCTGGCCAGGGTTGTGGGAATGAGGCCCTTGTCTATATCCACATAGGGAAAGGTGTTCTGCAAGGGAGTGTTCCCTCTGGCAAGGCACCCTCCCCCATGTTGAGGGCATGTGCCTTGGTATGGTTTAGGAGGGGAGGCACACACTTGTCTCCCCCCCCCCCCTTCTCCTGGTTAGCTGGGCTGCATGCTTGGATTGCAATGGTATGGTATGGTATGGCTTTTCAGGGGGAACTCATATTTTTTTTTGTTTTCTTTTTGCATGACGGCTCCCTTAAAATTTGTACCAGACCCTAAGTGTCTGGTATGGATTTTCTGGGTGACTTCATAAATTGTTTTGCGTGAAGTGCCTTGTGTCAGGTCCCTTTGCTTATTAGGACAGAAAATTAGCATTTTTGATTGGATCGTTGGTTTCAATGGGATTTGGGCTGGGCATCGGAGGTTCTTTGGAGTTTGCCAAACCCTGCTTCAACCAAACCCAGGGCAGTTCAGTTCAGTCCTATTCAGGATAGACATGTTCCTGGTTGGGTCATCATAGTACCAATTGTGTCTGCACAGACATATTTCTAAGTGATTTTGTACTGCGTTTTTAATTGAAATATTGAGTATTTTTTTTCTTAAAGCTGAAGTTTAGGTATGGATATTTTTCCATATTTACTTTGGTCCAGCTTGGACCAATGTAAGTATGCATGTGCCATACCTGGCAAATCCATGGAAATCTCATGTTGAGCATCTGCCCTACTGCTTAGTGTACGCAGGAAGTTGCTTGTCATTCAGGGAGCACTTTGTATTCTCTCTTTGAATGCAAAGCATTCTCTGATTGGATGAGATGGAGATACGTCACAGAGACATCACAAAACTTCTCTGAATGATGCCTGTGCAGAGCGAGAGACTTCCTGTGTTCACTAAGTAGCAAGGCAGCCACTCGGCATGGAACACAGAAGCTAGCAGCAATCACTGCAATAGCAGTGTCTACTATAGTGATTTCCAGCTTCAATGAGGACCCCATAGGTATGGCACATACATAATTACATTGGTCCAAGCTGGGCCTGTGTAACGAGGCAAAAATATGCATACCTACTGTAGCGTTACCCCCGGAGGAGCCACTAATTAAGAAGGGTCCTCTGTTCTTGGTCTCAATCTTCTCAAAAGCCTCTGCGCCTCTGACACACCAAGTTGGGAGAAAACAAGCAAACACAGTGAAACACAGCAAATAATTCATAATTCCTGTTAACACATTCTAAGGTTGTCTTGAAAGCAGGCACCAAAGGAATCACAAAGGGTACACCTAATGTATTATTACTAGGACAGTTGAAAACCAGGCAAGTACAAACAAAGTGACAATTGTGGTGACACAGATCAGCACACAGAATGGCTAACAGTGGGGGCTAGACATAATTGGCATAGGACACCCAAGCCAGCATAAATAGTAGCAGTGTGGCCCAGAATGCAATAATGGGCAGTAATCAAACTTAATCTAACAATGCCGAAGCTAAACTGCCAATATGCATTATTGGTGGCTATGCTAGGCCTAAACCATTTAGGTAGGCACAGTCAGAATTGAACAGCATAAACAATGTAGGAGAATGAGGGAAACATCTAAAATGGATGCTAGGAGCAGTCTCTGAAGTTGATCTTCTGTTGGCTAACATTGGGGCCTTTGAATTGAGCATTGGTGCACTTATGATAAACCCTAAAACCTGCAAGCAGTTGGATGGCAAGAGGTGCAATACAGTCAGTGACTGGTGAGATAAAATCGGGCCAGAAATGGTGATTATGCAATAGTCGCAACCCAGAGGTGGTAATAGTGAGTCAGAGACCTGGCGGCAATGAGATACAGAATAGAGGGGTACTGACTGAGTCCTCTGGAAGTCCTGCTCTCAGTAGCTTGAATACTGTCAACAAAACAAAGTGGGCTGACAGCCTTCTCATCGATTCCCAGAGGTGGCGATAAGCTTGCTCCGGTGTTGGTGTAGCTGCAAGAGGAAGGAATCTGGGGAACTCTCTGGTCTCTCTGCGGGAATTCTGAGGGTCATCAGGGATAACAAGGCGTCTGGATCCTCAGCGAACTGGCTCTCCAGGGCTGTCTCCATTTCCTGCTCCCAGCAACCAGTCTGGATCTGTGGATCTGTGAAGAGAGATGGCTTGTCCCATGCAAAAGAATATAAAACCCCCTAAGGCTCCTCCTACCACTTACAGTCTGTCAAAACTTGTAGCTCAGAAAGTCAGTTTTTTATTACATGGTCGTCACTTTGACTACACCTCCCAGGAATTCAGGTGCCTCACATAAAAGTCTATGGGCTTGCTTTCTCTTGCCCCCCCCCCCCTGCTGACCAGAGGAGGATTGTGTGGCACAACACCAGAAACTCTGAAGAAGGAGAGAAATTAATACCGAGCAGTGTCTTTGCTTTCATCGGATCCTCTCATTGTCCAGTACTTGGCTACACTACACTTGAATGCTGAGAAGCATAGGCTCATTTATGACCAGCTAATAAATCAATACCTTGCCCCCCAAAAAGACAAGGAATCTGATTAAGTTGGAAATAGGGCAAGGCCACAGCTTTATTAAAGTTTGCAAATGTAACAATTTTCCAAATGTACCAAATAACAATGCCAGTCACAGTTATACTGTGAGTACCCATAAAACATAAATTTGCATAGTCTAAGGGGCTTGTCCTTACCATCAGTGCCAGACAGGCATTAGACTGACCCCAGAATTTAACTTGAGGGCACAGCTCATAAAGAAACATCAATGGCTGGCAAGGTCAAAACTGCCATAAAGCTGAGACAAAATATTACAATGGGCGGGAGGGTGGGCAACTCTTGACAGCTGAATCTCCTGAGAGACACTTAACTTCCCTTTTAGGTTCACCTCCACAGTGATGCTATGCTTCCAGAAGTCAAAGGCTCCCTTTCCCTAAAGGAGGTTCAAGGGGCTTTCATTAGCTCAAAGTATAACTAAAGACAAAACTTTTTTTTTTAGTTTTGGATAGAGTGGAGAGGGATTAGAATGCTTGTCAATTTGTATTGCTGTCTGTAGGAGATTCACCCTCCCTATTTGTCCTGTTTACATTATCATTGAAAGTGAAAGTAAAAGAAAATCCCAAATTTCAGGTTGTCCCAAGAAAAGTAATAGAGGGGACACTAGTTCTTGTGACCTAAGGGTCCCCAAGAAATTCCCTTAATTTGCAGCGATGTCCTCTCACTTCCTGTTTTTCTATGGGGCAGGAAGTTAAAGGGGTTGTAAACCCTCGTGTTTTTTCACCTTAATGCATCCTATGCATCCTAAGAAATGTTGAATCCACTATATGAAAGATTATGTGTAAAGATTTCAGATACTTCTGTGGAACGGTGTATACACTATATACCTCTTGTGTTTATGTATGTCGGGAAAGGTCGTTTTTGGAGGGGTGGCACAAGATAACTGGCCTGGGGGGGGGGGGGGGGGGGGGAGTAAAAATCTGCCATTGCTCTGAACTATTGCAGTTCTGCTTTGTCCCTTTTTTACGTTATAAACCTGTTCTTTTGTGATCAGTAGCTATGGCAAGTTTTTTGTACATTGTAAATTGTAATAATGTATTTTTTTTTATTTCACATCGCTGGGGAGGGAACCCACCTCTCCCCCTTTCGTCCCCCGCAGTGGTTCCCAGGATCTAACATTTCTATGGGGAGCCCAGAACTGCAGTTAGCAGCTTGGATGGTTTCCCACAGAGGAGATGGAGGAACATCTCTGGGATGATTCTGCTATGGGAAAAGGCTACCCCGAGTATACTGCCATGTAAGCTTGTAGTCTTAGGAAGTGAATCCTTCAGAGTAGACTCAGTACAGGCTTTGTTGGAGAACCCACCTATGGGGACCTATGGTGAGGACAATGGAAGAGTTGGGCAGCCATCCTGTGTTAATGTTGAACTTGCACTGTGCACTGAGTTATTTATTTTAAGATTAATGAGGTGAAGGTGAAGGGTGTTTGGTCAAGGACTGTACACTATGTCTCTGCTACAGTAAAAAAGCATTAAAAGGCTGAATGAGTGGACATTCCATATTTCCGTAGCCTGGGCCCGGGAGGATGTGAGTGATCAAAGATAGTGGAGTTTCTACGCGTTACAGGTGTGTGTACCCTGTCACGCTCCTGTATGGGAGGACAATGAGATGGGCCCTTTGCCAGCATGGTCAGGGCCCTGCTAACAGGTGCATACACATAAATGCCAGTACTGCAAGTCCCTTCTAGCACTATAAAATCTACTATTGCTACAATAGACACAATGGATTTCCTTGGGTGGGACTGAGAGCTAAAACAATGACACCAGTGGTGATAGATCAGTTTGGGCCAGATTATACCAATCTTTTACCAGTTGCAAGGCAAGATTGTGCAATCAAATGAACTGGGAAAGGGCCCTTCAAATCCCTTGCTGGCTTACTTCTATGTTGTAAGGTATCTTTTACCCATGCTTGCTGACCTCTAGTGAGAGACTTACACTGTATTTTGAACACAATATACAAAATGATGCTGGTCAGGGTTCCAAAGGACCTTGTTACCAGTTCACTGCAATAACTATACATTCTGCTTTACACAGAGCTAGATCCATAGGCGTGCGCAGCCTTATGCATTAGGGTGTGCACCCCAAAGCTCAAACACACATGCTTGTATATATATATTTACACTATATTACTAAAAGTATTGGGACGCCTGCCTTTACACGCACATGAACTTTAATGGTAGGCTGTCAGGGAGTATCGTCTTACCCTTACTGGTAAGCTGATACACCAACAGTGTACATGAGACCTGCATGTGATCTGCTGATCGCTGGTGCAATGCTTTCCAGGCTTCTGCAACAAAAAATAAGAAATGCACATTTTTTTTATTGATGGGCACACTGGCAGAAATTGATGGGCACAGTGTCAGCAATTGATAGGCACACTGGCAGCAATTGATGGGCACAGTAGCGGCAATTGATGAGCACACTGGCAGCAATTGATGGGCACAGTGGAAGCAATTGATGGGCACAGTGGAAGCAATTGATGGGCACAGTAGCTGCATTTGATGGCACAGTGGCGACAATTTATGGGTAAGTGGCTGCGTTTGATGGGCACAGTGGCTGCAATTGATGTTTTTTTTTCAGTTAGTTTGCGCCCCCCAAGAATTTTGAGCACCGGCCGCCACTGCTCCAATGTGGGCTGATGTACAGATACGTTAACCCACATTTGGCACTGCTTCCTGTCCGCCATATATTGGGGCTGTGGGCATATGGGAAGTGATTAATATACACTTGGGATTTATTTTTTTATACCAAAGACATGTAATATATATATATATATATATATATATATATATATATACGCACTTTTTTGCTGACAAACCAGGGTTCATATAGTTTTGAATTGTATTATATGTAATATTGCATTACATATAATGCAATTCAAAACTATACGAACCCTAGCTTGTCAGCAAAAAAGTATATATATATATATTGAAAAAGATGCTTTGAAACGGCCCACCTATAAGAAAAGCACCGCTCATCGCCCAGGATCTAAATAATTCAGGTCTCTATGTAATATAAGATGTCACACGTATATGAAAATACAACATTGATTGTAAAATCAAATTATAAAAAGCAGCCGCTAGAAAATCAATGCAATGTAAAAAACAATACTAAAAACACTCCGAACTAAAAAGAGTCCTTTATAATATTGTAGCAGTGCTGTTGTCAGATATTTGGGAAATGACAAGCTTCTATATAAAGTTCATATATGAGACAATGGTGCAAAAAAGGTCAGTTGTGACTTGTGCTGTGATTGATCATGAACAAAACACCATCCACCAGACACTTCACCACGTGAGGGAATCTCCCCTTTGGGGGTACACTCACCACATATACGGATGTAATGCGCCTTTAGTCAAAACTGATTCTCTACCGCTCCACCAGAACTTCCACCAAACTTTAGTCATACTATGCAAGGCTCCAGTATAATCATGTGAAAAAAACGAATTGTCCACAATACTGCATATAAGTTTTAATGTAGCCCATAAACCCCCTTACAAGTTATACATACTAAAAACAAGATAATCTGAAGCAAAGATAAAGTGCTTGTGCAAGCGTAATCCCCGGTCCCTGGTAGTAGTAGAGGAGAGATGTCTGTGTACATCAGCCATTCAATCTACTTCCTGGATATTCGGCGACTTGTTACATGCACACATTACTTCCGGTTTATCATGGAGATCATGAGTCTGGCGCGTTTCGTCACTTCCTGACTTCGTCTAGGGCGTGATCTCATAACGTGACCACCGGCATTTATGTAAAACAATGTCTCCGCCCCGCGGACTGTTAACCATTAAAATGACCCCAACCCTGTCTGCCCGCATGCCATGCACTAAATGCACTAGCAGGCAGACAGACACAGATCAAAAGTCATCACAGCCGCAGGGCTGACAGCGTACAGCAACTATTGATAACATTAAAAAGAATAATATAAATGCTAATATGGAACCTTATACATTTAAAACTATTTCTAAACATAATGTGAGGGGGTTAGCTCGGCAGCGGGTGTGTGTGACCCCCTGGATGGGTTCACCACACAAAATCAGGCACAGCAGACAGCTTTGTAGGTGAAACAAAAACAAAGGTGCGGTTTATTCAGACTAGATGCATTGAAAAATAACAGAAAAACAAAAAGAAACATGAAAAGAAATCCTGGTCAGCTTGACCGCTTACTACACACGTAGATTCCCTAACTAACAACTGGGTGCAGCCTTGTGCTGCCCCAGACCCTATCTCTCTTTGAGAAGTTTTGCCACACAGGCGTTAACTCACCGCAAAGCTCAGATACCACACTCCCCAGTCTACACAATCACAGAACTGGTTCCAGGATGGAGCATCTCCCTAAGCCTGCTGGGGTGTTTTCTATAGGTCTTAATGAGCCCACTTACTTCAGCTGGGCTCATTAACTCTTCCCCTGCAGGACTCCCAGCACTCCCCCTAGTGGTATAAGTCAGCATAAAGCCTGAATCTAGGGCATACATATTTTCCATCCTGGATGCAACCAGGTGTTTTTACCTGCCTGCTGTCACAATAATTATAAAAATAATTCATAAAATAGACAACAAGGTTAAAATCAATAAATACGGCAAGAATACAGCCATAAATTAATAGAGTGCACTTATATGACCACGGATGTGGTTCCTAAATAATGAAATTGGAACATATACTTATATAATGTCTCTACTATCACTCATGTCTGCATGCTGGTATATAATACCAGCATAGACATAATGGAACAAGACGAAGGAAAGTAATACCAAAGAAAATAGTAATATAAATGCAAATATGGTTTGTACTATTTACCAGGGTAAGATTCATATGGATTGGTTGGCTTTTTTTCTTTTTTTTTTTTTTGGTGCATCATTTGTCCATTGCCTGCCCAGGTGCCCTGCTCAGTGCTGTCTAACTCACCTCGATCCAGCAGGCTGCAGCCACCCGTCTGCCGCTCTCCAGGCTCCGCTAGTCCACTGCTTCTAAGGGAGAGAGAGGCCAGAGGAGGGGCGGAGTGCAGATGTAGATCACGCCACCGGCGCCTGCGGCACCTGCAGCCGGAACTATAGAAGCTGCATCGGCAAATGCGGCTGGGTTACTCCGCGGCTATGGTCCTAGTTTCCTGCTCAATCACCTCCCACTCGCAGCACAGCTGTTTTTGCTGGCCGGACCCAACCCCAGTGGTGGTGACTGAGTTACACAGGGACAGGACAGACATTTTGCAGGCAGTCAGCACTAACAAAAGGTGTGAAACACCGACAGAGCACAGGGATGATTAGGGTGTGCATGGGCACACCTGGCACACCCTGTGGGCACGCCAATGGCTAGACCTTTCCCTTTTTTTCAAAAATTTCCAACAAATTCATGGCTGCAACCGAGCAACAAGCAGCCAGGCCATGGTGCAAGGGACCACACATCTTGACATAGGTCCCCTTGCAGTGATAATCTCAGTCTGTCCGCATGACAGCTGGGAATTGAATGAAGTTTCTCATTTCAACAGGTTACTTTTCAGATGGAGGCACCCTGGCGATCCCAGAACACTACCCAGCATGACTCAAGTGGGCACTCCCTGTATCTGCCAGCAGCATACAGTCCAGCACAGTCGCAGCAATACAGCCACCAGGAATGTTCCCCTCTAGCAACAATTTTTGTACAAGAGTTGGAGTGGCTTCCAGCATAGCGTCCCAATTCCACAAAGCACACATTTGTAATCCACATGGTGTCATTGAGCACAATTCAAAAGCATTCACCAGTAATATCTGGGATCTGGCAACTTCAGTGTTTCTCCTTTGGCATTTACAGTAGTAATGTAATGTTGAATGTCTCTCTTGTTAGGCCTGCGGATGATCACACTGTCTGAGTTAATTTTGCGATCATAGCCCCAGCTTTGCAATACTGAAGTATATTTTTCAGCTATTTCGGGTGACAACTTTTGGAAGTCCACCAGCAAAGGGATCCGAAGAAAACTCCGCACAGCTTCATCTATCCGTTGTGTTTCCCTGTCCTGGATCTCTTCCTCTAGATGGGCCGGTATAAAAAGGGGTACAGATATCCATATTCCTCAGCCACTTTCTTACTAATAATATGCTGTATTTTTGACAGCCTGGGGAGTGTCTTAAAGTGTCCATACCTGGTTAGGACCCGTGCATCTGTTGCACGTTGGACTGGGTATCCTGCAATAACATTGGGCTGGCAATCAAACTTAGTCACGGGGCTGGTTTGGTTGGCATGACTTTAGGGACCCAATTTTCCCACCGATCCTCCTCAAAAGACTTCGTAATACACACAGTTGGGGCAGCTTTAGCAGACAGTTCAATCTTAACACTTGCAGTAGGCCCAGGAGGAATCTTATCCTCCTCCAAGTCACATAATTGTTCCTATTCGCTGTCACTCCACTTTCCAGTCCAGGACAAATTGTCTGAAAACAGTTCAGAGATCCCGTCAGAGGGGATGTCCGAATTGGATATAGTGGAGCATTCTTCAGCCGGGAGATAGTCGCGCATAGAGCTGGCTTTAATGGCCACTAGGAATGAGCCAAACACCCCCCCCCCCCCCAGTTCGGTTCAACCAGAACTAAATTAGTGCGAACACTGTTAAAGTCTATGGGTCACGAACATGAAAAATAATGAAAAGGTGCTCTAAAGGTTTATATGCATGTTATTGCCATAAAAAGTGTTTGGGGACCTTTGTCCTGCCCCAGGGGACATGTATCAATGCAAAAAAAAAGTTTGTACAACTGAAGTTTTTTCAGGAGCAGTGATTTTAATAATGCTTAAAGTGAAAAAATAAAAATTAAATATTCCTTTAACCACTTGCCGACCCCCTAACGCAGATATACTGCGGCAGAATGGCACGGGCAGGCAAAATCACGTACCTGGTACGTGATCTGCCTCCCGCGGGCGGGGGGCGCATCACGCCCCCCCCGGGTGCCCGAGGCAGTCGGCTTCGTTAGGGGAGTGATCCAGGCTGAGGGGGAGACCACTCATTCGTGGCCACCCCCTCGTGATCGCTCCCAACGAATGAGAATCTTGCTCTGCTGCTGTATAGTAAACAGCGGCAGAGGAAGTGATGTCATCTCTCCTCGACTCGATATTTTCCATTCCGGCGCAGAGGAGAGAAGACATCTGAGTAAGTGTACCAACACAACACACACAGTAAAACACACCAGGCACACATTTCACCCCCCATCACCCCCCGATCACCCCCTAATCACCCCTCCCCTGTCACAGTGACACCAAGCAGTTTTTTTTTTTTCTGATTACTGCATTGGTGTCAGTTTGTGACAGTTAGTGTGGTAGGGCAGTTAGTGGTAGCCCCCTTTAGGTCTAGGGTACCCTCCTAACCCCCCCTAATAAAGTTTTAACCCCGTGATCACCCCCCGTTGCCAGTGTCACTAAGCGATCGTTTTTCTGATCGCTGTATTAGTGTCACTGGTGACGCTAGTTAGGGAGGTAAATATAAAGGTTCGCCGTCAGCTTTTTATAGCGTCAGGCACCCCCATATACTACCTAATAAAGGTTTTAACCCCTTGATTGCCCCCTAGTTAACCCTTTCACCAGTGATCACCATATAACTGTTACGGGTGACGCTGGTTAGTTTATTTTTCATAGTATCAGGGCACCTGCCGTTTATTACCTAATAAAGGTTTAGCTCCCTGATCGCCCGGCGGTGATATGACTTAGGTTTTAGGGTCAGATAGGGTCTGCGTCGCCCCAGGCAGCGTCAGGTTAGCGCCAGTAGCGCTAACACCCACGCACGCAGCGTACACCTCCCTTAGTGGTATAGTATCTGAACGGATCAATATCTGATCCGATCAGATCTATACTAGCGTCCCCAGCAGTTTAGGGTTCCCAAAAACGCAGTGTTAGCAGGATCAGCCCAGATACCTGCTAGCACCTGCGTTTTACCCCTCCGCCCGGCCCAGCCCAGCCCAGCCCACCCAAGTGCAGTATCAATCGATCACTGTCACTTACAAAACACTAAGCGCATAACTGCAGCGTTCGCAGAGTCAGGCCTGATCCCTGCGATCGCTAACAGTTTTTTTTGGTAACGTTTTGGTGAACTGGCAAGCACCAGCCCCAGGCAGCGTCAGGTTAGTGCCAGTAGCGATAACACCCACGCACGCACCACACACCTCCCTTAGTGGTATAGTATCTGAACAGATCAATATCTGATCCGATCAGATTTATACTAGCGTCCCCAGCAGTTTAGGGTTCCCAAAAACGCAGTGTTAGCGGGATCAGCCCAGATACCTGCTAGCACCTGCATTTTGCCCCTCCGCCTGGCCCAGCCCAGCCCACCCAAGTGCAGCATCGATCAATCACTGTCACTTACAAAACACTAAACGCATAACTGCAGCGTTCGCAGAGTCAGGCCTGATCCTTGCGATCGCTAACAGTTTTTTTGGTAGCGTTTTGGTGAACTGGCAAGCACCAGCAGCCTAGTACACCCCGGTCGTAGTCAAACCAGCACTGCAGTAACACTTGGTGACGTGGCGAGTCCCATAAGTGCATTTCAAGCTGGTGAGGTGGCAAGCACAAGTAGTGTCCCGCTGCCACCAAGAAGAAGACAAACACAGGCCCATCGTGCCCATAATGCCCTTCCTGCTGCATTCGCCAATCCTAATTGGGAACCCACCACTTCTGCAGCACCCATACTTCCCCCATTCACATCCCCAACCAAATGCAGTCGGCTGCATGAGAGGCATTTTCTTTATGTCCTCCCGAGTACCCCTACCCAACAACCCCCCCCAAAAAAGATGTCGTGTCTGCAGCAAGTGTGGATATAGGCGTGACACCCGCTATTATTGTCCCTCCTGTCCTGACAATCCTGGTCTTTGCATTGGTGAATGTTTTGAACGCTACCATACACTAGTTGAGTATTAGCGTAGGGTACAGCATTGCACAGACTAGGCACACTTTCACAGGGTCTCCCAAGATGCCATTGCATTTTGAGAGACTCGAATCTGGAACCGGTTACAGTTATAAAAGTTACAGTTACAAAAAAAGTGTAAAAAAAAAAATATATATAAAATAAAAAAAACAAAAATAGTTGTCATTTTTTTGTTCTCTCTCTCTCTATTCTCTCTCTCTATTGTTCTGCTCTTTTTTACTGTATTCTATTCTGCAATGTTTTATTGTTATTATGTTTTATCATGTTTGTTTTTCAAGTATGCAATTTTTTATACTTTACTGTTTACTGTGTTTTATTGTTAACCATTTTTTTGTTTTCAGGTACGCCATTCAGCTGCAGCGCGGATTTATTTATCTTGACAGCAACATTGTTTGCTCCCACGATATATAAAGCTGTGACTCCAGCGAAGGTGATATATGCCGAAGCATGGGGGCAGCAGGGGCGGAGGAGTGATTTGCTCCTAACTTTTGGGGCGGATGCCCCCATGCTTCGGCATATATAAATGGTGCATGTATGCCCATCATTAGAAGTGGGTGGATGAAGGGAGGTATTCTAATGGTGGGCATACCCACCACTTTGGGTGGTGGACTTTGAGTGGTTATACCAGAATGATGCCTGGAGGTTTAGGTATAATCTTGGTATCATTCTTTTCAGCCAGCGGTCGGCTTTCATGTAAAAGCAATCCTAGCGGCTAATTAGCCTCTAGACTGCATTGACAAGCAGTGGGAGGGAATGCCCCCCCCCCCACTGTCTTCCATGTTTTTCTGTGGCTCTCCTGTCCCAACAGGGAACCTGAGAATGTAGTGGTGATTCCGCCAGCTGACCATAGAGCTGATCAGAGACCAGAATGGCTCCAATCATCTCTATGGCCTAAGAAACCGGAAGCTACGAGCATTTCATGACTTAGATTTCGCCGGATGTAAACAACGCCATTGGGAAATTGGGAAAGCATTTTATCACACTGATCTTGGTGTAGTCAGATGCTTTGAGGGCAGAGGAGAGATCTAGGGTCTAATAGACCCCGTTTTTTTCAAAAAAGAGTACCTGTCACTATCTATTGCTATCATAGGGGATATTTACATTCCCTGACATAACAGTAAAAATGATAAAAAAAAAAAAAAAAAAAAGAAAGGAACAGTTTTAAAATAAGATAAAAACGCAAAAAAAAATAAATAAAAAAAAAAAAAAACACCCCTGACCCCCCCTGCTCTAGTGCAAAGGCAAACACAAGCGTTGGTCTGGCGTCAAATGTAAACAGCAATTGCACCATGCAAGTGAGGTATCACCGCGAAGGTCAGATCGAGGGCAGTAATTTTAGCAGTAAACTTCCTCTGTAAATCTAAAGTGGTAACCTGTAAAGGCTTTTAAAGGATTTTAAAAATGTATGTAGTTTGTCGCCAGTGCACGTTTGTGCGCAATTTTAAAGTATGTCATGTTTGGTATCCATGTACTCGGCCTAAGATCATCTTTTTTAATTTCATCAAACATTTGGGCAATATAGTGTGTTTTAGTGCATTACAATTAAAAAAGTGTGTTTTTTCCCCAAAAAATGCGTTTGAAAAATCGCTGCGCAAATACTGTGTAAAAAAAAAAAAATGAAACACCCACCATTTTAATCTGTAGGGCCTTTGCTTTAAAAAATATATAATATTTGATGGGGACAAGGGCCTCATCCCCACAAGCCCGGTGGTTGTGGGGGTCTGTGGGCGGGGGCTTATGGGAATCTGGAAGCCCCCTTTAACAAGGGGACCCCCAGATCCTGGCCCCCCCTATGTGAATGGGTATCGGGTACATTGTACCCCTACACATTCACTCAAAAAAGTAAAAATGACAGGAGACAGTTTGGGACAAGTACTTTATTAAAAAATAAAAAAATAAAATGTCCCGTGATGTCCATTCATCTTCGATCACAGCGCAGACATCCCGAGAAAAAAACAAAACCCGTAAAAACTCTGCCTCCATGGGAGGCGTCCCGCGACTGCAGCCTTTTTGTACTGACAGCTCTTATATAGCTGAAGGCGGAGTCACCCGGTGACATAAGTGGGTGACCCCGCCCCTTCAGACATCATGTGACGTCACTTAACATCAGAGGGGGCGGGGTCGTTTACGGCACCGGGTGGCCTCGCCCTCAGTTATATAATAGCTGTAATCGCAAAAGGGCTGCAGTCGTGGGATACCTCCCATTGAGGTTTCCTGTGTTTTTTTTTTCTCTGGACCATCGGCGCTGTGATCAAAGATGAATGTACATCGTAGGACATGTTTTTCATTAATTTTTTTAATAAAGGACTTGTCCCAAACTGTGCTCATTTTTACTTTATTGACACTTTTTTGGTGAATGTGTAGGGGTACAATGTACCGATACTCATTTACATAGGGGGGGGCCAGGATCTGGGGGTCCCCTTGTTAAAGGGGCTTCCAGATTTTGATAAGCCCCACGCACGCAGACCCCCACAGGGCAAGGGTTGTGGGGATGAGGCCCTTGTCCCCATCAACATGGGGACAAGGTGTTTTGGGGGGGACCACAAAGCACCCTCCCCATGTTGAGGGCATGTCGCCTGGAACAATTCGGGGGGGGGCGTTCTCTTGCCCCCCCCTTTTCCTGTGGCCTGCCAGGTTGGGTGCTCTGATAAGGGTCTGGTAAAAGGACCTGAAGGGCCTGGTATGGATTGGGGGGATCCCCACGCCATTTATTTTTTAAATTTTGGCATGGGGTAAAGGGCCTGGTAATGGACTTGGGGGGAACTCTCCATTTCTTTCAATGATTTTTATGCATATTTAGAAATGTAATTTTGCTGCTCTCATTCATAACACTATGTACGGCCACTATGTAAGCAGCCTTACATAGTGTGGGGCGTGGACTCAGTCCCCTGAGCCATGATTGGCCAAAGGCACCCTGCCTTTGGCCAATCATGGCTCTCACAGCAGAGTGTGCTGTGATTGGCCAAAGCATGCAGGTCAGGTGCATGCTTTGGCCAATCAGCAGAAGTCAATCCACTGCGATCTTGCAGTGCGTTGTAGGTCTCACAGTTCATTATGGGGCGTTCCACAGGCACTTGAATTTCCCACAAACGCCCCATAATGCTCTAAATTTGGCGAACGGGCGAACACCCGATGTTCAAGTCGAACCTATGTTCAACTTGAACATTGGGCTCATCCCTAATGTAAACATGAAAAAGACCTTGCATTATGGAATAACAAATTGTGCTTATTAGTGAAACCTAGAAAAATAAGCGGCTCCACTCAAAGTGCTTAAGTGCTGTCTTTGTAGAATTTGGGGTGTGTAGTGGTAGGGGGCGCTATATGTGTTCAATTATGACATTCCTTATACAAACACAATTTAAAGTGCATAGTGCTAATTAATAATATACAATTAATAAATCCTGACAATACAGTGCTGAAATTGATTATTGACAGTGATTTAAAATTATTACATAAAAAATAAAGTCCATAAATATTTTTCTTTTTGGCATACATCTTCCAATCTGCTATAGCACTTCCAAACTGTGCCATCTTCTCCTTCCCACAACCAGGCACACGTGGCAGAACTTTCTTATCCTCCTCTGCAGAGCGGGGGGCTCCTCCTCCTCCTGCCTAAGGTTTGGTGCAGATACTCTCTGGAAACTTCAGCGCCCGCAGCAGCACGCCAAAACTTTAATGGGGTCCATTTTAACCCTTGCAGCACTGGAGTAAAGTGTCAAAAGACCAGGCTGATACTCTCCCATGACCAATGAGACGTGTTGGTTGTTCCCCACATTGTTAGAATGCACAATAACACAGTCTATACAAAGTAAAGTTGTTACTTACCCCTTTCCCACAGAGCCAGAAGAAATCCAGATGTAGCTGTAGCCGGTTGCTATGGGCGACAGCTGTAGGAATAATGCCTTTGTCCACCTTGGGCACCAAATGTAGCAAAGTCCCAGGCCCCTTTAGGCCTAATGGTGACCTCCAAAGTCAAGGACAGCTGACATCCTTCCGTATAGAGCGGGTTACAAGGCATGGTGGGTGTAATGCAAGATGAAACGGTGGGCACCAGACATTTTTGTGTGCAAAGAGATTTGGGAACTGTGGGAGAGAGGGTTAGGGCCAGGACACCCTTAGGTAAATGCAATGTTAATTGGCAGACTCCGAGACTTCTCTAGGCAGACAGCTATACAGGAGAAGTCCTCCAGCCGGACACCACTTCTGTATAGGTAGGACGCTGTCTTCTATGGCAACAGTCTTGTAAAAGTTACTAACTGTAATTGTATACAACTATTTGCAACACGAACGGTCCTCAGCTTACCCCACAATCACTCACTGTTGGTCTTTACTCAATGAGCTCCCAGTCTCTCTCACTAGACTTCAGATCCAATAGCCACTGGATCCCCTGAGCTCTTCCACTGTTAGCACTCAGCAGTATCTTCCTCAAGCGTCACCCCTGCTTCCCTACTGGGTTCCTGGCTTGGTACTCACAGATACTCTTCAAGCTTCACCCCCACTGACACGCTAGATCCCTGGCTTGGCACTCACTGATACTCTACAAACGTCACCTCTGCTGTCCTGCTGGGTCCCTGACTTGGCACTTGGTGAAGTTTTCCCACATCTTCATCGTCCCCAGCTGGTGAGAAGTCATACTGGCCTCAGCTTACTCACAGTGGTCTCCGGTAACAAGGTGGATGGCCCCGTAGTGGCGACAGCTTCCTCTCCATTTCCAATCACGACCTCTTGTTGGACTACATGCCCGCAGTCCCAACCCTACGCTGCTCTCCTGCTTCTGGATAGGCCCTCAAACAGCCTAGCAGCCAGAAGTCTCTGGGACAGGTCTAAGGCTTACGGCCTAGCAGCACAGGGCGACATAACACACATCCACTCAGACAGCCATCCAGGTGGCACAGAACCCTGATCACCCGACTCCACCCAAATAAATAGGCTCTCCCAGCAGGCCAAGGGACCCAAGAAAATCCCTGCCCATTGGCTGAGACACCCCATTCATTCACAATCTGTCTATGCTGTGCCCTTGTCTTATCCAATGTCACCAGATACCAGGCCACCTAGTGACAGAAGAGAGAAGTGCAGCAATTCTAGAATTAGGGGGAAATCAATTGATCTAACAATTGGCCAAAGCAACTCTCGCCTGGCAACTAAATTTAATAGCAGTCCACCCTAAACATCAGGGTGCTACAGTAGTCTTTGTGTTCCTGAAGTTCCCGAAGTTAGTTTGCCAAATAAGAAAGCCAATCATAGAGTGAGTTATTTTTAAATAAATGATAATATGACTAACATTTTTTAACATCTTAAAGTTAAAAAATGTTAGTCATAATAATTTATTTAAAAATAAATCGTTCTATGTGTGTGCACTTTGTGGGGCACCGGACTAATGGGTGTCTATTAGGTCTGTCAATTTTTGACAAGCATGCGATTAGAGCCTGAGGCGCTAATTGGCTTGTTTTAGGTTGTCCTCAGGGCGCAGAGCACTCCGCCCCAAACCCTCCCATTCTTGATTTTAGCGAATCAATAGTCACCATTGCATCACTTCTGGTTTCCAGCTACTGTCCCTGCCAATCAGGAGGCTGAAGATTTGGAACCCGGAAAAAAGACCGGGTTAACATGGAGGTCGCCGGGTATTAGGGGAGCCGTAACAGCCCAGCGACGGTGGGCTCTGTTTGTAGGTAAGTCTCACAGTGTCCTCTGGTGAGTGCGGACCTGGAGGGGTTTGTTTGCACCCCCAAAATCTACCTACTGTCCTAGGGTGTCCTAACCCTCTCTCCCTACATTTTGACATTGTGAGCAATAAATTCACTTTTGTTCAGCCTAAAAGTGACTGGCGCTCATTTTTCTGCAATTGTGTATGCCCACCATGCCTAGGAACCAGCACCCTTAGGTGAAATCTCAGCCCTCCCTGATGCCAGGGGTCAGGAGGGCACTACATAAATATACTCTTAAATGCAAGAATTGCTCTGTACAATAAAACTGTGTGTTAGAGGAAGAAGCTCTGTTTGTAGGTAAGTCTCACAGTGTCCTCTGGTGAGTGCGGACCTGGAGGGGTTTGCTTGCACCCCCAACATTTTTTTAGCATCAGCCACCACTGGGTAGGCCTGAAGCCTAAGACCTAGCCATGTGTTCGAGGCTCTGCCAGAGAGAGCCTGTTTGCTGCCTGGAGGCATGAGGAAAGGGGTGGGGTTCTGAGATGAAGTACCAGAAGTTACTCTGTCATAGACCAGGGAACTGTGGAGACCCTCAAGACGGACTCATCCAAAGAATCCCTGCACGGTGCTGTGAGTTTTGGTTTCTATAGGAGATAGCTGTTGCTACGTGGGTACAGAATCTGGGGTGCAGGCCTAAGGCCCTTGTTCTGTACTGCTTTTTACCTGGCTGTTTTTGTCTCTGGAGTCTGGGGGTCTACCTACTGTCCTAGGGTGTCCTAACCCTCTCTCCCTACATTTTGACATTGTGAGCAATAAATTCACTTTTGTTCAGCCTAAAAGTGACTGGCGCTCATTTTTCTGCAATTGTGTATGCCCACCATGCCCAGGAACCAGCACCCTGAGGTGAAATCTCAGCCCTCCCTGATGCCAGGGGTCAGGAGGGCACTACATAAATATACTCTTAAATGCAAGAATTGCTCTGTACAATAAAACTGTGTGTTAGAGGAAGAAGCACCACAATAAGTTAATCAGTTCAGATTCTAGCAATGAGCATGCTGATAGGAGGAGAAAGCAAAGTGACAGAGGTGAGCTCATCACTGCACCAATTGGGCTAAAGGCCGGTTCACACCTAGAATCATAAGGAACGTGCTGCATGTTCCAGTGCAATTCACATACGCCGCGGTGCGGTGCGATTTGAACCCATTTGAATGGGCTGAATCACACTGGACTGCACCAAAAGTAGTGCATGCACTACTTTAAAAAACACATTGCAATCGGATCATATGGTACTACTGTATCATGCGATCTACTGCAGGCAAATGCACTGCGTTTGCAACCTTCATTTGGAGGCTTGTTAACTTAACAACCGCAGTGAATTTTGAACGTGGTAGAGAAAACGCACACGAAACATGGGTTTCCCACACCGTCTGGTGTGAGTGTGCACCATAGGCGTGCACAGCGGGTGTGCCTGGGCACACCCTAATCACTCTGTGTGGTGCCAATTCCCTCTACTGCCCGGGCTTCCCCCCCATGTTGCCCCCCCGCAGTGCCGCTGGTTTCCCTCCTTTCCTCTCCCCTCTGCTGCTGCGGGGGATGTTTCAGGATGGAGAGCAGGGGAAAGGGCTAGACAATATGTAATTTACCGGCCCCTTCCTTTACTAAATAAACACAGTGAACACACTCACTGTGTACATTCATCACTGAAGCATAGTAAACGGTGTTTACTATGCTTCCGTTTGTGAATGAACAGGAAGCCGCTCAGCACAGCACAAAGCACTTCCCTTTCATTCACTCTCTGGTGCAGCTAAGGCTGCAGAGAAAGGCATGTGTATTTGAGCTTTTGGGTGCACACCCTAATGCAATAGGCTGCGCACTGCTATGGTGGGCACTAAAAGGAAATGAGCTGACTGATGCTGGCTTTCATTTAAAAAGGAAGCTGAAAAGTAATACTGCATAGGGAAAGCTCCAACAAAGTAAGAGTAAATTGAAGAGAAAATAAGTTAGAGATTTTGTCCAACATATAAAACAACACAGAAGTAGTATCAGTGTAATGGAGAGAATATAAATGGATTTCCAGTTTTATATTCTTAATGACACTAGAGAACGGCACCGCCTAGAGAGCCACTGGTGAACTTAGCCTTCTTCCCCAGTTAGGGAGCATACAGCCAGGTACATAGCATTTCCTTCACCCTTCCACTGGCTCAAAGGAACAGTCTAGGGGTATCTTTTTCTTTTGTTTGTTTTATTGGAACATAGAACTTGGATGGGGTGAGGGAGCATGGGATACCCCAGAACTGAACACTTTGAGGACTCATCTCTAGCTTGCTAAGCTAGGCAAAAATGTCCCACAGAATCTCTAATGCTGTCAGGAGACTAGGACAATGGACCAGAAAACACTGCAAACAGTCACTAACTTCGAGCACTGGGGTCATTTACTCACATGGAGTTCAGGAGATCATCAGTTGCTTCCTTTCAATACCCACCAGGCACTCTAAAGTGAGGGAGGCACAAACTCACACCACCATAGGACAGCTGGACACCTTACTCCCAACTTTCTCCTGGTACTTTCCAGCAAGTAGTTCAGGAGTAAACCTTTGTGAATAGTCTCCCCCCAGTTGAAGCCTCAGCTGGGACCTCAATACCTTCTAGATCAGGGATGTCCAAACTTTTTTTCAAAAATGGCCAGATTTTATGAAGTGAACATGCGTGAGGGCCGACCATTTTGTCTGACATTCTTTGAACCATTAAAATTAAATGCAAATTAACTAATACACTGCCCAACAAGAATTCTCTTGCCTTTGTGGTTGTGTGTGGTGAAGAGTCTAAGGATGAGCTTGGGCGTGTTATTTGAATATATCATAGTTATCATAGTTATCGGCATATAACACGCACCTTCACTTTAAGAGTGAAGTTTCAGGAAAAAACTTACATTTTAAATAGTTACATAGTTACATAGTTACATAGCAGGTAAGGTTGAAAAAAGACACAAGTCCATCAAGTCCAACCTATGTGTGTGATTATATGTTAGCATTACATTGTATATCCCTGTATGTTGCGGTCGTTCAGTTGTGTATCTAATAGTTTTTTGAAACTATCGATGCCCCCCCGCTGAAACCACTGTCTGTGGAAGGGAATTCCACATCCACTCTTATGCCCCATACACACGGTCGGATTTTCCGATGGAAAATGTCCGACCGGAGCGTGTTGTCGGACATGTGTGGGCTCCATCGGACATTTTCCATCGGATTTTCCGACACACAAAGTTTGAGAGCAGGCTATAAAATTTTCCGACAACAAAATCTGATCGCGTCAATTCCGACCGTCTGTGGCCAGTTCCGACGCACAAAGTGCCACGCATGCTCAGAAGAAATTCTGAGACGGAACAGCTCGGTCTGGTAAAATTAGCGTTCGCAATGGATACAGCACTTTCATCACGGTGCAATGTAAAAAATGGTTTAATACAGCGCACTCTCTTCTTCTTTATAATGTGAGAAGAATTAAGTAGTTTTGCTATGTCTCACAAACTTCTTTCTTTATTATTTATCGGGATTCCCTCAATATATTTTGATTTGTCACATCTGACAAAATTATTTCTGGGTTGTTTTCTTTTTTTTTTTTTTTTAAAGGCTGTTTTTTTTTTTTTTTTTAGGTTTGTATTTTTTTCAAGGCTGATCTTTGTTTTATTTTTTGGTTAGTTTTACTCCCTAATATTTTTGTGTGTGTTTTGTGTGTCAAGTTACCACAACACCATTGATATCTTATATTATTTAATCTCAAGAAGGTTGCTTGGTGTTGGTGTACCTTGTTAATTTCACATAGTATTTTTGAAATGTACCTGCCTCCTCACAAACCAACTGTCCTTTTTTAAGGAAAACACACATAGGCGAGTATAATTGAAACAAAAAATCCTTTATTAAGGGCTCAGAACCAAACAAAGAGGGAGGCAACACTGGAGAAACAGCAGAAATTGGCGAAGCCTTGGACCCCCAGGGCACACATCAATTATTTAACATCAAAATTGGTGGCCTGAGGAGTCCATATGTAAGGGAGTGCAGTCTGGTCCAGAAGTCCCAGAGATCATGAAAGCAGCAGATGACATCTATGTCCCCAGGCTGTGGTACTACAAGAGGCTGCATCTTTTGCCAGACCAGACTGGACCCAGGGTCATCACTTTCTGGTCTTCTTTCCACGCTTCCTTCCTGGCTGTGGCTCTGGTGTTGGAGATGTGGCAGGAGGAGGAGTAGGACCTGGAGGAGGAGGAGGAGGAGGACCTGGAGGAGGAGGATGACTATGTGTGAGGTCACAAATGTGGGTAGCACATGTTATTTGGGCCCTCAACCCCTTATTGAGAGCTTCCAAAATTAAGGACTCACACAGGAGTCGTTGGCCCTCCTCCATCTGCAGCATTTTGCAGGCAGTTATGCAAACAAAGTCCTCCTCCACAGTGTGGGGGGTTTTCAGGGCCTCTGTAGCCTTCCAAAAGAGGCCTATGGCAGCCTCTTCCAGGTTACTCCTCTTCCTGCCACTTTGTCTTTGCAGGTGTAGGGGAGGGACCTGGGTATCAGGCAGCCTGCTTGGCCCGGCCACCTCCTGGCTGAGACTTCCCTGTGTATGAAAAAGGGACATGGTTTTAGTTTTTGCATCATCAATCATAATCATACATTAGTACTCCAAACTAACATCTAGTTAACATCATTGATTGGTAGGGTTGTCCCGATACCGATACTAGTATCGGTATCGGCACCGATACCAAGCATTTGCCCAAGTACTTGTACTCGGGCAAATGCTCCCGATGCTTCCCCGATACCTAAAAGTCAGCTGTGATCGGCGCATGGGGGAGATACAAGCTTCTCCCCCAGCGGCTTTCAGCTGCTTTAGTGACACAGCGGTGATCGCTCACCGCTGACTGTCACTGCATTATCCTCCATGCCCCCTCCTTTCCTCTGTGCCTCTCCGCTGTCCCCCTCCATTCTTCTCTGCTTTTCTGTCCCCCTCCGCTGTCCCCTCCGTTCCTCTTTCCTCCTCTGTGCCTCTCCGCTGTCCCCTCCGTTCCTCTTTCCTTCCCTGTGTCTCTCCGCTGTCCCCCTCCGTTCCTCTTTCCTCCTCTGTGCCTCTCCGCTGTCCCCTCCGTTCCCCCCTCCTTCTCTGTCCCCCTCCGTTCTCCCCCTCTGTTCTCCCCCTCCGTTCCTCTTTCCTTCCCTGTGCCTCTCCGCTGTCCCCTCCGTTCCCCCCACCTTCTCTGTCCCCCTCCGTTCTCCCCCTCCGTTCTCCCCCTCCGTTCCGCCGTCCTCCTCCTCCTTCCTTTGTGAATAGACAGAGTCAGCTGACTCTGTCCATTCACATAACTGAAACATTGTAATCTCTTGTGATTACTATGTGTCAGTTTATGAATGGAGAGGAGCCGCTGTCTTCTCTCCATTCATTCTCAGTGCAGCTGAGGCTGCAGAGAAAGGGACTGGGGAATCTCTATCCTCTGTCTCTTTCTCTGTCTCAAGGGGGAGATATCAGAGGTCTGTTAAGACCCCTGATATCTCACCAAAGCCCCCCAACAGGGCTGATTAAAAAAAAAACAAAAACAAAAAAAACACATATTGCAATAAAGAATAAAAAAAAATTATTGTAAAAAATAAAAATTGTAAATTTAAAAAAAACAAAACAAAACAAAACACACACACACACATACACCGTTCACCCCCCCCCCCCCCCCCCCAAAAAAAAAAAAAAAAGCACTGTTAAAAAAAAAAAAAAAAAAAACACTGTCATGACATAAAAAAAAAGTATCGGTATTCGGTATCGGCGAGTACTTGAAAAAAAGTATCGGTACTTGTACTCGGTCCTGAAAAAGTGGTATCGGGACAACCCTATTGATTGGACAAGCAGAAATATTTAGAGGAATGCTATACCTGGCTCAAGCTGGGCTCCTCCATATGTTGCTGCCTGGAAGGCCCAGGTTGGGCGTCAGAAGCCTCAGCTGGGGGGGAAGGAAGCCTGGAAGGAAGACTGGAGAGTGATGACCTGGATTCAGTCTGACCTGCCAGAAAATGCAGCCTGTCATAGTACCAGAGCCTGGGGACATAAATGTCATCTGCAGCTCCGGATCTCTGGGAATCCTGGACCTTCTTGTGCTCCCTTAGATAAGTGCTCCTCAGGCCACCAATTAGGATCTTCAAATAGGTGATGTCTGCCGTGGGGATCACCGTCTTTACAAATTCCAACAATTGATCCAGTGCTGCCTTCCTCTTTGTTTGGTTCTTATATTCAGGGTGGTTTATCTCCCATAGACAAGGCAGCTCCCTGAACATATCAATGAAGATTGCCATAAAGTCGTTATCTTTCAAGATATCCATTTTCACTGCAAGACACAACACAAGACAAACCCTAATGTCAGGCAAAACGCTCCTAATTTTGTTACAATATAGGCCTCAATCTAGAAGCAGTATAGGCCCAAGATACTCCTTCCTCCACTCACAGAAAATACATACTACGCACGCGTGTTACACTTTATACACACTGCGCATGCATGTAACTCCGCCCGCCCCTGACGTTCTTTCTAGTTTATTCCCCGCCCCTTTTTGTTCAGCGCAGTGGGGGAAGAGCACATGGCGGAGACACAGCAGATGTGTGCTAATTATAGCAACGAGGAGGAGGGGGAGGAAAGCCCGGAGCCGGAAACGTCAGGATCCAGAAGGAGAAGATTTAAGGCTTCAAATATGTCCTTTGGGGAGATGTTGGAGATGGTGAACATCCTGAAGAGGGCCGACTATGACGGAAAGTATGGACCTTACCCCAACCCCAATGTCCGAAAGGCCAAGATAATGGCGAAAGTGGTCAAGAGTCTGCACCGGAATTTCGGGGTACGTCGATCGAAGATCAGCTCAGACCTAAAATTAGGAGAACACGAGCAGTACAGAAAGATCCGGAGAGTGCTGCAAAAAAGTAAGTAGTTGTCCTGTGTTTCTATTCTTTTTGTGTTTATTACGTTCATGCTGCTCCATGTGCTTTTCTTAACTGTTGTACAGTTTAAAATGGCAACTTTCATGTTCATTGGCACATTATTCGTTCATATCAAACATTTTTCTTTTGGCCTATAAAACACTATTGTTTTGGCCATATGCATTTGCCCACATTTTTGAGGGCCTACTTGTCTGAAAATAATTTGGTTGTGTAGATAGGTTTGTTACTAGAATGAAATGCAAACTAGATTCTGTGTAAGGAGAGGACACTCAGCAGCTGTTTACACATCTGGACGTGGAACACTAGTGTGGGACACAAGAACACCCTTTTTATTAGGGGGCCCACACAGGTGCTCCAGTGTATACTATAGGGGGGTCTCCATCTGTGAAGCTTGGACAAAACAGGTAAAGTATTGAAGCTTGACAAAGGACACTCAAAATTCTACATCTTGGAACTCTCCCAAAACAGACAATTGGACCCCACTTCCAAGCAATGTTTCATATTTATAATTCTGCCACAAAATATCTGTGTGCTAAGTATATCATTTTTTTTTTTACATAGGGGAGAAAAGACTCGGAGGGCACCCCTCATCCGAGGAGACCAGAGACCCCCCACCTCTGGAAGAAGGGGAAATACCCCAAAGACAAGAAGAGCAGGAGGAGAAAGACGTGGTGGAACTAGTCACCACAACAGGTGAGTGTCTGCGACCACAGGCTCAGGTAAGAGATGGATGCCGGCATATTTATAATACATTTTTTTTTGCTTTCTATCTTTTTAGGTGATCGTGATGTTGTGGATCCAGGGCATTTCACTTCGGAAAGTGCACAGATCCTGATTGGGGAGATCATGGGGTGTAATGTTGTATTGGAAAATATCAAGAGAAACATCAATGATGTTATTCAAAAAAATAAGAACATCATTGATGTTTTGGGGAGAGTTTAAAACCCCTCCAAAGCCCTTTCTTTTATGGTGTGTTACAATTTTTTAAATTTTTTGTCAAATTGTAGAAAAGCCAAATTTTGAAGAGGCACACAGTGTGTCAACATGTGCTATCTGCCATCACGGGAGATCAATGGACGCGTTTTGGGGGTGCAAACCCTTCCTTAATAATAATGTAGCTGAGAGGAAGGGGTTGCTCCCCCAAAACACGTCCCTTGATCCCCCGTGATGGCAGCTAGCACATGTTGACATTCGTAAATTGGTGTGCATCTTCAAAATTTGTCTTTTCCTGGGGTGACTTCACCCCATCTGAACGCAATATCAAACACAGTTTATAAATACTCATGTCTGATATTGCCTTCAAGTTCTACCAAATGTGAACTTTGTAAGTTCAAGATTTGTGTCTTTCTTGTTGGTTTGAAACATGCCTGTTTTATCTTAAATGGACATTTCTACTTTTTCTAATGCCACCCCAAAAATTGTTATACAACAAACATGTTGGTTTGTTTTAAAAAACCTTGTCAAAATGCACATGTGATTGTGCAGGTATTAAAAAGATTGTTAATCAAGAATGTGTGGATAATTGTCTCAACGCTACAACACTTTTGTGGTGCTCTAATTGGTGTTTTCTGTGACAATGGGGGTTATTTCCTAAGGGCAAATCCACTTTGCACTACAAGTGCATTTTCAAGTGCACTTGTAGTGCAAAGGGTCTTTGCCTTTAGTAAATAACACCCAACAGTGCTTTGTAAGCTTACACAATCACGCCATTTTCAGGACTCCACACATTTCTGTCAGGGTCAGCTAAAACAAACACAAGCAGTAAATGTCACCAAAGATTTGCTTATTTTTTTTATTTGATAAAGGTTTCACACATTGTCTAGCATATTGATAGCCCCCCTACCCGCAAAGAATTCAAGGTATCTGAGCCGGA
Source organism: Aquarana catesbeiana (assembly GCF_042186555.1). NCBI lineage: Eukaryota > Metazoa > Chordata > Amphibia > Anura > Ranidae > Aquarana > Aquarana catesbeiana. The sequence goes on from NC_133335.1 coordinate 164,904,397, forward strand.
CATCACGGGCACTCAGGGAGGGCAAGCCAGGACGTCCACTTTCAGGCGCCGTCAGGGTTGGTTCATTTTGAATTTCGGCTTCAGGCCCAACTGAGCCAGCATAGTTGGCAGAATGTTGCCGTAAAAAGTTGTGTAGAACACAGCACTCCAGGATAATGTGATTCCGTTTGTACTCCGCCATATGTATGGGTGTAAGAAATAGGAGGAACCAGCTGGCCATGATTCCAAATGTGTTTTCCACCACTCTTCTGGCTCTGGCCATTAAAAACCCTCTGGTCCGGGGTGAGGGTCCTCATCGGAAATGGCCGCATAAGATGGTCCCCCAGCGCAAAAGCTTCATCCGCAATGAAGACGAATGGGAGTCCTTCCACATTGTCTTCTGGAGGTGGCAAGTCCAAGCTGCCATTCTGGAGACGCCTGTAGAACTCGGTCTGGGCGATGACTTCACCATCGGACATCCAGCCATTCTTCCCCACGTCCACATACAGGAACTCATAAGTAGCCAACACCACTGCCAACATCACAATACTATTGAACCCCTTGTAATTATAATAGTATGACCCCGAGTTGGGTGGTGGGATGATGTGGACATGTTTCCCATCAATTGCCCCTCCGCAGTTAGGAAAGTCCCACCGCTGGGCAAAGTGGGAGGCCACAGTCTGCCATTCCTGTGGCTTGGAAGGAAACTGTTGAGGAAAACAAAAAAAAAATAGTCTTTTTGCACATAAACATGGAAAGCAGATTAGACACAAACATTCTTGGCCAACATCAAGATAACATTTATTTATGGGAATTTTTAGACACCAAAGTATAAGGTACACCTATCATATTCCCCCGCCTCTCCTGGGCCATTTCTAACATTATAGGGGGGGGAGCTCTTGGGCAGGTAACCCTCTCCACTTCATTGAGAGATGAATGCATAAATAATGGGTATTACTTTGAACAGCCCCTCCTTAGTTACACTATTGACAGCCCACTGGACAGGTAAGAAGTGTCATAATACAAAGATATAAATACACATTGTACACATTTGAGCACATTTGGACATTCTGCTATTACCTATCAAGATAATAAACAGTCCCATTTGAAAGTATACAGGCAGGCCTGTGCACTACATGCTTTGGGGAATTCATCCATAAATCTGAGCACAGAAGAGATGGGTATAGTGTGTATGGGTTTGGCAAAGTCAGCAGATAATTGAGGATAGATAGAGAATTGGTATCAGCTGACTTAGCAGTTGGGGGAGGGAGGGTTAAAAATGATTTGGGGACCCCTAAAAAAAAGCCTCTGGCACTCTGCCTGAATTTAAAGCACAAATCACATTTAAAAACATTTTAGGGGTGTTTGGGGTAAAGCACTACTATGGAGCTGATAAAATACATTGTTAACTGACTACATGAGGTGAATATAGGGGCAGGAGACCATGCTGGGAAGGTAAGTGAAGGCAAATATGTATGAAGGACAAAAAAATAATGACATAAAAATCCAGCATGCATGAGGACAAAGGAGACATTCACAGCATATTACAATCATGGTAATTAGGGAACGAGGAAAGAAATACAATACATTATCAAACATTAAATACAATAAAATGTGATATAAAAGGATAAAAATCTTACCTTAATATAGTCCTTCTGCAGGACCTGGATGATGGCAGAACAGGTCTCTGGGATAATGATCCCCAGAGCCTGGGGGGAGATCCCTGTCGAGAACTTCAAGTTCTGCAGGCTTCTCCCCGTCGCCAAGTACTGCAGGGTGGTGACGAGCCTCTGCTCCGGAGTGATGGCTTGCCTCATGCAGGTATCCTGCCTGCTGATACAGGGGGTCAGCAAAGCCAACAAACGGTGAAATACGGGGTCTGTCATCCAGAGAAAGTTCCTGAAATCATCAGGATTATTCTCACGGATCTCACGGAGCAAAGGCATATGACAGAACTGGTCATGCTGAAGCAACCAATTCTTGGTCCATGAACTCCTCCCCACCCTGTTCATGGACTGGACTTGTGTCAAAGTCAGGACCCCAACACCAAGCCCCTGCACAGCACGAACTCTACAAGGAGTACGTTTACGCAACATGGCTAGAAAACGGTCGGCTGCTCAGAACGAAGTAACAGAACGCACTGAAGAACAGCAAGGCCTGTGAAGAGCGACCTGAAAAACAGTAACGAACGAACAAGAACACAATGACAAGTCACGCGTAGCTTGCTTGCACGCACTGAAGAGCAGATACAAACCCACAAGCACAAACTGAACAGCAGAAAACAATCTGAAAACCACGAGTCTGAAAAAAGCGCGAATTGTCTCTCACCAAACTTTTACTAACACGAGATTAGCAAAAGGAGCCCAAAGGGTGCCGCACTTGGTTCTGAACTGGCCTTTTCTAGTCTGATCGCACGTGGTTTACGTCACCGCGTTCTTGGCAATCGGAAATTCCGACAACTTTGTGCGACCGTGTGTACGCAAAACAAGTTTGAGCCAACATCCGTCGGAAAAAATCCTAGGATTTTGTTGTCGGAATGTCCGATCAATGTCCGACCGTGTATACGGGGCATTTCAGTAAAGAACCCTCTACGCATTTTAAGGTTAAACCTCTTTTCTTCTAATTTTAGTGAGTGGCCATTTAGTGAGTGGTCTTATTAAACTCCCGTCCCCGATAAAGTTTTATCCCTATTGTTGGGTCACCAGTATGGTATTTGTAATTTGAAACCATATTCCCTCTCAAGCGTCTCGCTCCATTTCCAATACATCCTTCCTGAGGACTGGTGCCCAGAACTGGACAGCATACTCCAGGTGCGGCCAGACCAGAGTCTTGTAGAGCGGGAGAATTATCGCTTTATCCCTGGAGTTAATCCCCTTTTTAATGCATGCCAATATTCTCTTTCCTTTGTTAGCAGCAGCTTGGCATTGCATGCCATTGCTGAACCTATCATCTACTAAGACCCCCAGGTCCTTTTCCATCCTAGATTCCCCCAGAGGTTCACCCCGTAGTGAGTAGATTGCATTCATATTTTTTCCACGCAAATGCATTATTTTACATTTTTCTATATTAAACCTCATTTGCCATGTAGTTGCCCACCCCATTAATTTGTTCAGATCTTCATGCAAGGTTTCCACATCCTGCGGAGAAGTTATTGCATTGCTTAGCTTTAGTGTCATCCACAAATAGAGACTGAACTGTTTATCCCATCCTCCAGGTCGTTTATGAACAAATTAAACAGGGTTGGTCCCAGCACAGAACCCTGGGGGACCCCACTTCCCACCCCTAACCATTCTGAGTATTCCCCATTTATGCAGCCTCACCATTGCCATCAGTGCAGCCTGATCAATGCCCATCTGCAGCCTTGGAGGGGACAGGGACAGGGCGCCAACAGATTACATACAGGAGAATCTTCTGTTTACTGGGCGCCCTCTTTAATACAAAGGCCCACCTCCTATGATAGATAGAACAGTCGTCCAATGCCAGCTCAGGAGATGGGACTTCCTATTACAGAGGCCGCCGAATAAACAGGAGATTCTCCTGTATGTAATCTGATGGCACTCGTCCCACCCCCTCCCTGCCCCCTCAGAGGAATGATAAATACAGTATATATCTTTTGCACGGTGCTCAGGGATTTGTTGGGGGCCACAAAAGATATATATATCCAAATTACCAGTGGGGCCGTATGAAACCGGACCACGGGCCACAATTGGCCCGCAGGCCGAACTTTGGACATGCCTGTTCTAGATAGAACCTTGCTCCTGCACAGGAGTTTCCTCCAGCAGGACTGGGCCCAGGAACTCTGCACCTCCTGCCTCAGGCTCCAGACTTTTTATGGGCTCTATCAACACTTTCTGGGCACATCTCCCCAGGGATTGGCAAGAGTACCATAATTATTCAGGCTCCTGTTTTACCTCCCACTGTATTTTTGGAATCCTCTAGAATACAGGGGAAAGTAATCAGAGCAGCAGCATGTGAGACACTGAGCAGGCCTAAACAATCAACCACTGCTCCACTGATTAAAGAGGAGCTAATTAAAATTTACCTAACAGCATACACTACTCCAGGAGGGTGCTCTACACTTCCTATCTTTTACTTACAAAACACCTGTCATGATAGAATTATAGGACTGAATTTGTGGCCTTGTTCTGAAAGTGCTAGGTGTCCGGCTGTGTCTGCCTTCAATTCTTCTGAAATAAAGACACATCCAAAAAGAGTCCCTGGGACTTGACGCTTGTTTGTACAGAACAGGGAAAAGAAAGTAATCATTCAGAGAGCTCTCTGGCTTTGGTTTGGCAGCTTGCAAAGAACAGGGCTGTCCTCCAGTGTGTACCCAGAAGGCCACTTAAAACAAGGAACCACAGAAGTAGTGCCAGGCCAAATAGAAAGGAGTTGAAATAGCTTTATTGGTTTACACCTAAAACAGCCAAAACATTTCATGGACCAAAACACTTTCTCTTCATCGGGGCTTAGGATCTAGTTAGAACTTGGACTCAGTGGAAGATATTTATCCTCTGTTAATAGGTATGGATAAGAAATAACTGAAACAGACAGTCACCAATAGTGCCAGCGTTAAAGGCAGTAATACCCTTTACTATTTGGTCTGACACTACTTTTGTGGTTCTGGGTTTCAATACTTCTGAGACAATGACCATGGACAGGCTTGCAGTAAACAAGTGTCTAAGAAAAAAGGCAGAAATCCATATACTGTATCTATACCTGTTCTAAGTCAATTACTCAAAGTATTGAGACCAAAGAATCATTAAGACAGCCAAGCAACTAGATTTTTTAGGAAAGATTAGTAATAACAGCCTGGAAATTTATCTCATAACACCGATCATTAGAGACTTATAGGGGGTTATTTACGAAAGGTAAATCCAATTTACACTACAAGTGCAAACTACAAGTGCAAAGTGCACTTGAAATTGCACTGAAAGTGCACTTGGAAGTGCAGTAAATCTGCACTTGTAAATCTGATTGTAAATCTGAGGGGTAGATCTGAAATGAAGGGAAGCTCTGCTGATTTTATTATCCAATCATGTGCAAGCTAAAATTCTGTTTTTTATTTTCCTTGCATGTCCCCCTCAGATCTACACTGACTGCACTTCCAAGTGCACTTTCAGTGCAATTTCAAGTGCACTTGTAGTTTGCACTTCTAGTGCAAAGTGGATTTGCCTTTCGTAAATAACCCCCATAGTGTTTTCCACTGCTAGACTCCTTTTGAAGAGAAAAACCCAGTTGTGTGGGTTTGCCTTGCTTCAGTAATTGGATCACAGACACATGCATATCTTTCCAGTAGTCTATGATACCCTGAACTTTCCCTGTTTATAATATGAAAGGGAGTCAGACAGTGAACTGTCTCTGTATCCATAACTCCCAACTGTCCCTGATTTCGAGGGATCTCCTCTGATTGGAACAAAGTTCCTCTGTCCCTCTTTCCTCCTCATTTGTCTCTCATTTTGGTCTGATCTATTCAATTGTATATCAAATGCACTTTTCATATTTCAAAAAGTGTTTCTCAGTGCTAAACCTTTCATCCAATTTCTAAATTGCTGCATTTGTAAATTTCAAAAGCCAGTATAAAGGAATAGTGATGGTAAAAAAAAGCACTTGTGGGTTTAACCAATATTTTTTATGTATAATTCACCTTTAAGGGGGCATGGCAGGTTGTGTGTCCTATGCCTACATACTTTTGCTAATAGATGTCCCTAGTTCCTATCTCAAAAAGTTGGGAGGTATGCTGTACCCCCAGTCCAAATAGTGTCTAGAGCACATGAGAGAATCTTTCTGGAATCCTCAGTAGATTTCAGACAAGTAGTGGAGTATACTGCTCTAGCCACTTAACTTTTTTTTTTTTTTTCCAAAAGACATTTATTTATTTTTTTATTGCATTTTAAGTCTAAATGTGAGATCTGAGGTCTTTTTGACCCCAGATCTCACATTAAAGAGGTCCTGTCATACTTTTTTTTCTATTACAAGGGATGTTTACATTCCTTGTAATAGGGATAAAAGTGATCCATTTTTTTAAAGCACAGTTTATTAATTTAAATTAAATTAAAAAGAAAAAGTAAAACTTAAAAAAAAAATTTAGAGTGCCCCGTCCCGCCAAGCTCACGCACAGAAGCGAACGCATACGTAAGTCACGCCCACATATGAAAACGGTGCTCAAACCACACGTGAGGTATCTCCACGATCGTTAGACCAATATCAATAATTCTAGCACTAGACCTTCTTTGTAACTCAAAACTGGTAACCTGTGGAAATTTTTAAACGTCGCCAATGGAGATTTTTAAGTGCCAAAGTTTGTTTCTGTTCCATGAGCAGGCGCAATTTTGAAGCATGACATGTTGGGTATCAATTTACTTGGCATTATAACATTATCTTTCACAATATAGAAAAAAATTGGGCTAACTTGACTGTTGTCTTATTTTCTAATTCAAAATTGTATTTTTTCCCAAAAAATTGCACTTGTAAGACCGCTGCGCAAATACAGTGTGACATAAAGTATTGCAATGACCGCCATTTTATTCTCTAAGGTATCTGAAAAATATATAGTTTGGGGATTCTATCTATTTGGCAGCAGCGGGGGTTCCAGCACCCACCTGGCCCACATTTAGTATAAAAGGGACCCTAAGTACCAGGGTGCTTATGCAACTGCCCTCTCACACAATTGGTTTGCTTGTCCCTGCATGCAAGAAATGGAATCCAGAGAAAAGGCAGCAGGTTTCCTGTACATTGTACTCCAAGAAACACAGCACCAGTCTACCATACCACACTGTCATCCACAGCTTTTTTAGCAGTGCTATGTGCCAGAATGAATGGTTGCTTCTTGCTTTCGTGATAAACCAAATTAGAGAGTTTTGGTTGTTTAGTAACCAATAAGCTAAAAAAAAGGATAACTTCTTTCTTGTTATTCTAAAGAATAAAGGATTGCCTAGGAAATTACACATCATACATATAGTAAAAGTAACCACGCTCGTGGTAATGTATCTACCAAAATCAGAAGCTGCCAGCATGCTATGAGATTTAACATAGCCCAAATATTCATCTATCAATAATGCTGCGCAGCGTGAAATAAAAAATTTTCAAGTCCACAGAGCTGAACGATTAATTGTTAAGAATCAAGACCGCGATTCTTTCCCCCTCAGGATCTTAACAAAGCATTTTCCCGATTCTATGCAGAGTTCTCTGGTCAAGCCGACAGCTGTCAAAAAAAAAAAAACGGCAGTCTGCCAAGTTTCACAACATTCCTCAGCTGCTGATCTAACTATAAACATTGTAACATTTTGTTCTTTAGATCAAAGGAATGAACTTTGGTATGTAAATGGGGGGGAAGTTTAACAACTTAAAGACTAAACCTTTTTCTGACACTTGTTTCAAGTTAAAATCATTATTTTTTGCTAGCAAATTACTTAGAACCCCCAAAATATAGGTACATAGTCGGTAAGGTTGAAAAAAGACACAAGTCCATCAAGTCCAACATATGTGTGTGTGCGCATTTATGTCAGTATTACATTGTATATCCCGGTATGTTGTGGACGTTTAGGTGCGTATCTAATATTTTTTTTTTTGTATATATATTTTTAGCAGAGACCCTAGAGAATAAAATGGTGGTTGTTGCAATATTTTATGTAACACTATTTGAACAGCGGCCTTTCAGTTGCAATTTTTTTGGAAAAAAATACACTTTAATGAATTTGAAAAAACTAAACAGTAAATTTAGCCTAATTTTTTTGTATAACGTGAAAGATGATGTTACGCCACGAGAATCGTGAGAGAATCATGATCTTTATTCTAAGCAAAATAATCGTGATTCTCATTTTTCACAGAATCGTGCAGCTCTAAGTCCACACTAGTGCCAAAGTCCATGAATTAGTAAACAAATCCACAGTATTATTGTGAATCCCACACCAAAGATGTCTCTGCCACCAAACAAACACACCGAGGGGCTGACCAAAAAAATATGACTCTCAAATTATAGTGAAGTCATATAATGTGCAATATCGGTACAGCCACAGTTATATCAGGGTTCCAACTCCTGTGCGACAAAAGGACACCCAGAAGGAAGTGTTGCCTTACAAGCTCATCCCTGGTTGTCATTCACTGCATGCAGGTATATTGAAAAAAGAAAGGAGACCATGGGCTCCACATAGTATAAAATACAGTAAACTCTTTTATTAAAATGATTAAAATACACTTACCAATATCTACTGTAGAACAAGGCGTCGCTGTCAACAGAACAATCTTGGAATGGTAAACCGGACTTCCAGGGACACTTCTGGAAGTGTGATGACGTCACAGCATGTAGCTCTGCCTGATGTATATTGTCAGAAATGTTGTCTTCCTGGGTACGGACGCCATGCCGGGTCATCACACTTTATATTGTCTCGCTAAACCATGGATAATAAAAGGAAAACCAAGCCTCATTTTGGAATTAAAAAGCCCCTCGTTACATCCGGCAAAAGTACCACAGATAGCCAATATATTCCACAAAGAGTGCCATCCAGAGGTCCAAAAATAATATAACACCAATACTTTACAATAAAATAAATTAAATAAAATACACATCATGAACCAAATTCATCCAGGGCGTAGGGAGAGTATTGCACTCTGCAAACTGCAGTATACACCAATAATATCAAAGGTGAATGGTATCATAAAATAAATACAGCATATTGGAAAATAAAAATGAAAATCATTTTTATAAATATTTTAAATATTTTAAAATCTCTACATTAATATAAGGGGAAAGGACAATAACAAATGGGGTGTCAGCCATTGTTAATAAACGCATTGATTTCATAATCCATGTTTAGGTCATGAGGAGAATATGCTTACAAATGGTAAGTTCATTTGGAATAGAAAATAAAATAAAAAACATTGGTCCATTTTGGCACTGGAGCTGTCTGTCATGAGAAGAGTACTAGTATGGGAATTCAACTTTAAGAATTGGACACTTTTTTGGAGTTTCACATTCTTTAATACACTGGTGTACAAAGATTTTGCATGTGTTTATGGGACGGTTGAAAGACTATATTCATACACTGGACACTTTAATGTATGTATTTATTAATTTTGCACAGGACACTTTGTATAATTTATGACAATTTACATAGAGTGAACTGTTTTCAGAAATGAATGGACATTATACATGTTTTGGATTTTATTTATAATTACAGCACAATTTTAAGAATATGAATAGATACCACATACACTTTTGGGTTAATTAATATTTATTTATGTATTAATTTTTTATTGGTGAAAGTGTTGTCTTTTATACTGTTGTCCATTAGGATAACTGTACTTTTGTATAGTTATCCTTTAAGTTTTACTGCTCCCCCCCCCAGTTCCCCTTGCCCACAAAGTTTTATAGTAAGTTGTCCACGTTCCAGCGAGCTCTACACTGTGCGGCCCAGAGAAGTCACACAGCCTTGACTGCAACCTTTCTCGCTGGCCTCTCACTTCTACACATGCGCAGAGAAAAATCTATTTATCCCTATGAAATCACCTTCCATTACATCCCACTAGTAGATTGTGTCTCAGTAAGAATGAACAGGATATTTCCACATGTATGTCAGAATGTACAACATCCTCACAAAACACCATTGGTTGGTGTTCAGTGTAACATAGGCACGTGTTAAACATACTGTATGTGTGTATATTATCTAGTGCAGCCTCTCAGCTAAGAGTTCCTCCAGAGATTGCTTGGATCTCCTTGATCAGTGAGAAGTGGTGGATTAATCTCCCACCTAAACTGATTATCAGTGGGCAAATTTTCACTGGCATTCAATGTAAGGACATTTTTTTTAGTTATCACCAATATGAGGACCACTATTGTAAGGAACAACTCTCCACTGACATCCAATGTAAGGGGCAGTCTTCCCACTGACCACCAATGTAAGGAGCATTTTTTCCACTGACCACCAATATAAGATATTCTTCCTTCTGATCACCAATGTAAGGAGCATTCTTCCTACTGACTATCAAAGTAAGGAACATGCTTTCCACTGACCACCAATGTAAGAAACATTCTTCCCAATGAGTACCAAAGCAAAGAACATTCTTCCAACTGACTAAAATGTAAGGAGCATTCTTCCCATTGACCGCCAATGTAAGGACATTCTTCCCAATGACTGACAATGTAAGGGGCCTTCTTTCCATTGATTACCATTGTAAGGAGCATGCATTCTTTCCACTGACCACTAATAAGGAGTATTCTTCCCACTGACCACCAATGTAAAGAGCATTCTTCCCACTGATCACAAATGTAAGGGGACATTTTATGGGTTTCTTTTATGATTATTATTTCTAGTTTAATTCAGTAATTAATTAATTTGTTGTATAGAACAGAGGGTGTTGTAAAAGTATCTGCTCTGGTTCTCAGATATGCCAGTTCTTTTATTTATTCCTGTAACCACTAAAATTGAATTCTTGTGCTAAAGTGTTGCTAGAACAACCATGTAAAAGTGAATAGAATTACTAACAGCAGCACTCACTATGTCATCAAACCTGATACATTAAAGAAATTCAACAAATGTATTGCACTGCCATAAAGTAAAGTCCATGTGCGATAATACTAATGAATTAAAAAAAATAACAAATCAATTAGCTAAAGAAATCATACTGTCTACAAATCCAATTAAAAAAATCATATATATATATATATATATATATATATATATATATATATACAGTGGGGATGGAAAGTATTCAGACCCCCTTAAATTTTTCACTCTTTGTTATATTGCAGCCATTTGCTAAAATCATTTAAGTTCATTTTTTTCCTCATTAATGTACACACTGCACCCCATATTGACAGAAAAACACAGAATCATTGACATTTTTGCTGATTTATTAAAAAAGAAAAACTGAAATCACATGGTCCTAAGTATTCAGACCCTTTGCTCAGTATTTAGTAGAAGCACCCTTTTGATCTTAATACAGCCATGAGTCTTTTTGGGAAAGATGCAACAAGTTTTTCACACCTGGATTTGGGGATCCTCTGCCATTCCTCCTTGCAGATCCTCTCCAGTTCTGTCTGGTTGCATGGTAAACGTTGGTGGACAGACATTTTTAGGTCTCTCCAGAGATGGTCAATTGGGTTTAAGTCAGGGCTCTGGCTGGGCCATTCAAGAACAGTCACAGAGTTGCTGTGAAGCCACTTCTTCGTTATTTTAGCTGTGTGCTTAGGGTCATTGTCTTGTTGGAAGGTAAACCTTCGGCCCAGTCTGAGGTCCTGAGCACTCTGGAGAAGGTTTTCGTCCAGGATATCCCTGTACTTGGCCGCATTCATCTTTCCCTCGATTGCAACCAGTCGTCCTGTCCCTGCAGCTGAAAAACACCCCCCACAGCATGATGCTGCCACAACCATGCTTCACTGTTGGGACTGTATTGGACAGGTGATGAGCAGTGCCTTGTTTTCTCCACACATACCGCTTAGAATTAAGGCCAAAAAGTTCTATCTTGGTCCCATCAGACCAGAGAATCTTATTTCTCACCATCTTGGAGTCCTTCAGGTGTTTTTTTAGCAAACTCCATGCAGGCTTTCATGTGTCTTGCACTGAGGAGAGGCTTCCGTCGTGGCCACTCTGTCATAAAGCCCCGACTGGTGGAGGGCTGGAGTGATGGTTGACTTTCTACTATTTTCTCCCATCTCCCGACTGCATCTCTGGAGCTCAGCTCTCTTTGGGTTCTTCTTCACCTCTCTCACCAAGGCTCTTCTCCCCCGATAGCTCAGTTTAGCCGAATGGCCATCTCTAGGAAGGGTTCTGGTCGTCCCAAACGTCTTCCATCTAAGAATTATGGAGGTCACTGTGCTCTTAGGAACCTTAAGTGCAGCAGAATTTTTTTGTAACCTTGGCCAGATCTGTGTCTTGCCACAATTCTGTCTCTGAGCTCTTCAGGCAGTTCCTTTGACCTCATGATTCTCTATTGCTCTGACATGCACTTTGAGCTGTAAGGTCTTATATAGACAGGTGTGTGGCTTTCTTAATCAAGTCCAATCAGTATAATCAAACACAGCTGGACTCAAATGAAGGTGTAGAACCATCTCAAGGATGATCAGAAGAAATGAGTTAAATATATGAGTGTCAAAGCAAAGGGTCTGAATACTTAGGACCATGTCATATTTCAGTTTTTCTTTTTTAATAAATCTGCAAAAATGTCAACAATTCTGTGTTTTTCTGTCAATATGGGGTACTGTGTGTACATTAATGAGGGAAAAAAATGAACTTAAATGATTTTAGCAAATGGCTGCAATATAACAAAGAGTGAAAAAATTAAGGGGGTCTGAATACTTTCTGTCCCCACTGTATATATATATATATATATATATATATATATATATATATATATATATATATATACACATGCAATTAAATAAAATACTAAATCCAAGTACAGATAATGAATAAATATATAACAAAGAAAAAAGTTGCAAGATCATGTGCAAGTCCAGTAGAAAAGTTCATACATATACACAGATACAGTGCTGAAATAAAGAAATTACTCAAATAACTGTATGACTCGGTAGACTTTTCTCCACTGTAAACACCAACAAATAATCACGACCGCTTACAAGATCTTCTGACCTCATATGATAGAAAGTCAGATTGCATTTAGGTAAACATTCCAAGGTGGATGGATGGATAATCACTTACTAACCGATTAGGGGTCCCTTGGAAGGATGGATAAATGGGACCAGAATAATGCTCCGTCCCGATGGATGGGAGGCATGTCTTCACTAACTCTGCCACTGCATACCATTCACATCGATCCACCACATAAAAAACATGCAAAAAGGAGAGCCTTCATGGTGCAGTATTATGCCCTGTACATAAGAAATTTGAGAACCTGCTAAGAAACATTTGTTGGTGGAAATTCCGACAGCAAATGTCCGATGGAGCATACACACAGTTGGACTTTCCAACAACAAGCTTACATAAAACATTTCCCGATGTAAAATCCGATCGTGTGTACGCGGCATAAGAGTAAGAAATGTTTTAAAAGTTAGTCATCTACTCAAATGGTACATAGTTACATATTTAGTCTGGTTGAAAAAAGACACTAGTCCATCCAGTTCAACCAACAGAGAAAAAAAAAAAAAACACACACACAAATAGAAAACCACTATATACACTATCCTATACCCAAAGTTGTTCCAGAGGAAGGCAAAAAAATCCCAATAAAGCAGGATGCAATTTGCTCCAGTGGGGGAAAAAAAACTGAACTATGTATTCCAGATGAGGTCTTACTAATGATTTGTACAGGGGCAAAATGATGTCTTTTTCTGTGCAGGCCATACCTTTCTTAATACAAGAAAGGATTTTTCACGCTTTGGAAACCGCAGCTTGGCATTGCATGCCATTATTAAGCTTATGATCCACTAGAACACTCATATCCTTCTACACCATTGATTCCCCCCAGTTGTTCTCCCCTAGTATGCATAATGCATGCACATTTTTAGCCCCCAAGTGCATACATTTACATTTATCAACATTAAACCTCATTTGCCTCACAATTGCCCAATTAAACAGTGCATTGAGGTCTGCTTGTAAGTTTGGCACATCCTGCAAGGACGTTAAGGATGGAGAACGTTGTCCCAGTGGTGACATATATTCAGACGAAACGTGTCGGACGGAATTACAGCGGTGACAGCATCACACCCGCCGGGGTGTTATATGTGATCTGTTTGATATGCTATGATTATTTTTCTTACATGTGAGTAGATGAATAGCTTTTAATACATTTCATATTCTTATACTACACTAAGAGAGCTCTTCTTCCTTTTGCATGTTTTATTGCTGGCTTGATTTGTGGTGGATCGATGCGGGTGGTGGCATAAGTGGTATGCAGTGGTGGAGTTAGTGGAGACACACCTCCCATACATCTATTCATCTGGATGGAGTGTTATTCTGGTCCCATTCATCCATGCTTTCAAGGGCACCTAATCGGTCGGGAAATAATTATCCACCCACCTTGGAATGTTTAACTAAATGCGATCTGACCTCATATCGTATGAGGTCAGAAGGTCTGGTAAGCGGTCTGTGATTATTTGTTGGTGTTCATAGTGGTGAAAATTCTATCGAACCATCAGTGCTAATTTCTCTGTCAAAAATATTTTCTTCATAATTTTCATCAGCAGCATGTTTCTAGCGACGAAAACTAAACAAAAATTACTTCGAATTTTGATCAATTGATGAAACTATGCCAAAATCAATTCCAATTTTTGGCAACAAACGAAAACGGAATGAAAATGTGAGGGAGGGACATTTACCCACATGAACTTCTTTCCACGGAGCTCCGCCTGTAAAGCCTGTGAATGTTTCCCCTCCCAGCAAGCAAGGTCTCATGCTTAGTGGTGTGGTGTGCTTAACACTGTGCAACATTACAACCCTTTTCAGACGACTGTCCAGAGCACTATGCAGCATTTACAGGCCTCCCGACCATCCAGAGCACTGTATGTGACATTATTATAGGCCTCCTCAGACAGACGCCCGCCCAAAGCACTGTGTGCACCATTACAGGCCTCCTCAGAGGATTGTCCAGAGCACTGTGTGCATTAAAGGCTTCTTCAGACCATCCAGAGAGCACTGGGGTTTATTTACTGTACTAAAACTGAAGAGTGCAAAATCTGGTGCAGCTGTACATGGAAGGCAATCAGCTTCTAAATTCAGCTTGTTCAATTAAGCTTAACAAAAAAAACTTGGAAGCTGATTGGTTTCTATGCAGAGCTGCACCAGATTTTGCACTCTCTAGTTTTAGTAAATCAACCACACTGTGACTACTACAGGCTTCCTCAGACGACCATCCAGAGCACTGTGCATTACAGGCTTCTTCAGTCTGTCCAAAGAACTGTGCATTGCAGGCCTCCTCAGACCATCCAGAGCACTGCAATGTGCATGTGATCACAGGCAATAGAGTTTAAATTTGTTTATATTTTAAAGTTGTGCTTCTGTCAAAAAAGCATTATTATTGTAACAAAATTTGGTTTTACTATTAAAGACATTTTATAATGGCTAAAATTGTGTCTGTGTAATTTGTTCAAACCTTAAAGTGTTTGTAAACCTCAGTCATGAAATCTGAGAAAAGCACATATATCTGTAGTGTTTACTTATCTCTCTCCAAAGCTCTAAGTGTGGTTTCTCTCTGGTGCTTCTTTCCTCTGTTATCAACATGAGTCACTTCTGAGACATTTTGCCAACACATGAATTAAAATATGTGTCGGGAGGGAGATCAGCACAGAGCTTGTTTATCTACAACACAGTTCTTCTGCTGTGTGTGTGTGTGTGTGTGTGTGTGTGTGTGTGTGGGGGGGGGATTCTCCTTTCCTCTAATCAACTCTCAAACAGTGTAAATGCAGCCTCTCCGCCGCCTCCTCTGTGACAGATGGAGAAGGACTTTAACATGATTCTGACCTTTTGAAGAGGTGTAGAGAAGAAAGGCCTGCAGATAAACCTATGTAGGAGGATTTGTGTCATCTCTGTGTATCATCTGAGGCTGTTCACTTCACTGGGTATATGTGAGGGTTTATATCTGCTTTAATACGATAAATAACAACATGTCATTAGATTTTTACTCCAGGAGTATATAATGAGTTTGGAAACGAAATAATGCATTACAATTTAACTAAAACCCATTCGATTATAGGAGATTTTATTAGACTAAAATACCACTAAAACTAAAACAATTCCAGGTGACTAAAATACTACTAAAACTAAAATGGCAGTTTAGTCAAAAGACTAAAACTAAATCGAAATTTGATATCAAAAGTAACACTGTGAACCATACAGTCATTTGGGTCACTCCTTTGGTTTTTAAATGCACCTTTTTATTTGGACTTTATTTAAGCACTGTGTCTGTGTATATATATATATATATATATATATATATATATATATATATATATATATATATATATATATATATATATATATATATACTGTATATATATATATATATATATATATATATATATATATATATATATATGAACTTTTTTATTGTATTTTTTTATATATTTTTCATTATCTGCACTTGGATTAAGTATTTTATTTAAGTTATATATATGAGTTTTTTGATTGGATTTATATATTTAGCTAATTGAATTAATATTTTTTTATTCATTAGTATTATTGCACTTGCAATTTACTATTTACAATTTACAGAATTTTTGGGTTTAGCTACGCTTTTTTGTTCACCTCCGAATATGGCTGTGCATCAGTATGCTTACAGTGTTTCTCTTTATACCATTCGTATTATCGTTCGTATTATCAAGCACTTTCTAAATTTTTTTAACTGAAATGAAGTTCTCACCTGGCAGTGCCTACTACTAAACAATCCATATCTGGGAAACTCATTTATATGAAGGTGTAAGAAATACGTGAACCAATTATTAAATTTACTGTCCATCTGGCTCCCTGTAAACCATTTCAGTTTTTTCCCCCTATATTATGTTTCACATATTGTCCCCATTCTCCATAAGTGACATGGTAAGAAGTCCAGCTCACCAGTGTACAAAGGCCCCTCACTGTCTGAGGTGTGAAAGAAACAATGGCAATTATCTCTTCAAATGATGAGCAATGAGAAGGATTCCAATAATGAGACATACTGTTTCTGTATTGGGTTATTTACATTATAATGGCTGAAAAGGGCAGGAATCCTACCCCCTGTAATGAGGTAAGAAATTCAGAAGGGTTACTCTCACTTTCTGGTTTGAAAAAGTGTGAGTTGTTCTTCTAGCATAGGGAATAGTAGAGATAAATTGGAAACACGGTTTTGCTACCATCTGTGTCCCCATTTTGGAAATTCACTTTCACTTTCTACCACGATGAGACTGGGACAGGTAGTGAAAGTACCTGTAAATCTAAAATTTTACTGTTGTTACCAGAACAGTAGATTGGGTTAATGACCTGTATGCTTCAAGTGGAGTTTGCATTCATATACAAGTGTAGCACTAACCCTGGAGGAGTCGTTTGGTATGATGGGTCCTCTGTTCTGCCACAACTCTTTAAGCTGCTCGGTGCCTGCTTACACACCTGTTTATAAGTTGAAGGCCACTCACACTACTCCTGGTATGCAATGGATCCGGTCTCGTATGCTTGGTGGTCATTTGTCCCAGAAGACTCAGTCCTCACAATCAGACTCTCACTGGCTGTAGGCATACATGGCAATGGTTCCTTCCAGCTCTGGTCCCAAGACACGGTGACTATGTGGCTCAGTCTCTCATCTCTCTTAGGCTCAGTCTGTCTGAATGTGGGCACAGACAAGTAAGAGCAGTAGGTCTGTACCCCACAGTCCACAGAACAAGAAGCTCTCATTGGCTCAGTCCTCATGCACTATCCCATGCACCAGCCCTTCATGACTGTCTCCCTAGTGCAGACACCCACAGCAGCAGGTCCATACTCTCTTGCTCCCCACACTGTTCTCTAGATGATGATCTCTGGTCAATTGCCTGGGAAAACTCACTCTCTCCTCCTCTAGTGTGCAGGGAATCCAGGGTGGTGAAGTCCACAGCTCCTATTCTCTCTATGGTGCAGCGCTCCTCCAGAACTACAGGTTCCATGTTGCACATCATCAGGTGAGGGGAGGGGAAGATGGAGCAGACATACATGCAGCCCTCTGTATCTTCTGTGCAGAAGTAGGAGCGAGAATGAGAGAGAGAGAGGGAGAGAGAACGCGAGCGCTACCCAGATCGGCGACACCTGGCTACCCAAACTATAGGAATGCAAAGCCACTTGAAACTGGTGAAATGCAGGTCACAAGGAAGTCAACTGCATGTTAAATATACCTGTCACATAATTCTGAATGATTTCAGAAGCATCTGGTGCCATCAACACAAGCCCTAAACCTCCAAATTGACAGTTGTCACTGGAACAAAATGACCCAAAGGCAGAGGTTCCTTCTCACCAAATTGCGTCTCCAAAATAGGACAAGATGGGAAAACACTTAAATGGTGACACATGCTGCAATAAAAATCAGGTGGGAATTCAATAAAGCATTTGCACACTTTTCTGGCAGAATGGCCCTTTAAAAGATTTTGCACAAGATTCAGAATTCCCTCCGCCAGCTTCACAAAACATGTGGTAGATTCAAAGTAGTTCTTAATAGTGCCACTTTTACAAAATGGAACTATGGCTGCACCAGGTTCAAACATAATTACTTCCAGTTTGTAGTTTAAGAAACTGGAGATAGTTAGGACCAGCTCTAAGTTGGCATACAGAGACAAGCAGAGTGCCTGTTTCTGTATGCGGTTTACCCCCTACTCTCTGGAGCCCACCTGTCACTGGTTGTCAAAATGGACAGGCTCCTGGCAACCAATGATGCTGATGGTTGGTGGAGCTTGACGGGCAAACTGAGGAAATAGTTCCCTATCGGGCTCGTTCTCTCTTTGTGATTGACAGCAGGCAGTGTATGGGTTTTGTAGCCAATAGCAGGATGTTTATTGGCTATGGATCTGCTTACTGCCTTCTGTCAATCACAAGGGGAGTGGACCTGATGGGGAACTAGTGTCCCATAATGTACATCAGGCTCCATCCACCAAGCAACAAAAAATCCTTGGCTACTGCATTGTCTGTGTGGCAGCTGTAGTGGCAGGGGGGAGCGCAGCTGCACTGAGGCCGCAATGTCACTATGGGCAGTCCAGTATCAGTGTACCTCCGAACAACAAATATTGGGGCTTGCCTCAAATTCATGTATTTGTTTCCAACATATGAGTGTCATAGACACTCCTTATGATTTCTCCAGTCTATCTATGGCTAGAGTATCAGTTAATCCTGCTCTCTCTGCTTGTGAATGATGACTGGTCTTCTTGTATCTGTAGCCTTCTAGTTGGTGGACATGCTGAGTTGTAACCACACTCTGCTCACCCCATAGGCAAAGTGATCCTTTCATTGCTATGTTTACAAGGTAACATCTAGGTTTGTTTACTGTGAAAAGTGTAACTGCGTTGATTTAAAAAATATTAGATAAATATCTTACCACAAAGCACGTGAACAAATATTATATGTAATACATCAAACAATTACTGCATAAAACCACATCTCATCAATCCTGCATAGTGATAGCAAAAAAAGTAAAAGTTGATAATAGTAATCATGTATTCAATAGATAAACAGTCTCTTTGGTCCTCTGCATATATGGAACATCCTAATCCCCCGTGCACAAATTCACATCCGTGACTGGAATAAACTCTTCACCAATTCGTGAGACACCACCACCTTCTGAAATAAGCACTCACCAGAAACAAGTAAAAAATGCGCCTTTGGTTTATGCTGGGTTAACCACTCCACTCTTTTGAAGATTTCCCAAATTGGTTGCCAACAGTTACTCCTTATACCTCCACATTAATCTCGACATCTCATGGAAAGCAGACAACCATCATTGCGCAACATGTTTTAAAATGTATTTAAGACAATAAAATAAGTATGTAAATATACACTCACAAGTGAAGCCTCCTGAAGACGCATGATTGGATGCGAAACGCGTAAAGGCTTCTGGGTATACGCCAACGTCACTTTCTGCCCCAGCCCACACCAGATTAAGGCTGAAAAGACTCAGTTCCAGTCTGAAGGCACTTTACTTGTGAGTGTACATTTACATACTTATTTTATTGTCTAATAGGTGGCACTGGTATGCGGCACTGATGGGAACTTATAGGTGGCACTGATGGGCACTCATAGGCGGCACTGATGGGCACTCATAGGTGGCATTGATGGGTACTTATAGGTGGCACTGATGGGTACTTATGGGTGGCACTGATGGGCACTGATAGGTGGGCACGGATGGGCACTGACAGGTGGCACCGATGGACACTGATGCGTGGCACTGATGACACTAATTGGTGGCACTGATGACACTGAGGGGTGGCATTGCTGGGCATCACTGATATATAATGGTGCCAGTCAGTGCCCATTTGTGGGCACTGATTGGCACAGATCGGGCATAATTTGCACATGTGGATGGCCATGGGGTACATACCTGGCCATCCACATGTTGCCCCCTTCTCTGGTGGTCCTGGCGGCTTCCCTGGTGGTCTAGTGAGGGCATCCGAGGGGGGGCTGCGCTGATAAACAATCAGCACAGACCCCCCCCTGTCAGGAGAGCCATCGATCAGCTCTCCTCTACTTGCGTCTGTCAGACGCGAGTGAGGAAAAGCCGATCAGCGGCTTTTCCTATTGACATCGTGATCAGCCGTGATTGGATCTTTACCAAGATCGGTGGAGCGGTGTGTCAGACTGACACACCGCTCTACTGATCGCCGCAATGCGCGCCCCCATGGGCGTGTGGCGGCTGTTTTCCTGCTCAACGTCATATGACACCCAGTCAGGATAACTGAACCACCGCCTGGCCGTCAATCTGCTATAGGCCAGGCGGGAAGTGGTTAAACTCTTTTTGATCTGTGCTTTCTGCACCCTATGTGCTATAAGTTGATTAATCGTTGGGGGGGGGGGGACTTTGACATGAATAAATAATGCCTGCCTCTCCCAAGATGGCTGCCTCCACACAGGGAGACAGCAAGTGAGTAATGGGAAATAGATTTAAGTTTCAGACTTTCAAGCCACGCAGAGCTGAACCTTCTTTGCTGAAGCTTATAGGCACATTACATTTGTTGTCAAAATCAACAGCCCTGTGCTGCAATCAACATGTGTACAAGCTTTTATGATATGAAAATATTTATAGCAATGATGGGGAAAATATTATTAATAACCATACAGAGGAAAGTCTCCTCTGACCTTTCTCTGCTGCAGTTTCACTTTCACCTACAGATCTCCACCCCCAGCCTATGACTGGACAGTAAAAGGAGAAGCAGTCAGTGGTGGCTGGGGCTGGTGTTTTATTTTGGGGGGCTGCAAACAACCCCCCTGGGTGGCCGGCGGCACCTCAAGACCCCCCCCCCCCCGCCCACTTGCTGTCTGCCGGTAGGTCTGGCACTTACCCCATCTATGTGGCAGGTGGCTGGTAGCAGGCATCGGGCAGCGGCTCCTGTGTCTCAAGACCTACTTCCTGATTGGCCGGGAGGAGGATCAGTGTTACAAAAGCGAATATTTATTTGCTATTGTAACACACCTGTGTGGGCTTGATTCACAGTGCTCTGCGACCCGAGCCTACCCTATTTCAAAGTCTTTTAGAGTCTCTGGCTCTGATCTGGGGTTTCAAAAATACACACACCCCCATTGGAATCCATGCATCCGGCATCCTGCAAGGGCTCATCTCTCTGTCACTCTGCTTATTCCTTCTATCAGCATGCTTCTTGTCAATGCATGAAGGGGTACTTACCTGTCCAGGCAACCCACAGGGTTCTTCAATCGGATCCCCGCTGAGCAGGAAAATGACAGGTCCGTCGCTGCACACTGTGCAGCGATGGACCTGTCAGAGCGCCGCTCTCCCCTATGGGGGATCGGATGATAACGGACCGTAGAGTCCGTCGCCACCCGATCCGATCCGGAAACGGAGGGAAAAGTAGGGTTTTCCTCCTTTACACTTTTCGGATCGGAGTGGGTCGGATGTCAGCGGACATGTCACCGCTGACATCCGACACTCCATAGGGATACATGTATGTCCGTTTTTCATCCGAAAACGGAAGGATGAAAAACGGACATACGGATCCTCCGTGCGAAAGAGCCCTTACTGAGTTCAGCATTCTTTTTACTCCCCCTACGGTTCTAAGAGGTGACAGTTTCACCTAACCACACTGGTTAAGAGTTCCACTTTATACTACTAACTTTCTTGTTTATCCCTTAACCCTAGCTCCAAGTCCTGCAATCATTTATTCACAGAAGTCAGAGTTCCCAGAGACTTCAATATCCACAACCCAGACCATCAGACTCTCCCTCGTTAAAGACCACCGCGACTAACTGTAAGTGTTTGTGAATTATTCCTCCACCTGGCATCAATTGAAAATGCTACTCAACATACTATCATTGAATGAGAACAGGCTCAACCACCCGGCAAAAAGACACTCACTATGGAAAACGGCCCAAGAAAAGAAGTGTTATATCTTGTGCGTTCAAGAGACACATTTTCTAGCGTCAGCAGCACCTTAATGCTCAAACAAACGCTTCCCCAACATATTCACAGCCTCGTTTACTGCCAAAAAGAGAGAGGCTTCTTAGTAGCAGTGAAAGACACAGCCACCTTCCTCCTCAAACAAACTGTCACAGACCCAAATGGCAGATTCATCATTCTAGTATGCAACATCAACAAGGTGAACTGCACGCTCATCAATGTATATGCTCCCAACTCCCTTTTTGTCGCAAAGTCATGCGCATTGCCAAGAAAATTCAACAAGGACACCTACTCATCTGCGGAAACTTCAATATGGTAGCAGATATCCATCTAGACACCACATCTGCAGCAAAAAGTAGAGAATCCTCTCTAAAAAAACTTCCTAAACTCCCACAATCTCTTCGATGTATGGTGTTGCCACCATGGCTCAGAGAAAGATTTTACGTATGTAGCGCCCTGTAGTTTAGGCAGGGAACTCCTCACAAATTTACTTGCCGGAGTGTTATCCTGGTTGATTGATAGAGATCTATTGATTTCTCCCTAAGTTTGGCATTGTTGCACTTTTCTCTTCTATCACTAGGTGGCCGGGTACTTGGTGGTACTAAATATAAGAAGGGCAACCCAAAGTCAGGTTATGGGTATGTGGGGTATCTCAGCCAATGGGCAGGGTTTTTCTTGAATCCCTTGGCCTGCTGGGAGAACTTATATATCCGTTCTTTCTTAAAAAGAAAGAACGCAGCAACACCAAAAGACCCGGAAGACCACGGAAAACAACTGTGGTGGATGACCGAAGAATTCTTTCCCTGGTGAAGAAAACACCCTTCACAACAGTTGGCCAGATCAAGAACACTCTCCAGGAGGTAGGTGTATGTGTGTCAAAGGCAACAATCAAGAGAAGACTTCACCAGAGTGAATACAGAGGGTTCACCACAAGATGTAAACCATTGGTGAGCCTCAAAAACAGGAAGGCCAGATTAGAGTTTGCCAAACAACATCTAAAAAAGCCTTCACAGTTCTGGAACAACATCCTATGGACAGATGAGACCAAGATCAACTTGTACCAGAGTGATGGGAAGAGAAGAGTATAGAGAAGGAAAGGAACTGCTCATGATCCAAAGCACGCCACCTCATCAGTGAAGCATGGTGGTGGTAGTGTCATGGTGTGGGCATGTATGGCTGCCAATGGAACTGGTTCTTTCGTATTTATTGATGATGTGACTGCTGACAAAAGCAGCAGGATGATTTCTGAAGTGTTTCGGGCAATATAATCTGCTCATATTCAGCAAAATGCTTCAGAACTCATTGGACGCCGCTTCACAGTGCAGATGGACAATGACCCGAAGCATACTGCGAAAGCAACCGAAGAGTTTGTAAGGGAAAGAAGTGGAATGTTATGCAATGGCCAAGTCAATCACCTGACCTGAATCCGATTGAGCATGCATTTCACTTGCTGAAGACAAAACTGAAGGGAAAATGCCCCAAGAAAAAGCAGGAACTGAAGACAGTTGCAGTAGAGGCCTGGCAGAGCACCACCAGGGATGAAACCCAGCGTCTGGTGATGTCTATGCGTTCCAGACTTCAGGCTGTAATTGACTGCAAAGGATTTGCAACCAAGTATTAAAAAGTGAAAGTTTGATGGATGATTGTTAATCTGTCCCATTACTTTTGGTCCCTTAAAAGTGAGAGGCACATATACAAACTGTTGTAATTCCTATACCGTTCACCTGATTTGGGTGTAAATACCCTCAGATTAGAATTATGTCCCAATATTTATGTACCTGACTGTATGTCATATGCCTTTGCTGCAGGAGCTCCAGGAGAATAATCCAGATGATTTTCGGAAATATCTCCGGATGACGGACCCCTGCTTTCACCAACTCTTGGCATTGTTGACCCCCTATATTAAGAAGCAGGACACATGCATGAGGCTTTTATTTTATTTATTGGTTGAATAATAGCATGTCTAATTTTATTTGTTTTCTTTTTTTAATGCACAATAAAAAAAAATGTGGAGAATAATACTTGGCTATGTGTTTTACTTCAAATGACAGTTTGGGAGTAGGCAGGTCCATTTTAAAAAACACGATGTAAAATTAACAAGGGACAACAACATAGTTGTATCTTTGATCTTAAAAACTATGGGATAATGGTGTTGTGGTAACTTGCACAAAAAAAAAAAAAATAACAAGCATAATAATATTATTCTTGATATCACTAGAAAAAAAAAGCCTTTGAAAATTTGTTTGCAATAACTCCATCAGTGTCACCAGAAAAGCAGCTTCATTATTATTCCACTAAAGAAGAAGAGAATGTGCGCTGCATTTTCGAGATTTCATAATTTGCCACATCATGAATGTTAATTCTCCATTACAAACGATAGTTTACAAGACCGACCGCTTCTGGCTCGTCCTTGTACTTTGGACTTTTGTCTGATGGACTTGTGTACACACGATCAGAAAATCCAACAGACACTTGTCCGCGGAAAATTTACAAGCCTGTCATCCAACAGTTGTCCGTGGAAAATCAGACAATTGTCCGATGGAGCGAACAAAAGGTTGGATTTTCCAACAACAGCTTGTCATCACACAATTCCCATTGGAAAATCCGATCATGTGTACGCGGCTTTACTCCACATCCAAATAAAGTGGGTAAAGTCCTAGCAAACCGCATTAAAGGGCTGAAATCCAAAACTGAAATTGAACATTTATGCCACCCCTATTCCAAAGTCCAATTGACAAACCCGCAGGACATAGCAAATGCCTTCAGTGATTATTATGATGTAGCGCCCTGTAGTTTAGGCAGGGAGCTCCTCAGAAGTTTACCTGCCAGGAGTAGTTATCCTGGTTAATTGATAGAGATCTATTGATTTCTCCCTAAGTTTGGTCTTGTTGCACTTTTCTCTTCTACCACTAGGTGGCCGGGTACTTGGTGGTACTAGATATGAGAAGGGCAACTCAAGGTCAAGTTATGGGTATGTGGGGTGTCTCAGCCAATGGGCGGGGGTTTTCTTGAATCCCTTGGCCTGCTGGGAGAACCTATATATTTGGGTGGAGTCTGGGTGGACGTGTGTCGTGTGACCTGGGCTGCTAGGCTGGAGATTGGGCCTATCCCGGTGGCATCTGGCTGCTAGGCTGTGCGAGGGCCTATTCAGAAGTAGGAGAGCAGCGCAAAGTTGGGATTGTGGCATGCAGTCCAACCAGAAGTGATGGTTCTGCCGGCCAGAGAACCTGTCAGTGGTTGGAGGTAGAAAGAAAGCTGTCGCCACAAAGGGTCCGACCACCGTATTACTAGGGATCACAATAAGTAACTGAAGCAAGCATCATTCCCAGCAAATGGGCAGGATGGAGAATCGGGAAACTTCAGGCGGTGATCAAGTCAGGGACCTAACCAGCAGATGTGATGCTTGCAGAGCAGCCTTGTGTGTCAAGCTAGGGACTGAACCGGTCAGCAGGGGTGAAGCTTGAGAAGTATCTGGAGTGCCAAGCTAGGGACCCAGCAGGGAAGCGTGGGTGACGCTTGAGGGAGATAACACTGCAAAGATTGGAGGAGCTCAAAGGATTCAGAGTCAGTGAATCAGAGGGTCTAGTGGGAGACCGGGAGCTCAGTGTTAAAGAACTACAAGAGGCAGTTGTAGTGAAGCTGAAGGAACTGTTACATTTGAGTTGAGAACTGTTAAATACTGTTGCCATAGGAGACAGCAATCCTGCATGTGCAGATGTGGCACCTTGCTGGGGCCTTTCCCTGCATGGCTGTCCTCCTATTGAAGTCTCGGAGTCTGCCAATTGAATTTACAGCTACTTAAGGGTGTCCTGGCCCTAACCCTCTTTCCCCTAAAAATACAAAAAGGACTGTTAAGAGAAATAAAACCTCTTTTACATCCAAGAAGTGTATGGCGCCCAATAACTTTGTCCATCTTGCACCCACTATGCCTCACAACCCACCACATACAGGAGGATGTCAGCTATCTTTGGCCTGAAAGTTCTCATTAGTGCCAGAGACCTTGCTACATTTGGCGGCCAACTTGGGGCTAAAGCGTTGTCCTTGCAGCAGTCGCCTATAGCAACCAGCTTCAGCTCCACTGGGATTTTGTCTGGCTCCGTGGGAAGGTAGCAAGTAACATTTACCCTTCTTATAGACTGTGTTGTCGTGTGTACTATCAATGTGGGGAAGAACCACCAAGTCTCAATGCTCGGGGGAGAAGATCAGCCTGGTCTTTTGACACTTCCCTCCAGCGCTGTGAGGGTTAATACAGGCTCCAAAATGGACTCCATTACAGTTTTTGCGCGCCGCGGCAAGAAGAAGGCGGGCGCCACAGTTTCCAAAGAACTTTTGCACCAATCCGTTGGCAGAGGGAGGAGTCCTGCTCTGCAGAAAAGGATAAGGTTGTGCTGTAATGTGTGTCTGATTGTGGGTTCGAGAAGAAGATGGGGCAGTTCTGGAGCATAATCGGATTGGGCAATGTACCTGTAGCCGTGGTGTTAGCACTACTGACAAACAATCAGCCAAATCACCCCACTGCCAGACTTCATGCATCCTTTCCAGAGACAATGAACAGTCATTTGCGAGTTTTGTTTTTGTTGTTTTATTGGGGGGTACAACTTGGATTGGGATTGAGATATGGGATGCCCATAGAATTAATCATTGCCATCATATTTACAGGTTTCAATATACTTTGATCATATTTACAGCCTGAATGCCAGTCAATGCCAGTTAGGGATTGGTCAGAGCTCCCAGATGAGCTGCCTGCCACTCCAGCTCTAGGCCCAGCCTCCTCTTCCAGAACATTCTCCCTGGAAGCAGGGGAGGTGCCTCAGAACTGAAGCACAGGTGGTCACACCCACTGCTACTCTAACCATTCCCAGCCCCAGAATCAAAACAGACAGGCCTAGCTTGCAGCATAGGCCTGCCTATATTTTCCTGTGCTGAACAAACCTAGTAAAACAACCCTTACTAGCACCTACCTTCTGGTAGAGGGTGCTACATTCACCCCCCACCAAAAATCACAGCTGTCCTCAGCTGTGTAAAAACACTTTACAAAAATACCTCCTGGGCCCAGGAGGAAAAGGGCATCCCATAAATTTGGTTGGATGGGGAAAAAGGGTAACAACTTGGAAGGGGAATTTTGTATAAAAGTACAAAAATATAGTATATACACTCTGTTCATATATTTACACTGTACATCGTATACACACATCCTAGCCTACAGGTCCCTGTAGCTATGTTCATACAAGCGGAGACAGAGCACTGCTCCCATGGGAGGAATACTTTGCCTACCACAGGTCTTCATCTGTGATCCCACGATGAAAATGGACATCTGTCCCATCTCTTGCGAACCTAAGAGAAGACAAAACATACACACAGTCTAACTATACACTGTACACTATTCACCAGATAGAGGGGGTTATCATCCTCTACTGGGTGAATAAAAACACACACATTTTTTTTTTCAAAGAGATCAGTAGTGGCATGTAATTCCCTGCCAGGATTGTCACTCCCTCAAAAGGAGTCTAAGAGACCTCCTGCAGAGTCCAGCCTAGACAGACACGCCAATATTCAAACAGAATAAATGGAACCCTTCCGGTTGCTCCTACTTGGAGGGCCCCTCCCGAATGTCAGGTAGCGGGAGGGTTTAACAGAGACAGTGCACCCTGGTGTCCATGATAATTGACCCTCCTATCAGGCACCCTGGGTGGCGGGCAAAAGCTGTCTCTGTAAAAAAATTTTCAGGTTTAGTTTAAAAAACTGTGTCACAGAGTGGACTGAAAGCAGGCAAACTATACAGCGACCACCATTAACAAAGTAAAGTCTCTCTTCCATGATACCCTACTGTGTGGGCATCCTGTCAAAGACACCCCCTCATTGCATACCGTTACTAGGGGCAACAGCAGACATCTTCCACTCCCTTTACTGTGTGAAACAGGATTAATAAAATAACATTTTTATCTTTTCTGCAATGCAGTGAGCAATGCCCGCACCATGCAGAGCACTGAACATATTTGTAATCCGGAGCATGGTCGCTCGCCGTGGTTGCCACAGATGATAGCAGAAGGTTACAGTCACTGGTTGCAGGGCTTTTTCTTGGTAGTGAGTGTCCATTAAAACAACTGAGTGCAGGGGCGTGATGACAGCACTGATCCTGGATGGTTGCTATGGACAATGACACTTGGCAACATTTCTGCATTTAGTTGCTATGGGCAACAGCATGTGGCAAAAGTCAATTTTAGAGCAAACATAGTCTTTTGCCTAGTTGTTCCCTCAAAACTTGGCAAAACGGGCAAAGTCTTCCTTGGCTTTTGCGGTTGCTAAGGGAGACAGCCAGCGG
The DNA here is from genome assembly GCF_042186555.1 of Aquarana catesbeiana. Taxonomy (NCBI): domain Eukaryota; kingdom Metazoa; phylum Chordata; class Amphibia; order Anura; family Ranidae; genus Aquarana; species Aquarana catesbeiana. The sequence goes on from NC_133335.1 coordinate 164,932,700, forward strand.
GTTAACCGTGAAGGCAGATCTCAGTGGGACCTCCAAGTGTAGCCATGGTGTTAGCACTACTGACAAACAATCCGTCAAATCACCCCACTGCCAGACTTCATGCATGGCACATCCTCCAGCCATCCACTGTGGTAACTATCACCGACCTTCAAACCTTCCAGCCCTGAGTCCTTGATGAGGAACTTTCCTGGACCATGCATTCTGACAGCTTCTCCTGCTCCTCTGCTCCAGGAGTTCCCTGTCACTGACTGTGTGGTGACAGAGACATTGCCAGTGACCGTGTAAAGGCAATGTTCCCTCACAGTTCTCCCTGGGCTTCCTCCTGCAATCCCACCACCCCCAGATGTGGGTGTGCTCCTGCAGCTGTCTAGCACTCCATTCCTCACATCACCCAGTTGACTACTCCCCCCCAGCAGCATTTGACCTCAGCATATATAGGAGGCCCACCCCCTGCCAATGCAGGTTAGGGATTGGTCAGAGCTCCCACATGAGCTGTCTGCCACTACAGCCCTAGGCCCAGCCTCCTCTTCCAGAACATTCTCCCTGGAAGCAGGGGAGGCGCCTCAGAACTGAAGCACAGGTGGTTACACCCACTGCTTCTCTAACCACTCCCAGCCCCAGAATCAAAACAGACAGGCCTAGCTTGCAGCATAGGCTTGCCTAAATTTGCCTGTGCTAAACAAACCTAGTAAAACAACCCTTACTAGCACCTACCTTCTGGCAGAGGGTGCTACATACATTTCAGGTGTTGATCTTAACTGGAGTCGGTCAGACTGATACCGGAGTGTGGTATACAACAGAGGGCTAACTTGCCCTGTACACATTTGGAGGCTACGAGGCGTTGGGGCTGATCTGTGAAAAGTGTTCTGGCCTGACCCTGCAGTTGAGGCCTTGGATCAGATGTGGATGCTGTGGAAAGCACCTGTTCGAGGTTGTCTCTACGACCCAGCCTCCAAGGATTTTGCAAATAGACCAGGACAGGGACGTCGCTGTCCCAGATTGGAGTGATATCCAGAGCTCATCAGTCCTCACCTGAATCGGGCAAGAAACTGCAGACACTGCATTAGTGACCACCCCAGGACTCAGCGCACCAGTCGCCCCTAGAGTCGCCCCCTGGTCGGGCCCAGCTGCTCCCTTTGAGCTACTTGAGAGGAAAATACCGGGGCCAGGTAAGCCAGTGAGAAGTGAGATTGGTGTGTCTGATGGGAAGGCGATGCCAGTGGTTGCTAAAGGGGATGCCCAAGGGGTACCTGCGTACGCGCCATTCATACCTAATGATATACCGGCTAATAAGTGTTCTATCATTACAGAGCCAGATGTTCTGCTGGATGGACTACCTGAGCTGGGTTTTGTTCCTCGTCAGGTAGTGAGGAGTGGAGTGACAGTGATGAGGAACTAATGTGGGGGATGGAGGAAGATTGCTATTCCTAAAGTCACCCGCTATTGTGGTGGGGTGATTAGCACGGCATGCCCCATATGCAAGGATTTAAATCCTGTGTGGAGACCTTTAAACCCTGCTCGTGGAATCCCGGACAAGGAAGCAGAAAGGGTCGAGGAAGATAAAGTAACGGTGATGTAAAGATGCTATCGTATGATGAACTTTGAAAGACTGTATTCCGCATTGTTCACTTCCTAATCCTAGGGAAAGAAACGTTTCACTGTTGGTGGAGTTGCAAAAGTCCCACAGTTTTACGAATGCGCAATTGTAGAGTTAAAGGATGCTCTACTGAAGTTATTCCAATTCTTTGTATAAAGTTCTTATAAAAGGGAAATACCTCTCAGTGTTAAATATCTGGGGCTACGGCCGTAAAAGTCATCTGGACTTCATGATCCTCTGCAGGCCAACAAGAAAGATGCACTGCCAGATCCCAGATATTATTGGTGAAGTCTCATCAAAGTGATGCCATTACCTTGTGGATTACAAATATGGGTTGTGCGATGTCAAGGACGCTACACTGACAGCCACCTTGCACATCCATTTAACGTGTTATTAATGGGGAACACCCCAGAAAGCTATATTGCCAGGATTGTGCTGGACTAAACGCTGCCAGCAGTTACAGAAAGCGATCATCTGAGCCATGTTGGCCAAAAACTAAAGTTGTTGGGGTGCTTTCACCCTGAAGAGCAATCTGTGGACCTCAGCAGATTGTTAGTTGCAGATGATGAAGAAAGTCTTTGTCTTCGGCTATTGTGTGGACAGACTGAAGATGCCTTTGCAAAGGGGGCTTGTGTCCCGAAGTGTGGTCCCTTGCATCCAGGCTTGATTGCTTGTTGCTGAAGATGCAGTCATGCCCTTGGGCCCGGAGTAGCCTTTGGAAGAAGAAAAGGAACTGTTTTTGAAGTAGAGTTAATGGACGGTAACATGTCATGGACACTGGGCGTTAGTTAGTTAGAGTAGGCTGTGACAGAGGAATAATTGCCTATCTTCTTCAAATAAAGGACTCATATACATATATCAGGACTGTTACTGATCAAACCATTGCTGAAGTTCTATGCTAATTAGGAAAGGGGTGGCATTCTCAGCGAGAATGGGGCCTGCTTTCATGATGTAAATAATGTAGACATGTATAGAATTTCTTTACACTTTCATGCTGTCCTCGGCTGAGGATCAGTTCAAATCACTGTGTACATATTGCACTATGTTCTTGTAGGATAGGATGCATTTGCATTGTTTTGATTTCTCTCTTTCAGGTGTTGCTGTGTCGGTGCGTCTTCCTAGGCTAAGGAGAGACAGGGATCTAACCCTTTGTATATTTGTTACCACTGTATATATTGGATAGATAAAGTAGTTAGGTGGCAATACTATTGCTTTACTTGCCTTCAAAATGTACATAACTATGTCATACATGACTAACTATTTTCATGAGGTACGCCACACATATGTTTATTTCATATTGTTATATTGTTAACTCTTTCCTTGTTTCCCCACCCATCCCAGTTTTTGTCAGGACATTCACTCTCAGGCTTGGGAGCTCAAATTATTTTTCTGCAAACTCCGAGACGTAGTTTCTTAGGCAGGGGGAGGATGTAGCGCTGTGGAGTTTAGGCAGGGAGCTCCTCACAAATTTACTTGCCAGGAGTAGTTATCCTGGTTAATTTATAGAGATCTATTGATTTCTCCCTAAGTTTGGCCTTGTTGCACTTTTCTCTTCTACCGCTAGGTGACCGGGTACTTGGTGGTACTAGATATGAGAAGGGCAACTCAAGGTCAAGTTATGGATATGTGGAGTGTCTCAGCCAATGAGCGAGGGTTTTCTTTTTTTTTTTTCTATTCTTTATTTTATCAAAATTTATTATACACAAAAAGGTAAAAACAATTTCCCTACTCAATAGTGATATACATTAACAAATTTTGTTTCCAAACCTTTATCTACCCTTACCCTCCTTCCTCCCCCCTTCCTTCCACCCCATTCTCGGACCCTTATTTCTCCTCTCCTCTAGGTAATCTTAATCACACTGTATTTCTTTGTTAATTTACACTTTTATCCACTTTTCCAATCTCTTAATGACTCCCTCTCTAGTATCCTCATGGCTCTGTCTTAGACATTCCATGTTATATGTCTCTTCTATTTTATCAAATCTCTCTCTGATTTTGGGACTCTCTACTTCCTTCCATTTCCTCTGTATCAAGCTTTTTGCAGCGTTCATATGTACAATCATCGAGTTTCTATATTCTTTTGTCAGGATATCTACCCCATGAAATGGACATGTCCATGGTTCCTCAGGTATAACTATATCAGTAATTTCCTTGATATAACTCAGTATTTCCTTCCAGTATGTTCTAATTTTAGGGCACCCCCACCATATATGGGTCATGGTTCCCCTTTGTTTACAGCCCCACCAACACTCCGTTGTTTGTCCTATTTGATATTTCCCTAGAATTTCTGGGGTTCTATACCACCGGGTTACACACTTATAATTCATTTCCACCATCCCATTATTTACTGATGATCCATGTACTAGTTTCAGAATTATTCCTACTTCTTGGTTCTTTCCTCGTTTCCCCAATTCCCTCTCCCAATTTTTTTATAAATGTTGGAATTTCCAGATCTCCCCCTTCTATCAAGGTTGTATATATCTTAGATATATTCCCACTTTGATGTTTTTTTCGATGGTACATAATCGCTCTATCAATGTAAGTGCTTCTCCTTCTCTTATTGGGTGAGGAAGTGCTGCTATGAAATGTTTGAGCTAAAAATACCTCCATTCATCAATCTCCAGTATATCTTTTTTTATTTTTAATTCTTGTAAAGTGCAAATTTTCCCCCCTTGTATTATATCACGTAGTTGTGCGTTTTCTTTTTTAATCCAGTTCCCCCCTATCGAACCTTTCCCGGGTGCAAATAAATTATTTTCCTTTAGTGCCATCAACGGTGAATTATATTTCCATTTACTTTTCTTGTGTAGTGCATCCCAAATTTTTAATACCATCCATGTCAATGTGTGTGTATTTTCTCCCAATGTCCTATCATGTAGTGCTATCCATATATTCCTTCCTAATTGTGTATTAGCCATTATGTGTTCTATATTAACCCACCTTTTCTCATTGTTTGATTTAGCCCATTCCACTACACGTGTTAACAAAACCGCCTCCTAATATTTTTGAAAGTCAGGTACATTTAATCCTCCTTGGCTTTTTACTTTCTTCAGAATTGCCAGAGAAATTCTAGGTTTCTTATTGTACCATATTAATTTAGTGATTACAATTCTTAAAGTTCTAAAATATGCTGGGGGTATATATATGGGGAGCATCTGAAACTTGTACATGATCTTCGGAAGTATTATCATCTTTAGGGCATTAATCCGGCCCATCCATGATAGGGGGCGTGCTGCTATCCTTTTTATTTATATTTTTATCTCCTCTAATAATGGGATATAGTTTGCTTGATATATTTCCTCTGACGATGCCGTTAATTTAATCCCAAGATATTTTATTTCCATCCTCCTCCAAGGGATTGGAAACTCTTGTTGTAAACTCTGTTCCTCTTATAATTTCATATTTATATTTAATATTTCGGATTTACTTGGGTTGATCTTAAAATTAGATAGCTCTCCGTACTCCTTTAGTGCTTTCATAAGATTGAGCATTGTAATTCGGGGGTTTGATATATAGAATAATATATCATCTGCGAATGCAGCTAATTTATGCTCCTCTTTGGACTTTGAAGCCCCCTATGTCTGCATCCCCCCGCACTGTCGCCAGAAAAGGTTCCAGCGCCAGCACAAACAGGAGCAGAGACAGGGGACATCCCTGTCTCGTCCCGTTATTCATTCTAAAGGGGGGGTGACAATGTTCCATTTACTTTCACCATGGCTGTAGGACCTTTATATAATGCTTGTATCAACTGCATCATCCTTGGGCCTATCCTCTCTAGGCTGCTCATCATGAATCCCCAGTCTACCCTGTCAAATGCCTTTTCAGCATCTATCGACAGGAGTAGACCGGGAACTCTCCCTTCTTTTATTTTTTGAAGTAACAGAAGTGTTCTTACCCCGTTGCCCCTCCCCTCTTTCCCTTGTACACAGCCCACTTGATCGGGATGGACCGGCTCCGTCATTAAGTCTTTCATCCTTGTTGCTAATTTTCACAAACAATATTGTGTCCACTTTTAACAATGATATAGGTCTATAGTTTGAACACTTGGTACTATCTTTGCCTTGCTATAATGGTAATTGATGGCAATAGGGCCTCTTTACTCATTTCGTACCTCCTTCCCAATGCATTCATATATGTGCACAGTTTTGGGGTCAGGAATTTCTTTAAACCTTTTTAAGTATAACGTCGTATACCCATCTGGCCATGGACTTTTTCCTGGTGCTGATTCTTTTAACGCCCGATTAATATCCTCTACTGCTATTGGTATTTCTAAGGATATTGCTCTTTCCTCTGTTTTTTTTTAGATATACCCCAGCTTTTTTTAGATATTCTTTTATTCTCCCTTTTTTCCCCTCATCCCATTGTCCTTTCTGGTTTACTGAGTATAGTTGTTCATAAAAGTCTTGCAAAACCATTGATATGTCCTTTGTATTATAGATCATTTCCACTTTTTTATTTTGTATTTTTTCTATGAAGTTCATTGATTTTTTTTTTCTTAAGAGCGAGGGTTTTCTTGAATCCCTTACTTGATATTTATTTATATCACATCAAAAAATTACCCCGCAACAGTCCAGCCATGACCAGAAGATATAAAATTATTCCTGGAACAAATAAAAAAAATAATAAAAATTGCATGACCGCGCAATTTTCATTCAAAGTGTGACAGGGTAAAAGAGGGTGAAAGTGCCCAGTAGGCAAGTGGTTAACATCTAAAAGCAAAAAAAAAAACTGCTTACCTTCAGCAGAGCTAAAGTTTTTTCCTCTTCTTCACATACCGGCACCTCCTTGTATTCTCTGTGTGTAAACCTGTGTCGTGCATCTGTAAAGATACACGTTAGGGCTACATAAGAGAAGGGGTTTTGTCATTGAAAATAAAGCTTTGTTAGTTAAAAAAAAAATGCTTATAACTTTTTTAGCTGGCTCCTAGATTTAAAGCAAATATGTCAAGCCCTGCGTTTAGGCTGCATTCACACTACAGCGTTTTGAATCGTGGGCAGATTTGCTGCGGATCTGCCTGTGATTTGACAGCGCCAAGGTGTGAATGACAAAACATGGGACTCGCATTCGAGATGCCATTCATTTGAATGACACCTCAAATCACGGTGCGGGTCTGCCGCAATTGTCACGCGATAAAGCGTGCTGCATGCAAGGACGCATGTCGCCCAAAAATAGCTGCTGAACTATTTTTGGGCGACATGCGATTGCAGCACGTTTTATCGCGCGACAGACCCGCACCGCGATTTGAGATGTCAATCAAATGAATGGCATCTCGAATGCGAGTCCCGCATTTGTCATTCACATTTCAGCGCTGTCAAATCGTGGGCAGATCCGCAGCAAATCTGCAAGTGATTCAAAAAGCTGTAATGTGAATGCAGCCTTATGCCCCGTACACACGGTCGGATTTTCCGACGGAAAATGTGTGATAGGACCTTGTTTGTCGGAAATTCCGACCGTGTGTAGGCTCCATCACACATTTTCCATCGGATTTTCCGACACACAAAGTTTGAGAGCAGGATATAAAATTTTCCGACAACAAAATCCGTTGTCGGTAATTCCGATCGTGTGTACACAAATCCGACAGACAAAGTGCCACGCACGCTCAGAATAAATAAAGAGATGAAAGCTATTGGCCACTGCCCCGTTTATAGTCCCGACGTATGTGTTTTACGTCACCGCGTTTAGAACGATAGGATTTTCCAACAACTTTGTGTGACCGTGTGTATGCAAGACAAGTTTGAGCCAACATCCGTTGGAAAAAATCCTAGGATTTTGTTGTCGGAATGTCCGAACAAAGTCCGACCGTGTGTACGGGGCATTAATGATACGTATATTAATGATTACAGAGCCGTATTAATTTGTGTCCTGCGTGTTATAGATTACTTTATGAACCTTCAGCAACTGCTTAGTGTGATAAACTATTTTTATATGTAATTAGCTGTAAGGTTGAAACTGAACAATTCAGAAAGTAAAACCCATAGACATTGTTCCGTGTGCATAAACCATTATTTATTACACTGTTGTCACACTAATAGTGTATATTGGGCGTACAGTACTTCATATGCACAAATCACTGTTCTACTTCCTTTTACATTCATGTTCCAACATGTCTCCTGTAAAGGAAATGTAAATGAAGCTGTGAATGATAGTCTGGGTGAGGACAGAGGAATGCTTATGTATGAGGTGACTTTCAATATTACATGGGTTCTGTATTGGACCCCAGGTGCTATGAATTGTAGACCTAAATTAATGACATCATTTGCAAAATCATTGTTTATTACAAATAACTGTAATTTTATTTTTCTATAAAACACTCCTCGTCACCTTGTTTATTCAGTTGTTGTTGCTGTATCTCAGTGCTGCTGTTCTCCTGCAGCCTCATTGCAGCCACTCACTGTCTACATGGTTATTTTCAGGATGGGATTCTTGATGGTGACAACCAGTGGTGTATTTAGGTTTTGTGCTACCCTAGGTCTGACTAACCTCATGCACCCCCTAATTAAAATATGGACCACCCCTTCCTGACAAGGACACACCCCTTCCTGTTTAAGACCAGCCCTATCTATAAACCACACCCCTTCCTATTTAGGCTCCACCCTTTCCTTTTAGAGCTCCACCTCTTCCACTCTGTTCATTAAAAGTAGGTACCAAGTGGCCTCAGCAGTGGCCATCAGTGCAGCCTATCAGTGCTGCCTTATCAGTGCAGCTTAAGAGTGCCGCCTTATCAGTGCCCAATAGTGCAGCCTATCAGTGCCCATCGGTACAGTCTTATCAGTGCCGATCAGTGCAGCCTATTGGTGCCCTTCAGTACAGTCCCATCAGTGAAGCCCCATCAGTGCCCATATCAGTGCTGCCTAATCAGTGCAGCGCAGCCTCATCAGTGCCCAACAGTGCAGCTTATCAGTGGCCATCAGTGCAGCCTCATCAGGGGCAACCAGTGCAGCCTATTAGTGCCCATCAGGGCCCATTAGTGCAGCCTCATCAGTGCCCATCAGTGCAGCCCCATCAGTGGCCATCAGTGTGGCCTCATCAGGGGCAACCAGTGCAGCCTATTAGTGCCCATCAGTGCTGCCTATCAGTGCCCATCAGTACAGTCTTATCAGTGCCCATCAGTGTATCCTCATCAGTGCCCATATCAGTGCAGCCTATCAGTGCCCATATCAGTGCAGCCCTATCAGTGCCCATATCAGTGCAGCCCTATCAGTGCCCATATCAGTGCAGCTCATCAGTGCCCATATCAGTGCAGCTCATCAGTGCCCATATCAGTGCCCATATCAGTGCAGTTCATCAGTGCCCATATCAGTGCCCATATCAGTGTCCATATCAGTGCAGCTCATCAGTGCCCATATCAGTGCAGCTCATCAGTGCCCATATCAGTGCAGCCTATCAGTGCCCATGTCAGTGCAGCCTATCAGTGCCCATATCAGTGCAGCTCATCAGTGCACATATTAGTGCCTATATCAGTGCAGCTCATCGGTGCCCATATCAGTGCAGCTAATCAGTGGCTATCAGTATATTAATTTCCATATTAAGCGCTTGGCACACGCACATTAGTAATAGTAACATAACCTGCTGTCCCAGCCACTGGCTGGGGTTCCCCTCGTGCCCCCCTCTCTCTGTCTCTCTCCTTCTATCACCCCAGGCCGGGGAGAAGATTCGGTGAAGAAGAAAGCCATGCGGAGAAGGGTGGGCGGAGCATTGGGCCCCGCCTCTGCCAGTCAAATTACGTACAGCCGGTCTGGCCAATCACTCGCTGCTTATGGGGGTGCCAGTCCTCGTCGTCACCACCCCCCTGCCGGCCAAGCACGCTCCATATACTGCCCACAATATTTACAAGTGCCACACTAAAGCAAGCCAGCCACCGGGGCTGTATTTGTGCAGGAGGTGGCCGCGGGAGCCGGGACTTGGGAAAACAGGACGGGGGTCTTTTTTTCATGCGGGGGGAGCGCTTTTTTGCCGCCCCCCCCACAAAGTGCCACCCTAGGCCTGGGCCTTGTCAGTCTAGGCCAAGGCGCAGCACTGGTGACAACAGTGGAGCATGTGTGTGTAAGGCCTCATGTACACTGCTGTTGGTAAACGGATGTTTAGGAGCAGTTGGGCATTTTTTTGGAGTAGGGTTAATTTCCGCTTGTCGTAGTGGCGTCATCGAGCCAGCATGTCCAAACCTTATTAAATTTATTAGGGCAACCCCAGTTTGCATAAGTGGCCTCGTACAGGGGCAGACTGGCATTTATCAGTCCCTTCCAGAATTGGACAGAAGGAGGGTATGAATGCTTCCAATGCACTGTGATGGCTTTGCGAGCGTAAAACCCAACAAGCAGTATCTCGGGTCGCATGGTATGTGAAGTTTGGTTACCTTGTTAATCACTTGAAGGACCTCCTGCCAGTATAGTTGTATTGCTGGGCAGTCCCAAAAGATGTGGAAAAACTCCTCAAGCTGGTGCATACATCTCTAGCACAGTGGGGAGTGTGCTGCAGACATCATGTGGAGCCTTTGAGGCGTATAATATGCTCTGTGTAGTATTTTATATTAAACCACCTTATCTCTGGCTGAGACCAGGGGGCAGAAGGGGAAATCCCAGATCTCCCTCCAGTCATCCTCATTCAGTCCCGGGATGTCCCCCACCCATTTTCTGCAGAGAGAGGACAGCTCGGGACTAGCAGCCACTAGTAGATAGCCGTAGAGTTGAGACGTGGGCTTTTCCAAGTCTTTCACTCGGAGGGTAGATTCCAATTCTGAATAAGTCAGAGTTACCTGTTGACCCAAAAAATGGCACCTGAAGGCATAAGCAATCTGGAGGTATCTAAAATGTACTTGTGCGGGTACATTAAATTCTAATTGCAGAGTATTAAAAGAAGACAACACAGTGTTCGTGATAATAGCCTCACAATTTGGTGTTTGACCCAAGCCTGTGGATCTGGGATGGTGTAGAAATGCGGGAGATTGGGGTTCAGCCACAATGGTGTGTGTGGAGAAAAGGAATTCTGCTGGGGCGTCTGCAAGGCTTCACTCATTTTCCATGCTTGTATGGTGGTATTCATGGAGGGAGCAAGGTGGTGAGTGTTTTTTCCCCCTTAAACAACAACACTTGTAAAGACTGACTAGGCTGCCTCCAGCACTATGGCGGAATTGGTTAGGTCAGGTTAAAGCCATCAATGGGCAGTCATTAGCTGGGCAGCTAGGAAATACTTGTAGCAGTCAGGAAGGGCCAATCCCCCCTATCCACAAGCCTGGTCAAAGCTGTGTATTTGTATCTGGGCTATTTTGATCCCCAGATAAAGGACATGAAAAGTTGTTTGATGGAATTAAAGAGTTTTTTTGAGAGGCACTGAGGAGAGTTCCTAAAAATATATGTGTATTTTGACAGGACCTTCATTTTTAGGAGGTTAATGCATCCAATTAGTGAGAGGGAGGTTGCTCCATGCTTTTAGTTTGGTTTTAACCCCAGCTAATAGAGGATCCCGGTTGAGTCTCACAAAGTCCTTACTATGTCTGGATATTACAATTCCCAAATAAGTAAAGTGGTCCACCCACTGCAGCGTGAGAGATGGGGATGCGAAGGATCTAGCCCCCTTGTCTACTGGGAACAACTGGGATTTGTGCCAATTCACCCATAATCCCATGAAGGCTGAAAAGGTGTTCATTATACTGAGGGCACCCTGCAGAGAGGCCCCAGCATTATTCAAGAAGTCTTCGGCATAGAGAGACACTCTCTCCTCCAGCCATCCCACCCGAAGGCCGTAAATCTCAGGTAAAATTCTGAGGGCTTCAGCGATGGGTTCCATGGCCAGGACAAAGAGGGCCGGGAGAGAGGGCATCCCTGTCTGGTACCCCTCTGCAGGGGAAAGGGGGCAGAAAGTAATCCAATAAGCCTTATATTTGCCAGGGGGCCCTTGAAGAACGTGCGTACCCAGTCAATAAATTTTAGTAGGAATCCCATCCTCCTCATCACCTCCCATAAATATGCCCATTCCACAGTATCAAATGCCTTTTCCATGTCTAGGGTGGCAATTGTTCTAGTTTCCTGGTTTGTGTGGGGGCTTAGATATTGGAGAATAGTCTGTGTATGTTGATGTCTGTGGACCTTCCTGGCATAAAGCCCGTTTGATCTGGATCTATAAGGGATTATATAACTTTGTTCAGCCTGGTGGCAAACAGCTTGGTAAGGATCTTCAGATCACAATTGAGAAGTGCAATTGGTCTGTATGAGGCACACAGCTTGGGATTCTTATTGGGCTTAGGTATTAGGATAATGTGGGCTTCTTTCATGGAGGGGGGGTGAAGAGCCTGTTTGTAAACAGGATGTGAACAACTCAGCCAATCTTGGGGCAAGCAGTTCTGTGTGGGTTCTATAGAATATGATGGGTAAGCCATCAGGGCCCGGGGCATTACCCGCTGGGAAAAACTGTATGGCAAGTGTGATTGCTTCCGGGGTGATGTCCGCAACCAAAAAATTCCTCTTGGGGAGCCAGCCTAATGCCAGTGTACCTAAAGCAGAGGCATGGGAGTAGGGTCAAAGCCCTCTGGCAAGGAGGAGGATGTGTACAGTGTAGTGTAGAATCTAGTGAATTCTGTCAGGATATCCTCCTGTGAGACGGCCGTTTTGCCATTTGCTGTAAGGATTTCGGAGACCACTGCAAGGAGTCTATCTTGCTGTGCTAATAGCGCAGGTAACCTGCTGTTTTTGTCCCCATGTTCAAAGTACTCCTGCCTACAAGACTGTATGCCAAGTCTGGTGACCTCAGAGATGCGAGGGTGCAATTCCCTCCTAAGTGAGGAGAGGTGATCAAAATTTGGGGCAGTGGGTGATGCGGAGTATTGACTCAAGGCCTTATCAACCTTTAGATCCAGTGAATAGACCGCATCACCGTGCTCTGCCTTTACAGCTGCTAAAGCAGAGATATACTGCCCCATGCTATGAGCCTTGAACGCATCCCAGATTACCTCTAGGGAGGCCAACTCAGCATTAATTGTCCAGTATTCCTTCAATTGGGGGAGGATTCGGTCCTGAACCGATTCATGATTAACCCAATGAGGTCTCCAAAGGGCTCTATTGTGCGTTTTTGGGGTTCTAATGGTCAATTTCAGCGGATTATGATCAGAGAGGCCAGAGGGAAGATAACATGCCTCCTGTATCTCATTAAGAAGGGCCGTGTTTGCAAATGCCAGGTCTATACAGGATGAGGTCTTGAAGGTGGTAGAGAAACAGGAGTAAGTCCTATCATGAGGATGTAGCTATCTCCATATCTCCGTGAAGTCAGTGGCATGTGTCCATTGACCTATATGGTCAATACCAGCATAAGATATTTCCCATGAGAGTCTAGATTTACATCATGAATTATACACAATCCTCCTTGCAGTAAAATCATCATGGACAAAAGCATTGTCTGTGTGAGTGTTCAAAGTAACACGTGTTTGAGCAGTAGTAGTTATATGTATATCTCTAAAACATATGTCCTTCTCCCCCCCCCAAAAAATAACTCCCTACCCTAGCATCAAAAAAACAACAGAGCAGCATGACCAAAAATAGGGGCCAAAAAGAGAAGAAGAAAAAACAAAATGATGCAGGGTTTGTTCCCATAACCGTCAACAGGGTGAAAACGTCAGGCCACTAGAAACTTTGCACACAGTGGTGCAGGTGGAGCACACCCCAAAAAATCTTCTGATAGTACCTGGGTAGGTTCCAGACGTAAGGTGGGTGAGGGAGAAAAGTGGTGAACTTCAGTAATGTGTCTTCTGTAAGTGCTTCACTTCTACATGTGGCTAGTGTCAGGATCCCAGCCTCCATAAATGACTGTATTAGGCAGAATTGTATTCCAGTGTGGATGTCAGGTAAAGAATCAGAGGGCGTCGAGCCAAGAGACAGCTGCGGCAGGGTTTTCAAAGTAACGGGTAGAACTACCACCCACCATCCTGAGCTTGTTGGAGTACAGGAGGCTGTATTTCAGGCCTTTCTCCCGGAGACGCTTGCGGATCTTCGTGAAGGAACGACGACGGTGCTGCACTTTAGGTGAGTAATCGGTGTACAGCGAGATCTTGGAGTGCTTAAAGGATAGCTCTGTGGCATTTTTGATGGCTGCCAGCAATCTATCCCTGTCGCGGTAGTTGAGGAGCTTAATCAGGAAGGGTCTAGGTGGAGCCCCAGGAAAACCCCTCAGCGATATCAGCAGGTTTGGCGCCCTCGGCCCGTTCGGGGGGCCCCACCACCCGCAGGTTGTTACAACGGAGCCTGTTCTCCATGTCCACTGTCTTTTAATGCAATGATTGTACCTGTTTTTGGAGTCCTTGTGCACCGTGTCTTCCACCTGAGGTATGCGGGATTCCGCCTCGGACATCCGGGACCGGAATTTGTCCTTATCGCGTCGCATTAAGCTGACCTCTGTGGTCATCATGTCTATCTTGGCGGTGAGGGTCTCCTTCAGGGAGGTGATAGCCGCCATCAGGTCCATCGAGTAAACCCCTGCGTCTCCCTTGCTTTCAGGTGCCGGCTGGGTGCTCGCAGTCACACAGGATGGGGAGTAGGGGGCAGAGCGCGTGGGTAAGATGGCCATCGATGGAGGATACCGGGCATGGGGCGCTGTGTGTTTGCCATCTTTTCTCTTACCCAGAGCCATCTAGGAGGGCAGGAATAGGAGAAAACCGGAGAGGCACCGTTCGGACACCGGTATGTGATTGTAGAAGCGTCAGCCACTGTAGCAGGATGGTCAGAAGGATTAGGTAGAAGCGGAGCTCATCTACTGCACGTCTGTCCTGCTTCACATCCGGACACGCCCCCTGTCACCAGGGCCTTCTTAACAGCATCATGGGCCCCTGGGCAATGTAATGCACTGGGGCCCCTACCAGCCTCCCCAATTTACACACCTATTCTCAACAAAGTATAAATAGTTGATAAAATTAAACATATATTTATAAGTGCTTTCAATAAAATACATTTTTAACAATAAGAAAACATGCCATTAATCAAAGACTAATCAATATCAAGGGTACTGTACAGGTGGGGGGTCAGGAGGGCACAATACTGGGATCAGGAGGGACACAGTACAGGTTCCAGGATGCTGCCCGTCACATGGCCTTCCCAGGAAAGCTAAGTAAAAACTGCGACTATCCCGGCAAATCTGGGACAGTTGGCAAGTACAATGTAATGCAAGATTATCATGGGGCCCACATGCCCATGCATTAAGAAGGCCCTGGTTGTCACTCATTAAAGGAAGTACCTGCCCAAGTACCTTCATGGCAGGATCACCTAGGTAATATTTTAATGAAAGCTGCAGATTTTAAAATATAGAAAATTACTTTGGAAATTACATTATCATTCTCTTCTCTCTAAAGCTCCAGGTTGCAGGTGGGATCTCGGAACCCTCACTGTTGGTCCTGCATTGTACAAGATGATGAAAGAAAAGAGGCTTTTGAGCACTGGTTACATGGAAGAAAGCGCCTGAAGGTGCAAGGGGCATGGTAAGGAAAAATTGCATTTTTCTGGGCTAAAATTGAGCATTTAATGGGGCTCAATGCAAGGGTAATTTCTTCAGTTCCCTGAAGTTCAGATTTAAAGTGTATTTCCACGTTTGCAACCATTTGGGGATAACACCTCATTTTTATTTGTTACATGTTCCCATTCACATAACATAACTTCAAAAAATATTTTAAAAATGCTAATTACCTTTTTAAATGCCCTTTTCTGAAAACTCCATCACTAATCCTGATAAGGTGCTGTTATCCCACCACAGACTTCTATTGCATCAGGCGGCTTTGGCGAGTTTTCTTAAAGCATGTCGTACATGCAATAATTTTGGTGCACTGAAAATGCAATAGAAGTCTATGGCAAAGTGCTGGTAACTCATGTGCAACCTGTGGGTACACTGCACCACACCACATCAGTGTGGAAGTAGTACCATAAAAGATTTACTATCTGTCCCGAATTCCTCCCACCCTTAAGCTGGGTGTACACAGAATAAAAAACCTTTTTACACAATGCAGAGGATTAACCCCCTGGGTTCAAAAGTGAGTATAACAGGCATGCTTTACTGCATACACACACTGATTTTACTATTGTGGGTTTAGTACAACTTTAAATCTTTTGAATGACATTTGAATGTTTTGAGAATTTTTTTGCTGTGCTGTGCTGGCAGATCTTATTATCAGTTGAAAACTAGTTTCCTAACAAAGGATTTAGGCTGGGTTCACACTAGTGCAAATTGGATGCAGGTTTCCCCCGCATCCAAATCGCATGTCAGGAGATTGTGACCGGCTCTCAATGCAGCCAGATCCCACATCTCTGAAACGGCTGCAGAGCGGATTGCACAGGAGTCCTGTGCATCTTTGGCTATGTTTCAGGTCCGAATTCAGGCCAAAATTCAGGCCTGATTTGTCCCTGAAATGGAGAACAGGGATGCACCGGACCCCTTGCCATCAGCCGCATCCGTTTCAAATGTGAACCTAGCCTAAAGGATTAGAAACTAGGTTTCTTTTGTTGTATATTACTGAGATAACACTCTGTCCTTAATTTTATTAAAATATACTCTGCCCTGTTGCATGTGCCAAACAAAAGAGCAGCTCCAGCAAGTCCACATGCCCCCAGCACATGCTCTAATCAATAACAAAGCACAGTGAAGGGGGTGGTGAGGAAACACTAAAGATGCAGACTGCTATTTTCACACAACACAGTGGTTCAGATTGCAAGCATGCTGCCAGTGAGTTCCAGATAGGGATAGATCTGGTGCAACAAAATACTTTAATTTCATGCAGGCTGATGTAAAAAAAATCTACACTTAGCTTTAACAGAAAAATATGATGGTTTAGGCACTCGTACCTAACTGAAGAAGGGGGATGCTAAGCTTTTGACGAGAATAGGCTAAATCTGTACACCATGCATTGTAAGGGTTAAATCTGCTTAGACCTGTACAATCAGTTAGAAATTCTGTCAGAGCTCTGGAAGCATTCAATGCACAAGACAAAATAGCCGTTTCAATTAATGCTTAGTTTTAATGGCAGGTGAGCTGAGTTTTATACGGGATATGAACAAAGAATATTGCACAACTTAAAGAGAAAGGAGGGAGAGAGGAAGGACAGAGTTGATCACATGAGATAACATTTCAGACATAATTTAAACTATTTAATGCTGATGTTTTGACTTTGTCTGAAGACATCATTTCAAAACCAGTTCTTACAAGACCTTATCTATCCTGTGGTCATTGTGACAAACAGGACCCTAAAATAAAGATATTCCTCTGTCAGCTATTTAAAAGTTTTAGTCATGTTAACTCTTTCTCACCTTTCAATCCCCACTTAGATCACAAAGTCATTTCTCCACGATCACTTAATGTTCTCTGTGTGGGGTCATTTCATTGCGTTGTATAATTACAGATACATTGAATAAGCTTAAACAATATAAATATATATATAACAAGGATAAAAACCAGGCACATGAAAATTAACATTCCTGCCTGTCGGAACCAAGAGAAAATGAAGCCAAAAAAAATCACCGACACTTCCTAGTCCCTTAAAGGGGTTCCACCCATCTTTGCAATATCTCTGGCTTCAGCTTGGAGGTTTGACACCTCCTTTCGATGTTTATCAATTATATCATAATAATCAGGTATTTCAATACTGGTATTATGAATCCATATGCAGGACTCATAGTCCTCCGTTACTTCACAGAGTCCACTCAGAGCAGCACTTAAGGATTTGATAGCTACTTTGTGCATATCTAGTTGTTTACGAATAGCCTTTGTTCAATACTTAACAGTCTGATGTCTACAGAATTCTATTCCATAATTTCATGTATAATTTTGGAGTAGTTATTCAATCTTTTCATCAGTTCTCTTCCCCATTCTGTCCATGAGGGAAACCATGCTCAGGCTTGGTCTTTATCAGAAAACACCTCTCTTTTCTCTATGTGTTTGAGGTACCTGGGGTATGCACTAGCTTTCAAAAGATGTTGGTGCTTTCCTTTTTCATCCCCTATGATTCCCATCACTGGAATCATTGAGGCCAAATAACACCACCCACGGGTACCAACCGGTATCCATGGATAGCATTCCTTGCCACAACATACATATACACTATCCCCTAGGGAAAATGATCGTTGGCTTATAGTATCCTGAAAACTTTCAGAAACGGCGGCCATGGTCAACTGGTTCAAAACGAAACTCACAGGGTTGTTAATAACAGCTCCGCTGTTCAAGACGGTATTTAAATTTGTATTAAGTTCTGGGTTATTGGTGTGAAACATGGAGGACAAATCTCCGTTTAAAGAGATATTAAACTTTGAGCTTCGGCATATCTTTTGACCTTTTATTTAAAGAATTACCTAAGTTAAAACACCAATCTGGAGAGTGGCTTCTACCAATTATTGTGAAGGAAATTGTGTTATTTGCATATATGGCCAATATATTGGTTTTAGTCACAGGAGGAGTACCATTCAAAAACTGAGTTCTATTTAAAGGGGCAGCTAAGAGAGGAATTTGGAGTGTGCTTGGATGCAATTTACTATACTGAATTAACAACATTTTTTCAGTAGGGGGGTATGAGACCTTTGGGCCCTCCATGTTGGATTCCCTCCTTTGTCTAGTTACTGTTCCATTAGAAGGGGGGCTGCATATGGCCATTAAGGCGCCCAAGTCCTCAGGATAATGAATACAGTTAGTGATGATCCATATGGGCAGAAATACTATCAATGTCAGCATAAAGAGTAGGCACAAGGCTTTCCCAAAAGTCTGTTGTGAGAGAAATTAGGTAATCTTTTTCACCTTATTTTTTTTCATTTTTTTTAATCACCTTTTATTTTATTGTGAGGCAAACAACAAATAGGACAAAATAACAAAAGTCAATGTACATAACTATTCACCCCCCTAAAGTCAATACTTTGTAGAGCCACCTTTTGTGGCTATCACAGCTCCAAGTCGCTTTGAATAAGTCTCTATAAGCTTGCCACATCTTTCCACTGGGATTTTTGCCCGTTCCTCCTTGTAAAACTGCTCCAGCTCCTTCGAGTTGGATGGTTTGCTCTTGTGAACAGAAATCTTTAAGTCTGACCACAGATTTTCTATTGGATTGAGGTCTGGGCTTTGACTAGGCCATTCCAACACATTTACATGTTTCCCCTTAAACCACTCAAGTGTTGCTTTAGCAGTGTGTTTGGGGTCATTGTCCTGCTGCAAGGTGAACCTCCGTCCTAGTCTCAAATCACACACAGAGTGGTACAGGTTTTGCTCAAGAATATCCCTGTATTTAGCACCATCCACCTTTCCCTCAACTCTGACCAGTTTCCC
Organism: Aquarana catesbeiana; assembly: GCF_042186555.1. Taxonomy (NCBI): domain Eukaryota; kingdom Metazoa; phylum Chordata; class Amphibia; order Anura; family Ranidae; genus Aquarana; species Aquarana catesbeiana. The sequence goes on from NC_133335.1 coordinate 164,951,565, forward strand.
AGTCCCGAATGCTGAAAAACATCCCCACAGCATGATGCTGCCACCACCATGTTTCACTGTGGGGATGGTGTTCTTTGGGTGATATGATGTGTTGGGTTTGCGCCAGACATAGTGTTTTCTTTTATGGCCTAAATTTTAGTCTCATCAGACCAGAGCACCTTCATCCATACATTTTGGGAGTCTCCCACATGCCTTTTCGCAAACTCAAAACATGCCATTTTGTTTTCTGCTGAAAGTAATGGCTTTCTTCTGGCCACTCTGCCATAAAGCCCAACTCTATGGAGCGTACGGCCTATCGTCGTCCTATGTACAGATACTCCAATCTCTGCTGTGGAACTCTGCAGCTCCTCCAGGGTTACGTTAGGTCTCTGTGCTGCCTCTCTGATTAATACCCTCCTTGCCCGGTCCTTGAGTTTTGGTGTGAGGCCGTCTCTTGGCAGGTTTGCTGTTGTGCCATGTTCTTTCCATTTGGTTATGATAGATTTGATGGTGTTCCTAGGGATCATCAAAAATTTGGATGTTTTTTTATAACCTAACCCTGAATTGTACTTCTCAACAACATTGTCCCTTACTTGTTTGGAGAGTTCCTTGGTCTTCATGGCAGTTTTTGGTTAGTGGTGCCTCTTGCTTAGGCGTTGCAGCCTCTGGGACCTTTCAAAAAGGTGTGTGTATATGTAATGACAGATCATGTGACACTTAGATTGCACACAGGTGGACATAATTTCAATAATTATGTGACTTCTGAAGGTAATTGGTTGCATCAGAGCTTTTTATGAGCTTCATAACAAAGGGGGTGAATACATACTCACATGCCAATTATCAGTTTTTTATTTCTGAAAAATAGTTTTATGTATATATTTTTCTAATTTTACTTCACCAACTTAGACTATTGTGTTCTGATCCATCACATATAATTTAGATTAAAAAAACATTGAACTTAAAGCTGTAATGTAACAAAATAGATAAAAAGCCAAGAGGGGGTGAATACTTTTGCAAGGCACTATACTTCATGTCCCACTTGGGGTCTTCTGTGTACCATGGGAAAGCTTTCTTATCCCCAAAACAGAGTCCCCTGACCATACCCATATGGAATTAGTCATTTGCGCCTGTGCGCGGGAAGGGTGAGCTACTGTACAAACGTTCTTTCTAGCCAGCCAGATCGTCTATAAAAAAGGATTTATCAAAAAAATAATAATCTGTTCCACATACTCTGACCACATAGTCTTTACGTATCTCTCTGGGATTAGGTGGGGGGTATTCTTTACTTCCTCCCTTACCCATTCTTAATTTGGTTACAAACAACTTTCCAAAGCTAAGTATTCTAAGATTCCACACTCCAAATCCTATAAGCTTCATAAATAGGGGATTAAAGGCTACTTATGGCTCAGTGGATGGCAACTACCAAACATCAGAATATGACTCTAATCTGTACATACACTCAGCAATTATAGGTATTTAGTCAGTCTTATTTTTGACCATAAAAAACAGGGGGGCAGGAGGGCTCTTATAGTGTAGTAAGCAAAAACAATTTATTAAACAAAGTCACAATACACACACAATAGGAATTGCATTCACAAAAGCAAAGGCAGTTGGCATCTGATCTCTCAGGTACCCTACGTTCACACCTATGCGTTTTTTAGTGCATTTTGCAGTAACGACTATAGTCCATTTAACATTGTTTCCTATGGTACACATTCACATCTATGCATTTTTCAGCCGGTGCATTTTTGGAAAGTGTCAGGGACTTTTTTTCACTTTAACACACTGTGTAAAGCTGGTTGCTAAGAAGCGGGCCTGGAAGCCGTCTTCCGTGCCGTCTACCCTTATCTGGGCATACAGCCCGGCGGTTCAGAAAAGGGAGGGGATCAACGAGCGCCCCCCCCCCCCTTTATACCATACCAGGTCACATGTCCTTTGACATAGGGGGGTGCTTTGGGGCAGGCGAGCCCTGGGGACAAGGGCCTCTTCCCCACAACCCTGGGCTGTGGTTGTGGAGGCCTGCAGGCGGGGGGCTTATCGGACTCCATTGAGATACAGAGCTGCTGTTCGCCCCCCTCTCCTGATTGGCTAACTGACTTTGATTGACAGCAGCGGGAGCCAATGGCGCTGCTGCTCTGTCTCGTGGACATCGCTGCACAGAGATGGGTCTCAGATAAGTATTAGGGGGGCCGAGGGGGCTGCTGCACACAGAAGGCTTTTTATCCTAATGCATAGAATGCATTAAGATAAAATCCTTCTGCCTTTTCAACTCCTTTAATTTTGATCATTGAACTGTGGAAGCAAAATTTACCTGGTTTGGCCTAAATTTATGAAGAAAGATTATTTATTTGCAAAGTTGTATAGCAGAAACTAAGGTTAGCTGTTTTTTTTTCAAAGTTTTTGGTCTTTTTTCTTTTATATAGTACAAAAAATAAAAAATCCAGTGGTGATTAAATACCACCAAAAGAAAACACTATCTGTCTCACAACATGATATAAAATTCATTTGGGTACAGTGTTGCATGACCAAGTAATTTTTAGTCAAAGTATGACAGTGATGAAAAAATGGCCAGGACAGGAATGTGGTTAACCATGCCAAGTCTCAAGCAGTCAACCTGCTCTTTTTTTTGTTCCCTCTGTTTAAAAAATTCCCCTCTATGGGCCCATTCATACCTATGCGCTGTAGTAATGCACATTTAACACATGTTTTAACCCATGGTACTGCATTGTACTTCAATGCATAACTCAATGTGTGGTGTGGTGTGGTGTGTTACGTTGTAGTGCCAATTTTTTACGGCACTGTACAGTAGCTGCCAATGGGCAATGCACGGCTGTGCACAAAAACACACATAGAAAGATGAAAAGACCTCCAGGAAAATATTGAGTTGGATGAATGGGATACTATAGCCCAAGGGGCCTCGAGGTCACTCATAAATACTTCAGTTATAGAAGCTATTTATCAAGTGCTCCTGAGATGGTACATGGTTTCAGCTAGGCCGGCAACTTATGCACTGGCAGCATCTCTTTTGTGTTTCCGTGGATGCGGACAGGAGGGAACAATGTACCATATGTGGTGGCAGTGCCCTAAGGTAAGGCGTTATTGGATTAGGGTGTATAATTTAATTTACACCCTCACCCAAGTAAACCTTGTTAAACCCCCGAGATGGGCGCTGCTGGGCTGTAAGGTGGAGACAGCCTTGAAATCCTATAGATATCTCATAGCATTTATATTGGCAAAAATGAATATTGCAAAATCTTGGAAATCGGCTGTCTTGCCATTCGAACACAAACTAAAACACAAACTTTCCTTGATTATGACTAATATGCGAATGACATCGATCTTGAACGATAAAATGCGGATGTTCAAGAAAGTCTGGGACCCATGGGTCAAGTATCATTATATACCCGATTAGAGCAGTTTCAGAATGGTGGGATTCGGAGCATGGGGTCATTTTGTATTTTTCTACTTTTTCTTTCAACCTTTCTTTCCTTCCTTTTTTTTTTTTTTTGGTCTTTGCTGCAGTTTTACGAGAGTCTTTTGGCCTATTCCCTATAAACCCTGAACAGTGACTATTCCTTTAGTGTGAATTCCAGTTTCAGGCTGCCGAGGGATATACCCGATCTATACCCAGTTAGAGCAGTTTCAGAATGGTGGGATTCAGAGCACGGGGTCATTTTTTTTTTCCTACTTTTTCCTTCAACCTTTCTTTCTTTCCTTTCTTTTTTTTTTTTTTGATCTTTGCTGCAGTTTTACGAGGGTCTTCTGGCCTTTTCCCTATAAACCCTGAACAGTGACTATTCCTATGGTGTGAATTCCGGTTTCAGACTGCCGAGGGATATGGTATACTCATTATGCAGGGATTGACCCCTTTCTTTAATATATACAGTAGATAATAAGTGCATCTGTAACCTACAAAGAGTTATGAGCTGACTGTTAATTTGAAATTGCAATAAGTAGAGGCTCTATCTTTAATTGTATATGGAGATTGAGATGCATTTTATTTAGGTCACATTTGAAGTTCTAAACGAGAATTGGGGCTACCCCATACAGACAAGGCTAGTATAATCTATATAGACAGTAAAGAGCTATACTTGGAAGAACGCAAACTTTAGATGTATTTACATGTTTACAAAATGTTTGGATATTCACAAATTTAGTATATATTTTATACTATCTTTGTAAACATTTTTGTATTCTCTTTTGTGAAAACCTTAATAAAAATATTGAAACAGAAAGAAGAAAAGAAAAGTAGAAAGGTTTGGAGTACCTGCTGTGTTTGGAGTGTATTGCTGAGAGATTTAGGAGTTATCAGAATTGTTTTTGTTATTCAGGTAGAAATTGCTTTAAAGGCAATGATGAAAGTTAAACCTACTTTCCATTACCCCATTTAATTTAAAAACAGTAGACCATCCTCTTATCTTACCTAACGCTTGTCCCATCTTAGAATGAAGAGAACACACTTAGCTGTGATATGTAACTTCCTTTTTAGACTGGGGCTGTGATCTGCGACTCAAACACTGGGTGGAGGTGTTAGGAGAATACTAGAATGTATACACTGGGGATGGACATGGAATGTACTGGAATCATATTCTAGAATGTCCTAGAAACATTTATAGAAGCAATGGGTGCTATTCTATGAATGCACTCCATAGGAAAACTATTCAGATAAAACTGTTAATGAAACTATTGCCTATTGTAACTTATCTGAGACCCAAACATAGTGTGGAGTTGTTAGGAGGATATGGGAATGTGTCCAATGAGGATATACACAGAATGTACTGAAATCATGTTCTAGAACACCGAAGAAACCCTTATGGAAGGGATGTGTGTGTTTTTTCCCCTGACTGAATGGGAATTTTGTGTAGAAGCATTGCACCGAATGGTTGCGGCATGGTTTCATTAACTTTTATGGACGCGTTTGACAGGCAGTGCCCTTATGAAAGGAATGGGGGGCTATTCACATTCTATAAATACACTTCATAGGGAAAATGTGGCAGGCAAAATAAGGTTATACAAATAACTTCTTAGGGATATTATCATTGCTGTTGATTTGTTCACGTTGGTAGTAGGGATGAGCCGAACACCCCCCAGTTCGGTTTGCACCAGAACCTGCGAACGGACCGAAAATTCGCACAAACTTTAGAACCCCATTGAAGTCTATGGGACTCGAACGTTCGAAATCAAAAGTGCTAATTTTAATGGCTAATTTGCATGGTATTGTCCTAAAAAGGGTTTGGGGACCCGGTCCTGCCCCAGGGGACATGTATCAATGCAAAAAAAAGTTTTAAAAATGGCCGTTTTTTCGGGAGCAGTGATTTTAATGATGCTTAAAGTGAAAAAAAAAAAGTGTAATGTTCCTTTAAATATCGTACCCAGGAAGTGTCTATAGTATGCCTGTAAAGTTGCGCGTGTTTCCCGTGCTTAGAACAGTCCCTGCACAAAATGACATTTTTAAAATAATAAAAGTCATTAAAAACTGCTTACGGCTTTAATGTATTGTCCAGTCCCGGTAATATGGATAAAAATCAGTAAGACAAACGGCATGGGTACCCCCGCCCCAGTCCATTACCAGGCCCTTTGGGTTTTGTATGGATATTAAGGGAAACCCCGCACCCAAATTAAAAAAAGGAAAGGCGTGGGGCCCCAGGCCCTCTGAACAACAGTATACAGGCGGTGCAAACAAGACAGGGACTGTAGGTTTGTTGTTAAGTATAATATGTTTGTAATTTTGAACTGGTACATTATTAAAGTGTAGCTCCAGCCAAAAAATCTATTTTTAAGCTTTTTGGAACACATAGGGAAGGGTTATCACCCCTGTGACATTTCTTTTGCTGTCTGTGCACCTCTTCAGAAGATTTTACCTCACTTTCTGTCACAATGACAAATGTTTTTTGACAATTTGGGGTTTTTAGTGAAACAAGGATTGGTGATAAAGCATCAGTGGAGAGGAGACACGTTTTCCCCATATTAACTCTTACAAGAGAGAATTTGCCTTCCTAGGGGTAGGGACCTGCCCTATATACTCTGCAGAAATTGGGGCCTTAGGTGTTGGTGTTGCCACAACACTGTAAGCCCTCACAGTTACTCTTGGTGGGTGCAGGAACGGGCTCTGCTGTGAAATATTAGATCAAGAATTGTAATTACATGTCCCTGTTGAACAGGGTCAGAAAAATTGGGCCTTAGGCACTGGTGCCACAACACTGCAACCCCTCACAGATACTCTAGTTGGAGCGCAGGAACGAGCCCTGCTGCAAAGTATTGCATCAAAAATTGTAATTACACGCCCCTGTTAAACAGGGGCTGAAAAATTGGGCCTTAGGCACTGGTGCTGGTGCCACAACACTGCAACTCCTCACAGATACTCTAGTTGGAGCGCAGGAACGAGCCCTGCTGCAAAGTATTGCATCAAAAATTGTAATTACACGCCCCTGTTAAACAGGGGCTGAAAAATTGGGCCTTAGTCACTGGTGGTGGCGGCCAGAACCAAAAATATTCTTACAAGCTATCAGCATGATCATTCAGGAGGAAGAGGATAGTCACTCAGCATAACAGGATAGTCACTCAGCATCAGCATAGGCAGTCTTGAAGGGATCTGACATTTCAAAAAAAATTATTCGGTTACATCAGCATCAGGTGCTTGGTAGCTGGTGGTGATCCAAGACTGATTCATTTTTATGAAGGTCAATCGATCGACCGAGTCGGTGGACAGGCGCACCCTGTGATCGGTTACAAAACCTCCAGCAGCACTAAATGTGCGTTTCGAAAGAACACTGGATGCAGGACAGACCAGTAGCTCAATTGCATAATGTGCAAGCTCTGGCCAGTGATCCATCCTCAAGACCCAGTAACCCAGAGTATTTTCGGTGGGAAAGGTGTCCAAGTCAGATCTTGCCCCTAGGTATTCCTGCACCATGTAAAACAGACGCTGGCGATGGTTGCTGGAACCGATCATACCTTGGGGCTGCGGATTAAAAAATTGTCTGAAAGCATCGGTCAGACGGCCACCATCTCCACCACTCCTTCTTTGACCGACCGAAGCCTCAGCAACACGTTGTCCAGGAACAAGAGTTTGTAACCTCACAGTCTCTGGGAAAGCGTTGCACAGACCTTTCTGCAAGGCCTCCCGAAGATGTTTCATCCTCTGCTCCCTCTACGATGGCAAGATTGTAACGTGGATCAAGGAGGGTTGACAGACAGTATTGATCCCTCTCCTTGATACCACGAATACAAGGATCCTTCTGCAGGCTTTACAGGATCAGGGAGGCCATGCAGCGTAGGTTTGCTGGGGCATTCGGTCCAGACGCCTCTGGGTCACTAAGGACGACATGATCCGCAGCCACCTCCTCCCAGCCACGTACAAGTCCATGGGTTTCTTGGGACTGTAAACGATCCCTTAAAGACTGCTACTGATGCTGAGTGCCAGGCTCCACCTCCATGCTGACACAATCCTCTTCTTCCTCCTCTGCCTCCTCGTCCTCTTCCTGTGTGATCGGCGGGCACGCAGGAACACTGTCTGGATAAAGGGGGCCTTGAGAGCTAAGGAAGTCCTCCTCTTCCTGCCTCTGTTCTGCCTCAAGTGCCCTGTCCATTATTCCACGCAGCGTGTGCTCCAACAGGTGGACAAGGGGGACAGTGTCACTGATGCATGCACTGTCACTGCTCACCATCCTCGTGGCCTCCTCAAATGGTGACAGGACAGTTCATGCATCCCTGATCATGGCCCACTGGGGTGGGGAAAAAAAACAAGCTCCCCTGACCCTGTCCTGGTGCCATAGTCGCACAGGTACTCATTGATGGCCCTCTGCTGCATGTGCAGCCAACGTTGAGTTCCACCTGGTGGGCATGTCACAGATTAGGCAGTTCTTGGGCAGGTTAAATTCCTTTTGGAGGTCAGCCAGCCGAACACTGGCATTATATGAACTGCCTCAGGACATCCTGTAAGCCCGGGTAGCTGCCCAAGAACCGCTGCACCACCAAGTTAAGGATGTGAGCCAAACAGGGCACATGGGTCAGTTGTCCCTGTCGGAGGGTGGAGTGGAGGTTGGTGCCATTGTTGCAAACCACCATACCTGCCTTAAGCTGGCATGCCGTCAACCACCTCTGAACCTGCCCCTGCAGAGCTGACAGAATCTCTGCCCCAGTGTGGCTCCTGTCCCCCAAGCACACAGCTCAAGCACCACATTGCATCTTTTGGCCTGCGTGCTTGCGTAGCCCCTTGAATGCCTACGGAGCACCGCTGGTTCCGAAGACAAATCAGCTTAGGAAGACGCCATGGAGGAAGAAGAAGAGGAGGGGGTGGAGGAGAGAGGTGTGGCAGAATCACCACTAGTAGTATTTTGGAGGCGTGGTGGCGGAACAACCTCCAACAGTACTGCACCCTGTCCTGCATCCTTCCCAGCTGCCAGAAGAGTCACCCAGTGCTCGGTGAAAGATAGGTAATGTCCCTGTCCATGCCTGCTGGACCATGAGTCAGTGGTAATATGCACCTTACCGCTGACCGCCCTGTCCAGCGAGGCCAAGACATTGCCTTCCACATGCCGGTAGAGAGCCGGAATTGCCTTCCGTGAGAAAAAGTGGCGTTTGGGAACCTGCCACTGAGGAACCGCACATTACACAAACTCACAAAAGGGGGCAGAGTCTACCAACTGAAAAGGCAGCAGTTGAAATGCTAGCAATTTAGCCAAGCTAGCATTCAACCGCTGGGCATGTGGAAGGCTGGGAGCAAACTTCTTTCGGCGGTGCAGCAGCTGGGGCAGGGAAATTTGCCTGGTACAATCTGACGTTGGTCAGATTGCCCCCAAGTACTTGGCTGTGACACACCTAATTCTACACCTTCATTCCTCTCAGTGCAGGTCTCAGAGTGGACTGAAGGTATAGTGGGGTTGGAGATCCCAGCTGATGAGGAGAAAGGAGAGGTCCTCTTTGTTCTTTGGTGTGGGTCTTTTAGGTACGCTTGCTAACGAACTGCATGGCAGGTCAACATATGTCTGGTCAAGCATGTGGTGCCCAAGCGGGAGATGTTTTGGCCACACGAGATGCGCTTGAGACATATGTTGCAAATAGCAGCGGTGGGATCTGATGCACTCATCTCAAAAAAGATCCTGGCCCCCAAAATCACTGCAACCCCTCTATATCGCACTTCAGTGACTATGCTCCCCCTTCTGATGATAGCAGGTCCAGTTGCATCAGTAATCTGTGTAGTCATCTGTAGACTGAGAAGCTAAATGTCTGTAATGAAAGTAAGCCTGCCTGCTTATTTGCCTGGTTCGACCTTCTGCAAGGTAACTTGTGTCCAACCCACTCAAACCAATGTCAATGTAAACCCCCGACATAAAGGAGTTGTAAACGGACTACAAGTGGTCGCAGCAACATTTACCAATGACTGTATTAGCAGGACTATAGATAGGGTTGCCACCTCATCCCTTTAAACCCAAATAACTTTGAATTACACAGGTCCTGTGGCTAATTAAATTCAGATAAGGCACCAAGTGAGTTTAATTACCACCTTTTTTAGCCACAGAATCTGTGTAATTAATATGTGTTCGGGGTTTAAAGGGCTAAGGTGGCAACCCTAACTATAGACTTGTTGATTGGGGCGATGAGCGTATATCGCAATGAACAATAGTAATAGTAATAAGTAACAAGCAAGCTATCGCTTGTGAAACGTCTACCATTGCCTGTATCTGTCTGACCCTTTTTTGACAATAAAGATGACATCGAGATAATTTGGAGTTCCAATGTGCGACCAATTCCTTGTCTTGTTCGTCTTCCACGGTGGTGAGCCGAGGTCTGCACCTGTGATCCATCCTGCACCTGAGTTTGCCTGGAGCGGTGTGCTTCTCTCTGTTCTTTGCTGCACTCTCTATTATCGGCCAGCAAAGTACAAAAAAAAAAAAAAAAAAGGCAAAAAAAGTTGATGTCAATCTCAAAAAATTTTGGATGGATTTCTGTCCGACAATAAACAAGGTTCATCTATTAAAAGTTAAACAATTGTCCGCTCACCACTCCCTACAATCACTTGTGGCTGTAAAAGAATCTCCATAATATAAGAGAAGGCTGGTTTTAGCTGCTGAACGCCGATAGTTGTAGTTCTTCCAAAGAATTTGCTTCCTTGCAGAATCTTAGACAGCTATATAGCACCGTGTGGATACCTTGAACCTTTCTCTTAAGCAGAGATTCATGCCCACATGGATTCACTGATGCCGGCAGGTGATCAACATAGCCGGGATGAAAACAACCTATGGAGGGGGGGCATATGTACCCCTCCGCGGTCCACCCTCCCAACTGACTGGGGCCTCATCTGATGCGTGCCCATGTGGGCATGCATCTCTGCTCCAGAGAAAGGTCCAAGGTATCCACACGGTGCTATACAGCTGTCTAACAGTGCAATGAAGCAAATGCTTTGGAAAAACGACAACTATCAGCATTCAGCATCTAAAACCAGTCTTCTCTTATTTTGTGGAAATTCATTTACAGCCACAAGTGATCGTAGTGGTGAGTGGACAATTGTTTACCTTTCAATAGATGAACCTTGTTTATTGTTGGACATAAATCCATCCAAATTTTTTTGAGATTGACATCAACATTTTTTTAATCTTTTTTTTGCACTTTGCTGGCCGATAATAGAGAGTGTTGGGAAAAGCGGACTTTCACTGTCAGTTACAGACTGGAAACATCTCTTATATCCTTGAATATCTGTACTCTAATACCCCGTACACACGGTCGGATTTTCCGACGGAAAATGTGTGATAGGACCTTGTTGTCGGAAATTCCGACCGTGTGTAGGCTCCATCACACATTTTCCATCGGATTTTCCGACACACAAAGTTTGAGAGCAGGCTATAAAATTTTCCGACAACAAGATCCGTTGTCGGAATTTCCGTTCGTGTGTACACAAATCCGACGCACAAAGTGCCACGCATGCTCAGAATAAATAAATAAATGAAAGCTATTGGCTACTGCCCTGTTTATAGTCCCGATGTACATGTTTTACGTCACCGCGTTCAGAATGATCGGATTTTCCGACAACTTTGTGTGACCGTGTGTATGCAAGACAAGTTTGAGCCAACATCCGTCAGAAAAAATCCTAGGATTTTGTTGTCAGAATGTCCGATCAATGTTCGACCGTGTGTACGGGGCATTACTATTTCAATCTGGGCTAATTTTAGATGCAGTGCATTTGCAAGGGAGTAAAAATGGGCTCCGGCGTGTTCGCAGCTCCACATGCCCAAGCCCACCAGGAAGCTTACACTGTGCAGCGCTAATCACAGGCAATGAGACATTTCCTGATCCGCAGCTGCACAGATCGGGAAATGTCTCACTGCCTGTGATAAGCACTGCGCAGTGTAAGCTCCTGGCGGGTTTGGGCATGTGTAGTTGCAAACACGCCTGAACCCATCCCTACTAGGGAGACATACACATGCAGATAGCTGTCCAATCTCGATCTTTCCTGAGCACTACCCCCTGATTGAGGTCAATCAGCTGTTTGGTGCTCATACTGCATAACAGGCTGGACCATACAGGAGGGAGGACAAGCAAATTGAGAGATAAGAGTTTTTGGAATCATGGCCAAAGCATGGTATGCTGATAAATTTTGATTGCAACTCTGTAGTCATATATGTAGTCAATCTGTTGTTTTCATTTCCAACAATCCACGTGTACACACTACTGGGAAGTCTATACACATGTAGATGGTTGATATAGTCTCTTATTAGCGCCATCTCCCCGTGAAGGGCAATCAGCTGCTAAGTTTTTCATTTGACATCAGTGCCTAGCAGGTTGGACCCACAAGGGAGTTAATGGTGGTGGATATAAGAACTATGTCAAGGGGATTATCAATCAGCATGATATGACATGGCATTGTTGATACAGCTGGTTTGCAACTCTGTATTGATACATGTCAGTCTGTTGCATTTCCAACAAATCCAGGTGTACACACTACTGGGAAGTGCATACACATGCAAATGGTTGGTTATAGATCTCTCATTATCTCCCTGTGAAGGTCAATCAGCTGCTGAGTGTTATCTGACATCAGTGTTCAGCAGGCTGGACCAAAAGAGAGTCCATGGAAACATTTATGGGATTACCAATCAGCATGTAATGACAGATCTCTATACTATGAGAGGACACCAACCCATGTATGTACACTTTAGATGATAACGTATTACTATCATTCATTGCAATATACGGTCATCACCCCAATCATCAAGTCTATATTCCTGCTAATACAGCCATTGATATATGCTGCTGCAGCTCCTTGTAATCTGTTTACAACTCCCATTTGTCGGTGGTTCACACTGACATTGGTTTGAGTGGGTTACACAAGTTAACTTGCAGATGGTCGAACCAGACGAATAAGCAGGCAGGCTTACTTTCATTACAGACATTTAGCCATTCAATTTACAGATGACTTCACACAGATCACTGATACAACCGGACCTGTCACCATCAGAAGGGGGAGCATAGTCACTGGAGTGAGATCTAGTAGGGTGGCAGTGATTTTGGGGGCCAGGATCTGGGGAAATCAAAGTGGGGTGGGTTGTGTAGGTTGGGGGGCCAGGGGGAGGGGTATATGTGGTGAAGGGGTTTCCCATCTTTGCCATGGTTGTTTTTTACATGTAAGTCCAATAGATACCATTTTTTTATTGAAATTGATAGCTTTTGTAGGTGCGTTTTTCCTTTATTGGTTTTTTGTAATACAGATGAATACTTACCTTATTTTCTGCTCCTGTAGCCTTCTTACCCACCAGTTCTGGGATGGATGACCGCTCCGGCAAAGGGTCCCACAAAGGCGCTCTTCTTTTCTCGATAGTGTGGCTGCCTCCTGGACAATGTTATTGAATACAGTCCAGCACCAGCTGTTATCTCTGGTCCGGCATTGTACATGAAACAAGGAAAATTACCAACTGCCACAAGAATGAGAAATAGGTTAAACCAGGGGTTCCCAACCTCAGTCCTCAAGTACTTGAGGTACACAAACCACAGCAGTTAAAGGGGCCTTAGATAAACTATCGCTCAGAAATACCAGTCTATTGCCATTGATTTCAAACACCTGTGAAAGGTGAAGAATATCCTGAAAACATGACCTGTTAGAGGTACTAGTTAACTGAGTCTGGGAAACAACACGCTCAACTAAAGGAGCAGTTATAAAGGAGGAGTTGTTCATGAATACATAGGGCGCACTCCAATTACATTTTTTATAGCCGACCAAAATCCGCTATAAACTACCTGACTGTTTCTTATATCTGTTGGGCACTGTATTGCCATGCGCACCTGTTGTGACCACTGCGGACAGGAAAAGAAATAGGGCATTTTAACTTGCTGTATGGCTACCTCCTCAGGAGCCCATGAGTATTCTGGGTACCCTGTTCACTACTGAGCCCTGAGCCCCTGCTGACACCACTGAAATATCCTAGCCAGGTGACTCCGTGGCTATCACACAAGGGATAAACACGTACACACTGATGAGATAAATGTTTAACTTGTGTTAAAGGAGAAGTCCAGCCTGAGCTCTTTTGGCTGGGCTTCTCCTATGGGTCACAAGAGTGCAATTAGTTTTGCACTCCCGTGACCCGTTTTCAGCAGAGAGTGGTCTGAAATCCGCTCTCTGCTGATGTCCTGGTATTTTTTTTTTAGCCGGCAAATCTGTTTCTGATAAGAACAATCTGAGCAGCTGATTAGCCGCTGGATCAATTTTAGAAGCAGCGCGATGGGTCATCTGGTGTTTCTTGGGCTTACTGTTCTTGGCGGTGTAGCACTCTCTAGTGTACAGTGCTTTGTTGTACATAGGTTTTTCTACATAGGTTTTTCTGCAGTGCAGGTAAATTTAAACTTGGCTGGCAGCCAAGTCTGTTTTGAATCTGGGTCAGGGTGAGTGATCCAGGGAGGCTGGATGACTCATCAGGCAGCACCTCTGGTACCTCCCCCCTACTTGCTGGAACCTTGGAGAAGTTTCCAGAAGAATTGGAGGGAGGTTAGGAGGAGCTGCCTGGATGGTGAATGAGACAGTCTGTGAGGACTGTGGGAAGTAGACAGGAGGGCTAGTAAAAGGGGCAGCTGCAGCCATGTGGGCTGGCAGTGCCTGAAGAGGTGATGCTGGGATCAGTAGTTACAGGAATGTAGCTGGATACTGGACTTTTCTCTGCACACCAAAGGGGATGCAGTCCCTGCCTATAAAGGGCTTTTGCTTGATTTGGCATTGCCAGATTTACCAAATAGTGTTACAGCTGGGTCTGTGTTGTTTCTGCAACAAATGCTGGAGGAGGAGGAGTATATACAGTGTTTATAATATAATTTAAGTGTCCCTGAAGAAGTTTTGTTCCAGTCAAGTGGGCGTCCCATAATCATCCCATCCCCATCCAACTTTATTAACCCCTAATAAAATACAAAAACAAAGTTGCTGGACTGTTTCCTGTCTCAAATGAGCCTGTGGAAATTCGGTGTGCCTGGCTGTGCAGGGTGGGGGATCCACTACACCGGTGAGCCCGGGAAATGATCCGATCGTTCGCACGGCTGGTTACAGAGGTGAGGAGAGACCCATTCTCCCCATTTCTATGATCTAGGCGGACCGGACCAACGCCATGAAGTCACTTCCAGTCTAGGGCAAAAGTAAACTTTTTTTTTTTTTACGCAAAAGATCATATCTTTTGCTTTCAAAGGTAGAGGAGAGATTCGCAGTCGTATAGATCCCAGATCTCTCCATAAAGAGGACCTGTCATCCCTTATTTCTATTACAAGGGATGAACATTCCTTTTCTTTCAATTGGTTTTTATTAAGATTTCAAGAATAAACAGAAAAATACATAACATGGAAACAATAGATATCTTAATAGTCAATAGATAATGCATTATTTCAAATATGTGAGTATATGGCTTAATGTATACATTCATACTGTGAGTCAAGTTACTGTTTGCGGCCTAGGCTCTTACTTGGTAATGGCGCAGCCACTGCACCCCCGGCACCCCTAAAGGGAGCTAGCTATGCCACGGAGTACAGAGCAGCACCACATCTACTTTCCATTGGTGCTTATTAAACAGAGTTCAAGTTACAGTGGTACACTCGTCATTCAGCATAAATGGATTGTAATGTAAGTCAACATTAATAGATGCTGTCCCTTAATTTCAGGCTTATCAAGTTTACATTCCTATAATAGTAATAAAAGTGATAAAAAAAAATTATAGGGACAGTGTAAAAATGAAAAGAAAAAAAAAAACGTAAAGCGCCTCCTTCCCTCCGTGGTCACGCGCATAAGCAAATGCATACGTAAGTGGTGCACACATAGGAAAACGGTGTTCACACTATACATGTGAGGTATTGCCATGAAAGTTAGAGCAAGAACAATAATTCTAGCGCTAGAACTCCTCTGTAACTCTAAACAGGTAACCTGTACAAATGTTTAAAGCATGGAGATTTTTTAGTACTGTAGTCTGTTGCCATTCTACTAGCATGCACAATTTTTAAGTGTGATGTTAGGTATCTATTTATTTGGTGTAACATCATCTTTTACATTTTACCAAAAAAAATTGGGTTATATATTGTCTTTTTCTGCATTAAAACTCTTTAAAATATTTTTTTTTTTTTTTTTTTTTTATAATTGCTTTTGAAAAACCACTGCACAAGTGGTGGACGACAATAAGCTGTACGCTCCATAGAGTTGGACTTTATGGCAGAGTGGCCAGAAGAAAGCCATTACTTTCAGCAAAAAACAAAATGGCACGTTTTTGAGTTTGCAAAAAGGCATGTGGGAGACTCCCAAAATGTGCGGAGGAAGGTGCTCTGGTCTGATGAGACTAAAATTTAACTTTTTGGCCATCAAAGAAAATGCTATGTCTGACGCAAACCCAACACATCACATCACCCAAAGAACACCATCCTCACAGTGAAAAATGGTGGTGGCAGCGTTATGCTGTGGAGATGTTTTTCAGCAGTTGGGACTGGGAAACTGGTCAGAGTTGAGGGAAAGATGGATGGTGCTAAATACAGGGATATTTTTTAGCAAAACCTGTACCACTCTGTGTGTGATTTGAGGCTAGGATGGAGGTTCATCTTCCAGCAGGACAATGACCCCAACACACCAGGGCTGGACTGGGACAAAAATTTGGCCCTGGACTTCACCCAGACTGGCCCACTTTGACAGGTCTCTCCCATGCCGGCTTGCCACCCAAGCCCCCCCCCACTAGCTATTAGCCGTTTTACATTATTTCTCTTATAGGCAGTATCAGTGGGGAAGCTAGACATTATTTCACCTGGGGCAAAGAATCAGTTTGGCGCCCCCCCCCCCCAATGGAACAAGATTAGGCAGGAAAGTGAGGCCGCCCTCCTTCCAGATCGTATGATGAGCTTCTAAGTGTTGACTCCTGAGTATCATGTCTGTATTCAGGCGCGCTGCATAACTAGCCAGGGAGAGGAGGTGAGCACTGCGGGGGGGGGGGACAGAGGACTGGAGGGAGGCAGCGGTCCACTGTCACTGAAATCGGCCCACTGAGCCATCGGCCCACCGGGAAACTCCCTGTAGTCCCAATGGCCAGTACATGCCTGCAACACACTGCTAAAGCAACACTTGAGTGGTTTAAGGGGAAATATGTAAATGTGTTGGAATGGCCTAGTTAAAGCCCAGACCTCAATCCAATAGAAAATCTGTGGTCAGACTTAAAAATTTTTGTTCACAAGAGCAAACCATCCAACTTGAAGGAGCTGGAGCAGTTTTGCAAGGAGGAATGGGCAAAAATCCCAGTGGTAAGATGTGGCAAGCTCATAGAGACTTATCCAAAGCAACTTGGAGCTGTGATAGCCTCAAAAGGTGGCTCTACAAAGTATTGACTTTAGGGGGGTGAATAGTTATGCACATTGACTTTTTCTGTTATTTTGTCCTATTTGTTGTTTGCTTCACAATAAAAAAAAAAAAACATCTTCAAAGTTGTGGGCATGTTCTGTAAATTAAATTATGCAAATCCTCAAACAATCCATGTTAATTCCAGGTTGTGAGGCAACAGAACACGAAAAATGCCAAGAGGGGCGAATACTTTTGCAAGGCACTGTACATTATCACATTGAGATGTAAAAAATACTATTAATACAGGAAATAATGAGTTGATATCAAATGTTCAGTTAGTCAATACAGCTGGAAATAAAAATGCAATTCTGAGCAGGGATGAGCCGAACACCCCCAGTTCGGTTCGCGGCAGAACATGCGAACGGACCGAAAGTTTGCGCGAACATTCAAACACCGTTAAAGTCTATGGGACCCGAACGTGAAAAATCAAAAGTGCGAATTTTAAAGGCTATCATGCAAGTTATTGTCCTAAAAAGTGTTTGGGGACCCGGGTCCTGCCCCAGGGGACATGTATCAATGCAAAAATAAGCTTTAAAAACGGACGTTTTTTCGAGAGCAGTGATTTTAATAATGCTTGAACAGGGGCAGAAAAATCTGGCCTTTAGTGGTGTGGTGGTGGTCCCACAACACTGCAACCCCTCACAGATACTCTAGTTAAGCACAAGAACGAGCCCTGCTGCAAAATATTACAGCAAAAATTATAGTTATACGCCCCTGTTAAACAGTACAAAGGGCAATTTCTCCTCTTGTGGGACTTTAAAAGGCAGGAGTCTTCAAACAATAATTAAATCAAAAGTATAAATTTATTACAAAAGGTTAAAACATGACAATGATAAAAGAGATGGATGCAAATAGGGTTGGATGTTAGCAAGCAAAGGTTTGTATATAAATCTGATACAACGATACTGAAAAAGCACCACACACAACTGTCCAAGCAGTGGGCTGGGACAGAAAGGCCCGACGCCTTTCAAGGTTGTAAGTAGTTTTAACCTCTTCTTCAGGGGCTGAAGGTGAGGTGTATGCTTATTGTATCACTTTTGAGCAAACATCAAAATAGCATCCAACTTCAGAAAAATGGGGATGAGTAGTTTGCCGCCCAGGATCAGGTCCGTAGGCCAAATCTTCACATCAGGGGACGCACAGAACCAACCCCAGGACTGAACACAAAGGGCGTCCTACCACTAAAGAATAGCACCGTAGGTTCAAGAGGCCCCTTACTGTTTGGTCATCTGCTGGTGCATAGAGAGGTATCTTATATCGATGAAAAGACACCTGAAAGGTATTATATTATCAGCAGGTAATATTGCGCCACTGGTGGATCAATCCCAAAAGGAAACAGTAGAACCGTCAGGCTAACAAGGACAGCTGGGGAGTAAACAGCCACAAGGACCAGTCTGATGCCTGAGTCGGCATGAAATTAATTGATTTAATTATTGTTTGAAGACTCCTGCCTTTTAAAGTCCCACAAGAGGAAAAAATGCCCCTTGTATAGCCTATTAAGGATGTGGGCAGTGGATCTTCTTCGACATAGCTCTTGACACTATCACAACCCCTGTTAAACAGGGGCAGAAAAATTGGGCCTTAGAAGCTATCAATATGAACAGTAAGGAGGAATAGGATAGTCACTCAGCATAACAGGATAGTTACTCAGCATAGGCAGTCTTCAAGGGATCTCACATTCATAAAAAAAATTAATCGGTTACATCAGCATCAGGTGCTTGGTAGCTGGTGATCCAAGACTGATTAATTTTTATGAAGGTGAGCCAATCAACTGAGTCTGGGTACAGGCACACTCTGTGATCGGTTACAAAGCCTCCAGCAGCACTGAATGTGCGTTCAGAAAGAACGCTGGATGCAGGACAGGCCAGTAGCTCAATTGCATATTGTGCAAGCTCAGGCTAGTGATCCATCCTCAAGACCCAGTAACCCAGTGGATTTTCGGTTGGAAAGGTCTCCAAGTCTGATCTTGCCCCTAGGTATTCCTGCACCATGTAAATCAGACGCTGGCGATGGTTGCTGGAACCGATCAGACCTTGGGGCTGCGGACTAAAGAATTGTCTGAACGCATCGGTCAGACAGCCACCTTCTCCACTGCTCCTTCTCTGACTGACCGAAGCCTCAGCAACACGTTTTCCAGGAGGACCAGGAAATTGTAACCTCCCAGGCTCTGGAAACGCATTGCACAAACCTTTCTGCAAGGCCCCCCAAAGATGTTTCATCCTCTGCTCCCTCTGCGATGGCTGGATAAATTCCGCAACCTTACCCTTGTAATGTGGATCAAGAAGGGTTGCCAGTCAGTAATGATACCACGAATCCGAGGGTCCTTTCGCAGGCTTTGCAGGATCAGGGAGGCCATGCAGTGAAGGTTTGTTGAGGCATTCGATCCGGAGTCCTCTGGGTCACTAAGGATGACACGATCCACAGCCACCTTCTCCCAGCCACGTACAAGTCCATGGGTTTCTGGAGACTGAAAATGATCCCTTGAAGACTGCTGCTGATGCTGAGTGCTAGGCTCCACCTCCATGCTGACACAATCCTCATCCTTCTCCTCTTCCTATGTGATCGGCGGGCCCGCAGGAATACTGTCTGGATAAAGGGGGCCTTGAGAGGTAAGGAAGTCCTCCTCTTCCTCCCTCTGTTCTGTCTCAAGTGCCCTGTCCATTGCGTGTGCTGCAACAGGAAGACAAGAGAGACAGTATCACTGATGCATGCACTGTCACTTCTCACCATCCTCGTGGCCTCCTCAAATGGTGACAGGACAGTGCATGCATCCTTGATCAGTAGCCACTGGAGTGACGAAAAAAAGCCAAACTCCCCTGCCCCTGTCCTGGTGCCATACTTACACAGGTACTCATTGATAGCCGTCTGCTGTGTGTGCAGCCGCTGCAGCATTGCCAATCTTGAGTTCCACCTGGTGGGCATGTCACAAATGAGGCGGTTCTTGGGCAGGTTGCATTCCTTTTGAAGGTCAGCTAGCCGAGCACCGGCATTATATGACCGGCAGAAATGCCCACAGACTTTCCTGGCCTGCCTAAGGAGATTCTGTAAGCCCTGGTACCTGGGTCAAGTGTCCCTGTCGGAGGGAGGAGAGGAGGTTGGTGCCATTGTCGCAAACCACCATTCCTGGCTGAAGCTGGCGTGGCATCAACCACCTCTACGTCTGCCCCTGCAGAGCTGACAGAATCTTTGCCCCAGTGTGGCTCCTGTCCCCTAAGCAGACCAACTCAAGCACCGCATGGCATCTTTTTGCCTGAGTGCTTGCATAGCCCCTTGAACACCTACGGAGCACCGCTGGTTCCGAGGAGAAATCTGCAGAAGAAGAGGCCATAGAGGAAGAAGAAGAGGAGGGGGTGGAGGAGAGAGGTATGGCAGAATCCCCACTACTAGCATTTTGGAGGCATGGTGGAACAAGCTCCAACAATACTGCACCCTGTCCTACATCTTTCCCAGCTGCCAGCAGAGTTACCCAGTGAGCCATGAAAGAAAGGTAACATCCCTGTCCATGCCTGCTGGACCATGAGTCAGCGGTAATATGCACCTTACCGCTGACCGCCCTGTCCAACGAGGCCAAGACATTGCCTTCCACATGCCGGTAGAGAGGTGGAATGGCCTTCTGTGAAAAGAAATTGCGTTTGGGAACCTGCCACTGAGGTACCGCACATTCCACAAATTCACGAAAGGGGGCAGAGTCTACCAGCTGAAAAGGCAGCAGTCGAAGTGCTAGCAATTTAGCCAAGCTAGCACTCAGCCGCTGAGCATGTGGATGGCTGGGACCGAATTTCCTTCGATGGTTTAGCAACTGGGGTAGGGAAATTTGCCTGCTACAATCAGATGTTGGTGTAGCGATAGCAGATTGCCCGCAAGTACTTGGCACACCTAATTCTATACCTTCATTCCTCTCAGTGCAGGTTTCTGAGAGGACTGAAGGTATAGTGGGGTTGGAGATCGCAGTTGATAAGGAGCAAGGAAAGGTCCTCCTTGTTCTTTGGTGTGGGTCTTTTAAGTACTGTTGCCAACGGACTGCATGGGAGCTCGACATATGTCTGGTCAAGCATGTGGTGCCCAAGTGGCTGCTGTTTCGGCCACGCTTGATACACTTCAGACATATGTTGCAAACAGCAACGGTGCGATCTACTGCACACATATCAAAAAAGGCCCACACCAAAGAACTTTTCAAAATCCAGGAGTCAGCAGCGCCCTGCACATGCAGAGCTCTGCGGTGTGATGCAGTCAGTGGCTGCCTTTAAGCTGGCCCCTCGAGGGCATCCTGCCTCGTTGGAGATGTGCCTCCTCTCTTCTATCAAGCTCCCACTGAGAGATTGATGACATTGAGCCAATAGAAGAGGCCACTTTGGCAGCTGCATTGGCAGGCAAACTACTCTGAGCCTGGGTGACAGAGGATGAGGAGGAAGAGGACGGCTTAATTATCCACTCTATCAACTTTTCTGCATGTTGTGGATCAACACGGCCAGCTGCCAAAAAAAGGACAAGCGTGCCCCACGGCCACGTGCTGAGGATGCACCGTGTCCATGACCAGCACTGTTGGCTGTAGACACAAAGCCTGCTTGCCCTCTTTTAGTGGCCTGTGAGCGTCTGCCTCTCCTTGGTGGCCTTCCAGACATGCTGTAAAATTTTATTAGCAAAACACCGCCTGAAGTTTACTAGAAAACGTACACCAGGAATGGCCTGCAGTCAGATATAGGCTTGGCTAGACTAGAATGCAGTGGATATATATGTAGGAGACTGTATATATATTTTATGCACTGCAGATCACTGAATCACCTGCCTGCCTGCCTGAAAGTGTATTTGAAAACGTACACCAGGAATGGCCTGCAGTCAGATATAGGCTTGGCTAGACTAGAATGCAGTGGATATATATGTAGGAGACTGTATGTATATTTTATGCACTGCAGATCACTAAATCACCTGCCTGCCTGCCTGAAAGTATATTTAAAAACGTACACCAGGAATGGCCTGCAATCAGATATAGGCTTGGCTAGACTAGAATGCAGTGGATACATATATGTAGAAGACTGTGTATATATTTAATGCACTGCAGATCACTGAATCACCGGCCTGCCTGCCTGAAAGTGTATTTGAAAACGTACACCATGAATGGCCTGCAGACTAGAATGCAGTGGATATATATGTAGGAGACTATATATATATATATTTTATGCACTACAGCTCACTGAATCACCTGCCTGCAAGTATATTTAAAAACATACACCAGGAATGGCCTGCAGTCAGATATAGGCTTGGCTAGACTAGAATGCAGTGGATTTATATGTAGGAGACTGTATATATATTTTATGCACTGCAACTCGCTGAATCACCTGCCTGCCTGAAAGTTTATTTGAAAACGTACACCAGGAATGGCCTGCAGTCAGATATAGGCTTGGCTAGACTAGAATGCAGTGGATATATGTAGGAGACTGTATGTATATTTTATGCACTGCAGATCACTAAATCACCTGCCTGCCTGCCTGAAAGTATATTTAAAAACGTACACCAGGAATGGCCTGCAATCAGATATAGGCTTGGCTAGACTAGAATGCAGTGGATACATATATGTAGAAGACTGTGTATATATTTAATGCACTGCAGATCACTGAATCACCGGCCTGCCTGCCTGAAAGTGTATTTGAAAACGTACACCATGAATGGTCTGCAGACTAGAATGCAGTGGATATATATGTAGGAGACTATATATATATATTTTATGCACTACAGCTCACTGAATCACCTGCCTGCAAGTATATTTAAAAACATACACCAGGAATGGCCTGCAGTCAGATATAGGCTTGGCTAGACTAGAATGCAGTGGATTTATATGTAGGAGACTGTATATATATTTTATGCACTGCAACTCGCTGAATCACCTGCCTGCCTGAAAGTTTATTTGAAAACGTACACCAGGAATGGCCTGCAGTCAGATATAGGCTTGGCTAGACTAGAATGCAGTGGATATATATGTAGGAGACTGTATGTATATTTTATGCACTGCAGATCACTAAATCACCTGCCTGCCTGCCTGAAAGTATATTTAAAAACGTACACCAGGAATGGCCTGCAATCAGATATAGGCTTGGCTAGACTAGAATGCAGTGGATACATATATGTAGAAGACTGTGTATATATTTAATGCACTGCAGATCACTGAATCACCGGCCTGCCTGCCTGAAAGTGTATTTGAAAACGTACACCATGAATGGCCTGCAGACTAGAATGCAGTGGATATATATGTAGGAGACTATATATATATATTTTATGCACTACAGCTCACTGAATCACCTGCCTGCAAGTATATTTAAAAACATACACCAGGAATGGCCTGCAGTCAGATATAGGCTTGGCTAGACTAGAATGCAGTGGATTTATATGTAGGAGACTGTATATATATTTTATGCACTGCAACTCGCTGAATCACCTGCCTGCCTGAAAGTTTATTTGAAAACGTACACCAGGAATGGCCTGCAGTCAGATATAGGCTTGGCTAGACTGGAATGCAGTGGATATATATATATATATATAGATATATATATGTAAGAGACTGTATATATATATTTAATGCACTGCAGATCACTGAATCACCTGCCTGCCTGCCTGAAAGTATAATTGAAAACGTACACCAGGAATGGCCTGCAGTCAGATATAGGCTTGGCTAGACTAGAATGCAGTGGATATATATATGTAGGAGACTGTATATATATATTTTATGCACTACAGATCACTGAATCACCTGCCTGCCTGAAAGAATATTTGAAACCGTACACCAGGAATGGCCTGCAGTCAGATATAGGCTTGGCTAGACTAGAATGCAGTGGATATATATGTAGTAAACTGTATATATATATTTAATGCACTGCAGATCACTGAATCACCTGCCTGCCTGCCTGAAAGTGTATTTGAAAACATACACCGGGAATGGCCTGCAGACTAGAATGCAGTGGAAATATATGTAGGAGGCTGTATATATATTTTATGCACTGCAGCTCACTGAATCACCTGCCTGCCTGAAAGTTTATTTAAAAATGTGGATCAGGAATAGCCTGCAGTCAGGTATAGGCTTGGCTAGACTGGAATGCAGTGGATATATATATATATATATATGTAGGAGACTGTATATATATTTTATGCACTGCAGATCACTGAATCACCTGCCTACCTGACAGTATATTAGAAAAAGTACACCAGGAACAGCCTGCAGTCAGATCTAGCTACACTGGATACAGTGGATGTGTATATATATATATATATATATATATATATATATATATATACGAGACTGTATATATATATTAAATGCACTGCAGCTAGCTGAATCACCTGCCTGCTGAAGTATATTAGATACAGTACACCAGGAACGGACTGCAGTCAGATCTAGCTAAACTGGATACAGTGGATATATATATATATATTTTATATATGTAGCAATAACTCACGGTGGAGCTTCTGGTTTAAAGTGGGCTGTTACCTTCACTCTCGCCACCTCTGTTTCACCGGCACCGGGTCTAGGGTCCCGTGGAGTTTACCTCTGTATGATTTAGGCACCAAACACTTGAGTATGTTTTCCAATGCTTTAATGAACAAGTAATAACCGAAGTAGCAGGAAAGAGGCAGAAGGAAAGTTGCAGGGAAGCTCAAATATCTTTCTTTAGTATTCTTTAGTACATTGGTAGGAATTGAACACTTGTGGTTGAATGCACTCCCCTTGTGGGATTCAATCTTTGCCCGCCTGGATAGGCCTCTCTCACTTGCCTAGCAGCCAGTACGTAGCACAAACAAAAGTCTCTGCCACAGACTTGTTTGGAACAAAACCCGTACGATCCTCTGCCACAGGATGTAATGGTTTACGATGAATATTAGACACAGCACTTGAACCTTTAAGCCAACCCGTCAGTACTATGCAGCAAGATTACTTCAGGATACGTCCTCCAACTGAGTCACCAGGCCCCTCTCCAGACCAGCACTCTGCATGATCCTTCCATGACGGGTCCTCCCCTGGGATCTCTTCAGTTGTCCAGCTTCTTCACTCAGGATAGACAGCCCAGGACGATTCCTTTGCCGCTGTGGTAGGCCCCAGACAGGCCTCTGGGCCCACCCACACGCCGCAGCGACGTGGGCCTCCGGAATGGAGGACCACGAGGTGGTATTCCTAATGCATACCTGTCAGCCAGGAGGGCCAGCAGGTGGCTGAAAACGAACTCCTAAACATGGCGTCTGTCCCATAAATACCCTCTCACAGAATGCAACTCGGAGGACCACCTCCACCGAGTTGTCTCCGGGACAGAGGAGCACTCATACGCTTCAACACGTTGCCTTTCCAACACCGGCCCATGGGGACAACGACACCCACCGGCGCAGTGTGGAATCACACGCAACTCAGCCAAGCTGGAACAGAGGCAAACCTAACTTCACCTAACAAGTAACCCACTAGATTTACCTATCAGCAGTAGATTCAAAATCTACCAGCGCTACATATATATATATATATATATATATATATATATATATATATATATATATATCTGACTGTGTGTATATATATATATATATATATATATATATATATATATATGTATATATATTAAATACACTTCAGCTAACTGAATCACCTTCCTGCAACACACTACCTTCCAGCAACACACTACACAGGGTCGACGTGCAGGTGGCCTTATATAGTGTGGGGCATGCACTTAACCCCCTGAGCCATAATTGGCCAAAGGCACCCTGCCTTTGGCCAATTATGGCTCTCTTTGCTGACAGCGCTGTGATTGGCCAAAGCATGCGGGTCATAGTGCATGCTTGGCTAATCATCAGACAGCAATTCACTGCGATGTCGCAGTGCATTATGGGGCATGACGTGCTGCTCAAATTTGGCGCCAACGCTCCATAATGTTCGTATTTGACGAACGCTCGAACAGCCAATGTCACTTTCTCACGTACCTGACTGATGAGCCCGATAGTGCAGAGATAGGCCTCCCTTACGTATCTGACTTGCTGCCCCTGGTAGAGCAGACAGGTGGCTCGGGAGTTCAGAATGGTATGAGTGCCTGGCAGGTCAGCTGTTGGACGGGCAGCTCCAAGGTCCCAGATGCTGTAGAGGTGACAACCAGCTGGAAGGGGGATCCAAACAGCAGACAGACTGGAGGCTGGAACACCCGATATCCTCACTCACACACACCCAGGAGTCGGGTCTGACAGTCAGTACACAGTTCAGAGGGGTGTGGATTCAAGCAGAGGTAAGCAGGCTGGTTAAAGCACAGACAGGAGATGCTAGAGCAGGAGCTACAGGCAAGCAGGTCAGGTCACAGACCGGGTCTACAACTGGCGGGCAGCGTGGAATCCAAAGGAGCAGGCAGGTTCAAGGTCAGAGGTGAGCCGAGGTCAGGTGCAGGAAAAAAGCAAGGGAAGTCCAAAGGTCAAGCCGGGTCGTTCAGGAGATCAATCACAGAAGCAGGTAAACAGGAGCAGGGGTCATAGGGAGCTGCAGATCAGACAGTAAAGACACAGTGCTGCTGAGGTGTTTAAATAAGGCAGCCTGTTGCCAATCACTGAAATCAGCCTGCACTAAGTTAACCATTAGGTGGCAGATCCATGACATTGCCCCCTCCTAAAGGGCAGCCTCCGGATGCCCAAGTGGACCAACTTCACAGCATGGGATCTCTTGAAGGATTGCATTAGTTCTTTAGCATGAATATTGCTTTCAGGCTCCCAAGAGTTATCTTCCGGCCCATACCCCTTCCATTTAATTAGATACTGAACCTGATTGTACCTCCTTCTACAATCCAAGATTGCCTCCACCTCTCCATTGACCAGGACTTTGTTCAGGGAAGGGATTCGGAACAGCAGCTTTCAAAAAAGAGTCACATGGAAGACGGGGTGAACTTTAAGTGAAACGGGTAATTCTAGCTCATAAGCTACGTCATTGATCTTCTTCTTTACAGGGAAGGGGCCCACAAACTTAGGGCCCAATTTTCTTGAGGGGCAAGCCATTTTCAAGTTCACAGTAGACAACCATACCTGGTTGCCGGGTTCCAGAATTAGTTCTCCTCGTTTTTTCCTGTCAAAGATCTTTTTTTTGTTGTTTTTAGAGAAGAAATCTATCGTTTCAGAGACTGCAGGAATTGAGCATTCAGGCATGGTACTAGGCAGAAAGGACTTATAATTTGCGGGAAAAGAAAGCAACCGGGTAGAGTAGGGCTTTAGCTCCTTGCCGTTGAGACAGCACAGACCCCACTGCAACTTCCGAGGCGTCAACTTCAAGAACAAACGGTAAGGCAGAGTCAGGGTGCTTCAAGATGGAGGCTGAAGTGAACAGTTTTTTGAGGGCTTCAAATGCCAATTGCGCTTTGGGAGACCAAAGGAATCGGGTTCCTTTTTTAGTTAGTTCAGTAATGGGGGCAATAATAGCAGAGAACCCCTTAATAAACTTCCGGTAGAAGTTGGCAAACCCGATGAAGCGTTGAACCCCCTTCTTGTTATCAGGAACCATGAATCAGACCGAGACAGAAGTATAGTTAAATCACACTTGTTTATTAATAATAATAATAATAATAATGTAAACAGAGTAAACGTAGTCAAAACAAGCCAGAGTTCAGTAACCGGATCGGGTAGTCAGCCAAGCAAATGTCAGAGAGCCAGAGATAAAGGTAGTAGTACAGCAAGCAGAATCAGGAGCCAGAAGGAATGTCATCCAAGCAAGTCTTCAACAGGAATGCAGGAGAAAGTCTCTGTGATGTTGACAAAGGCGAAGGCAGAGATCAAGTGAGCTGGATGGCTTTAAGTAGGTAGGACTGACGAGCAGAATTAACAACAGCTGGGTAACTGTGGGTAACTGTGGAGAGAGATGGGAGCTGGCAATTAGCCGGCAGCTGAGCGGCCAGCTCAGAGAAGTAAGGGCTGAGCCCAGCCTTGACAGTACCCCCTCCTCAACGACCCTTCCCCCTCGGAGGACCACCAGGCTTGAGGGGAAAACATCTATGGAAATCACAGAGGAGGACAGGGGCATGTACGTCCGAGGATGAGACCCAAGAGCGTTCCTCCGGAACATATCCCTTCCAATGCACCAGGTACTGTATGCGCCCACGGAATCTACGGGAGTCAACAATGGATTGTACTTCATACTCCTCATGGTTCTCAACCTGTATAGGGTGAGGACGTGGCAACGAGGTGGTAAAGCATTTGCAGACCAAAGGCGTCAATAAGGAGACATGAAACACATTTGAGATGTGCATACTAGGAGGAAGGTCCAAGGTGTAAGCCACTGGGTTAATTCTGCGAAGGATACGGAAAGGCCCAATAAACCGAGGTGTGAACTTCAAAGAAGGAACACGAAGACGGAGGTTGCGAGACGACAGCCAGACTCTGTCCCCAACCTGGTAGAAAGGCGCAGGCAGGCGTCTGCGGTCAGCATGGAGTCTGTACCTATTTTAGCATGTTGCAAAGCCTCCTGAACTTGTGCCCAAGTGGAACGAAGACCATAGAGATGCTACTCTAACGCAGGAATACTCTGTGGAACAAACGAGTCAGGCAACATGGAAGGTTGGAAACCATAATTCGCCCATAAACGGGGACAATCGGGAAGCAGAATTCAAGGCACTGTTGTGAGCAAACTCTGCCCACGGTAATAGGTCTGACCAGTTGTTATGATGGTCAGAAATATAGCAACATAGGAATTGCTCCAAGGACTGATTGACTCGTTTTGTGGCCCCATTAGACTGCGGGTGATACGCAGAGGAGAAAGCAAGCTGAATTCCCAACTGTGCACAAAAGGCTCGCCAGAATCGGGAGACAAACTGACTACCCCTGTCCGAGACAATCACCTTGGGTAGCCCATGTAAGCAAAAGATCTCCCGAGCAAAAATGGAAGCCGGTTCCTTAGAAGTGGACAATTTCTTAAGTGGAATACAATGACACATCTTTGAGAAACGGTCAACCACCATAAGGATAACAGTGTTGCCTTGGGAGTTGGGTAACTCCACAATGAAATCCATAGACAAGTGGGTCCAGGGCCTCTCTTCATTGGGTATCTGTTGTAGGAGGCCCGCTGGAAGGTGTCGTGGAGTCTTACTCTGAGCACACACGGAACAGGCAGCTACGAAGGCAGTTACATCAGCCCATAGACTAGGCCACCAGAATTGTTGGGAAATAGCCCAAACAAGTTGATTCTTCCCAGGGTGGCCAGCTGCCTTGGGAGAATGGTAAGTCTGGACCACGGCAGTACGGAGACTCTCTGGGACAAAGCAGTGGTCACAAGGTTTCTCAGGAGGAGCATGGACCTGAACAGCAAGAATTTTGTCACCCAAAGGAGAAGTAAGACTGGTACGAACTGTAGCCAGAATACGATCAGGAGGAATCACAGGAACCGGAACCGACTCCAAATTGGAAGTGGAGGAAAATTGTAGTGACAAGGCATCAGCCCTTACAATCTTAGTACCGGGTAAGAATGAGACAATGTAATTAAAACTCGACAGGAAAAGAGTCCATCGTGCCCTTCTGGGAGAGAGGCGCTTAGCCTCAGACAAGAATGTGAGATTCTTATGGTCAGTAAGAATAGGAACCGGCACAGTGGTACCTTCAAGGAGATGTTTCAATTCTTTCAGGGTTAAAATGATTGCCAACAGCTCTCTGTCACCAATCTCGTAATTGCACTCTGCAGGTGACAATTTCTTGGAAAAGTAGCCACACAGATGCATAGCGATCTCAGATTTAGGACGTTGAGACAGAAGGGCATCAACTCCAGTCTCAGAAGCATCAACTTCTAGGATAAAAGGCAACGTAGGATCAGGATGTGCCAACACAGGAGCAGAAACAAAGGCAGCCTTGAGACTCTTAAAGGCCTTAATGGACTCCAGGGACCAACTCTGTGGGTTACCATCCTTTCTGGTCATATCAGACAGGGGCTTGACCAGAGACGAGAAGTTACGAATAAACTTCCGATAATAGTTGGCAAAGCCCAGAAAACGCTGCAGAGGGCGTAAACCCACGGGTCAGGGCCACTGTAGGACTGCCGAAAGTTTCTCTGGGTCCATCGAAAAACTAGCAGTGGAAATGACTCAGGAATTTAACCTGTTCACGATGGAACTCACACTTCTCCAGTTTACAATAGAGATTTTTTTCTCTTAGTTTCTGAAGCACACAACAGACATGTTGTGTGGTGGCTCTCCAGGGACTTGGAAAATATGAGGATATCATCGAGATAAACCACCACATATAACTGCAACAAATCCCGGAGGACATAATTATTACATTCCTGGAAAACTGCCGGGGTGTTACAAAGGCCAAAAGGCATTACGAGGTACTCATAATGACCTGTTCTGGTATTAAATGCAGTTTTCCACTCGTCGCCCTCCTTAATCCGCATGAGATTGTATGCCCCTCTCAAATCAAGCTTCGTGAAAACCGTTGCTCCCTTGAGGCGGTCAAATAACTCTGTAATCAATGGAATAGGGTAGGCATTCTTAATCGTGAAACGATTGAGACCCCTATAATCAATACAAGGTTTCAGTTCAGGCTTGACCTTTGTCAAAGACGTCGCTAAAACCGCAATACTCCTCCGGCAGGGAGGAGAGTGACAAGGTGCACAGGACCTTGGCTACCTTCTGGAAGCATGTCTCACTGCATTGTGGTGACCAGGAGAGAACCTCAGCACGGAGCCAATCAAAAGAGGGGTTGTGCCTCTGTAACCAAGGATAACCAATAACCAGCAGAAACCTAGGTGAGGAAATAACTTGGAATTGGATTATCTAATGGTGAAGAGCCCCTACGGCCATGGACAATGGAACCGTCTCATGAGTCATATGGGCACGCTGTATAGGTCTCCCTTCAAGAGCCTCAATGGCAAGTGGAGTGTCACACAGCTGCAGCGGAATCGAGTGCTGCGATACAAAGGCAGCATCAATGAACAGGCCTGCAGCTCCAGAGTCGATTATAGCCTGTATCTCGATGGACGACTCAGCCCAAAAAAGGGTGACCAAAACCAGGGGCTTATCCTTCTGGATAACTGGGGACGAAAAAACGCCACCTAAGGTCTGTCCATGACAGGACCTCAAAGTTCAGGCGTTCCCTGGACGGGTAGGACAAGACTTCAAAAAGTGACCTGCCTGGCCACAATAAAGGCACAATCTCTCCCTCCTCCTAAAGGCTCTCTCATCCGCAGAGAGACGCGTGAAGCCCAAGTGCATGCGTTCACCTTCACTGACTGTCTCAGTACCAGGAGGCATGGGAGGTGAGGGAGGCTTGAGTGGGACTGCAAAGCATGGAGGCAAACGTACAGGAGGCTTCCGCAAGTGCTCTTTAAAAGAGAGTCTTTCTCTGAGTCTGGAGTCAATGAGGATGGCAAACTTGATCAACCTCTCCAGCTCAGTGGGTATATCTCGGGCTGCTGTCTCATCCTTGATGGAATCCGAGAGAGCCACAAGGGCCTCATTGTTCCAAGCAACCTCTGCCGCCTGAGTACTGAATTCAATGGTGTAGTCGGCAACAGTTCTCGTAGTCTGTTTGATGGACATGAGGCACTTGGCAGCAGAAGCGGAGCATGCGGGAACGTCAAATACCCTTTTAAAGGAGGCCACAAACTCAGGGTAACTCAAGACAACGGGTTTTTGCGTCTCCCATAGAGGGTTTGCCCAGGACAAGGCTCTCTCAGAAAGCAAAGATATCACGAAACCTACTTTGCTTCTGTCCATGGGAAATGCCTGGTGTAGCATCTCAAAGTATATCTCAACCTGGTTGAGAAACCCTCTGTATTGAACTGGATCGCGCCCAAATCGCTGGGGAAGCGGAGGAGAACCAGACATATCTCTTATAGAGGTAATACTCGAGGGGAGTGCCTGCACAGAGACTGGCGCAGCAGCAGGGACGGCTTGCAACTCAGGTTGTACTGGAGCAGCCACAGTGGGAGTTTCCAGGTGAGCCGTGCGACTCAGGAGCGTTTGTAATGCTATGGCAAACTGATCTTGCTCATCCAATCTGGAAAAAATATTACCAACAAGTGGATTGACTGTATTTTCTGAATTCATGGCCTTCGCCTACTATCAGGAACCATGAATCAGACTGAGACAGAAGTATAGTTAAATCACACTTGCTTAATAATAATAATAATAATAATAATAATAAGGTAAACAGAGTAAACGTAGTCAAAACAAGCCAGAGTTCAGTAACCGGATTGGGTAGTTAGCCAAGCAAATGTCAGAGAGCCAGAGATAAACGTAGTAGTACAGCAAGCAGGATCAGGAGCCAGAAGGAACGTCAGCCGAGCAAGTCTTCAACAGGAATGCAGAAGAAAGTCTCTGTGATGTTGACAAAGGTGAAGGCAGAGATCAAGTGAGCTGGACGGCTTTAAGTAGGCAGGACTGACAAGCAGAATCAACAACAGCTGGGTAACTGTGGAGAGAGATGGGAGCTGGCAATTAGCTGACAGCTGAGCAGCCAGCTCAGAGAAGGAAGGGCTGAGCCCAGCCCTGACACTTGTCCACAGGAGCTGGCCAATCTAAGATGGCGGTGACTTTCTTGGGGTCCATCTTGATGCCTTCAACAGAGAGTATCAGACCTAAGAACTGGATACACTGAAGTTCAAATTTGCACTTCTCCGGTTTGGCGTAGAGGCCATGCTGCCGGAGTCGGGTTAGCACATTTCGGACATGCCTACGGTGGTCATCTACTGTGGAGGAGAAAATCAAGATGTCATCCAGGTACTCGATGACGTACAAGTCCAGATAGTCACGAAAAATGTCACTGACAAAGTGAAAGGTGGCCGGTGCGTTGCATAACCCAAAGGCATGACTAGGTACTCGAAGTGCCCGAATCGGGTACGAAAAGCCGTTTTCCATTCATCTCCTTCTCGAATACGGATTAGGTTGTATGCTCATCAGAGATCCAGTTTAGTGAAGATGACTACGGTTCCCAGTCTTTGAAACAGTTCGGGCACAAGAGGCAGTGGATAACGGTTTTTGACAGTAATCTTGTTCAATCCTCGGTAGTCTATGCAGGGGTGTAGTGAATGGTCCTTCTTTTCAACAAAGAAGATGCCTGCGCCAGCCGGAGAGGTAGATGGGCGAATAAATCCTTTTTTAAGGTTGTCATCAATATAGTCCTTCAACGTGCCCAACTCAAGCTCGGGTGAAGGAAAAATCCTTCCAAAGGGGACATCAGCCCCTGGTAACAGTTCAATAGGGCAGTCATAGGATCTATGGGGGGGGGGGAGGGTCTCTGCACCCTTCTTACTGAAAACGTCCAGAAAATTGTGGTATTCCACTGGGATTGATTGGCGTAATTCAGGATCTGTGTCAAGGCAGAGTAAGGGTGTGGGGTTGACTGAGGCCTCTTGCAGGCAATGTTGCTGGCAATAACTTGAAGGAAATTTGATTTTTCCAGTGGCCCAGTTGTGGGGATTATGGGCCTGCAGCCAGGGCATACCTAAGATGTTGGGGAACAGAGGTGATGAAATGGCATCCAGGCGTAAAAGCTCTTGGTGATGGGAAGCAATGATAGCCAGCAAAAGGACAGTCTCTTGTGTGACCGGACCGGATTTAATGACAGAGCCATCAGCAAGATGTACGGCTAATCCCCGGGTGTTTGGTTGAAGTAGAATGAGGTGTTTGGCTGCAAACGACAAAAGTCTATAAAACTGCTGCAGGCTCCGGAATCAATTATGATGGATACCTGGATACTCTTTCCTGGGAGCTATAACATGATGGGGAGAGCAAGGTGAGAGGCTTGGTTAGGTAAGACGGGAACATGCATAGAAGAGATTGAGAGGCACTTACGCATCTTTGCAGGACAGCACCTCACATAATGCCTGGGTTCCTCACAGTACATACAGAGGTTATTGATTCGTCTGCGCTGTTGTTCCTCCATGGCGAGAGAGGGACGAAGCAAGCCCAACTGCATGGGCTCAGAGGTATCCGGAGCTGTAGCAACTGGAGCGGGAGGAGTCTGGCTGGAGAAACTGAGAACTTTAGGTAGCATCCAAGTTGGCCGATATTGACCTGTGGATCTTTCGGAGCGACGTTCCCTTAGGTGTCGGTCAATCTGAATTGACAAAATAATACGTTCGTCCAGAGATTGGGGTATCCCTACTCATGCCAGTTCATCCTTTAGAGGATCAGATACTCCCATCCGAAATTGGTAACGAAGGGCTGCATTGTTCCAATTGGTATCAGAACTCCAACGCCTGAACTCGGCCACGTAGTCAAGTGCTGCTCTGCGGCCTTGCTGAAGTGCATGTAATGTGGCCCCAGCAGTGGCAGTCTGCTGGGGGTCCTCATAAAGTTGTGACATAGTGTGAAAGAATGTGGTGAGGTTGTTTAACGATTTGGCCTTTTGTTACAAAAGGCGATGTGCCCAGGCTTGGGGTTCACCGGTCAACAGGGAGATAGCGAAGCCCACTTTAGTTGCTTCCAGAGAAAAGGTGCGGGGTTGTAGGGCAAAATAGAGTTCACAAGCATTATGAAAGGCTCTGTATTTACTACGCTCACCTGCAAATCTTTCGGGCATGGATACCCTTGGTTCTGGTGGTAACATCACTACCGAAGGTGCAAATGAGGTACCAGCTGAGGTAGCGCCTTGAGGGTTGGCGGGAGATGACAGAATTTGAACTTATTCATCCATCCGAGTATATCACTCTTGTAGATCCTTAACAGCTTGTGTTAACCCTGCCAGGTGTCGGCACAGTTCTTCCATGGGGGAGGTTCCTCGCTCGGGCTCAGACATGGCTGTCGGATACTGTCACGTTCTCACGTACCTGACTGATGAGCCCGATAGTGCAGAGGAAGGCCTCCCTTACATATCTGACTCGCGGCCCCTGGTAGAGCAGACAGGTGGCACGGGAGTGCAGAATGGTATGAGTGCCTGGCGGGTCAGCTGTTGGACGGGCAGCTCCAAGGTCCCAGATGCTGTAGAGGTGACAACCAGCTGGAAGGGGGATCCGAACAGCAGACAGACTGGAGGATGGAACACCTGATATCCTCACTCACACACACCCAGAAGTCGGATCTGGCAGTCAGTACACAGTTCAGAGGGGTGTGGATTCAAGCAGAGGTAAGCAGGCTGGTTAAAGCACAGACAGGAGATGCTGGAGCAGGAGCTACAGGCAAACAGGTCAGGTCACAGGCCGGGTCTACAACTGGCGGGCAGCGTGGAATCCAAAGGAGCAGGCAGGTTCAAGGTCAGAGGTGAGCCGAGGTCGGGTGCAGGCAGAAAGCAAGGGAAGTCCAAAGGTCAAGCCGGGTCGTTCAGGAGATAAATCTCAGAAGCAGGTAAACACACAGAGCAGGGGTCACAGGGAGTTGCAGATCAGACAGCAAAGACACAGTGCTGCTGAGGTGTTTAAATAAGGCAGCCTGTTGCCAATCACTGAAATCAGCCTGCACTAAGTTAACCCTTAGGTGGC
The DNA here is from genome assembly GCF_042186555.1 of Aquarana catesbeiana. Lineage (NCBI taxonomy): Eukaryota > Metazoa > Chordata > Amphibia > Anura > Ranidae > Aquarana > Aquarana catesbeiana. Next base: position 164,986,772 of record NC_133335.1, read on the forward strand.
AGATCTATGACAGCCAATGTTCAAGTCGAACTCATTTTTGATTGAAAATGTATACTTTATTTTGCAAGAAAATATACAAAAAACAAATACTTAAACAGGGTACATTCAGTACTGCGACGCAGCGCATAAATACACTACATGACAGTACATTGCCAAGCATACAAATAAATTACATTCATCCTGCGGTATGATGCCTAAGGTGTTGTGCAGAGTAATAATACCCCGAAACATCACATCATGCATGACGCCGCATTACCCTGAAAGCAGTACTTCAAAACCATTTCACAAAAAAATCCGGTCATACAGTCAAATAACATTCAAATGGGCAACGGGTGTGATGGGGGGGGTGGAGAAGGTGGGGTAGGGGAGGGAGTAAAAGAGTGCACAGGCCCGAAGCTTTATTTGAACTGCCAAAGGATACACGGGTGGGAGGGGGGGGGAATGGGGAAATCTTCAGACCTCCTCTTCCTTCTTGAAGTCCATCAAGTGATAGTCTCTGAGCAGACTGTGAACCAGTCTGCGGCAGTCCTCGATGGACATCCTCTCCCGCTGGTGGATGAGGCGCTTTCTGGCGCACCATAAAGCGTCCTTAAAGCAGCACAGCACCCGCCAGGCACCGTCAATGTCCTCCTGTGAATGAGTTCCACAGAAGAGTCCGTTCAACACACCAAAGTGTGTGATAGCAGTCTGTGGCACAAAGTCTTTGAGTTCCGGTTCCAAGGCCCATAACAGGTCCTGTGCAAAGGGACACTCCCAGAAAACATGCAGAGCAGTTTCCTCCTGGATGATGCAAAAGGGGCAGTGCCTGTATCTGCACAGGTTTCTGGCATGCATGAATGTCCTGAAAGGCAACCCCCCCTGGATTGCCATCCATGCCAGATCTTTGTGCCTGTTGGTGAGTCTCTTCGAAGAAACATTCCTCCAGACCACTTTAGAAGTGGCTGAAGGGAGGCCTGGAACAGACTCAACAATGTCCGATGCTCTGATCAACTTGTGGATAGTTTTTGGCTTCCACAAGTCGGGCTTCACTCCATGTAGCCCCAGCTCCTTAATAAACTTGAAGGTGTCCAAGTAGTACCAAGGCGTGTCCCAGTTGTAGGGGATGGAGCTGTCCCATTTGTCCCATCCAAGGGTCCTCCAAAGAGGCAGGAGGAAAAAACGGGACATGGAGTTACCGCCAGAGTCCACAGTTCTGTCAACCAATGTCCTGCGGATGCAGTTACAAGCAAAGCACACCCTCAGTAAGGTAGCGATGTCGGGCACGCCCTTACCGCCCTTGAGGGGTTCCTTGAACATAACCGCCCGCTTCACTCTGTCCATTTTGGAGCTCCAGATGAAGTGAAACACCGCCCTGGTGATGGCCTTACAGGTGTTGACCCGAGGGGGCCAGGCCTGGGCGAGGTACTGCAACACAGGGAGGATCTCGCTGCGGAGTACCAGTGTTTTGCCTTCGATGGTGAGTTCTCTGAGGCTCCAAAGTCCAAACTTCTGTCGCATCTTTGACAGTCTTTCCTCCCAGGACTTCAGGGCTGCGCCCTCAGCTCCAAACCAGACCCCAAGGATTTTGATGAAGTCCGTCTTGACGCTGAAAGGAATTGGTGCAGAAGAAGGCAGGAACCACTTTCCGAAGAGCATGACTTCTGACTTCCCGCAGTTGACCTTTGCCCCTGAAGCTTGGCCGAAGTCCTCACAGGTCTGGGCGAGTGTGTCGATGGAGCGCCGATCAGCACAGAACACCGTCACGTCGTCCATGTAGAGTGAGCACTTGACCTCCCGTCTGTCCGGTCCTGGTGCGGTGATCCCTCTGATCTCTGGGTTCCGTCTGATGCTTCGGGCGAAGAGCTCTATACAACAAACAAAAAGCAGAGGTGAGAGAGGGCAGCCTTGTCTGACCCCAGACAAAATTGGGAAGGGGTCAGTTTTCCAGCCATTTACCAGCACCAAACTTGAAATGTCAGTGTGCATTACATTTACATACGAACAAAACATTTCCCCAAGACCAAACCTGCGCAGAGCTCTGCACATAAACTCGTGGGAGACACGGTCAAAGGCCTTCTCCTGGTCAAGACTGACCATTGCCGCGTGCACACGGCGGCCATGAATGTACTGGACCGTGTCCCGGACAAGCGCAAGGCTGTCCGCAATCCTGCGACCAGGAATGCCGCAAGTCTGATCCGGGTGGATGATCTGTCCGATGACAGACTTCAACCTGTTGGCCAGGACCTTGGCGAGGATTTTGTAGTCCACGTTCAGCAGAGAGATCGGGCGCCAATTTTTAAGATCCAATCTCTCCCCTTCCGCTTATACAAAATCGTGATCATCCCCTCCCTCAGTGACGGAGGCATTCTGCCCTCCACCACCATCTCCTCGTACAGCTCGAGCAGGTCCGGGCCCACGAGATCCCACAGTGCTACATAGAGCTCAACTGGGAGACCATCGCAGCCCGGGGTCTTGCCTCGCCTAAAGGATTTAGCGGCAGAGTGCAGCTCCTCCAGCACCAAGGGGGCGTTGACGGTTGATGAACCTGCAGGATCAATTTGGTTAGAGATACCTGACAGGAACCTGTCGGCCGCCTGTGTGTCCGTTTCTTTTGGGGAGTAGAGGTTGGTGTAGTAGTCGCTGACCACTTGCATCACAGCCTTCTTCCCCTTCTGGAGTGTTCCGGTCTCGTCGCGCAACTCCGACAAGGGTGTGTGTCCTGAGTGAAGTTTCCTGAAAAAGAAAGAATTACACTTCTCACCTTTCTCAAGATTCTCCACCTTGGCACGGAAGACAATGTGCCTGGATTCTTCCTCGAAGTGTCCTTTCAGGCTCCTCTTGGTGTCCTCCAGGTCCTGCCTAACTTCCCAGCCACAGTGCTGAAGGTCCTGCAGGGACTGCAACTGACGCTGCAGTCTCCTGAGTTCCCTCCTCCTGGTGCACACACGCTGGCATCCCCTTGCCTGAAAGAAGCTACGCAGCTTAACCTTCACAAACTCCCACCAGTCACTTACCCTTCCGAAGAATCTCTTTTCCTCCATCCAGGTGGCATAGGCCTCCCGGAGTTCCCCCATCAGTTCCTCGTTTTCCAGCAGGGTGCTATTCAGCTTCCAGGAACCCGGTCCGCGGGCAAAGCCCTCGCCCAGGTCACCCCGAAAGTGAATAGCCCTGTGGTCAGAGAAAAAGCAGGGGACCATGGAGAACTCATGATGCTTGACTGTTCTTGAAGTGAGCACGAAGTCAATCCTGGAACGCACAGATCCATCGGGTCGGCACCACGAATAGTTCACGGTCCCTTTCCCTATGGATCCCACGGCGTCCTGCAAGGAGGCCTCCGAGATCATCTCCTTGAGCAGCCTAGAAGTAGCATCAAGTTTTGCGTATATGCTGGAGCTGCGCCCATCCTCCTCGATCGGACAGTTAAAATCACCGCCGATCACTACTGTTCTGGTGGTGACGAGTTGGGTCCGCAGGGTCTGGAAAAGTTCCAGCCGCGCATTCTTGTCTGGGGGGGCGTACACGTTGATGAGCCTAATTGGCTCTTCCACCCACGAGCCGTCTATGACCAAAAGACGGCCACAGACTAGCTCATGGATAGAGTCAACCGTGAAACGCCCACCCCTGACCAGAATGGCTACGCCTGCAGACTTGCAATCGCCACCCCCGGACCAGTAGGAGGGACCAAGGGTCCACTGGGAGGACAGATGAGTGTACCTCCTCAAGGGGGGAAGGGCGCACTCCTGAAGCATGTAGACATCACTCTGCTGACTTGAAAGAAAGGTCAGGACCGCTTGCCTTCTAGATGTATCCTTGATACTCCTCACATTAATGGAAAAGATTGAGATCTCAGCCATAATGAAGAAGGGTATGAGGGTCTAGTTAACAAGGGTCCGAACTTACCTCCCCGGAGGGGGGGGTGGTTCTTCCGTTGCGTCTTCTGCCTGTCCTGTGTCCTGGGCCAGGCCCAGCTCCTCAAGGACAGACTCCATCATCTGCTGGCTGATGTGGACGTTGGGGGGGAGGTCATGCTCAGGGTCGACCACAATCTCCTCCCCTTCCTCCTCCTCTCCTGCAGACTCTAGGTCCTCCACTACTTGCTCGGGTCCATCGCTGTCGCGTTGGACCCCGTTGGGCCGTTTGGTGGAGGTGGCAGGTTCCTCTGCTGTTGGGCTCTCTGGCTTACGTTTCCGGCTTCCTCTTGGGCCACTGGTGGGGGTGGAGGGGGGTGGGAGGGTGGGGAAGTCCTCCAGGGAGGACAGGTTGGGGGGGAGGGGTGGGGAGGGGCTCCTCCGGCACAGAGGGGGTGGGAGGGGGTGTGCTGGAGGTAGGGGGTGGGGCAGGGGCAGGAGGGGCAGGGGCAGGTGGGGCGGGGGTGGACTTACCTTTGGCCTTTCGAGGTTCTTTTGGTTTTTCTGGCAGCTTTCTCCCGGATGGCTTACCCTGGCTTACGGCTCCAGCGTAGGTCCGGGTTCTCTGGGGGCAGTGTCTGAAGACATGCTCTGCCAATCCGCAAAGGTTGCAGGCTTTGGACCTCGGACAGTCCTTGGTCTCGTGGCCTGTCACCCTACAGAACTTGCAAGCAAGCTCTCTACAATCCTTCCCTATGTGTCCCGGCTGTCCACACTTGTTACAGTTGTAGGGTATGCCGGGGTAGAAGAGGATTCCTGCGGAGGATCCCAGGGAGAAGAAAGGCTGCAGGTGCTGGATGTCCCCCGAAGGGTCTTTCCTCAGTTTGCAGAGCACAGACCACTTACCTATCCAGAAGCCGTTGGCATCGAAGATTTGGATCGGGTCCTTCACCACGGTGCAGAACCTCTGGAGGTAGGTGGCTATGTCCTTTCCACTGGTATGGGGGTTCCTCATGGCCACTGTGACCCGCTTTTCGTCCCGTGTTATGGGGCAGTTCGCAGTGAACTTCCGGAAAGGGGATTCAGGGCCACTGGTCTTCACCATCTCCCAGTATCTTCTGCAGACCTGGAACGACACAAAAGTTATAAAGAATATACCTCTTGTGAAGGCCTGCACAGAAAGCGTCTCCGCTTTGCTGAACCCCTGTTCCAGGATCATCTTCTTTCCAAAGATCTCCGGGGTCATGTCGGGGACTCTTCCGTCCACCTCTTTCAGCTGCAGCACGACCGTCTGCTTCATCCATGGCTCCAAAGCTGGGAGCCCGTCTGCAGGCTGGTCTGGCTTGGCTGGTCCTGGTCGGCTGGTGCCGGCCGGGGTAGGGGCGGGGGTTGAGGCAGCGGCATTCCCGGGCTTGGAGGAAGTGGCTAGAACGGGGTTCTTCTTCTCTTTTCCGGTCTTCTTTTCGCTCTTCCCCATCGTCAAGGATTTGGATGTCGCTTCAGATGTTTCTTAGGCGGCTTCCTTCTGGTTCCTCGACGATTTCGCTCTTTTTCATAGCCTTTACAAAGGCTCTAGCATCTACTGCCCGGAGGTAGTAATGCGGAGTGGGGGAGGAGGGAAGACCGCAATCTCGTTCCCTGTGGGGGCTAAGCCTCTAACCCAATAGCAGCAGGTAGGTGAAGCTGAATTTAATCAACGATCCTACCAGGCCGAGCAGAGGGTACCCCACAAGGACCAATTAGCTTGGATAGATGCAAGTGGTTCTCAACGTCCTAGCTGTGAAGCAGAGACACCCCTAAGGGCTAAAGTCGATACTACACTTGATCTTAGCCAAAAGGCCGAGAAGCGATCATGTTCGACCCGAACATAAAGCTCATCCCTATTCCTGAGGCATTTTTTAAAGAAGTTATGCCGTGTGAGATTTCACTGTTAGGTTTTCACTTACTGAGTGCGTGTAAAGAAAAAATCTGGAAGGGAGAATTTATTGATTTATTTAGCTTCTCCCGTCTGCAAAAGAATTTTCTTTTCGCCATGAAAGAAAATCTGATGATAAACAGGATGATCGCAAATTTATTCCTAGATCTTTCTTTAACTGGTTACAAGGATACTATATTTTTTCCAGCGTGTTGGCTGAAAAGAAACCTGAATTATATGGAGGTTTATTTCAGCATCTTGATCAAGTATTGGAGGAATATAGGAATTTCATTGGTATGGGCTGGTCCCAATACGACAAATCTTTCCGTCAGAAATTGGCTATTCACCCCACACTTAAATTAGGGATGAAAGACGTAGGTTTATGGCTCAATTTAATTGTTCCACAGAAACCTCCTACTACTAGACAAAGTATGGTAAGTAATGTAACAGCAACTTATAAGAACGGTTTTTGGTTTTCTTATAAACAAATCCCAGCGGAAGTGGAACAGTGTAAGTGGAACACGTCATGTCGATACAAACACGAGTGTTCCTTTAGCACAGGATCACATCCAGTTGTTAAATGTTACAAAAGGAACATGGCTTTACAATCGCACAGAGACCATACTAGCAAAAGCTCACACTCCGGTGAACCTAGCAAATATGCTGCAGTGGTTGGGCAAATACCCAAACAAGGAGAAAGCTAGTTTTTTGACGCATGTTTTTTATTCAGGTTTTCCATTACCTTAATTTCAAGGTGAAGGTTGTTTATTAGTAAAAAATTTAAAATCAGTTTATAAGGCTCCAGATATAGTTTGGAGAAATTACAGAATTAATTGGCTGAAGGTAGGATTGCCGGCCCTTTTACTGCTCCTCCTTTTAAAAATGTCAGGATATCTCCATTAGCTTTAGTCCCCAAAAAGGAACCGAATAGTTTCAGACTAATTCATCATTTATCTTTCCCCAGTGGGAAATCATTCAATGATAACATTCGTATATTCGTTATGTTCTGTAGCGTATGCTTCTTTTGAAGTTGCGATTGAAAAAATTAAAATGGTTGGATACAGGGCCTTATTGGCTAAGGCCAATATTAAATCAGCTTTTCAGGCATTTAACTTGCTAGTTTTTTTTTTTTTTGACGGTTTTTAATTTTTCGAGAAAAGTCTGTTTCGACAAATGTTCTGTCCGTTCAGTCAGATTGTGATGGAGTTGTACATTATCTTGATAGGCCCAAAAGATTCTAATTTTTGTTTAAAATTGTTAAATACTTTTACAGAAATTTCTGCTTTTTTCGGGATTCCCTTAGCTGTTGAAAAAACTGTTCTGCCATGTAAAGTTATCGATTTTTTGGGTATTCTTATAGATACCTCTTTATTTGAATTTAGGTTACCCGCAGTGGCGTCTCCAGCTTTCATATTTAGGAGGGGCACATGGGGGGACAGGGACAAAAATAGGGGGGCAATATACAATGCAAATATATAGAAATATAGATCTCTCTCTCTCTCTCTCTCTCTCTCTCTCTCTATATATATATATAGATATAGATATATATCTCTCTCTCTCTCTCTCTCTTTATATATATATATATATATATATATATATATATATTTTTTTTTTTTTTTCCTATATCTATCTATCCTGGGGCACTTTACTACGATCCCACAATGGGCCCTTTCACATGTTCTGCAGTGAGATCCCTTCCTACTGTATTGGGGCCCCCCAGGGTGACAGAAAAGAAGAGATATATGTCACCAGCATATCAAGAAAATATAAGGGCCCAAAGCAGTGGGAGAACTATCAGGATTGCAAAGGTTGTCTTGCCACCGGTCCCTGGTGTTCTGCCACTGTAGGGTTCCCCAGCCTCCTCTTGCTGTCCTGCCCCTGCTATTGACAGGACTGGTCTGGCATCGCTTGGAATTTACAGGCTGGTTCTCCTGTCCTAAGGATGGGAGAAATCAGTCTGTTTTTTCAGTAACTGAGAATCCTGGTGGAGTCCTTCCTGCAACTCACTCTTCTCCCTGCCAATGAGGATGCAGGGGAAGGAGCAGATCGGGCGGCCGTGGTTGTGTGAGCGCTCGCATTATGCAGTGTCAGCGAGGAGAGGGAGGGGGATGGAATCATCCGCAGGAGCTGACTGGGGACGCTCTCCCTCTCAATAGAGACTGTGTTACTCCAGCGGTGGCCCGAGTAAGATGTGGCGCATCCGATATGAATGCAAACAAAAAGACATTGCCTTTTTGTAAAAAAATTAAAAAATAAAAAATATTTTTTTGGGGGGGGGGCACATGGTGGGGCCCAGTATAATATTGGGGGGGTCAGGGCCCCCTCTGGCCCCCCCTAGGGACACCATTGGTTACCCGCTCAAAAAATAGAAAAGTGAAAACATTTGATTTATGTCTTTTTACGGAAAAAGAAAGTAAGTTTGAGAGAAATGCAATCCTTGTTGGGTTTGTTAGCATTCACGTCCAAGGTAATGCCGGTAGGACGTATATTTTCTAGACGTTTATACAGTTCTACGGCAGGCTTAAAATCTCTGTTCTCTCACATTCGCTTAACAGAGTCTCTTAAGGAGGATTTAGTAGTATGGGCCAATTTTTTAGAGGAATATAATGGTTGTTCCTTTTTCAGGATAAGTTAATTTTTGCAGCAGACTTTTTTCTTTTTGGATATCCAGAGAGTTGCCAAAAATATAGTTTTACTTGAACTTTTTCCGGTAGTAGCTGCTATAGAAATTTGGGGTCAGTTTTTTGGGAATAAACACATCCTTATAAAAACCGATATAAAGGGTGTGCTTTTTGCAATTAACTGTTTATCCTCCAAACCATTGCCTGTCATTAAGTTATTGTGTCACTCAGTCTTTTTATGTCTGAAATGGAACATATGGATAAAGGCACAATTTACTCCAGGTATAGAAAATAATTTAGCGTCGTTTCCGTCATCTGCTTCCCAATGCAGATTTGGAGAGTCATCCTTGCCCAGTACATCTATGGGATTTGGTTTGAATTTGGTCACGCAAGCAATTAAGGATTCAGTAGCGCCTCAAACTTGGAAAGAATATTCAAGAGCTTGGGAAAAATGGGAACAATTCTGTTTGCATAATAATAATGTGTCCATGTTTCCATCCGAAAATCTTATTTTATTATTTTTGGAATCCTTAAAATGCCAACATTTTTCTCCTAGTCACTTGGTCAAGTTATTAGCTGGCATTTCTTTCTTTTGCTGCCTACAACACATGCCTGCTTGTGGCAGTTATTTTTCTGTTAAACAGGCATTAAAAGGTTATAGTAGGGAAAAGTATAGGCCGGATGACAGGAGACCTATATCCATAGAAATTTTAGATAAAATCTGTAAGAGTACTTCTGCTATTTGTTTTTCTGAATTTGAAGCGTTACTTTTCAGATCTGCATTTGTTTTAACTTTTTTTTGGGGCATTAAGGATTTCGGAGTTAATCCCTTCCAACAAATTTAGTTTGTCGAGTTTACAAAAAGATCATATTCTTTTTGGTGATAATCTTATTAAGATTTTTATAAATAAATCTAAAACGGATCAATTAGGTAAAGGTCAATGGTTGGTTATCTCTCCTTGTGTTAATGAGAGTATTTGTCCATTAATTACACTGCGGCAATATGCAGCTATTCGCCCTCAGTTTTCAGGGCAATTTTTGTTACATATGGATGGTAGCTCTCGTACTATTTTTCAGTTCAATGGTGTGTTAAAGAAATGCCTTGGTGTGTTGGGTTTGAAAAAATTCAAGTTCACTTCACATTCTTTTCGCATTGGAGCAGCATTTGTGGCGTCGCAGAATGGTATGTCCAATGAGGACATAAAGAAAATAGGTAGGTGGGGCTCCAAGTGCTTTTAATCTTACATTCGTCATAATTTATATGTTTGATCTCTTTAACGGTCAAGAAATGTGTCTGGGTCGGGGAACACTCCTACATTTATTGAGCATTGAAAAGAGCTGCACAGCGTATTTACTCTGAAAATTTATCGATGCCTCAAGATTAATTTATTGTGTTATGGAAAGGCATTCGAGGTCTCAGCTGGTGTCAGCTTTATAATGTGTTAGCTCGATTAGTTTTAGATTAGCCTTTGTCTAATATTTTAATTGTTCGTGTTGGAGGAAATGATTTGTGTAAGATTAGAACGTTAGATTTAATTTTTCGAATGAAATGTGATCTTCAGAGATTTCAGTTTGTTTCCCCTAATACAGCCATTATTTTTTTGGAAATTTTGCCCAGATTGCTCTGGTTTTCTTCTGGCCAAAGTAAGGTCATGGAGAAGATCAGAAAAAGAGTACTTTCCAAGTTTTACCTGTCATTCGTGGTTTTGCGTATTGGCATATCGATTTAGAAGGTGGCATTCCAGGTTTTTATCATCAGGATGGAATCCATCTGTCGGATATTGGCATTGACCTTTTTTAACCTTGGGTTACAAAATTGTATTGAAATGGCCGCGGTGTGGGTTAGGCCGGTTTTTGTTTTTTGCAAAAAAAATTTAATTAAATGTGGCTCAAGTTCCAATAACTGAGCTTATAGATAGATTTCAGATTTAATTAAATAATTTGGTTGAATAAAAATGAAAAGTTTTGTAATATTTACGATTTATTGCAAACCAATAAAGTGCCGCGGACATTTTATATATGCCAATATATTGTCTTTGTGTTTTTTCTGTAGGTTGTAATTTTTTGGGGAATGTTACGTTTTAATAAATGCTCTTATTGGAGGTGTGGGCTGCATGCAATCCCATAACTAGGAGATAGTTGTCACCCCCAACAAGACCTTGACGGCAGGATTACCAAGTGTTCGTTTGATAAAAATTGCAGATTTAAAATGATTATAAACAACTTTTGGAATGACGTTAACATGTTACATTTTCTATGGGATTTTAGTGATTGATTTACCTTAGCAAACCTGATTTCTGTAAATAAACACATTTTTTTCTGTTTTAAAGGTAATTTTTTCCCTTCTATACTAAATAAGGCAAAAAAAAGACAGACTTTGTTTTTGTGTTCTGAATATCATGTCTGTCAGATCATGGTTTCCTTTTTATCTTCCGTTGTTTATTGTAAGACCTCACTTGATAATACAGAGGATTTCCTTTCTGTGTTGATGCACAAAAACAATTACATTTCTTCTTGAAGGGTAAGTACACTTTCAGAGAAAGTGTACTTATCCGGTTTGTCCCTTTAAGCTAACCAAACAGATTTCCCTCCTCCCCACTTTCTATCCAAAGATGCATAAGGACCCAATGGCCATAGTCTCTGGGAATTGTTTACATCCCACGCCACATGTCCTGTATCTCCATAGTATGTTCAATGCGTTGCTCCTGTGTGCATACTTTTTGCAAATACCAGCGCATAACTGTATACAGCTGCCTTCACCAATTCATGTTTATGGATGGCTATATGCAGCTCCATGACATCCATCACACCAAAAATACTCAGTGTCTTTATGCTGTATTGAGCAAATGTGCCCATGTTCATGTAGTCTTAAAGGATCTTTCTGCCAGCTTCTTATTATTTATTATGCCTCTGTGCAAGAGACCTAACATATGCAGTTTGTCCCTCCATCAGCCTGTGATTGGACAACAGAAAGAAAAGCACCAGATTTTTGAGAACACCTGTCACTTTGCTCTCTCTCCTCCATGAGTAGTGCAGAGCAACTGTAAAAGGCTCATATCAAATTCAGGCTTTTGATGTATTAATGAATACAGATCTACCTGTACAATAATTAGTGTCTTTTAGATCTGCCTGGAGTTATGATTTACTTTTTTTAGACATTTCTGGAGCTTCTTCCCTGGAGATAAGAACTATGTGTATTCTGCTGTGTTCTGTAGTATGGGATGCAGTAGTTATAGAGTGTTTCTATTAAAGTTGAGGCTTCCATCAGGGCTCTAACACATGGGCAGCTGAGCTTGTTTAGCGTAATTGCTGGAATATATCCTATTCTTGGGCAGCCTGGGCATTGACATGAATGTCAAAATGTTAAAAACTATGCGTAGAATTTCTAAAACATACAATTACACACTTTGGTTAGATTTTTTATAATTATTCGAGGTTGTTAACAATGTTTACATACCTTCCCAAATGTATTTATTTCTTACAGGTACTTATATAGCAACACCAATTTATGTAATTAATATGTGCTTTACATATATTGTACATTCACATCAGTCCCTACCCTCAAGGAGAATACACTCTAAGGCTCCTAACTCACAAATTTACCTACGAGCAGTGTGGGAGGAAACCAGAGTACGGAGTGTGGGAGGAAATAAGAGTACCCAGAGGAAACCCACGCAACCCACTCCAGGCAGGTAGTGCCATGGTTGGGATTTGAACCAACAAACCTAGTGCTACCAGGTGGAAGTGCTAACTACTTAGCCACTGTGCTGTACCAACAACAATTTACACAGCACTTTACATTCACACCAGTCCCTGCCCTCAAGGGCTTACACCCTTAGGTCCCTATCACGTATGCACATACTAGGGTCAATTAACCACTTCAGCCCCATTAGGTTTGACCCCCTTCATAACCAGGCCATTTTTTGTGATACGGCAATGCGTTGATTTAACTGATAAATACGCAGTCGTGCGACACTGTACCCAAACAAAATTGATGTCCTTTTTTCCCATAAATTGAGCTTTCTTTTGGTGGTATTTGATCACCTCTGCAGTATTTATTTTTTGCACTATCAACAAAAAAAAATTACAATTTTGAAAAAAAAACAAACAATATTTTTTACTTTCTGCTATAAAACACATCCAATAAAAAAATTTAAAAAATCAAATTTCTTCATCAATTTAGGCCAATATGTATTCTGCTACATGTTTTTGGTAAAAAAAATCCCAATAAGCGTATATATAAAATTATCGCGTCTACAAACTATGGGATATTTTTATAACATTTTTATTTTTATTCTTACTAGTAATGGCGGCAATCACTGATATTTAGCAGAACTGAATAAACTTCAGAAGGTATTCCAGAGTGGCCGGCTCTCCATGTGTTTATTTGCCGGAGCTATGCTACATGGATGTGTGGGAGGACATCCAAGCCTGAGCACCTGGGAAGGAACAGCCGACTTTTACTGAATATCATTTTGCTTCATTGATCAGAGAAGGTGCATTTTCATGTTGTATCTCATTGCAGCAGACAAATCGGAGACTAATGCCGCAGACACACGAGCGGACTTTACGGCAGACTTTGTCCGGCGGACTTTTCGACGGACTTTACGACAGACTTTCCGAATGAACGGACTTACCTACACACAATCAACCAAAGTCCGACAGGATTTGTACGTGATGACATACGACCGGAGTAAAACAAGGAAGTTCATAGCCAGTAGCCAATAGCTGCCCTAGCGTCGGTTTTTGTCCGGCGGACTAGCATACAGACGAGACCCCAACTGTGTGGGAAAAGGCTTAACCGGAGGAAAACAGAGATTCGTGTTTTTGCTTAGCAGACACACAAGATCTCCATCTTCCTCTCTGACAGAATGACGGCCTGCCTTGTTTACATAGGCAGACCGCCGTTCTGCCTCTCCTGTGAACGATCGGCAGGTTTGGACGCTCATCTCAGCCGCCGGACCCGCTGATTGGCTTCTACTGTGTCCAATCACAGCAGGAGCGGATCGCTGGTGATGCGTGCGTGCTCCAGACCCCAAAGGGGAAACAACGTTCAGGTATGTTGTTTCGCGCAGCCGTGCCCCCCTGTCGCAGTAAATGTGCGGTGGCCAGTTGGGAAGCAGTTAACCTACCAGCATGGCATGTCTTTAGAGTGTGGGAGGAAACCCACAAAAGCACAAGGAAAACTGGCAAACTCCATGTAGATAGTGCCCTGGTTGGGATTTAAACCAAGGAACCCAGATCTGCAAGGAATGCTACTAAGCCACAATGCAACAAACAGATTAAACGTCCCTCATAAAGGGACAGCATCATGCCATCTTGTGGCGACACATGACAACGATTGTGTAACTATAGAAAAGAGCAATTAATGTTTTATTTGCTTATCTTGTTTCTTTTGTGATAATGATTGTTTGGCTGCATACCTATCCTTACTATACGTAGGCTTGCCGCTGTGTGCAAACAACTAAATGTACATGGACCTTGTCAGTAATCCTGCCATGCTCAAGCCATATGCTCATACACTAGTGCTTCTGAGAGTCCTGTTTATAAATGGAGGAAGATCACATTTTGGGACCATTTTCAGCTACTAGTTTCTTGCTGTTTATACATTCCTGCTACTGGTCTCACCTTCTATGCAGGGGTGTCAAAGTCAATTTTATCGCGGGCCACATCAGCAGTTTGGTTGCTCTCAAATGGCCAGTTGCATCTGTAAGACTATATAAATGTATCTACTCTTTATCATATTAAATAATTGCCGCTATCTTTGATTATTACTGGTTTTAGTAATAACTTAGGACTTAAGCTATGAAGGACAGGTGCAGACTGGCACAGAGCCCACTCACACTTCTGTAGCAGATGATGCAAGTCTGAAAAGGAGGGTGAAAACAAAGTGTAGCGCTAAAAAGTGGAAAGTGATAGAAAATATAAAATATATATACATAGGTGAAATGAACACACTAATTTAACGTGTCTTATATTAACGTGAAAAAGTTCATCTTTGTAGTCCATAGGTAGATAGGACCATTATAATCATTAACTGTGAGGCCAGTGAAAAACCGTCACCAGAATAGGCGAAAATAGTCTAGGCTATCCAGCGCCCCAAAATAACGTAAACAAAATAATGTGATGATGGTTATTGATCGTTCATCCAAATAAAAGAAGATTCCCAGAAATCCAACAAAACTGAACGAAATCCACCTCAGTGTCTTATATAAGGATGTGTAAATTTCCCACAACCAGTGAAGTTGGAGGATTACCGGAGGGTTTGAACCCGAAACAGCATATACTGTAGGGGTCAAACCGGCTTGTATTGCCCACCGGCAATGAGGGGGATCTTGGCAACCAGGAGAAAAAGAGGTCCCAAATGTTTTCACAGAAATATCCTCTCCACACGGTTGATCACATATCCCAGAGTGTGGCCCATATAGAATAAAAAAAGGGCCACATAGTGTAATTCCATAAACAAAATGAATTTATTATAAAAAGAAATACACTTACATTTAAGAAGTTTAAAAAGCGCTTGTATATAAAAGAAGGCGGCAGTGGAGTCCTCCCGACGCGTTTCGTCTACCAAGACTTCGTCTTTTTTGTGAAAAGGAGGGTCGCACATTGCTAGTATCATTCACAAGAAACTTTATTGGAAACTGCTCAGACAGAGCATGGGTCTTTTCAACTAGCATAGAATTGTATTATTCTCATAATAATTATAAGCAGATGTCCAGAGCACCCCACCCCCCTTACATCAGGTGTCAAGAGCCCCCACACGATCAGAAGTCAAGAATCCCCCACCCTCCCATACATCACAGTGCACCCCCCTTACCTTGTGCTGCTGCTGGGAAGAAGCTGGGGGCAGAGCTGGGAAGCGGAAAGTGCAGGGTCTGGAGGAGGACCAGAG
This sequence comes from Aquarana catesbeiana, assembly GCF_042186555.1. Classification (NCBI taxonomy): domain Eukaryota; kingdom Metazoa; phylum Chordata; class Amphibia; order Anura; family Ranidae; genus Aquarana; species Aquarana catesbeiana. Next base: position 165,002,030 of record NC_133335.1, read on the forward strand.
GAATGCTAAAACAGGGGCAGAGATGAGCTTCTAGACAGCTGCACGGAGAAGTGCAAGGTCTGGCAGAGGTGTTCTGTCCTCCTCTCTGCTGCAGACTGCTGAGATAAGGTGGGGGTGGAGACGAGGGGGTTGCCGCAGCTGCAGGAGAGGTGTGAGGACCGATTCCGCCGGCGGGTCTTGTGTTTCAAATGTGTTCTATTAGATTCATTGACTATCCTATGCTTCCCTACAGCGCAGCCATCAGAAATTTTGGGGCCCCTCACACATCTCGACCCCAACATTCCCCAGGGCCCGCCCACTGATCGTCCCACCGAGTCCTTCGGGGGAACCCACTTTTATTTCAACACTCTTACACCTTAATATATGTAAAGTGGATTATAAGTCATCAGTGCTTTCAATATTTAACAGTAAGGGATTATAGCCCTCCCTTAGCCCTTATTTCCTCTGTGATACATGAATCAATCAATATAACAACTCTTGACTGACTACAGGGATTTGTGTGTTTACACCGGAGGGATGGATGGTGCTGGGTGTGGATGGGGATGTGCTGTGGAGACTGGAGGGATGGATGGTCCGGGGCGTGGGTGGGGATGCATTGTGGAGACTGTTCTGGAGGGATGGATGGTGCTGGGAGTGGATGAGGATGTGTTGTGGAGACTGGAGGAATGGATGGTCCGGGGCGTGGGTGGGGATGCATTGTGGAGACTGGAGGGATGGATGGTGCTGGATGTGGGTGGGGATGCGTTGTGGAGAATGCAGAGATGGATGGTGCTGGGCGTGGGTGGCGATGCGTTGTGGAGACTGGTCTGGAGGGATGGATGGTGCTGGGCGTGGGTGGGGATGAGTTGTGGAGACTGGTCTGGAGGGATGGATGGTGCTGGGCGTGGGTGGGGATGCGTTGTGGAGACTGGAGGGATGGATTGTGCTGGGCATGGGTGGAGATGCATTGTGGAGACTGGTCTGGAGGGATGGATGGTGCTGGGCGTGGGTAGGGATGCGTTGTGGAGACTGGAGGGATAGATGGTGCTGGGCGTGGGTGGCAATGTGTTGTGGAGACTGGTCTGGAGGGATGGATGGTGCTGGGCATGGGTGGTGATGCATTGTGGAGACTGGTCTAGAGGGATGGATGGTGCTGGGCGTGGGTGGGGATGCATTGTGGAGACTGGTCTGGAGGGATGGATGGTGCTGGGTGTGGGTGGGGATGCATTGTGGAGATTGGAGGGATGGAGTAGATGCTGGGTGGGGATGAAGATGATTGAGCTGCATTGTGAAAACGGATGAGGATGACTCTGGGTGGGGATGAGATTTACATAGTGAAGAGGCTCTCCAAAATATAACTTTCATATGCACCCAGAGTCATCCATTTTCAAATTGCAACTAAATTATACCACATTACATTTTTGAGACTTACCCTCCATGCAACACTCTAGGATCTATCCTCATGACACCTGTTATTGCTGTGTCCTGTGTCCATGTGCACGGTAGAGCTGGCCACCCCCCTGCCCCTGTCCCGACCATTTACAGTTCAAGTAAACCAGCAGTAGCCATCAGGATCATCTGCTGTGTGTGTGCAGAAGAATACTCAACCACAAGGGGGGGGGGGGGCTGGGTGCTGGTGAAAGTTACAGTATCTTTGATTCTGCCTGTACCCCCCTGTTGCCGGCCCTGCTTCCCTAACAAACTCTATTGTTTCCATTGGATATAAGGAGGATCTATCATAATTCACGGTATACTTGTTGAGCTATCACCCTTATAGTCATGACCTTTTTTTTAAGCACTTGCTGCCAAACATTCTCTGGGCTTTAAAGGGAATTGAAAGCAAAAACTTTGTTGGGGGGATGGGTAAAGTGATGTAGGGTGAGACCTGTTTTGAGTGGAACCTGTCCTGTTAAACTGCTGTATGCTCACATATGAGTTTGCCAGAGTGATGAAGAGCAGATGTGCGATCCGAGAGCTCTTCACATCCCTGGGCTTTGCATAGCTAGGATGGCGACATGCAGCGACTCACAGCAGAGCGCAGCAGATAGCAACGTAGTCTCACCATCAGCAGCAGATGACGACACGCAGACGAGCGGCGCTCCAACCAGCCGGGGGCGGTAGTAGGAACTCGGCCGATGGGCTGAGAATTTACCTCACGCCACAGAGAGGGAAGCAGAGACGCTTGGTAAAAATGATGCAGAGCCAGGAGGAGGGGAAGCACAGGAGTTCGGAGGCGAGCAGAAACCACACAATGCCGGGACGGGGCTTATCAATGGCTAACTTTGGCTCACTAACACAAGGACACGGAGGAGGAAGCATCAAGCGGCGGAGCATTAAAAGCAGGTGGAGGGCCCCCGGTTTTGGAGCAGAGAGATGGCTTATTGACTCCCGGTGGGGTGGGTGGAATACTGGAAGGTGGCGGCCTCAGGAGGAGTAAGGATGGCTCACTAGACCCTGGAGATATCCTTATGGAACACGGTCACAGCCCATTAACATCCCCAATGGTCAGAGAAAGCCTGTTTGTGCACAATGGGAATTATTGGGTGGTCAGCGTGGATGGAGAGACACCAGGAGATGACCTGATGGATAAGGGGCCAATACCATCCAGTCATAAAACTCAGGGAGAGCCCACCAGGGACAGAACCCACATCAAAGATATAGTGCACCAAGTACAATACCAGTATTACCAACCAGTATATTATCTGTTGAGGATCAATGTACATCTAGCATATATGGAACAGAAACAGGGAAATTAACATAGAATGGGACATTAAAGAACATATAAAAGCCTTCCCTACAAAAGCAGATATACAGCAATTGATAGCCACAGTTGAGTGGTCATGTAAGCAAGCAGTAGAAGAGCTTAGGGAGGATACAGTGGCATTAGGGTATAGAGTGTAACCAGTTGAAAATAGCCAAGAGGAAATCACACAGGTTATAGCGGATGTCCAAAATATCACAAAATACCATGAGGAAATTCTGAATACCTATATGGACCAGTTGGATGACTATGAGAATAGGGACTGCCACCAGAACATACGCATACGAGGTTTACCCGAGATATACCACACCACTGACTTATTAGCAACAGTGGAAAATTTATTTAATCAAATTATGGAGGAGACCACGCCTGAGTCTATGGAAGTGGACAGAGTTCACCGTGTCACACCTGCAAATTGCATAAGTATTCAGTGAAAGAGGCCATTATGAAGATCGCATGGGACAAACCCACGATTGAATTTGATGGAGCTCAAATCTCCCTGTTCCCTGATATATCACGCCGCACTTTAATGCAGCAATGAGCTGTGCGACCATTGCTGGAGGTTTTGCGCGTGGTAGATGTCAAATGTCGCTGGGGGTTCCCTTTTCTTTTAACAGCCTCCTGGAATGGCAAAATGGTGGTACTCAGAACCAAGGATGACCTAAAAACATTTCTGGAAATATTAGATCTTCCCCCAACTGACTTTCCAGACTAGAGATTGACTAATGCTAAACCCTCTATACAGCGTCCAGAACCCTGGCATCAGGTCTCTGCTAAAGTCCAACGAAGGGCCTAATCAAACAGAAGCTGACCTGCTGCCTTGGGATGGGACTAAAAAGTTGAAGCCTAAGGAGGAAAAATAATTTTTACTTTTTTAAGAATGATTTATTATGGAGATGAAGCCTGATCCGATATAATGTGGGATTATTGGCTGGAGGGATCTCTGAATTCATCAGGGGTCAACCAAATGGTGCTTGGGCCCTCTAAATGGCAAATTAAATGTTTGTTTTTTTTCCCTCCCAAGGTAGCGGGAATACTCACCTCATGGGTTTTAGGGGTATTGTTATACGTTTGCTTCTATTTATGCACCTAATGCTTGTACGGTTCGTTTTTTGGCTAAGACTTTGAGGAAGCTGGTGAAATTTAAGGAGGGGTTTGTGATTTTGGGGGGGATTTTAATATCATCCTGGATTCCAAACTAGACACCTCAACGGGGAAAACCCCGCTATCCTTTAGAGCCCTTAAATATGTTAAACAACTTTTTCGATCTCTTCACTTAGTAGACAGCTGGCGGGTATTACATATGGAGAATAAACATTATTACTATTACTCTAAAACCCATAATGTTTATTCCTGGCTTGATTTAATTTTGGTGGAACAGGATTACCTGAATTATGTGAGATCTGCCACCATTGAATCTATAACGATCTCTGATCATGCCCCTATTAAGTTAACATTCCTTCCGGTATCTGCGGGCCACCGGGAGCAGACTTAAATGAGTCACTACTGGATGATAAACAGATATCGGAAGACTTACTGCACAAATTGGCAGGGTATTTTGAGATAAATGCATCTGGGGAAGTGTTGGATCAAATGGTTTGGGAAGTTCATAAGGAATTAATAGCACATGGCCTCAGGAGTTAAAAGAGAAAAAAGGAAGGAAATGTAGGACCTGTTGGAAAAAATACATGATCTGGAGACCAAACATAAGGCCAATCTTGACCCAGGTGATGCCATGTCCATAATATATTGGTTATAATAAACAGGTAGTGGATACTAAGTCGATAGCTGCGGAATTCCATAATTTTTATATGGGCGGAGCCAAGGGATCTGACGTCACCACACATCAGCTGGCTGGCTTTATTGCAGCGGAGCTGGTTAGAACTGTGTACTGATTTTCTGCTAAAACTTTTTCTGATGTCAGCCACTCATCGTGTTGTTTTACCTTACTACACTATGGAGGGCCTTCTATTTTTTACTATCTCTCCCTTAAACTTGTGAGCGAATCCACGAAGGCAAGTTTTATCATCCAGATTTCACAGTGCCCGCGGAAAGCGCAAGGCAGCCTGTGTTCAAATCGATCAGCTGTCCCAGCTTACAGAAGCGCATTGTACGGTCATCCCAAGCGGCAGTGTAATCCTCAGGGTGGATGGATGTCTGAGCATGGAAACTCGATCAACTGTTCCTGTCGGGATCTGTTAATTTGAGCCTGTAAGACCCCCGTAATAGGGGTCCTCTACGTCCAGCAAGCGGCCCCTCTTTACTCTTTTTGTATAGAAGTTTTATATGCTTCACACAGAAAAGATGAAGTTCTACCTCTGAAAAATCACGGATTTTATATTGAGCCCGTAGGACTTTCCTTCCTAAGCGGACTGCACTTCACCAATCTATACATTGTTTCTTATGCAGTGTACTTTATTGATACATATTCTGTTTATTTATAAATATGTACACCTAGGTTGAAGGGGTATTTTTCAACCAAATTTTGTCTGACAATAGTAGCACACCTGAGTGCATTTACCATATGATATTCTTCTTTGAGGGTTGTGGATGGGGGGTGGGAGGAGGAGATGATAGAATATATCAGGGAATCTGCCCTACCAGGCCTGTCCCCTATGACCATAGAGCAATTAGAACAGCCAATTACTATAGAGGAAGTAAGCAAGGCAGTAGAAACTCTGCCAATGTGTAAAAGCCCAGGACCAGATGGTTTAACGAATGCATATTACAAGAAATGTATCCATATGTTGGTAACCCCTCTTTGTAGTTATCTTAATAAAATCACAGCTACTAATCCTCTACCCCTGGAACCAATGTTAGCTTATGTGACAGTCCTTTCAAAACCTAGGAAAGATCCACAATATTGTGCAAACTACAGACCTCTCTCTTAATTCAGACACCAAATTGTTTGCAAAGATCCTAGCCCTCAGATTACAGGTTACAGGATCATATAGCGCAACTAGTCCATTTTGACCAGACAGGCTTTATGAAGGGCCGCAAAACTAGAGATGATACTATTCGGGTCCTTCATATCCTTTATTGGATGCAAAACGGACCTGATAAAATACAGAGAGCAGTACTATCAATGGATGCCGAAAAGGCATTTGATAGAGTGAATTGGGTCTTCATGATGGAAGTATTGAAGGGGATAGGTCTGGAGGAGCGGATGATGGGATGGGTATCGGCTCTGTATGCGGGTCCAAGAGTTGATGGTACTTTATCAGACTACTTTGATATATGTAACGGTACCAAGCAGGGGTGTCCCCTCTCCCCCTTATTATTGTTTTCTATGATTTTAGAATCCTTTTTTTGCAAAGTGAGGAAAAATAAGGAAATAGTGGGGGTCGGTATTGGCTCTGGGGAGCACAAAGTCCCTGCATATGCGGATGACTTATTATTCTACTTTTCCAAACCCCAGGAATCTATACCTGCCTTTATGTCGGATGTTCAGAGATATGGTACCTTATCTAATTTTAAAATAAACTTTGAGAAGTCTGTAGTATTACCCAGCCATGTACCATCAGTAATGGCAACATCTCTGCAAAATACCTTTCCTTTTATTTGGAATATCGATTCTCTATATTATTTGGGAGTACATATCACTTCAGATGCAAAACTTTTATATTAGCTCAATTATGCTCCTTATTGATAGAGATAATAAAGGATTTGCAGAAATGGAAAAGCCATTCCTTGACATGGTTTGGAAGAGTTAATGCTCTTAAAATGAATATAATACCTAGAATAATTTATATCTTATATACCTTACCTATATCACTCCCACAGACTTTCTTTAAACAAATTTGTAAAGCCTTTATATCTTTTGTATGGAATGATAGAAACCCTAGAATAGCTTATGATATCCTATGTAGAAGCAAAGGGGAAGGGGGAATCGGGCTACCAGAAATAGCCCTGTATTACAGGGCGATTTCTTTGGTATGCATCCTAAACTGGTGTCATGATCCCTCAAATAAAATATGGGTCTCGCTAGAGAAAATTTTGGCAGGTAGAAATTTATCAGGAGCACCGTGGATACAGGCCATTTTTAGGGGGATGTTAAATTGGACAAGTCCCAACTAACCCGAAACTCCTTATCGGTGTGGGATAGAATGAACAAAACTGGCAAATATGCCCCTCGTACATCCCCACTGGCTCCACTGGGAGTATATCCTAGGTTCCCCCTGGTAGAGGAGGTTGGAGCGTTAGGTCCATGGGAATCAGATGGGAATACAACGTGCGCTAGGTATGCCCCATGAGGAACCTTACCTTCTTTATCGGAGTTGGTTTCATCTCAGGGGGACATGCCTATGGCTAGGTGGAGATATTACCAAATGTTGGATTTTTTAAATAAATTAGAACCCCAAGTGAGGACTTTCACTACATTTGAGACTTTGTGTACGAAGATGTCAAAGCCTAACCACCTGCTATCACAAATGTATAAATTGGTTCTCAGCGGTCACAACATCTCAACCCCCTACTTTATTAAAGTGTGGGAGAGAGAACTAAGCTACACATTTACCTCATTACAAGTTAAAAAACTGATGGAGTCAATGTATTCTTCCTCTATTCAAGAAATGTCATATAAGTTTGTGGCTAGATCAGTGGTTCTCAACTCCAGTCCTCAGGACCCACCAACAGGCCAGGTTTTATGTATTACCTTGGGGAGTTGCAGACTAGAATACTGCAATCACTGAGCATCAAGTGATATCACCTGTGATTTATTTCAGCTATCTTGCAAACCTGGCCTGTTGGTGGGTCCTGAGGACTGGAGTTGAGAACCACTGGGCTAGATGGTACCTCACCCCAGCCCGATTTGCACAGATATATATGACAGCAGATGAATGCTGCTGGAGGGGCTGTAAACAAAAGGGTACTTTCCTCCAAATATGGTGGTCTTGTCCAAAGATTAGACCATTTTGGGATGAAATAGCCCCATGGATCAAGAAGATGACTATTAAACACATAGAATTATCACCCTTACATTTTCTGTTCCATGGAATACCTGCATCTATCAAATTTTATAAAAAAAAAGTGTTACACCACATCTGCTGAACGCGGCCAAAATATTAATACCCAGGTATTGGAAACAGGCCACGTGTCCCACTCTTGCGCAGGGGCGGATCCGGGGGGGGGGGGGGCAACAGGGCAATTGCCCCCCCCGAAATAGTAGCACTGACATGTCTTGATACCAGTGCCAATGCCGCTGCCTCTACCCGAGTCTCTCTCTCACATCAGCCGATCAGCGGCGCCGAGAGAGAGACTCGCACTGACATGGCAGGATACCAGGAGGAGGAGGAGGTGGGTGGAGCCTCTTCCCTGCACTCGTTGCTAACGCCAGGGCCGCCTGGCGTCTAGCAACTAGTGACGTCAGCGAGTCACGTCGGACTCGCCTTGACTGTGACAGGTTAGACGAAGCTGTTGGCTAAACAGTCATGTAAGTGCAAGTGCAGGTACGGCGCTCATACAATCACACTGAGAGGGGGGCTGGACGGGAAGCTGCTGGTTAGACGAAGCTGTTGGCTAAACAGTCATGTAAGTGCAAGTGCAGGTACGGCGCTCGTACAATCACACTGAGAGGGGGGCTGGACGGGAAGCTGCTGGGTGGCTCGGCAGGGGGGAGGATGGACTGGCCAATCAGTGGGTGGCGGAGCAGAGAGATGACATCATCTCTCACCGCCCAGCGCCCGCCCTGCATTCTGGCAGTTCTGCCCTCACTCACTGTGCAGGCAGCAGAGAGATTACATCATCTCTCTGCTGCCTGACTCAGACTGGGACGCAGGAATTGACAATCCCCATTCCCCACCTTAGCAGGAAAGTAACTATCTGCAACTTGTGGCAGGTGATGTGGCAAGTGGACAATCCGCAATGTGTGGCAAGTGAACAATCCGCAATGTGTGACAGGTGACGTGGCAAGTGACAATCCACAACTTGTGGCAGGTGACGTGGCAAGTGGACAATCCGTAACTTGTGGCAAGTGAACAATCCGCAATGTGTGACAGGTGACGTGGCAAGTGACAATCCACAACTTGTGGCAGGTGACGTGGCAAGTGGACAATCAGCAATGTGTGGCAGGTGATAGTGGACAATTTGCAACACATGGCAAGTGACAATCCGCAGCTTGTGGCAGGTGACGTGGCATATGGACAATCCACAACTTGTGGCAGGTGACGTGGCAAGTGAACAATCCGCAATGTGTGATAGGTGACATGGCAAGTGACAATCCACAACTTGTGGCAGGTGACGTGGCAAGTGGAGAATCAGCAATGTGTGGCAGGTGATAGTGGACAAATTGCAACGTGTGGCAGGTGACGTGGCAAGTGATAATCTGCATCTGGTGGCAGGCGATGTGGCAAGTGACACACTCGGGGCTCCCACTGATTCTGCATTATGGTGAGTTGAACTATTTCATTTTCTATAACAATGTAATAATAGAAGTAATGTGTTTCAAACATCCTGACACTATAATAACCATGGTGCCGTGATGATTGAAGCTCCGAAATCAGCCATTTCCCTGATAAATTGCCCCCCAAAAAACGTATTTTCTGGCAGTGCCCCTCCCGACACTAGACTCTGGATCCGCCCCTGCTCTTGCGCAATGGAAAAGAGAAGTCGATTTAAAAATGGAGGCCGAAAGGTGGGTACACGAGACCAGAAACCAAACAAGATAAATTTAAAAATACATGAGCAGGTTGGAAGTACTATTCCTTGGAGATTGATAGGGATTAAAGTATATTGCGGGGTGGATACAGGTTGGTTTTATGGAAAAGTTTGTTAATGTTACCGCATGTTCTCATTTCTCTCATAGGTGTACCTGATATTTAGTAGATGAATATGAAATGAACTACAACTTTCTCTCTTTACTTCTTTTGTGTTTTTATTTTGGTTATGTTTTATTTTATAATTTTTTTTATTTATTTATTTGTATTTATTTAATATTTTGTTTTGGAGGGGGTGTGGGGGGTGTGGGGAAGGAGACGGAAAGAGGAAAGAAAATATATATATAACACCTACATATATTACACACATATAATCACGGGTGAGCACTGCATTCGGATTCTACATGCTATTTTATTTATTTATTTATTTTTACCTGTTCTACACTTGGACATACATAACACCTACATAGTAACAACAAAGATTTTTTTTTACCCTTTCTCCCTTTATTGTCCTTCTCCCCCCTCTCAGCCTAATCCCTCCATGGACCTCTCCCTCTTAGGAATGCCCTCATGGAGTAGTGAGAGAGGAATCTTTTTTTTCTCTTTCTCTTCTTTTTGTTTTGTGGGTGGCTTTGTTATAATTTTATACGGAGTGATATAAACAAAGTGAGATACTATGCATTAGACTAATAATAAAAGTATGTGTATAATTGATGTTTTTGTCTTTATTTTCTTGTCTTTTTCTTATCTCTTTAATAATAAATATTAATAAAAAATTGATAATAAAAAAAAAAAAAAAAACGCTGTATGGTCTTGGCCACCGTGCTGTAGCTCGGTTTAAGGGTCTTGGCGATCTTCTTATAGCCTAGGCCATTCTTATGTAGAGCAACAATTCTTTTTTTCAGTTCTTTACCATGAGGTGCCATGTTGAACTTCCAGTGACCAGTATGAGAGAGTGAGAGCTATAACACCAAATTTAACACACCTGCTCCCCATTTACACCCGAGACCTTGTAACACTAACAAGTCACATGACATCGGGGAGGGAAAATGGCTAATTGGGCCCAATGCGGACATTTTCATTTAGAGGTGTACTCACTTTTGTTGCCAGTGGTTTAGACATTAATGGCTGTGTGTTGAGTTATTTTGAGGGGACAGCAAATTCACACTGTTATACAAGCTGTACACTCACTACTTTACATTGGAGCAAAGTGTCATTTCTTTAGTGTTGTCACATGAAAAGATATAATAAAATATTTACAAAAATGTGAGGGGTGTACTCACTTTTTTGAGACACTGTATATGGACCTAACTGTATATCAAACTGAACTCAATAATTATTTGTACAAAAGCACATATGGACAATAAGAAAAAGGAATAAAAACTCCTGTTATTTAAGGAACCTCGGGTTCCGGTAATGTCTGTGCAGCAATTAGTTTACTTTGATACATGTATGTTCATCTCAAATATCATATAGAGAAACTCTAAAACAGAATCTGCTTTGTATAAGGGTCATGCAGCTATTGTGACAATGTAAGGGCTAATGATTTCCTTGAACAAGTGGATCTTAGAGTCCTATACTCATGTTGCGCCTGCAAAGCTGGCAGAACAGGTCTGACCTTAATGGGCTAAATGGGGACAATGACATCCAGCAATGGGTGGAGAAGCAGGCCTTTAGCCAAGTTTATTGCTGCTATTTGCACTGTATATCTTTAATAATGTCAATTGTTACCATTGTAAGGCTGAAATTGATGACAGTACTCTGCCACCCACAGAAGTCATTTTACAGAACAATAGAACAGAAAATACATAGCAATTATAGTTCAAGCAAGCTGTACCGATGGGACTCTTTACATAGGAACTGGTAGCATCCAGCCACTCCTAGGCCTAGACATAAATATGACTGCTGTTCTATGCTATGTTTTACCTGCTAGCAGTTAGGCTGGTTGTATGGTACTTGTTGGCAGTTGGACTGGTTGTGTGGTACCTATTGGAAGTTGGATTGCCCTTTATGGGATATTCTAGGGCTTATTTCACACTAGCAGTTGGGGGAGGTAAAACCTTGCAATTGAGCCACAATTTTACTGCCCCAACTCCTACCACTTTAGCTGCAGAGGCATGCATGCTGTGGTCAGGATACTTTGAGGCTGTGGCAGAAGTCATACCCCTTTGCTTTCAGTAGGTGTAACACCCATGAACAAGACCCATTCAAGTGATTAGGGATGCTCTGCAAGCGGCACGCTAGTGTGGGGATCAAGGGGTTAAAATAGTAAGGAGACAATACAACGCATCCTCATGACCTGTCAAATGCCCTCTGAAGAGCGATCTGAATGTGGATCGTTCTTCAGAGAGTGCTACAAGTGTAAATGGGCCCTAAAAGCATAAGCATTGTGCATCACTGCTAGGCAGTAATATTCAATGAGCAAATATGACTGTCCTAACAGCTAAATAATATACCTTGTTCATATCTGTTTAAAAAAAATATATAGATTTCCTATAAGCTGTAAAGCATTGATTAAACAAGGCCAATCCATGTTCTTTGTTGTAAATGAAGAATGTTTTTGACCATATACCGTAAATAGTTCTTCTTAAACAGAAACTCCATATAGATCCAGTAAGTTGGTACTGGTAATGTATAGTATGTTAAAGACCCACTTTCCTGCGTACTCATCTTTCATTGAAGAGTTGATGACATTGTGACTTCTGATTTCTGTTTAGCTGGCCATATGTCGGTGGAAGTTTGTTTAAACATTCATACTGAAAATATGGTTGTCATTTTATCTTGCCATCATTGAGTCAACAAATTTAGTTTGAAAGACCATAAAATTTCACCCAGACCTACTACTTAAATTGAATCCCAGACGTCAATCAAGTTTCTTTTGCACCTAAAACACACACACATTACAATATGTATAATTTTTCCTGAATAAAAACGACATTGACAGTTACAATTTCATTCATTTGAGAAACATTTTCCATTCTGTTTCTTTAAATTTTCGTGTCACCACGGTTGAAATTAGTCATCAGCTTGACCAGCTTGATTCAGGGTTTTGTTTTAAAAAGGGACATGGTTACATGGTTAGTCTGGTTGAAAAAAGACACCAGTCCATCTAGTTCATCCAATAGAAGGGGGGGGGGGGGGAATGTACAATCCTGTACAGTATATACAATCCTATACCCACAGTTGATCCAGAGGAAGGCAAAAAAAAAACCCCAGCAAAGCATGATCCAATTTGCTCCAGCAGGGGAAAAATATTCCTTCCTGATCCCCCGAGAGGCAATCGGATTTTCCCTGGATCAACTTTACCTATGTTAGTATCCAGTTAAATTATGTACATTTAGGAAAGAATCCAGGAATTCTAGTGGATGGCCAGCTTTAATGTGCAGTTAGATTTCTCTGCATACAAAGTTTTAGATTCTGAGGATCAGAAGATATGAAATTATTTTGTGGTCTACACCTGTGGTCTCCAAACTGTGGGCCTTTGCTTGCTTTTTATCTGGCCCTTGGGGCACTATTTCCTTCACTGACACCAATGAAAGGACACAATTCATCCCAATGACACGAGCGATGGAGCACAATTCCTAACAAAGACACCAACAATGGGGCACTATTCCTCCCAATGATAAGAATAATGGGGCACAATACCTCCCATCGACACAAACTATGGGGCATAATTCCTACCAATGACACCAATGATGGGTCACAGTTCCTCCCAATGACACCAACAATGGGGCACAATGATACCAATCATGGGGCATTGTTTACAGGACAGTAAACTGGACTTTTGTTTAGAAAGTGTGGAGACACCTGGTCTACAATTACCTCTGCCTGCTCCACTGATCCTCACTTGGAGTGGCAGCAGTTTCATGTTCCTTTGCTGAAAGGTTTCCTTTAACCAGTTTCTTGAGACTTTCAGCCCAGTTTATTCAATTATTGCCCTTATTTACAGGTCATCAGCAAAATGTCTACAGTCGATTCCCCAGCTCTGTTCTGTAGCCTCAACCAATCATGGGTGGAGGGGGGGGCTTTCATTCACATTTTATTTAATTTTCCATAACAGAGATTACATCTGGAGGAATGAGAATCTATAGGGGTGAATACGAAAGTGAAGACAAAAGCAGAGAGAACTTTTTTCTGGAGGATCTGAAAGGCAGAAGATGCTTGAGGGTCATTTAGTCCAAGTGTCCACTTTAACTGGAAATTTACTTTTGGCTAGACTAGCTTTGCAAAGGTCCATAGTCCTAAACCAGCCAGCAGTAGAAGTTTGTTTAAAATGTATTGTTTTAAGAATGTTTGTTTGACTTTCTAATTTCTAATTTTGACCACGTTGATGAAGAAAATTTAAACGAGCAGGATGAAAAGTTCTTGAACAAACTAAAGTCTAATAGTAAACGTGGTTTTCATTTAAGAAAGTCAATTTGTTGTTCTAAAATCAAATGGCATTTTGAAGTACTTTTAAATGACAGGTCATTAAATGTACTAAGCATTTTCGTACTACTTTTTGTACAAATGTTTGCTCTTTCGGAAATCCAGCTTTAGGGATGGACCCAGTCCATAGATGCTGCGTCATGCATTACCACACAGGTGAGGACCTCTGACCTGAAAGCCACATGTACAGTAATGCCTAGAGGCATAAACCTCACATGGAATGAGATCTAGCCTTAGGCAGCAACTGCTGACAAATACCTGTGGAGCAGAAAACTGATCCTTCCAGTTACTTTCTGTAATTAAGCAGATTTCATTTTATCAGATATTTTAACAATTATAAAGATTGTATGTTGTATTTAGAATCCCTGGATACATAAGTAGCCAGCAGCCATAAGAGCTTTGCTGCACGGACACATCTAGACTACTCAACTCAGGAAATGCCTGTTCCCCAAGACTGGTTCTGGTGGGTAATATAATAACATTTAAATGCACGTTGTGGCTGATTCACTGAAGGACTAAAGCCTGTTCACTTTACAAATAGGGATGAGCTTGATGTCTCAAACACCGGGTGTTCACCCGTTCGTCGAAGAGCGAACATTATGGGGCGTTCACGGCAAATTTGAGCGCCATGGAATGCCCCATAATGCACTGCGAGATCACGGTGCATTGCTGTATGATGATTGGCCAAAGCATGTACCTGACCTGCATGCTTTGGCCAATCCCAGCGCCCTCTGCTAAGAGAGCCATAATTTGCCAAAGGCAGGGTGCCTTTGGCCAATCATGGCTCAGGGGGACTAAGTCCACGCCCCACACTATATAAGGCTGCCTACACGGCGGCCCTGTGTAGTGTTGTTGGTGTGGACGGAGAGATAGCTTGATTTAGATTAAGCAGGCAGGTTATTCAGTTAGTGACAGTGTATTTGAGATTTTATATATATATATATATATATATATATATATATATATATATATATATTGGGGAAGAATTAGCTCATGGGGGTCACCTTTTTCTGAATCACAGTCAGCAAATGGGCACTTTCTTCAAAATCTGTCGGATGCCAGGTTTATTTGCAGGAGGTTTGAAAAATAAAAACAAACAGTAAATTAAATCCTTGCCGTCCGGCGCTAACTAGACAAATAGTCTCCTCTCTATACAGTGCGGGGCTGGTCCCCGTCACCCACAAAACATGCGGAAAAGCAAACCTTTTTAGTCCAACACCCAGGACTCCTCTCACTCAGGCTCCTTCCTGAGTCTCAAAACCAGAGAGCTCTGTTGTGCTCTCTTCCCGGTCATTTAAAGTCCAGCTGAGTGTGGGCTCAAGTGGACCAGAACATCCAGACCGCAACCTAGCCTGCCACAGAGGCTGGAAAAACCCAGGCCGGATTCTGATTCAATCCCTTACAACAGAACAAATGTGAGGTGAAATATAGCGATTATCCACTATATCACCTCGCATACCGTCACATATCCTCCCCCTCTGCTCAAGCCCCTGCGGCTGAGCAATTGACCCAAGCATACAGTGCATGCGGGAGAGGGCATCTGCATTGGTTTGGAGCTTGCCCGGCCTATGCTCTACTGTAAACTGGCTGTAGAGCCAGGAACCATCTTGTCACGCTGGCATTTTTCTCCCTGTTGTCACACATCCACTTTAGGGGTGCATGGTCGGTGACCAGCTTAAATAACTTACCCAACAAGTAATACTTAAGGGACTCCAAGGCCCATTTAATAGCAAGACACTCCTTCTCGACAATATCATAGTTTTTTCATGCTTATTCAGTTTTCAGCTCAGGTATACAACCGGGTGCTCCTCACCATCCCTGTTCTGGGATAGAACAGCACCTAGGCCCACCTCAGAAGCGTCCGTCTGTACCACAAACCCCTTTGTGAAGTCTGGGGTCACCAGTACCGGTAGTACACAAAGGGCCCGTTTTAATTTCTGAAAAGCCTCCTCGGCTTCAGGATTCCATTTGACCATGACCGACCCTCTACCCTTCGTCAGGTCGGTCAGAGGGACGGCAATGGTGGCAAAGTCGGGTATAAACCGTCGGTAATACCCCGTAATGCCTAGGAAGGCCCGAACTTGTTTCTTGTTTACTGGTTGGGCCCACTTCTGAATTGCCTCAATCTTATTGGTCTGAGGCTTGACAATACCCCGGCAAATAACGTACCCAAGGTACTTGGCTTCCTCCAGGCCTATGGCACAATTTTTTGGGTTGGCTGTGAGACCTGCTTCCCTAAGGGAATCTACCACTGCTTGTACGTAGGGCAGGTGCGATTCCCAATCTGGGCTGGGGACGACCACATCGTCCAAATAAGCAGCCACATACGGGCGATGTGGTCTCAAAGTCTTGTCCATCATTCGCTGGAACAATGCAGGGGCCTCGTGCAGACCAAAAGGCATCCGCTTGTACTGAAACAAGCCCTCGGGAGTGAAAAAGGCAGTCTTCTCCCTGGCGGATTCAGTTAGCGGTATTTGCCAATAACCTTTCGTTTTCAGTTGTTATGTATCGAGCCTGTCCCAACCTGTCCACGAGTTCGTCGACCTGGGGCATCGGGTATGCATCGAACTTGGAGACACTGTTGAGTTTCCTAAAGTCATTACAAAACCTGATAGTGCCATCAGGTTTTGGAACCAGCACTATGGGGCTCGACCACTGTGGGACTCTTCTATCACGTCCAGCTCTAACATATTTTTGATTTCTTCCACGACTGCCTCTCGCCTGGCCTCTATATGCCTCTATATGGCTTTACATTTACCCGAACCCCTGGTTCTGTCACTATGTCATGTTGGATTACCTTGGTCAGTCCGGGTAAGGGGGACAAACGCCCTAACGTCACTTTGTTGTGCGACGGACAGGGAATCCATTATGGGAACGTCAGGTGTCACTGGTACCCGGCCTGTTGGAGGCGGGGAAGCAGCCAGTAAAGTCTCTCTGTCCTTCCAGGGCTTTAAGAGATTCACATGATAGATTTGGTGTGGTTTCCTTTTCCCTGGCTGGTAGACTTTGTAGTTTACCTCCCCCACCCTTTCGACAACCTCAAAAGGACACTGCCACTTGGCTAGGAGCTTACTTTCCACCGTGGGAACCAGTACCACACTCTGTTCCCGGGGCTGAAAGTTTGGACCTTGGCACCCCGATCATAGACCCTCCTCTGGGCCTCATGGGCTCGATCCATATGTTCTCGCACCAGGGGCAGGACAGCTGCGATTCGATCTTGCATCAAGGATACATGCTCTATGATGCTTCTATATGGGGTGGCCTCTCCTTCCCACGTTTCTTTGGTGACATCTAGCATCCCCTTGGGATGTCTACCATACAAAAGCTCAAAGGGGGAATAGCCTGTGGATGCCTGCGGAACCTCACGTATGGCAAACATGAGATATGGTAGCAAAAAATCCCAATTTCCCCCATCTTTGTCGACCACCTTTTTTAGCATACTTTTCAAAGTTTTATTACATTTTTCGACTATGGTTTGTAGCAAGAGATATACAAATAAACCGCCTCTGAATCTCTCTTACTCCACTGCGCCAAAGAAAAGTGCAAAGCTATATAAAAGATGTGTAAATGAATACAAAATGTGTGTACATACACAGTGTACAGTGAAAAAAGCTGCCACTTAAATAAATACGTAAACTGATCAGAATCCCAAAACTATACCTCTCACACGTGTACAGATAGAGATAGCGGCGCTAATATAAATTGTGTAAAATAATGGGTCAGAGCAGCATAATGCCTATGACCCTCTACTTATACATAATAATAATAATAATAATAATAGTGTCATGAAAAATGTTATTTTTATCATGAAAAGAAATTTCTTTAACACCCAGTGAAAAGTGTCACTATAAATAATAAATTACAAGAAATGAATGAATAAGTTCAACAGTTGTTTTTCAATCTTCTTGTGTGAAAAATCTTCTACTCTTCCACCACACCACCGTGATAGTGACACCACTCCCTCTTAAGAGCGCACTCACCAGATTGTATAGCCTCCCACTCTCGTGTTCGGCAAAACAGCAATTGAACCACACCTGGGTTGCATGTGATGAGCCGTGAATCCAATCAAGCCAGCTCCATATGTGAAAACGTGAATAAAGTGCTCCACATAGCGTGATACCATTTTGATAGATTTATTAAAATCACTTCAGACACACTTCAATAGTTACACTCACTTTTAAACTGAAACATAAAAGCCTTAAAAAAAAATCCACAGCAAGCAACAGGATCAGTGATCCAACGGTGCACTGCGGTCACAGCGGACCTGAAGTGTAAACTGGTGTATCTCTCACCCAACCTTCTTCATGGTTACACGGCATTCCATCGCACTGACATTAGATGCCGCTGTCTGAGGAGGACTACACTGATCGGATGGCTGGGCCTTAGAAGGTTGGGTGAGAGATACTCCAGTTTACACTTCAGGTCCGTTGTGACCGCGGTGCACCGTTGGATCACTGATCCTGTTGCTTGCTGTGCATTTTTTTTAAAGGCTTTTATGTTTCAGTTTAAAAGTGAGTGTAACCATTGAAGTGTGTTTGAAGTGATTTTAATAAATCTATCAAAATGGTATCACGCTATGTGGAGCACTTTATTCATTTTTTCACATATGGAGCTGGCTTGATTGGATTCACGGCTCATCACATGCAACCCTTCAGAGGGAGTGGTGTCACTATCACGGTGGTGTAGTGGAAGAGTAGAAGATTTTTCACACAAGAAGATTGAAAAACAACTGTTGAACTTATTCATTCATTTCTTGTAATTTATTATTTATAGTGACACTTTTCACTGGGTGTTAAAGAAATTTCTTTTCATGATTGTAATGGAATTTTTAAGTTCTGTATATAATTGTATTGTATTTTGTATGTATCGCACATTGCCCTCACTGTGCACACAGCACTAATAATGTTTTCAGTAAATGTTTACATTCTTTCGAGTCCTGATTAGAATTAGCCTGCCTATGTAACGCCCCTTGTTACCATAAACGTACAATTGTAATATTAATGTGATACCTACGTAATCATGTGCATAAAAACCTTCAATTGCGTCATAATAAAGCAGAACAGTTATTTGGAAAGATGCTGAGCGTATCTTTTGTGTCTGTTCCCTACTGCAGTAGTTATTATTAATTTGGAACCACTAATCAATATGAGGATAGGAGTTGCCTATCATCAATTTAACCGAGTCAGCATGGCGAGCTTTGCCTTAGGAGGGGATTCCAGGTGACCCTGAGTATCCGAAACAAGGAGCTTGAGACGATCCGGGAATTTCTGATAATCAGCCGGCTGAGGTAAGCCTTTTGCTTACATTTGAGTTATCAGACTTCCTTGATCGGTAAGGCATTTTCGGGACAAAGGGTACCCATTTTACTCCCCTTAATCGAACTGTATTGATTGGTGGTTATATGTTATGTTGTCCCTGTCTATTGTCCATTGGAGTGTTATAGATAAGAAAGGGAAGAATAGTGCTTTTCACAGGTATATGTTGTACATCTGCTAGATAAAGTAGTTTAGAGGCAAGAGGGTATAGGCACAAGTAGAGAAGAGAGAAGACTGGCCAGTCATTATGGGCATTGAATTAAGTAAGGGAATGAAGGGTAAGAGACCCTCCAAAATGCCCTGCGCAAGAGGAGCGCTACATATGAACCAAAGGTGCAGTTCCGCCTATACTGAGCCCCTAGATTAATGGTAAAAGTGGACAGGGATCCACAATGGGTAACTGGGTTACCAAGGTCCACAGGGACTAAGAATCATGCAGAGTAAACAGCTAGAGAAACAGCTATCTATGTGAGCAGGATGGATCAAGGGTGACATTAACACTAGACAGAAAGGGACATTTTCATGTTAAGTTGTGGGATGAATTTGGGGTTAGGCACTACAACTATTAGAGTCAGAAACAGAGAAGTGAGAATTAAAACAGAATACTTTATATGTTGGCAGAGAGGGAAGATGGGATGAGCACTGTGGCTCCCCGTCTGATCATAGAAGCTAGATATAAAAGATATCTGAACAAAATAAGGAATTTAGGCAGGGAAATATTAATGAGAGTTAAAAGAAATTGAGAGATTGATATGCATGTGTTGTGTACAAATGGGAAAAATGTAAGCGATTTTAGAGAGATATTGGTGTATGTGTGCGAATGCTGGGAGCTTTAGTTCTATTGCTTGTGTGTGTCATGTACACAGATGTGACCCCCTCCTTTGCGCTCTCATGAAAGAAATGTGGCTGGGATGAGAGGTTAGTGATAAGCTGGAAGGACACCATGCCAATTTCTGTTTTTTAGACAAAACATTTATAACAAAATGTGCCGGGTTAACGAATCTAAACAATGTGATCACAATTATTTTGAATCTGTTTTCCAAACATGGTAAAATGAAGGTTACATTTAACCGTGTATTACACAAATTGAATATCCTTTGATAGTGGAAACAGTGCATTTAAAAAAGGGAAATTAAGTAAAATTAAGTAATAATGAGTATTAATTTCTAATATGAGTTTAACAATTTTATTAATAATATACATATATTGAAACTGGTTTAGACAACCTTTGGTTGGAAATAAAATCCAGGTTAATGGGGAAATTTGTAATGAATGAGATTAGTTTAGATTAAGATAACAATTTTTGTAATTTTACGTTTATTCAATAAGCCCTTATTGAGAGAAAAAAAGATTAAGATGAGGTTGTTATTTGGAATAAAGCTGCCATAATATTTAACAAAGCCAAGATGGATGGGATACATAAGAAGTTTTTCTACAAAAATGAAATTTTAAGGTTCTTGATAATAACTTGATATGCGGTCCATGATGTGAGAGTAATAATAAATAAAATTTATATATAACAGACCCATCACATCAAGTCCACACACCCTGTTAGGATAGATGCCACCTGCAGCCAGTTGTTTTATAGTTTTTGATGCTTTCTGGTCCATCATACAGATTTTTGATCCTTTTGTTTTTATTTATTTTTATTTTTGAAATCCAAAGCAGAATGTGTGGATTGTGAAATGATGTGCCCCTTTTCCCTGTAAGTGCCGTGGTATAAGCAGAAGAATATTTTGGATTTATGGACATCTCTCCATGACCGCAGGGTATTGTTATCATTTATTATAATATTGCCAGGAAAAAGTTGTCTTTTGAAACATGAAACTGGAGTTCTTACACAAACAGTATGATAGAAAACCAGCCATTGTAATATATTTATGCAAGCTGGACCCAGTAATAAATGGTTCACCCCGATATATCAGAGCTGTAGCTTTTATGCAAAGGTGCTATTAGACAAAGTTAGATATTGTTTTGGTCAAACATTTAATTTTTAATGGTCCGACATTCTGTGCAGCAAATATACAGCTAACTAAATGTTTGTCTAATGAAAGGTTTAAAATATGAGTTTGTTTATGTACAAATATAACAATGAAAAATGTGTACATTTGAATCCAGCCACCTTATTGCCTCTATTGGAGGAGGCTGGAGACAAAGGAAGACACGTGTGTTAAATTGATGGTGTAGGAATCAACTGCTGTGAGCCCAGTGCGGGACACACTCCCTGAAGACCCAGATATTACATTTTTTGTAGATTTGAGTATGCAGTTTATCACCCAGAAGGATACTCTGTATTCAAAGTCATTGGATCCTTTTTCCCCAGCTCAAGAAGCAGAGCTCCATGTTTTAGCAAAGCCTGTGAGCTATAAAAAGAATGTATATTTATATAGATAGTCGAGATATAGAGAGCTTTTGGTTCCATTTAAAGGGCCAGAAGTTTGTTTTTACTTCGGCAGGTAAACCAACCAAGCATGCCAAGTTAATTTGATTGGCTGTTTTCAGCCTTCCAGGTTCTTGCTGAGGTAGCCATATTAACTTTAAAACTCACACATGGAAGCAGACCAGGTGACTAAGGATGCTGCATTTACAGCCCCGGACACTTGATGGGTCTGTGCAACTCACAGATTCCACCCTAGTTCTGGCCCAGTATAGCTGGGATTAATAATTCAACTTTAAGGACCCCAGAACGAGAAGAACAAGTGGTCCACAGGGGCAACTTCTTATGAAACAGGACTTTGGAAAAGGTGATCATTTATATCTGCCAGCCACTCTTTTCTCTCCAGCTTGACACATGGACCGTGTCATCAGTCACAAGCAGTTATGGCTGCCTTAGTAAATGAGCGTGGGATAGAGCCAGGGTTCACCACAGTTGTTTTTATAACATACCACTTCTTGTTTTACCTGTTACCAAAGGTGTTACCAAAAGCTGAACATCCCTTCCAAAGATCACAAAAAAGATATATCCCAATGCCCAAGTCAGGATCTTACAAGTATGCATTTTGTCTGTATGGACATGTTTTCTGGATGTCCAGTGGCAAATGCTACTGCAAAGGCCACAGTAAAAAGTGTTATCAGAAGTAGTTTGTAAGTACAGAGTGCCAGAAAGTACAGAGAGTAACAGAGGAAATCATTTTTTATAGGAGAGTCCTTACTAGAAGTTTTGAGGTTTTATTTTTACACCCCCACTGTCTACAATATAGCGGACAAAGTAAAGTAAGAAACTAGAAGACTTTTGCCTGAATGTTTTCTTATATTTTATGAAGCCCCTAAGGGGGATGTTGGACTCTCTCCCTATGGGATTTGGTTTGGGAGTGTGTTACTCACTTGCTTATATTTTGTCTCAGCAGCTGAAGTCCTCCATTCGGATCTCACAGATAATGTTGCTGATCTTTTAAGGTTTTTGACAAACTCATTTATGTGTTTTCTCCCCAATTCCAGATCCTAAAAGTTTGGAAGGATCTAAAACTAAAGCCAGGTGACTTGTGGATTGTTAGGAGACATTTATATATAAGGAAATGTTTGGAGACTCAATACAGCATCTATTTCATGTACAGTTTTTGCAAAACTTGAAGGAAGTCACCTGGATCCACACCAGACACTGCAAAAATGACCAAATTAAAGAAATCTGTGTTTGATTTGTTTCCCTCTTGTGATCACAGTCTAGGGTACTTTTTGATTCAATTACTTTAATTGTAAGGGATATATATATTTGAAAAATAGTTTAGCCATGTTGAAGTCATATTTGTCTTTTGTACGTCTTCCATTTTATGTAGAATTGTCTGTGTTTACATATGCTGATAAGTAAGCATGCCAACAATTCAGCTAGAAGGCCATTCTGGCCACAGGAGTGTACAGCCACTACTCTGTAAATATGTCTTATCAATCATTTGTTTTTCACAATGAAAAGTCATTTGGTAATGAAAAAAAGTTGCTCAGCTATTATATTCTCCACAATGGAGTTTTTGCCTCTTTGGCCAGGACTACCTCCACCTAAGCGTGTGGAGGTTCCAGGTTAAAGGTGATAGCAGGTATGGTTAGTGATCAAAATATTGATCAAAAGAGGGGAGACTGTAATGGAAATTTGTAAGTTCTGTATATAATTGTATTGTATTTTGTATGTATCGCACATTGCCCTCACTGTGCACACAGCACTAATAATGTTTTCAGTAAATGTTTACATTCTTTCAAGTCCTGATTAGAATTAGCCTGCCTATGTAACGCCCTTCGTTACCATAAACGTACAATTGTAATATTAATGTGATACCTACGTAATCATGTGCATAAAAACCTTCAATTGCGTCATAATAAAGCAGAACAGTTATTTGGAAAGATGCTGAGCGTATCTTTTGTGTCTGTTCCCTACTGCAGTAGTTATTATTAATTTGGAACCACTAATCAATATGAGGATAGGAGTTGCCTATCGTCAATTTAACCGAGTCAATGATAAAAATAATATTTTTCATGCAACTATTATTATTATTTTTATGTATAAGTAGAGGGTCATAGGCATTATGCTGCTCTGACCCATTATTTTACACAATTTATATTAGCGCCGCTGTCTCTATCTGTACACGTGTGAGAGGTATAGTTTTGGGATTCTGATAAATTTTTCGACTAGACCATCCGTTTGGAGGGGTGGTAGACAGAGGTACGGAGATGGGAGATTTTGTATAATCTACACAGTTCCTTGGTAACCTTGGACATAAATGGGGTGCCCTGATCGGTCAAGATCTCTTTAGGGATCCCCACTCTACTAAACACCTGGACCAACTCCTTGGCGATAGCCTTGGCAGAGGTGTTGCGCAAGGGTATGGCCTCGGGATAGTGTGTGGCACAGTCCAGGATCGCCAGAACATGCTGGTGACCCCAGGCGGATTTCACAACCGGCCCCACCAGGTCCATGCCCATCCTCTCAAAGGGGACCTTGATTATTGGCAGAGGGACAAGGGGGCTGCGAAAATGGGGCGACAGCGCCATTTGGCGCTCGGAGCACGATTCGCAGTACTCCTTGACATCTGCATACACCCCAGGCCAGAAAAATCTCTGGGAGATTCTCTCCCTGGTTTTTCCAATACCGAAATGTCCCCCCATTATACAACCATGGGCCAGGTCTAGAACCACCCTGCGGAAGGGTTTGGGAACCAGTAGCTGTTCTATCTTGTCCTCTCCATGTTTTACCACTTGATACAATAAATTGTTTTTAATGGCCATGTAGGGGAAAGACACCCCCCAGTTGGGATCTACGGTTTCCCCATCCAACATCTTAACGTTTTCCCTGGCTCTCATGAGGGTGGCATCTCGCAGTTGCTCAACACAAAAATCCTCTCTCCTGACCTCTAAGTCGGGTACCACATTCTGAGGGAAAGAAAGCGGTGCCTTCTAAGCATGGTATATTAAAAATTTTATGGATTCAATGTAAAAAAATAGCGAATACATTCAGAAACAGATAAGAGAGACAGGCATGTATAATGGGTGTCATTTGCACTTATCCAGAGGATGCAGGGCTGGGACCAGTGTGTACCGAGAAGCCGTCCTCGGTAGCGAACGCAGTGGTGGAGTCCAATGCCTTCAGTATCCAGGGGAAGGGATCCGTGAACACCGGAACGTCCTGCTGCGATGTCGTCACTTCTAGATTAAAGTTCAGCGGGAGGGTGCGTGCGTTTGAAGCATGCATGCTTCTTCCTCAGGCTCTGATCAGAGCCTGAGGAAGAAGCGTGCATGCTTCGAACGCGCGCACCCTCCCGCTGAACTTTAATTTTACATTGAATCCATCAAATTTTTAATATACTACGCTTAGAAGGCGCCGCTTTCTTTCCCTCACTTCGTTTCAGATCAACTTCTATCTGCAAGCAGGCAGCCTTCCTTCCTACTAGTTTTTACTGCTTTTATGGACATTGCCAAATGGACTTTATTTAAATAATTTATGTGCTGGTTTATCAGCTGCATCCTCACCCAGAGTGCGCTCAATCCACCTCACTTTGGGTACCACATTCTGGCTACTCTCATTGTCAAGGTCAGTGGTGTTCTCCTGTTCATTACTCTCAGGCTGGGAGCTAGCTTCCAGGTCCTCTGGCTCCCCATCCATGACAGGGAAAAGAAGTGGATCTCCAGCTTCCTCTATCCCACCAACAGCACCCCCCTCCTTTTGGCAAAAAGGGTCCGGTGAGAGTTCCCCTGCTTCCCCAGCAGGGGGAGCTCCATCTACCAGCCTCCCTTTGCTCTCCCAAAACTTCCAAAAATGGGGAAAATCTCTCCCCACTAAAGCTTCATGAAGCAGTGAAGGTACCACCCCCACTGAATAGGTTACAGTGCCCCAGGGGGTATCAACCTCAACCACCGCTGTCTGGTAGTCCCGAGTGTCCCCATGGATGAAAATTACCTCAATAGTACTGGGGTGTAGATTTGTGGGATTTACACAATCATTCCTGACTAGGGTCACCACACTACCAGAGTCTAGCAAGGCTGTGAGTGGCTTTCCATCCACTGAAATAACACACATCTGTTTTTCAATGCGACTCTGACATGATGCAGTCCATGCGACCTGTGCAAACAGAGACATGCGTCTTTTCATATAAGCATAATCGCATTGCATAGGTTCATCATCTATAGGACAGTTTGCAGCAATATGCCCTAATGCATGGCAATGAAAACACCGCATGTGCTCTACCCCCAGTCCTCTTAACGGTCCCAAAAACCTTCTTGGCTTCTTTGGCTAGTCTACAGGTCTAGGACCCACAGTCTCGCCAGCTGTAACAACAGTCTTATCAAACTTTCCCATGCTCTTGAACCCCGGAACAGTCTTACCAGAACGGCCGGGCGATCTTGTACCCCTAAACACACTGAAATGGGGTGTAGACGGGTGCACCAAGTCCTCGGTAGCGATGTACCTCTCTACTAGGTCCACCGACTGGGTTGCAGTTTTGGGATCCCCTTGTCCGACCCACTTCCTCAGAGCAGCAGGGAGCACACGCAGGTACCGGTCCATTACCACACGCTCCACGATCTGAGGGCCTGTCAAGGTCTCCAGCTGCAACCACTTCCTGGTGAGGTGGATCAGATCGAACATTTGAGAACGGGCTGGCTGGTTGCTGGAGTAGGTCCATTGATGCACATGCTGGGCCCTGGACCACCATAGTGACACCTAAGCGTGCGAATATCTCTGTCTTCAGCGTCTCAAAGTCCTGGGCCTTGTCTGGTTCCAGATCAAAAATAGGCCTTTTGGGGTTCTCCTGACAGAAATGGGGCCAACAGACCCTCCCACTGTTCTTTTGCCCATTCTTCGTGGATAGCAACTCTCAGAATTCGCAAGGTATGCCTCGAAATCATCGGCAGGTGTCATTTTCTGTAGCTGGTAGGAAGCACGTACCATCTTTGGTTCCACTTGCACAGGTGGCGAGGACCCCTTCCTTAGTTCCACAAGAGCTTCTGCAAACTGCCGGTTCATCTCCTGCTGGGTCGCCTGTTGTGCTGCAGCGGCCTCTGCGACTTGGCGGTTGGTTTCCTGCTGGGCTGCATCAATTAGCTCACGGGGATCACCTTTTTCTGAATGACAGTCAGCAAACGGGCACTTTTTCCTTTAAAATCTGGCGGATGCCAGGTTTATTTGCAGGAGGTTTGCAAAATAAAAACAAACAAACAGTAAATTAAATCCTTGCCGTCCGGCGATAACTAGACAAATAGTCTCCTCTCTATACAATGCGGGGCTGGTCCCCATCACCCACAAAACATGCGGAAAAGCAAACATTTTTAGTCCAACACCCAGGGCTCCTCTCACTCAGGTTCCTTCCTGAGTCTCAAAACCAGAGAGCTCTGTTGTGCTCTCTTCCTGGTCATTTAAAGTCCAGCTGAGTGTGGGCTCAAGTGGACCAGAACATCCGGACCGGAACCTAGCCTGCCACAGAGGCTGGAAAAACCCAGGCCGGATTCCGATTCAACAGAAGGAATGCGAGGTGAAATATAGCGATTATCCACTATATCACCTCGCATACCGTCACAATATATACAGTCAGTCTAATATATATATATATATATATATATATATATATATATATATATATATATACTCTGCATCCAGTGTAGTACAGTTGCTAATACAGTGCAGGCAGTGTACACAGTATCTAATACAGCGTGCACATTTTCTACTACACTTCTGGTAGTGTACACAGTACACAATACAGTGCAGCCGTAGTACAGTTTCTAATACTTTTCTGGTGGTGTACACAGTATCTAATACAGTGTGTACATTTTCTACTACACTTCTAGTGGTGTACACAGTACACAATATAGTGTAGCCATAGTACAGTTGTTAATACAGTGCAGGCAGTATACACAGTATCTAATACAGTGTGTACAGTGTCTACTACATTTCTGGTGGTGTACACAGTACACAATACAGTGCAGACGTAGTACAGTTCCTATTACTTTTCTGGTGGTGTACACAGTATCTAATACAGTGTGTACAGTGTCTATTACACTTCTGGTGGTGTACACAGTATCTAATACAGTGTCTACAGTGTCTACTACACTTTTGGTGGTGTACACAGTATAAAATACCTTGCAGCCTTAGTACAGTTGCTAATACAGTGCAGGCGGTGTACATAGTATCTAATACAGTGTGTAGAGTTTCTACTACACTTCTGGTGGTGTACACAGTATCTAATACATTGTGGTGTGGTGAAAATAAAATATACATCATGTCCGTAAAGCCACCAAGGAGAGGCAGACGCTCACAGGCAATAAAAGAGAGCAAGCATCCTCTGTGTCTACAGTCAACAGTGCTAGTCGTGGACATGGTGCATCCTCTGCAGGTGGCCGTGGGGCACGCTTGTCCTTTTTTTCTGCTGCTGGCCATCTTATTGAGCCAGAACATGCAGAAGAGTTGGTGGAGTGGATAACAAAGCCGTCCTCATCCTCCTCATCCTCTGTCACCCAGGCTCAGAGTAGATTGCCTTCCAATGCAGCTGCCAAAGCAGCTTATTCCACCGGCTCCTTGTCCACAGTCACTCCTTCCATAGCCCCACCATCTTGCACTAAGGAGACCCCAGAACAATTCGACCACAGTGTCGGGTATATGCTGCTGGAGGATGTGCAGCGATTTGAAGGCTCCGATGTTGGTTCCCAGGTTGAGGAAGAGAATAACGTGAGCCTAGAGAAAGGGGGTGCCCAAGAAGGACAAGAAACTGGCAGTCATGTTCCCCCAGTTGCAGCATACTGCCAAGTTTGCTCCAGTGATGAGGAAGGAGGGGTGGATGAGGTCACTGACTGTACTTGGGTGCCTGAGAGAAGAGAGGAGGAGGAGGAGGCACAACTCCGAGGCAGGATGTCCTCTAGGGGACAGCTTAAGGGAAGCCACCCTATTGCATCACACTGCAACGCTCTGCAGGTACAGGGCGCTGCTGACTCCCCGCTGACTTTTAAAAGTTCCTTGGTGTGGGCCTTTTTCGACACGTGTGCAGCAGATCGCGCCATTGCTGTTTGCAACCTGAATGGATCAAGCGTGGCCAGAACAGCAGCCGCTTGGGCACCACATGCTTTACCAGACATATGACGACCTGCACGGCAGTCCATTGGCAACAGCACTTGAAAGACCCACATCAAAGAAAAAGGCGGATTTCTCCTTGCTCCTCATCTGGGATCTCCAACCCCACTATACCTTCATTCCTCTCAAAAACCTGCACTGAGAGGAATGAAGGTATAGCAATAGGTGTCCCAAGTACTTGCAGCCAATCTGCTATCAGTACACCACCATCTGATTTTAGCAGTCAAATTTCCCTAACCCAGTTGCTGAACCGTAAAAAGAAATTCGGTCCCAGCCATCCACATGATCAGCGTCTGAATTCTAGCTTGGCCAAATTGCTAGCACTGCAACTGCTGCCTTTTCAGCTGGTTGACTCTGCCCCCTTTCGTGAATTTGTGGAATGTGCTGTACCTCAGTGGTAGGTTCCAAAACGCCATTTCTTTTCACGGAAAACCATTCCGGCTCTCATGTGGAAGGCAATATTTTGGCCTCGTTGGACAGGGCGGTCAGCAGTAAGGTGCATATTACCACTGACTCATGGTCCAGCAGGCATGGGCAAGGACGTTACCTTTCCTTCACGGCGCACTGGGTAACTCTGCTGCAGCTGGGAAGGATGAAGGACAGGGTTCAGTATTGTTGGAGCTTGTTCCACCACCACTCCTCCAAAATGCTAGTGGTGATTCTGCCACAGCTCTCTCCTCCACCCCCTCCTTTTCTTCTTCCTCTATGGCCTTTTCTGCAGATTTGTCCTCTGAACCAGCGATGCTCCGTAAGCGTTCAAGGGGCTACGCAAGCAGTCAGGCAAAAAGATGCCATGCGGAGCTTGAGTTGGTCTGCTTAGGAGACAGGAGCCACACTGGGGCAGAGATTCTGTCAGCTCTGCAGGGGCAGGCTCAGAGGTGTTTGACGCCACGCCAGCTTCAGCCAGGAATTGTTGTATGCGACAATGGCACCAACCTTCTCTCCGCCCTCCGACAGGGACACTTGACCCATGTTCCATATTTGGCACACGTCTTGAATTTGGTGGTGCAGCGGTTCTTGAGCAGGTACCCAGGCTTACAGGATCTCCTAAGGCAGGGCAGAAAAGTCTGTGGTAATTTCTGCCGGTCATACAATGCCAGTGCTCGGCTGGCTGACATTCAAAGGGAATGCAACCTGAGGAACCAACTGCCTCATTTGTGACATGCCCACCAGGTGGAACTCAATGTTGGCAATGCTGCAGCGGCTGCACATGCAGCAGAGGGCCGACACTGAGTACCTGTGCGAGTATGGCTCCTGGACAAGGTCAGGGGAGCTTGGCTTCTTTTTGCCACGCCAGTGGCTACTGAGCAAGGATGCATGCACTGTCCTGTCACCATTTGAGGAGGCCACAAGGATGGTGAGCAGCGACAATGCATGCATCAGTGACACTGTCCCTCTAGTCTTCCTGTCGGAGCACATGCTTGGACAGGGGACACAGCACTTGAGGCAGAACAGCGGGAGGAAGAGGAGGACTTCCTTACCTCTCAAGGCCCCCTTTATCCAGATAACATTCCAGCGGGCCTGCCAAACACACAGGAAGAGGAGGAGGATTGTGTCAGCATGGACGTGGAGGATAACACTCAGCAGCAGTCTTCTAGGGATGGTTTTCAGTCCCCAGAAACCCAAGGAGTTGTAGGTGGCTGGGAGGAGGTTGTTAAGGATCATGTGATCCTTAGGGACCCAGAGGACTCAGAATCGAATGCTTCTGCAAACTTACACTGCATGGCCTCCCTGATTCTGCAAAGCCTGTGAAAGAACCCTAGGATTTGTGGTATCAAGGAGAGGGATCATTACTGGCTGGCAACCCTTCTTGATCCACGTTACAAGGGTAAGGTTGCAGAACTCATCCTGCCTTCGCAGAGGGAGCAGAGGATGAAACATCTTCAGGAGGCCTTGAAGAAAGGTTTGTGCAATGCATTTCCAGACCCTGGGAGGTTACAAGGAGGTTTCCTGCTGCTGGACTACACGTTGCTGAGGCTTCATTCAGTCAGAGGAAAAGTGGTGGAGAAGGTGGCCGGCTGACCAATGCCTTTAAACAATTTTTCAGTCCTCAGCGCCAAGGTCTGATTGGTTCAAGCAACCATCGCCAGCGTCTGCATTACATGGTGCAGGAATATCTAGCGGCAAGAGTAGACTTGGAGACCTTTCCAACAGAGCATCCACTGGGTTACTGGGTCTTGAGGATGGACCACTGGCCAGAACTTGCTCAATATGCAATTGAGCTACTGGCCTGTCCTGCATCCAGCGTTCTTTCTGAATGCACATTCATTGCTACTGGAGGGTTTGTAATGGATCATATAGTGTGCCTGTCCACAGACTCCGTTGATAGGCTCACATTCATAAAAATGAATCAGTCTTGGATCAGCAGCTATCAAGCACCTGATGCTGATGTAACTGATTGAATTTTCTATGGATGTGGGATCCCTTGAAGACTGCCTATGCTGACTATCCTATTCCTCCTCAATCTTGATGATGCTAGCTTCCAACAATATTTTTGGTTTAGGGCACCAACACCACCACCCAAGGCCCAATTTTTCTGCCCCTGTTTAACAGGGTCATGTAATTCCAAATCTTGATATAATATTTTACAGCAGGGCCCGTTCCTGCGCCCAACAAGATTAACTGTGAGGGCTTACAGTCTTCTGGTACCACCACCACTACGACCAAAGGCCCCATTTTTCTGTCCCTGTTTAACAGGAGCATGTAATTCCAAATCCTGATATAGTATTTCACAGCAGGGCCCGTTCCTGCGCCCAACAAGATTAACTGTTAGGGCTTACAGTGTTCTGGTACCACCACCAAAGGCCCAATTTTTCTGCCCCTGTTTAACAGGGGCATGTCATTACAATTTTTGATATAGTATTTCACAGCAGGGCCCATTCCTGCGCTCACCAAGAGTAACTGTGAGGGCTTACAGTGTTCTGGTACCACCAACACCTAAGGTCCAATTTTCTGCAGAGTATATAGGGCAGGCCGTATAGTATATATACTGCTGTTCAAAATATATAGGGCCTGGGGGACCCCCACGCCATTTAAAAAAAAAAATTGGGTACGGGGTTCCCCTTAATATCCATACCAGACCCAAAGGGCCTGGTAATGGACTGGGGGGGACCTATGCCATTTTTTCAATGATTTTTATCTTTATTGCCAGGACCCAACAATACATTACAGCCACCAGCAGTTTTTTTTTCCTTTAGAAATGTCATTTTGCTGTGGTATTGTTCCAAACACAGGAAAACTGTGCCACTTTACAGGCATACTATAGGCACCCCCAGGCACGATATTTAAAGGAATATTTGATTTTTATTGTTTTACTTTAAGCACTATTAAAATCACTACTCATGAAAAAACGTCCGTTTTTAAAACTTTTTTTGCATCGATACATGTCCCCTGGGGCAGGACCCGGGTCCTCCAAACACGTTTTATGGCGATAACTTGCATATAAGCCTTTATATTTAGCAATTTTGATTTTTGACGTTCGTGTCCCATAGACTTTAACAGTGTTCACGTGTTCGAACTAATTTTTTGCCTGTTCGCATGTTCTGCTGCAAACCAAACCGGGGGGGGGTCGGCTCATCCCTATTTACAAAGTGGAATTTTACTTTGTAAGATAATTTAACATACCTTAGGAACATTTTTAAAATTTACTTTAAAAAGAATACCCACTCACGTGCACGGAAAATTAAAGAAAAACTAAATTTTTGCTTGCATATGATTTGATGAAGGCAGAACTTTATCCCATTTACTAAGCAAAAATTCACTTTCCAAAGTGCACAGGATTTATCCCTTTAGTATATCAGCCACTGTACATCCAAATGTGGTGGACCCCTGGCCACAACACTTATATGAGGTTGTTGAATATCCCATTCCAAAACCATGAGCAGTAAGATGGAGATGAGAAATGCCCCCTCCCCAACACACACCTTCTTTGAGGCAATAACAGCCTTGATTCCTTCTCCTCTGGGAAGGCTTTCCAAATTATTTTGTGGTGTGTCTATGGAAATTCGTACCTGTTAAGCTAAAGAGCATTTGTGAGGTCAGGTACTTATTGGACAAGAATCTCTGAACTAAGTTGATAATGGTTTAGAAAGATAATGGGATGCCAAGCCATGAAGAGCCCTATAGGTGAGCAAGAGGATCTTAAAGTCTATGCGAAAGCTGACGGGTAGCCAGTGCAAGGACTCCAGGATAGGGTTAATATGATCACATGTACCAGACCTAGACAGGATTCTGGCTTTAGAATTTTGTACATATTGTAGTCAATTAATGGTGGATTTAGGTAAACCAAAAAGTATAGTATTGCAGTAGTCATGTCGGGGAGCACAAATGTATGGATCAGCTTTTCGGCTACAGTGTATGATAGCATAGGACGCAGCAGAGCAATTGTGCTGAAGTGGAAAAAAGATGTTCTGACAACATTTTGTACATGTGGATCAAAGGTTAAATTCGCATCACATATAATTTTTCAATTTACTGTAGACTGAAGCTCAAGTACAGTGCCATCTATAGATAAGCTATTAGGACTGGCCTTACGTAATTGATAGGGGGTGCCAATAAGCATGACTTCAGTCTTGTCACAGTTTAATTGAAAGAAATTCTGGGCCATCCAAGTTTTCATATCAAAAATACAGTTAGATAGGAGAGAGCAACTGTATTAGTGTCACTGGTGATGTCAGTAGCATGTTAGTCAGTTCCCACTCAGTGTCAGATTGCCTGCCGCACTATCGCAGTCCTATTATAAGTCGCTGATCACCGCCATTAATAGTATAAAAAAAAAAAATGACAGTATATAAAACCATAGCTCATAGACACTCACGCAAACCAATCAATATTCACTTATTGGGATTTTTTACCAAATTCATGTAGCAGAATACATTTTGGCCTAATCTTATGAAGAAATTTGTTTTTTTCTTTTTGTTTTTTTATTATTGGATGTGTTTTATAACAAAAAGTAAAAAATATTTTTTTTCAAAATTGTCAGTCTTTTTTCATTTATATAATAAAAAAAAAAACCCAGGGGTGATCAAATAGCACCAAAAGAAAGCTATATTGTATGAAAAAAATTATACAAATTTTGTTTGGCTACAGTATTGCAAGACTGCAACATTACCAGTTAAAGTAGCGCAGTGCCAAATTGCAAAAAATGGCCTGGTCATGAAGGGCGTAAAACCTTCTGGAGCTGAGGTGGTTATAGTTGCTGTCATTGGTACCTGTGGTCCCCAATGAAAGTTATGCACTGAGATTAATGAATGAGATGGAACTCTGCTGAAATTCATCATCCAATCATGTGCAAGCAATATTCTGTTTTTTTTTATTTCCATGCATGTGATTGGGCATTTCTTTGCAATGTGAATTTTCATCATGTTTACTAATCTAATGGTAAAGTTTGTTTTACGAGGGACACCTTAATGTGTAGATGACATGTGGTGTGCATAGAGTGCCATGGTGAGAAGTGGGCATGACTACATTGCAGTGAGTATTGGCATGTCTTTAATGTGTTACTAAACCCACAACAGTAAAATCTGCCTGTATATGCAGCATAGCATGCTTGTTATACTCACTGTGGAACTTAAGGGTTTAATCCTCTTGCATTGTGTAAAAAGGCTGTTTTATCCTGTATGCATAGGTCCTTCCCTCCTGCACTGTCTATCTGGGGAAAGCCAGCTAACATAGGCATAGTAGCCAACCTGCACATGCTCAGTTCCGTCTTTTATGCTGAGAGAATAATTACTTATTCTCAGAGATAGCCAGGTCACATGATATTGACATCATACATTTGGGCGTGTATACAGGCTGAAGTGGAAATCTTCACCTTCCTGAACTCTCAGCACTTGAGAAACTGTGCAGTTTATCACTGACTGGGGTATACAGATCAGCCAAAAAGGTATATAGTGGCAATATTTTAATGTAAAAAAGAAGATTTATAAGCTGTGGGCACTGTGTGTGTGTGTGGGTGCACATGAACTATTTTCATATTACTGGGTTTAGTAACACTTTAAGAAGCAAAGGCAAAATGTAAAATAGAGAAATAGATTGTTTAAGTCTTACAATAGCCCACCTTTTAAATCCTGCCTTCTCCAGGTCTACATCTGACATTGCACCCACTTTTATTGAGTATCCAAGGTAATCTCACTACCCCAAAACACTTTAAACCCTTCCTCTTCTCTATATATCATGCTATGTTAGATGGAAAGTAGTCCTCAAGTGGAGGTTTCCTTTCATGTTTCCTATAAGGACTGGTGTTTGGGTATTCAAAATAGGCTCCCTATGTACTAACTGACATATATAAGTAAAGGTTGTCTCGCCAGGTATGACAAAATATGGTCCACATGTTTAAATTCCCTCTGAACCCAATCCCCCCTTCCCCATGTTTACCCTTCTTCTCCTTTCCCTCCCCCCATTGTCTTCCCAATGTCCCTATAGTACAACATCTTTATGCATATTGCTACTGAGAAACATCTTTTTATGTTTCACTTGTGTTCTGTGTTATTGAAGAATAAGGTCATAGTTCTGATATTAGTAATGAATACCTTTGTCAAAAAGATTGGTGTACCCCCTTTGTGGACTCTTTATGTTTATAATTTACACATGCAATCCGTAAATTAGCTACTAATCAAACTAAGGTATTTACATATTCTGAACAGGCAATAAAAGTGCTTTAAAACCAGCCCTTGTTCACCTCTGCAGCTATAGGCATTATGAAAAAGTAATTGATCTTTGTGAAGGAATTACTTCACAGTACATGCAGCTAGAGATATCAGGGATGCTTTTTTTTAAAGCTCTTTTACTGCTTGTTAAGAATATGTAAACACAGCTGGTGATTGAGGGGGGGGGCAGTTGTGGGTATATAGGGGTTTTAGTAATGTTAGTTGGTCTCAGTTAGTTGGAAGTAGATATTGTTTCTGTAATTATGTTGGGCCTGCGCCACTGTTTTTCTTGCACTTTACTTAAAACTTTAATAAAAAGAATATGTAAACACTGTATTGTCTATTGTTGGGGCACAGGTCCACGTAACTATTTCAGCACAGCTACACATCTTGATCCTCTCACCATAGCCTAGTTTTTCCCCAAAAACATGTATGTATTACTTTGTTATCTTAAGTGATGACAGTTATCACTGAATAAACATAGTCTCATAGTGAAAAAGTAAAAACTGTTCCAGGTGTATAAAGGTACAAAAGCTGTAGTGGTTGAATAGGCATACGTAATAATGCATTGGTATCAGAAGTAAGAAAAAAAACATCTTGCGTCTGTGGAAGAGAAAAAAGTGCCCCAGCATTGGTGGGAAGAAGAAATTCCTGGGCATTGGTGATCGACCCTTGACTTTTGACCTTCCAACAGCTTGGCCAAGCAGCCGCTTATTCATTTCTATAGGGGATAGCTTGATTCTACAGCAGCCCATTCCCTTCAATGCTGTGGCATGTCCTGGACCCCCAGGATTCTGTTCCAAAGCTGGGACAGTCCTGTGGGATCTGGAACAGTTGGGGGGGCAAGGACTGGTTTATATAATAAAATGTTTAGCTTTTATGAAAAATTAGATAGTATGTGTAAATGTAAGACATACTGTAGTAACCTTGTGCCTGTATTACACTGCCCCCTACTGTTCTTACAACACAACTGCAAGAAACCACACCAAACCAAACCAAACAGAAGGAAGTTCAAGGTTTATTCATTTGTGTTCATGCAGGATCTAAATAAATACACATATACATATTGCATTGATACAAATTTGAAGAGCGGCGGGCATGTATTACCCCATCTGGAAATTTTTTTGAATCCTCTAGTCTGAGTTTGCAGCAAAGGTAAAACTAGCAGGGCGTTCTCCATAGTGAGCTGGTCGTGATTTCACATATGCATAGAAAAGGCAGGACACGCAACCTGTTCTCTATAGTACTTGGATGTACAATGCCCTGCAGTTACATACATGTATTATTACATATTGCTCTATTTCACATACATAGGTACAGATGTACAACTGACAAGGTGTTATACAGAATTTGGTATACACAGTGAGGGACATTATTGGCGATGAAATCTGGCACTAAATGTGTACAGCCTTGTGTGTGTTATAGGAGCATAGCGATGTGATTTGGTTTATGTATAGAGGGATGTACAAGGCGTATGGCTTACATGTTGCAGTTTTCAGTTCCTAGCACAAAATATAAAGGTGATATTGCATTCTTCTTCAGTAGTTTGTGCTCAGCTATATACCTGTTGGCTGGGAGTCACATACCCAATTACTTTTATTCCACGCTTACACCAAAACTGACATTTCAGTAATAGGTTGACAACAGCAAATTGGATTATTCCTCTAATGCTCCTATAACTCTGGAATTTAGCAGCAATATCTTCTCCCCGAACAAGCTCCTCCACTCCCTGCGGTCACCATTATTACTTTAATGAGCTTCAGGCAAAACGACACAGACAACCAACTAATCTTTCCAATGCCTAAAGCTGGACAAGATGTTATTGGTGACCATGAGGAGGTGTGAAGTGCAGTTTGAAGATCTTGCAGCGGCATTCTAGGTCAAAAAAGCAACTGCCCATTGTTTTATCTCACCAATCTTCATTAAAGACTAGAACATTAATGAAGAAAACAGGTAGTTTAAAAGTGTCCATACACCACAGGTTCCTGATGAACTGCTCAAAATGTACTTAGTGGATTGCCCCGTCAGCACCCTCCTGCCCAACTTCCTTGAATTAAAAAAATATCGAAGGAACCAGATGGAAAATTGATTTCCAAACAGAAAGCTGCATCCAATCAGCAACGTTTTCGGTATTCTGACACTAGCCACTGTCAGAATACAGTAGCCTAGCAGGTAGAGTTGTCTATCCGTACTGTATAGCATGGATGAAAGAACCTGTTAAACTTTATTTAGTCTTATGCCCCGTACACATGGTCGGACATTGATCGGACATTCCGACAACAAAGTCCATGGATTTTTTCCGACGGATGTTGGCTCAAACTTGTTTTGCATACACACGGTCACACAAAGTTGTCGGAAAATCCAATCGTTCTGAACGCGGTGACATTAAACACGTATGTCGGGACTATAAACGGGGCAGTAGCCAATAGCTTTCGTCTCTTAATTTATTCTGAGCATGCGTGGCACTTTGTATGTCGGATTTGTGTACACACGATCGGAATTTTGTTGTCGGAAAATTTTATAGCAAGCTCTCAAACTTTGTGTGTGGGAAATTCCGATGGAAAATGTGTGATGGAGCCTACACACGGTCGGAATTTCTGACAACAAGGTCCTATCACACATTTTCCGTCGGAAAATCTGACCGTGTGTACGGGGCATTATAGTGTATGGCCATTGGTGCTATGATTTAGCTGTGTATCTGGCTTCCTTAGCATTAACCCAATCCAAGGTGTAAAGTATACCTTTGAGTGTATTTAGGAAATTGTAAAGTGAACATGTTAGTAAGTGAACAGAGGTAAACTAAAGCCAGCCTGAAAGATGATGTATACTTACCTTTCTGGTGGCCCACATCTTAAAACTGCTGGTCTGTACACATCTACAGGAGACAGAGGCATCTGGAGGAACCAGAATGTGTGGTGGGGGGCCAGGAATTCAAACCACCTGAAAGTATGGATACCAATGATGACGGAGATTTACAACTCAGTGTTACCGTTACAAAACTAAACTCCAACCTTCTCTTCAGTCATGCACACTTGTACAGGCTTCCTCTCCTATACTGAAATTGCTTAGTCTGATTTCACTGCACAGAGTTTTTCACAGTGTGCATTAGAAGCTGCAGCAAGTCAAGCCGCCTTGTTTCCTGGCTGGAGGATGTCCAGCATCATCTAGCTCTTTCTTCCTGAGCTTTAAAAATGTAATCATTGTGTTGGTAAGGGGGAAACTAGGGAAGGGAAAATATAAGCAGGTTAAACTTGAGCTTTAAAGTGTTACTAAACCCAAAACAGTAAAATCAGTCTGTATATACAGTAAAGCATGGGTGCTCAACCTGTGGCCCACTAGCTGTTGCGGAACTACAAGTCCCATGAGGCATTGCAAGCCGCTGTCAGTTACAAGCATGACTCCCAAAGGCATTGGCATGATGGGACTTGTAGTTCTGCAACAGCTGGAGGGCCAAAGGTTGAGCACCCATGCAGTAAAGCATGCTTATTATACTCACTGTGGAACCTTAGGGGTTAATCCTCTGCATTGTGTAAGAAGGCTGTTTGATCCTGTCTTTTCTGACCCTCCCTCTCTTTTACTGTTTCCAATTCATCTTCTGATAGTACAAAGCTTTGGAGGCACTCTGCACATGCTCAGTTTAGTGTGTATTGCAAGAGTTTTTTTGCAAGAGGGTGCATGTGATCAGCACAGGGCCAAATCAGCACTGTCCAGACAGAGGGTCAGGGGTCATGCAGCCTTATAGGAAAGTCAGAGGAGAATGAAAACTCCTTCTACAAGCTTTAACCAATGCTCGGCAGGACACTGATAGATTATAGAAGTCACAAGACTGCTATATACTGCTGATGAGAAAAGTTATTTAGCAGTTTATATTTACTAAAATAATTGTATTTCCATGGTCTGTGGGAGACCAGATATAGCGAATACAGGGTCCTGGGTTTAGTAACACTTTAAGGTCCATACTCTTAGAAAGTAAGTATACATCATTTTTTTTTTTTTAAGTTGGCTGTAGTTTACCTCTGTGCATTTACTGACAGGGTCACTTAAAGATTGCCTGTATTTTGTGGATCTGATAGCTAGCCAGGTACTTCTAAGACCTATACTGTCCAGACACTTGACGATACAACCATTCAATATAACAACTGTTTCATTAAAAAGATATTTTCCAGAAATCGACTGCGCTAAAAAATCATCTTGAAGTTGATGTAAACCCAATTCATGAAATTTGAGCTAGACACATATCTGTAGTGTTTTCTTATCTCTCTCCAAAGCACTGAGTCCTGTGTGTTTCTTCTGTCCCATAGCTCTGTAATCAGCCTGATATATTCTGACAAGTTCATTGCAAAGGGGAGATAAAAGCAGCCTGAAGTTTGTGTTGTGGGAGGTTGCTATAAATAGATTAGCAGAATGCTGCTCCATTCACAGCAGAGCTCTGCACATTACTTCCTTTCTTTGCCAATGTGGAGTGGGGGCGTGTGCCTTTCCTCCAATCAGTTGTCTTGGCTGTATGCCAATAATCCACTCCCAGTGCTGAACAGGAGGAGAAAATCTGTAACACAATGTGCATTTTCTAAAGTATATATAAATCTGAAGACAGTAGATATACATGTAAAACTTATGTAGGGAGATTTGTTTCATCTCTGTGTATCACCTGAGGCTGTTCACTGCACTGGGTATATGTGAGGGTTTACATCCACTTTAAGCTACAGTCAAAAAGGGACAATAAATCCTGCATAAAAAAAATTATCTATCTAAACAAAATTTGTGTGTGATAAATGAATGATTGATCAAAGATTCGATGATTTCAATCAATTTTGCTTGTCAGGATGAATTGAAGTCCTGTGATATTTGGTTATTTTGTCAATATGTGTATAGCCATCATTAGGGGCTTTCCGGGGCTCTTAGATTTCTTCTCCCTTTCTATATCAGTGACAACAGTAAAAATCCTTTCCCATGCTATCCAAAAATAAATCAAAAACGTTTTAGCTGGACATTCACTTCAAAGTGGACTGATCCTTTGAAAAAAACAAGTTAACAAGTCAATATTGAAGGGAACAATGACAGGTCAGAGCGAAACAGAGGACAACAAACCAGACAACTACGAAATGAAAAAATGTATAGAACCAATATTATAACAGCTCTTTGCCCTTAAATAAATAGAACAAATATTTAAAAAAAAATATATACACATTAAAAGTCTGCTGTATCTACATATAGAGCATGTAAACATTGCATATATTCATATTCCCTTCTCCATTTCCAGTCCTTGTGAAGATCTGCTATCCAGGGTTTCCTCTGTCAATCTCCTGCTCTTGCTGCTGTCCCTTTCCCTGTTACATTTTGGCTCCATTGTCTTTAATAAGAAAACAGAAGGGTATGGTGATGGAAGCAGTGAGGGGAGAACACTGGCAGAGGAACTTCACAGCGCGGCAACTTTCAGCACGCAATTTCCAAATGTTATGAATGAAGATCTCAAATAAACAGATGCCCGTTCTTATGTAAACTTCCATTTTGCGTATTTAAATGCTCCCATGGTCTGCAGCAGTCTGTACTGTACACATAAGAGGTATAGTCTATAATGAGGTTGATCCATATTATGGGAGTTTCAGTGATTGAGTAATTCTTGCCTACTCCATATTAACATTAGATTTATACAGATATGTAATAAAAGTATACAGAGCTGTACATTAAAGCAATGACTGGAAGATAAAATTTGTGCAATCCTTCTCCTTGTAGAAGAGTTTATGAAGGTAATTGTATGTAATCTGACAATTTGGGCCCATTCAGACCATTGCATTGTGATAATGCATGTTTTACCATATGTTACTGCAATGCACTGGCACGTGTGAAGCTGTGTCTGTGTATTGCCATTTATTTTCAATGGCATCCACACAGCGCAACACAATGCACCAGCGTGTGAGCTATCGGTGTGTTATGGTGCATGGTGTTGAAAAAAAATAGCGCATGTCAGTTAAAAGTGCATTGTGATGCGTTGGCAGTCAAATTTTTTGAAGGCAGCCCAATCATTTGAAACAAAAATTACTGTCTTCAAGTGGATCTAAACCTTCCCATCCTTTACATCCAAGGAAGTTGGCATTTTGGCCTCAGTTTGATCTGCAGTCACCATATTGCTGCACATGTGATCAGCTATGACACAAGCCATTTAATGACTTGAAAGTTCCATTGAGGGCCCAAGCAACCATGACAGTTATCATTCATGGCATTTACCGGATATAATTTAACCAATAAACTGATGGGTTTAGTTCCACTTTAAGAAAACATATTTCATACACAGTGTGAATAGGCCCTATGCAATAATTTTATATAGGATGCCAAAGTCAAGATTATTTTGATAAGACATCCGATTTTGGAAATAATATTATTATTATACAGGATTTATATAGTGCCAACGGTTTGTGCAGTGCTTTACAACATGAGGGCAGACAGTACAGTTACAATACAAATCAATGCAGGAGGAATCAGAGGGCCCTGCTCGCATGACAGCTAAAGTCTACACCGAGATAAGTAAACCAAAACCTTTGATGCCTGCATTTCTAGATAAGGAATTGGTCCATAATAAAAGTATTTTAAAGTAAAATTATTCTTAAAGTGGTTCTAAAGGCAAAAAGTTTTTTTTTATCTTAATGCAGTCTATGCATTAGGATAAAAACCTTCCGTGTGCAGCAGCCCCCCTAATACTTACCTGAGCCCCATCTCTATCCAGCGATGTTGTACAAGAGGTTTGGCTGTACGGGACTCTCCCTCCTCATTGGCTGAGAAAGCAGTGGGCGCCATTGGCTCCCACTGCTGTTAAAGTTAGTGAGCCAATGAGGAGGGGGGGGGGGGCTGGGCCACGGCTCCGTGTCTGCATGGACACAGAGCAGCGGCTCAGCTCGGGTGTCCCCATTCCAAAAAGCTTGCTGTGGGGGCACTTGGCATTGGTAGGGGTCAGAAACGTTGACAAGGGACCCGAGAAGAGGAGGATCTGAGCTGCTCTGTGCAAAACCACTACACAGGGCAGGTAAGTATAACATGTTTAAACAAAAAAAAAAAAAAAAAACTGAGACTTTAGTATCACTTGAATTAACTTTTTTTTTTACCTATTTATCCCCACCCCCTAGGTGCTGCACAGCCTTTGCTCTAAAAATGGCTGACCTTATACTGAACAATCATGCTACAGCCCCATTAATTCCTATTATAAAACCATACTTATGGGAGCTTCGAGCAGTTGCTTGGATGCCAACTTTCTCATAGAAATGAATGGCGGTGTGGTGTGAATGCAAAAGGTCATTTTCAGAGAAAAAGTTGTGCAGCTTGGAGCAGGGCCACATTGTGAAGATTGCTGCATCAGTGGTGAAAGTAAGTATAACACAAGGTGGGCAACATTTGAGGGTTGGAGGCAACAAAGTAAGAAAAAAAAAAAAAATTAAAGTTCTTCCCGGATTGCAATGACCCTCTCTGGCTTCCAGATCTCCATCTACCCTTGGAGGAGCTAAAACAGGCTGTGTACAGCTTTTTAACAACTCTCATGGTTTTGCCTACCCACCACTGTCTACATGTTCTCCATACACCTCTAGGTAGCATCTACAGGAGAGCAAATAATATATACAGAACCCTTTGGTGGACTCTCTATAGGAATATATAGAAAATTTACCTTGGCTGGCGAGTCTAGCTGTTTGGCTATAAAGTCAAACTTGGCTCTCTTCTGCCATACTTGTGGAGGAGTGTCCTTCCAGGGTTCCAAACCCTCCTTACTCCACCCAAAATGCATAAAAAAAAAGCTACAAATAGCCACTGCCTTCTTTAATATCCTTCTAGCAGTCTTGTCTTTATGGCACTCCACTGCATTGCACCACACAATGACTTTGGTGAACAGCTCAGTGTGTAGATGGATGTTCTTGTCAAATGCAGCCTTTTTCATTCCAACATAGTGCTGCTCAAACGCATGCATTCAAATTAAAAACTCAGCATTTGCAAGAAAAAAATGTCCTGCAATAGGAATTGTGCAACACTAATGCCGCGTACACACGACCGGACTTTCCAGCAGAAAAGGTCCGACGGAACGAATCCATCGAACATTCCAATCATGTGTTGGCTTCAGTGGACCTTTTCTGTCAAAAAATCTGACCAAGCTTAGAAATAGAACATGTTTCAAAACTTTCCGATGGACTTGATTCCTATAGAAAAAAAACGTTCGTCTGTATGCTAGTCCGACGGACCGAAAACGACGCAAGGGCAGCTATTGGCTACTGGCTATTGAACTTCCTTTTCTAGTCTGGTTGTACGTCATCACAATCGAAACGATCGGACTTTGGTGGGATCGTGTGTAGGCAAGTCCGTTTCGTCGGAACTCCGTCAAAGTCTTTCGGAGTTCAGTCCGACGAGAAGTCCGCTCGTGTGTACGCGGCATTAGCAATACAAAAAGTGTTAAACACATCGCTGAATGGCCATCTACTCTGCTGAAATCAATAGGGATCTGTTGACGTGAGAAAAAGCACAGATAATTTAATAGTGTCGCATGTATCTGTAGATATAAAACTGCTGTATACTGCAGGCAACATGAATTGCCCATCTGACGCTTAGAATATAGGTACTGAGATAAACTGGCAGAAAGATTGAAATACTGATATATTAAAGGGGTTGTAAAGGTAAAAATTTTTTCACCTTAATGCATTCTATGCATTAAGGTGAAAAAACTTCTGACAGAACCGCCGCCCCCAGCCCCCCCGTTTTACTTACCTGACGCCTCGAAAGTCAGCTTCGCGTTCCCGACATCTGTTCCTCCGCTCACCCTGGCCGCTGATTGGCTGCAGTGGATGGATTGAAAGCAGCGCAGCCATTGGCTCGCGCTGCTGTCAATCACATCCGATGACGCGGCGCGCCGGGGGGCGGGGCCGAGTGATACAGCGAGCGGCTATAGCCGCCGGCTGTATCACGGGAGCGCGCCCGCAAGCACTCACCACCGTGCGAGGGAGCTCGCATTAAGGTGGTGAATGCTTGCGGGGAGGAGCTG
This sequence comes from Aquarana catesbeiana, assembly GCF_042186555.1. Lineage (NCBI taxonomy): Eukaryota > Metazoa > Chordata > Amphibia > Anura > Ranidae > Aquarana > Aquarana catesbeiana. Next base: position 165,046,361 of record NC_133335.1, read on the forward strand.
AAACAGCCGCCGAGGGACCCCAGAAGACGAGGTTCGGGGCCACTCTGTGCAGAACGAGCTGCACAGTGAAGGTAAGTATAACATGTTTGTTATTTTAAAAAAAAAAAAAAAACACCTTTACAAACACTTTAAGGCCTGAAGGATTTAAACACTTAAAGGGGTTGTAAAGGTAATTATTTTTTTTTTTAAAAAATAACAAACATGTTATACTTACCTTTACTGTGCAGCTCGTTCTGCACAGAGTGGCCCCGAACCTGGTCTTCTGGGGTCCCTCGGCGGCTGTTTCAGCTCCTCCCCGCAAGCATTAACCACCTTAATGCGAGCTCCCACATGGTGGTGAGTGCTTGCGGGCGCGCTCCCGTGATACAGCCGGCGGCTATAGCCGCTCGCTGTATCACTCGGCCCCGCCTCCCGGCGCGCCGCGTCATCGGATGTGATTGACAGCAGCGCGAGCCAATGGCTGCGCTGCTTTCAATCCATCCACTGCAGCCAATCAGCGACCAGGCTGAGCTGCAATGAAGATGACGAGAACGAGCAGCGAAGATTCGAGGCGTCAGGTAAGTAAAACGGGGGGCCTGGGGGCGGCGGTATTGTCAAAAGTTTTTTCACCTTAATGCATAGAATGCATTAAGGTGAAAAAATTTTTACCTTTACAACCCCTTTAATCCTTTTTTTAGGCTCTTTTTTAGGGAGAAAGTTAGTTTCAGTTTAGGGCGAATGCTTAAGGCAAGAATACTCAGCTATGCTCCAACAGTCCAAAGCAAGGTCCCTCACCGGTTCTGGCATCTTTTCCCCAGGCGCCAGTCTGTGTCCATCTTGATTGGCTGTTGCAGTCTGACATCACTCCCGTGCTTGTGAATGAATGGGAGTCATTCATTCTGGCACACTGGCACTGCGCTGGACATTGCACGTCTCTTCTGCAATTAACAGCCTGCCTGCTCACAATTTTTTAGTTTTGCCTTTAGTTCCCGTTTAAATAACAACATTGAAGAGGATCTAACCTGCAACTTGATGATCGTTTGTCAAAGCACCGTGTATCATAAACAACTGTCATGTTTTTTTTCTTCATAAAATACTGTTTTTATCTTGTGTATATGCTTTTTTTGCATCTCACACCAGCCTCCTTCAGCTACTTCCTGTCTAGATGCACCGGCATCCTGATAATGACAATGTTGGACTATCTGTGCAACGTCTGTCTACACAGCCCCTTGTAATCTCCACCAGGGGTGCATGTTATGGTGTGACAACACAGAAGCACAACTGGGAAACAGCTGTCACCCCATGAAAGGAAGTGTCTGAACAATGACCTTATGGGCAGGGTCACCAGGAATTATTTTAAATGAAAATCTGCAGATTTAAAATGATTGAAATTATTTTTTAAATGGCATTAACATGTTAAAGCATATATGTGAGATTTTTATTGATTAGGTTCATATCTACTTTAAAGGACAACTATACTCTCATACCCAAAAAATATTGTGCAAAACATCATTTATATTTATGTATGGTCCATTATTCTGCATTATACAAAATTTACATTTGATATAGGATAACATATATACCTGGTGATCCTGCCAGTGACCCCTCAGAGTGTTAGTCCTGAATGGCCTGCATTTAAAGTGGTCACCCTGATCAGCATTGCCAGATATGCTGAGAAGGAGGGTTATCAGCATTGTCACCAATCATCACAGAGCTGGTATCCAATAGTTCACCCTATGATGAACTTTGGTCTGGCACTGGGGCTTTATAAAAGGATAACTAAACCCAAGAACAATATGTATTATATTGCAACATACACTCCTTAGATGTGGTGGCTGCATTGTTTGTATTTTTTTTTCTTTTTAGCTAGGAACATTTTCAGCAAATATACAAGCTGCTTGTTGATCCTGCTAGAAATGCTGCATCATTGTCACTTTCTGTCAGCTGCACAGAAGAATATGTTCTTTTCTAGCTATCCTCTGTAAACTACAATTGCCCTGTCCCCCATATAATGGGGATGAAGAGATATGGATGTGTTTGCAGTCCATATTGGGTGAGCAACCTGACAACCATGACTCCCCTCACAGATACATTGGAGGAATGACGTAGCCACCCAAGGACAGGAAGTGTGGTATATGCAGGATCACTAGGTGAAAAAACAAAAGAAACGTAAATGAATAAAATAAAAAAAGAATGCAGCCACCACACCAAGGACTAGTAAGCTACAATATATTACATTTTTGCTCTTGGGTTTAGATACACTTTAAACAACTAACAACTTTCCTATACACATTTATTGTATATCTAAGCACTTTACACTAAAGCTTCAACTGGGCTTTTAGGACAACTACACTTTTAGATAAGCTGTACTTGGTGGATGGCTCTTCCTTTGGCATACAATCACGGTCCCATTCATAGGATTGAATGGGGATCGCAAGCTACGTGTGTGGCAGGCGGAGACCATTTTGAAGTGAAGATCTCACAAGCAGGGCCACAGGTGAAATAAGCCTCATGTTGGCAAAACTAGCAGCCACATTTCATATGAAACATGACTCTATAACTGCCAGAAATCATACAAAACTGCCAGGCTCACTGACAAATACAACAAAAGGCAATCAGGACCTAACTGTCACATGCCAGATTAGACCAGAACATAAAAGCCAACATCCAATTCCTTGCTACTGGTAAAGGCATTGTTCCTTGGCTCCAATTTCCATTAATGATCTGCGTTTTCTTAAACTTGCTGATGAATTTGATGTAGAATGGGCTCAGATCATAGACGAAAACAATAAATATATTATATAAGTACACTGGCAGTGCTATGCTCTTCACATGAAAGTACTGGCACTCCTAGACCCTACACAGCATGTGAAATGGCCTATGCTCCTATTATACATGGCTCAGCTCATATGTCTGCCACCACTGGCCTTATGTTAAAATCACTGACAAATCACTCTTATCAACAACACTGGGTCAGCCAATGACTCAGGTGATATAATTAAAGGAAAACTCCAGTTCAGAAAATAAAAAAAAAATAAAAAAAGATTTAGCATGTACTGTATAACTAAAATATGGATAGTTTTGCCAAGTTATCTTCTTATATTCATCTTTCATGTAACTTGTTCAAAGCTCTTCCCACAGAACCTGAAGTCAATTAGGTACCATTTGTCATGTCCTAAGGTTGACTACAATAAAAAATGTCATCTTTGGTGAAAAACATATACACCTTGCTGTACGCCTGCACGTACATTTAGAATGTGAGCAAGTGCATTGGCATAGCATATCTAATTATACAGAACAAAAGCAAGTAAGGATGCGCAATAAAATTTGCTAAAATCTATTGCCATCAGTATAGTGGCCCCAAAAGTGTTTTTTTTTTTTCATAAAAACTGGAGTTTTGCTTTAGGTAAATCACCCTTGTCTATTAATTCCTTCATCCCCCTGAGGATTGGACATTACTAGGCAGCTGAATTAAGCTGCACAGCCGTTAATGACACCAATGCCAACTTTTACAGCAACGAACAATGACAGGCACTGCTACTTACTGAGCACACAGCAGGCGGCGCTGTATTAGTGTGCAGATATCCACCACACACTTTCAGTGAACAATTGCCACCAATCTCTGCTGGAACAAATTTAGCAATGTCACAGCTTACATAATGTAGTGCATGTTTCAGCATTGCCAGTGCCAGGTCCCACTAGTTCAGGATTCATACACAAAATGTGAAGAGGGCAGGAACCACCTTCCTGCAAAGGCAGTGGGTGAAAATGTTGAACTTCTTAATGCTGGAGCGTGAAACAAGGTAGGAGATGAAAGCTGGCATGGGGTAGAGTCAGTGATGAGTCCTGAGCGTCTTAATGGGCGTGGGAGCCTCTCTGTGAGAGGTGTCAATGGGGAAAGCAGCAAATCTTAGAGAGAAGAGTCATCACACATCTTGAGCACCCAGCCGACCTTGTCTGTCTCCCACCTCCTGCAGAGAGATACAAGTGTCTGAAACATGGTATGGATGCCTCCTCTTCTGTGCAGGAACCCCAGGGTAATAGCCATCTAAAGAAAAGGAAAGGACATTATATATAAACCAGACAGAAAGAAATCTATAGGATGTGGATATGTAATGTCTGGAATGAAAATGATGGGCAAATAACATGAAATTCTTTGGGTTGGGTAAAAGAAAAGAATACAGAACATTAAAAAAAGACAAATTAGACAAAACTAGATACTGAGCCTTTTGCATGAAAGTGGACCAAGAACCACCACAGCCAAAAAGACTCTCTCTTTCATTTTCTAACCTAAGCTAGAAATATGTAAGGAAGGATCTGATTGGTTGCTAGAGGCAACACAAAAAAGGCCTTTAAATGCTTAAGGCTCATTCTATTCACTACAGTATGACGTGATTAACACAGAAATGTTAATATATAGTCTAAAACTGAACCATGAAAAACACACAATAAAGTACATTCAAGCAAATTAAAAACAAACCTTTTCCATGTCTTTTAAAACTGTAACCCTGACATATATGGGCAGATTTCAAGAAGATTCAATGGCAATAACACAAACATTTTAATTAGAATGACTAAGTTTTTAATCAATAGCTAATAATATCCCATTGATAGCAATCATCAAAAATAATACATTTGCAGAGAATGTCCACTCAACAAGTTGGAACATCATTACAATTATTGTCTCCATTTTTTATCCATTGTTCATAATTCTAGACTTTCACATTTTTAATTGAATCTTTTGAAAAATTGCCCATCTCCAGTCTAAGGATGTATATATATTCTAAATGTATATACATGGACAATATAATGGTTTATAACAATGGGAAAAGTGTGAAGTTTTAGAGGCTCTTTAATAATGACCAGAAATAGCACTGTTTTATTCAAACCATCAAACTATGTCCTACCTAATCTCCAATTGGAATGGGCTGGGGATCCGGAACAGCCACTGCGGATGGGCGGAAGAGAAAGAAACAAAAAGACAGTGGTAGAGAAGAGACTGAAGCAGAAGTAGGCAGATAGGAGAATGGACAACAGAGGTGAGGAAAGCACATATTTAAGCAGACAAGTGGGGCAGCAGCCTTAAAGCTGAACTCCAGGAAAACAAACTCTTGCCTCAAAGTGGGGCTGCAAGGGTTAATGGCTCATTTAGGTCTAGGGGATTTGGGAAAGCACTTTTTACTTACCCGAGCCGTCACTCCTGCAGGCTTCTCGGCACTGCTGGACTGTTTCCTGCAGCCTCTTCTCCCCTGCATTCCAGCAGTCTTTTCTCCCCTGCATTCCAGAAGTCTAAGGTCCTCTGACATCAAGACGGATGCAGGGTCCATAGCACTGCATTGGATGGGAGAATGTCAAAGGACAGTTCATTTCCAGAGCACGGTGGAGCACCACCCGGTCAGGGGAGTAGAGGATCAGATCAGTAAAAATAGGAATTTTGACATACAGTACTTGTAAATTTCACATTTTGGAGAACAGTACAGGACATGTGAGTTGAGTCCTAGACCATGGGTTATATGCCTTAACCTTCAGATGATTGGACTCTTGACAAAAGCTTTGCTGGGAAACCCCCCCCCAGTGTACCCATATAATTTCACAGTAAAGCATTTGAGCACAAAGAAAGGGCACTGTGTGGTAAAGAGCACCTGATGGAGGACACAGAGGGGCAAAGATCGCAACGGCGTCAAGAAGAGCAACTTCTGGCAAAAAGGAGTCCACAAGGTGTGCAAAGCCAAGGTGTTGGATATAGGAACCCTAAAAGCCAAATTAGGACCCACCAGGGCTAGATGTTTTTTGTGATTCTAAATAGAAGTCACAGCAAGAGAAATGGGAACAAGCTGGAGTTCCCTATTGCCACACTAGGTGAGAACAACCTCACATGACAAGTTAGTGGGGGAAGCAATCTGCATGCTCCTGAGAGAAATGGGGCACCCAATCCAATACAGAGGTTGGAATGTAGCTAACTGATAAAAATCAAGGCATTTGAGATACTGGAACATATCTGGGTGGGAGTCATCATTAAAGATGTATGTACAGCAGACAGTGACCAGGCTATAGGCGACCAGCCTGGAGGTTGGTTACTGTAGGTAGAATAGATGTTTTTGGAGCAGCAGGGGATGTGCATTTTTGAGTGGATAAGGGTCTATGTGCAGAATTTTTAAAAGTCCTTGTAATACTCCCTAAGAGGGAAGGCACTGATTACCCTTTGTGATTGCAGCAAGCAAGTAAGTCTAGCAGAGGAAAAAAAAACGGCGAGAGGACAGCAACAGAGCATCTTAGTGTACCTTTTGCTTTAAGTCAGGGGGTCTCCAAACACTCTAAACAAAGGGCCAGTTTACTGTCATTTAGACTTAAAGGGGGTCGGACTGTGGCCATTGGGAGTAGAAATTGCCCTGGCATCAGTTGGAGGAATAGTGTCCAATCTTTGGTGTCAATGGGAGGAATAGTGCCCCATCATTGGTATCAGTGGAGAAATAGAGCCCCATTGTTGGTGTCCTTGGGTGGAATAGATCCCCATTGTTTATGTCAGTTTGAGGAATAGTGCCCCATCATTGATGTCACCACCAGGAATTATGCCCAATTGTTGGTGTCAGTGGAAGGAATAACGTCTTATATTTGTGGGAGGAAAAGTACCGCAAAGGCCGGATAAAGGCGAGGAAAGAGCTGCATCGGGCTGCAGTTTGGAGAACACTGCTTTAAGTCAGAAGATTCTGTAGGATCATCTTCTGTATATGCAAAGAAAGTTATTATTGATTTCTCCACTTTTCCATGGCCTGAGAAAGTGATAAGGCAGCAATGGCCAGTTGCCAAAGCAAAGGGGGAATTCAAAAGAGTCCCCAGATGCCTATCAACCGATTCCTTAAAGGAGGGAATACAATCATCGGAAACAGTAGATTGAGTATGCAAGAATGGCCAGGTCCACAGTTGGAACAGTCCAAATTGTCTTAAAATCCCCTTCCATAGGGTACAAGGCATCAAAATTATCAGGAGGTGGGAATAATCTCTCTGAGTTGGAACAAACATGATATAGGAATAGACTTCTCTGTGCTCAGAAGAATATGTGGGGGAATAATATTACTAGATGGATCAAGAGACTTAAAAGCATTGCTTTCAAGTTCACAGTAGCCAAAATGTGGCGAGAAGCAGAAGTAACTTCACTAGATTCTGGCGGTGAAAAAAATCACCCACAGACTCTGCTAAAAAGTTAGCGCCCCCCCCCCCCCCCTTTAATTCTGCAAATGGACATGCATTAGGCATCTGTAAGGTAGACCAATTTAGGGGTCTGCAGTGATGTCCCTGTGATACCATTCTCCCAACCAAAAGAACTGCTATCACTTGGAAAGGCTCTTGGAGTTTCCTCAGGGCCTGCAGCGGAATCTATGCTGTTTGTCCCATGTGCTACTGCTCCTGATCACCTGCAGTACTCCATATTGAGGATTTACTCATGGAATAGATTCTAACTGAATAAACTAGGCTCAAGTCGAGTTCCTGTGACTGTATTTCTAAGGTATCAGACAACAGGTGAGACGGCAAAGAATCAGCTTACACTGTGAACAGCAGTGGCAGCCAGAACTGTGCAATTTAAGAGTCTTATACGCACTGCATTACTAGCCAGAAAGGAACTTCCATTAGTTAGATGGAAGAAAAGACCGCCAGTTTTAAATAGGTAAATGTTATAACCAGTGGCGGCCGCTCCCTTAGGGGGCGCTGCGCCCCCCTAATCCATGCGCCCGGCCCCTAATCTACATGCAGGGTGTCAGATGCATGGATTTCAATGGGGTTTTTTTTTTTGAAGCACATGATTAGAGCCTGAGGCTCTAATTGGCTTCAAAAAAGGTGGGCTCGAGATGCCCTGAGCCCATCCAGTTGTGTGACAATAGCGAATATTCGCTATTGTCTTCCTGCTTCTCTTCCCGGGCCAGTCAAGCAGCGGGTCTTAAGACCCGATTGGCTGAGAGGAGAAGCAATCGCATTGGCTGTCATGGAGGAAGCCGCAGAGGAGGAGGAGACGCAGGGTGAAGCCACCGTGAAGAATCAAGGACTAGTATGTAAAGCTACAGAGAAACCCTGTCTTTCCTTATCCACATTGCTAGTCCTGTTCAGAGATCAGGCTTTGCCAGTTGCGGTGCACAAACTCCCACAGGGGTCTTCAACGTCTGGGTGCCACGGAAATAGACCACAGCCCTTGGCCTGTATAGTACCTGGCAGCAAACTGTACTCATTGCATTCAGCGCCAAGAAATGCCCATGCAGGATTCAGTGTTCAAAACAAACATTACAGACCAGGTACAATTTCAAAGATGTACTTTGAGGTTAACCGATCATGAAACTGCTAGTAAACCATAAAGCAATAAGCAGTTAGATTTTGACAGAAGTGTCAGTTGAAGAAAGAAGGTAAAATGGAATAAAAAAATCTCTCCAACAACTGAAGGGGTCTAACACCTAAGGACAATAGCAAACAATTGGAACCGCATGGACTTGGCAGGGTTAAATGGGTATACTGGGGGCAGATCCCAACACAGATTTTGCCAGTGTCCAATTACCCGAAGGTAATAGTATATAACCCATGGTTTAAGAATCAACTCCTACCTCCTGTACTGTATAATTAAGATATGCTTTTACTGTCCCCTTGACAGAAACAAGCATTTAACCCTTGTAGTGCAGGTGCAGCCCCACTGAAAGAAGGAGTTTAAGTTTTACTGAAGTTGGACTTTTAAATGAACCTGTGGCCAGGGTAGGGATTAACATGTATTTAAATATCCTTACGAGGCAATCAATGCACTTTGATACTTTATTGACTTCTGTAGCAGCAAGTACTGTAGAGCAAATTATCTCTAACTACCCTGTCAGGTTTTTATCATTCATTCAGTGCCGCCGACCATAGACGGCAGCGCTGATCTGTGTATTCTGATGAAGGAGAGGTTTCCTTGCCGTCAGGATACAATAGCTCAGCAGGAAGGATTCCCCCATCCACTTCACATGTGTGAATGGGGGGATAGGGTCATTTATTTATGTTCAACCCGCAGGTTGAACGAAAAAAAAATGGATAATGTAGAGTATGGGCTGCATTAGACAACACCAATGCTTCTGCCATATACTTTGAGGATGAATTGCTCCAGAGCTCTACAGCTACAGAGATCAGTGAGGTCTGCAGAGATCATTTACCGCTTGTTAAGGATATGTAAATACTTCAATGTCCATAGCCTGGCCACAGGTTCCAATCCAACTGCACTGTGCAAAATCTTTTAGATTTACCAACAACTACACAAGGAAACAAATCAACTAAAACCCAATCAGGTAGGCCTTGCACTACACAATTGTAGATAAAATAAAAGGAAATTATACACACAGAGTGTAACTTGAATGGCCAGTTTAAGAATATTTTCTTTTCTTTATTTGTTCATTTTTATTTTCCATTAATTTACCCATTTATTCTGCTAAATACTAGAAGGGACAACAAGGCAGAAGTCAGAACTCCAGATCGATATTACAGTGTAAATGTTACATTATTAGATGAATAATAGCTGTAAAAGCCATCCAACAGCAGCCGGCTATATCTTATATGAATAGGCGACTGCAAAACCAATCCAACAACTGCTTGCTGTAGAAATCGTATCTTTAGAGTCAAATGTGGCAGACCGAGATAAGGAAGCTCTGAAATATCCACTGTAGTCACCAATAACCATATACTGAATCTCTATTAAATCCAGCTTCAGGATGCCTCACCATTGCTACCAGACACGGCTGGCAACTCCTGAACTTCAAGGGACCCAAGGAGAGGCAACCTATTATGTAACAGGTAAGAGAGGACAAAGTACAAAATATGACTGTCTGATAATTTTGGGTGGATCGGATGACCACTGCTCTGTCTATAGCTATCTTTCAGGACAAATCTTGTTTTTTTAGGATGCTGCAGCACTACACAGGTTGGATTTTCCTGTCATTTTTATTCCCTCCTCTTGCATAAAGTCAATATTGAGGAAGCCAGCCCAGTACACATACATGCGCACATGTGTGATATATGTATTCATGTTTTTCACGCTAATGGAAAGTCTTGAACTTGCATTAAACCACATTTGTTTAGTTTATTACCCTTTAAAGGCTTGCCCTTTCGTTCACGATATTATGATACCTTGACCATTATTAACTTGACTTTTAGATTATATTATTAGTAGCTTGACCTTTATTTTAAAGCATGAGTTAGCTAACCACACATGAAATCAAACTGTCACACCATACAACAATTTTAAGGATTTCCTGAGAATCTGGCTGTTCCTGAAGAGACATCAGAATACTTTTTGCACAGGTATCTTCAGCCCACATCCAGGTGTAAAATTAAATATGAACCTATATTTCAACAGCCTACCGGCCTTACATGCATAATTCGCACATGCCTAAACAAAGGCATTTAATCAAATACATCTGCGATTCCCAAAAAGCATTTTTTAGCTAGTACAGAAGCTCCACAAACTGTTGGGACATTTGTATGTTAAGGCATTCCATGTAAAAGATACCCATGACAGGCAGAAATGACCTTGCAGATCATAAAAGGTGTTGCATAAAAACTGTAATGGTGTGGAAAAGATGGTAGTGACAATTTGAGTTCATGCATTGTGGTCCAACACCATGCTAAAGCTCAATTTATACATCTGTTTACTTGCTAATAGCATGATCAGTTGTTGCAAATTCTTCTACTTACCTCCCAATATAAGGGTGGACTTACTTGGCGAGTGGGCACTGGGATAAGGTAGGTGTTTTGTGGGCGATGATAAATGAACATTTCTAAGCATTTGAAGTGCTTATTACAACTACAACTGGTTGCCAATTGTCCCTATTTGTCACCAGCACGTGTCGGTTGGTAAAAAGATTGTGGCAGGTCCTGGCACTCTGGTGACAAGTTTAAGGGTGGGCATTGTTTCCATTGAGACATCCGACTGTTTTATGACCAGCGTAGCCCCTACAAGATGCATGGCACATAAACTTGTCTCATCTAAATGAAAAGCATGGCCTCAATTAGTTCTTCAGTATAATGATATAGTTCTATGCACAGAGTGGATCTCACAAAATACTATTTATAGCGAAATGTCTGTATCTGTATAATTGTCCTGTGTATTCATCTCTGTATTGTATGCAAGCTAAGCAAGTCTATAATAAAAGTTTCTTTTAATAACTCTCCTTCCTGGCAACACATTATAACCTTTTCTTTGGTCTTCTGTTGCTCTGTTCAGCCACAGATGCATGGAAAGAAACCCCATGTATGCATGAGTCACTTTACTTGGAGCTTAAACACTCCCACAGTGACAATGCAGGTCCCATCCCTAAGCATCAGCACTATCACATAATGATAAGGCAAGTGAATAATCAGCTTCATACTTGGAAGTATGGGGGGGGATTTATCAAAACTGGAGAAGCATGGCAACGAATCAGCTTCTAGCCTCAGCTTGTTCAGATAAGCTTTAAAACGAAAGATAGAAGCCAAGTGGTTGCCATGCAGAGCGGATCTAGATCCTGGTTCATCCAGTTATGATAAATTTCCCTCCAGGTATTTTTTTTTTTTGCTCACAAAAGCTAAAAATTGAAGGGCCTTTGGGAGCGAAGGAAAAGTTAGAAAGTGATAGTAAGGAAGAAGAAATTCAAGTAAACCTGCACATTGCCGTACCTTGGCAAACCACAGGTAAGCGGAACTCAACCCATTGATTTAATGGTTTTCTAACAGTTACATTCAAGGCATGTCGTGAATGATAACTATTTAACCAAACTGTCATGCCATTAAATGACTGGTGTCACAACTGATCACATGTGCAGCACCTTGCCAACTGCAGATCAAACAGAGGCTAAGATGTCACCTCCTTTGGCTATAATGGATAGGAGGGTTTAGTTCCACTTTAATTACTTTTTATCTCAATGGGACTCATGTATCAGTGTGACGCAAGAACTGCCTTTTATGGAAAAAAGTCTGGCATTTTGCTTCTCAGCCAACTTTATGATAATGATGTTTTGCAATCATTTGATAAGTTGGCAGTGAAGCATCATTTGTCCAATAAATTATTTTTTCTATATTTACAGTTACGGCATGCTTTGCAGAGTCAAGCAAAGGCCTTTCTATTAAAATATAATCCTTCATCAGTTCTAGCTTTGGCAGTATCTGTAAGAGGTGTTAAACAGGGACTCATAGGAAGTATATATTCTTCTACAACCCCTGGCAAAAATTATGGAATCACCAGTCCCTGAGGATGTTCCTTCAGTGGTTTATTGTTGTAGAAAAAAAGCAGATCACAGACATGCCCAAAAACTAAAGGCATTTCAAATGGCAACTTTCTGGCTTTAAGAAACACTAAAAGAAATCAAGAAAAATAATTGTGGTGGCCAGTAACACTTAGATTTATAGAACAAGCACAGGGAATAAATTATGGAATCACTCAACTCTGAGGAAAAAATTATGGAATCATGAAAAACAAACAAACAAAATAACACTCCAACATATTACTAGTACTTTGTTGCACCACCTCTGGCTTTTATAACAATATGCTTGCAGTCTCTGAGGCATTGACTTAATGAGTGATAAACAGTACTCTTCATCAATCTGGCTCCAGCCTTCTCTGATTGCTGTTGCCAAATCATCTTTGCAGGTTGGAGCCTTGTCATGGACCATTTTCTTTAACTTCCACCACAGATTTTCAATTGGATTGAGATCTGGACTGTTTGCAGGCCATGACATTGACCTTATGTGTCTTTCTTCAAGGAATTTTTTCACAGTTTTTGCTCTATGGCAAGATGCATTATCATCTTGATAAATGATTTCATCATCCCCAAACATCCTTTCAATAGATGGGATAAGAAAAGTGTCCAAAATTTCAATGTAAACCTGTGCATTTATTGAAGATTTAATGACAGCCATCTCTCCAGTGCCTTTACCTGACATGCAGCCCCATATCATAATTGACTGTGGAAATTTGCATGTTTTCTTCAGACAGTCGTCTGCATAAATCTCATTGGAATGGCACCAAACAAAAGTTCCAGCATCATCACCTTGCCCAATGCAGATTCGAGATTCATCACTGAATATGACTTTCATCCAATCATCCACAGTCCACGATTGCCTTTCCTTAGCCCATTGTAACCTGTTTTTTTGTGTTTAGGTGTTAGAGATGGCTTTCTTTTAGCTTTTCTGTATGTAAATCCCATTTCCTTTAGGCGGTTTCTTACAGTTCGGTCACAGATGTTGACTCCAGTTTCCTCCCATTTGTTCCTCATTTGTTTTGTTGTACATTTTCTGTTTTCAAGGCATATTGCTTTAAGTTTTCTGTCTTGACGCTTTGATTTCTTCCTTGGTCTACCAGTATGCTTGCCTTTAACCACCTTCCCATGTTGTTTGTATTTGGTCCATGTTTTAGACACAGCCGATTGTGAACAACCAACATCTTGTGCAACACTGCGTGATGATTTACCCTCTTTAAGGAGTTTGATAATCCTCTCCTTTTTTTCAATTGACATCTCTGGTGTTGGAGCCATGCTTCATGTCAGTCCACTTGTTGCAACAGCTCTCCAAGGTGTGATCACTCCTTTTTACCTACATACTAACAAGCAGATTTAATCTGATGCAGGCGTTAGTGTTTGTAATTAAAATTTACAGGGTGATTCCATAATTTTTTCCTCAGAATTAAGTGATTCCATAATGTATTACCTGTGCTTGTTCTATAAATCTAACTGTTACTGGCCACCACAATTATTTTTCTTGATTTCTTTTAGTGTTTCTTAAAGCCAGAAAGTTGCCATTTGAAAAGCCTTTAGTTTTTGGCCATGTCTGTGATCTGCTTTTTTTCTACAACAATAAACAACTGAAGGAACATCCTCAGGGACTGGTGATTCCATAATTTTTGCCAGGGGTTGTATACAAATGATAACTAGAACTAATTCACAAGAGGGTAGTTTTGGACGGTGGAATAGAGATCTAGAGACACTTTGTGATGAGGAGTGGGGTCAAGCCTTAAAAAAATTATTTAGGGTATCCTTATCCTCCTCACAGTGTTTGACTTATTTATCATTCATAGAGTCTATTATACTCCTCCAAAACTGCACTCTTGGGGTAAAGCAAATACACCAAATTGTCCAAGATGTACAACTGGCACAGGCACACTTATGCATATGTTGTGGCGATGTCCAAAATTGCACCGCTAGTGGAAGGGTGTATTTGATACTCTAAATTCCCTGTGTTTTACACAAGTACAGCTTGATTCAAAAATTGCCCTGCTAGGGATTATACCTGAAGATACCCTCCCAGTTGAAATGCACGTGATGTGGCTGAGAACTATGTATATGGCTCGCAAACTTATATTACAAAAATAGATATCAAATTACCCACAAACGATAGATCAATGGATCAAAGCAACTAATCTTAATTTAAGAGGAGAACTGACATATAAACATAGGAGGTGCCCTAAAAAATGTGTAAAAATTTGGCAATGTTGGTTTCCAACTTACCTAAGAAGTCAGCGGAGTATATTGATGATAATATGGAAAGTTAATTTTGAGACAGAATTCTGGATGGAAATAATTAAATGTGAATATATGTAGTATCTACGGTAGTAATGTGTTGAAGGGGTATAAGTAACGAGTGAAATATAGTTTGGTGAGCGCAGATATGGAGGTTTTTTTTTGGTTTTTATTATTTGTGGGTGGGATTTGGCTGGGTAATGTTTTAAAATGTTTTATGTGTTTTTCTTTTATGTTGCATAATGAAAAAAACCTCAATAAAAATTATTTGATAAAAAAAAAAAAAAAAACTGCCTTTACAACCCCTAACATTCAACCTTTCATTCCCCAACTGTCATGTCCCAGTGCAGGTTAGAATCAGATTTTAGGCTTGATTCACCAAGTTATAACACAAGTGTTATCTGTCATAAGGATCAAAATTTTCAGGACAAACAGTTGTTTATAAGTGAAATGAGTCAGCTATCTTTGCAGCACCATAAATAGCTTGTCCCGCCATGTCTTGCCTCATGCAGCAGAAGCCTGTTAAGGGGTCCTATGCTTTAAAGCCCCAGTAGCGCAGAAAGCCCAAAGGGTGCTGCAATATTATTGTAGGGACATGCCAATGTACACGTTGGGCAGCAGGGTCAGGCCGAGCAGGAAGCAGTGAGCACAGCTGACACATAGTGAACATGAACTTTTACAGCAGTTAAGTGACACGTGAGTTATAGAGACAGGAAAAGCAAATATAGTATAAAATACACAAACTGTGAAAAGGAGAAAAGAAAGTGACTAGATGAGGAAAAACTGGAAGGAAAGCAACTTAAAACTTGAAAGTGGAAAAAGCATTGCCTGGACTGAGGGTCTGAAGGATTATTCTTTTTCCCTTAACTACCATATTCTCACATTCTGCACTAGACACAGGAAAGGAAAAACTGGAATGGTTGGAATGAACAGCAAGAATCATCCTTCCTTAGGACACTTTTTATAAGGTCTATAGTGTTGGGGAAATGCAGAGTGGGCATATGAACAATTGGTGAAGAGAAGCACAAAATAATTAAAGGGACCTCTGGAGATAGAAATATGAAAGCTGCCATTGATGACTTGTTCTTAAAGCAGTACTCAACTCCCCCAAACTGCCAAGCATTTTTGACCTATATTCCTGGGTTCTCTTCTGAACACATTCCCACCCACACCCCTTAAACGTTTAGGGCAGTATGGGCAGTATACGTCCAGGGACAAATGCTCAAAATACAAGCAGTCTGTGTTCCAAGTATTTGTCCCTGGACAGCCCATCTGTGCCCTCCGCCCACAGCAAAACACCAGAGGCTCATTCAGCAGGGCTAAATGCTCAGTGTGCCTAAGACCTAAAAATACCTATGGGTATACGCTGGGAGAAAAGAAGTAGAAGTGTGCCAACCTGAGGTCTTCAGTATAAAACAAATACAAGTAGATGGACTCAGAATATGACATAGGTAAATACCAAGCAGACAGGAGGCCAATCATTCATTTAGGAGACTTAAAGTGAGCAGAGTGCTCTGCTGTTTAAAGGAGACATGTCACAGATATAAATATCAGAGATGCCATTGCTAATCTCCTGAGCTGCCTGCCTGACTGTCATGCTCATCCACTGACTTTAAAGGCACAGTTTAAAGATAAGCTTTGAGATTCAAACAGTAGACATGGCCTTTGAATTTCTTATTTAGTGCTCCAATTCACTCCAGTCCCTTTTTCAATGATCTAGGAATCCTATTTGTTTACCAGTTTGAAATGCAGGCGTAGTATTTTCAAACACACTCAGGCCGGGTTCACACTGCTCTGACATGCCATTCCAACTTTGCCCTGCGACTTCATGGGACTTTAATGAATGGAATCCGACCATACGAGGCCTTTTGAGTCTGGTATGAATCTTGAGGGAGAACCCCATACCCAAATTTTTCTTGACCTGCCGGGCTGCATGCTCGGACAAGGGTCTGGTATGGATTCTGGGGGGGACCCCGCGCTGTTTTTTTTTTTTTGGTGTGAGGTTCCCCCTCAAGATCCTCAGAGCACAAGTCACATGCCACAAGTGATGATAATGACCGGACTTGGATGCGACTTACATTCAAATCAATGGGCTGAAATCGTGCTCAAGTCGGACAGGAACCTTTTTCAAAGTCGGACCAGTTAAGACAGGTCTCATTAGGAACAATTTATTTTGACATGTCATGCAACTTATGCTCTCGAAGTCGGAGCAAATGTCGGACCAGTGTGAACCAGCCCTCATTCAGATGCATTCAAGGTCACTCATCTGTTCCTAACTACAGGTAACCACTGAGTGTGCAGATATATGCAAATAACGATGATTCCTTACAGCCTGTCAGTTCATTATACAAGCTGAGCAGCTGCAACTGATCACATTCACCTGTGATGCGGTGCTGGAATCTGCTGTCTCAGATGATCGCCCGTGTGAAGAAGGCCTACCTGTCATTCATATACAATATAGAAAACCAGAAATTAACTGTCAGCGCTAGTTAATTTGGCAAAGCCGCCAGTCACATTCAAATTTGCTTTGGAAGATTGAACCTGATCAGTGAAACATCAAATAGAGAGAGAAATGTAAAGGTGTCAGTAAGCAGACCCACCCATATGTGAGATCTTTGAAATCTGGTTGCATTGGATCACTTGGAAAGTATGACAATTGCTGCCTGTTAAATCCCAAGCTTAGGTAAAAAAAAATAAAAAATATTCAGCATTATATTTTAGCATATTTAGTGAGGATTTGGCGAGGGATAAGTGTTTCTTGTGCTGTTGCCAACTGTCCTAGTTGAAATCCGAAACTCTCCAGACCCCCATACTAGTACCCTATTAATACGAACCACTGGACCTGTCATATGCATCAAGAGGGCTGACTATGCCTGTCCTTTCCACCTTGCTCCTCCATTCATAGAAGCTCTATTATAGTTTCCATGAATGAAAATTTAGGAGGCAGATATTTCATTCATAGTTACATAGTTGGCAAGGTTGAAAAAAGTCCACCCAGTCCAACCTGTGTGTGTGCGCTTTTATGTCAATATTACATTGTATATCCCTGTATGTTGTGAACGTTTAGGTGCCTATCTAATAGTTTTTTGAAATTATCGATGCTCCCTGCTGAAACCACTGCTTGTGCAATAGAATTCCACATCCTTACCGCTCTTAAAGTAAAGAACCCTCTACGCAGTTTAAGGTTAAACCACTTTTCTGCTAATTTTAGTGAATGGCCACGAGTCTTTTAAAATGCCCTATCACTGAAAAGTTTTACCCCTATTGTGGGGTCACCAGTATGGTATTTGTACACTGAAATATCCCCTCTCAAGCATCTCTTCTATAGAGAGAATAAGTTCAGTGCTTGTAATCTTTCCTCATAACTAGGATCCTCCAGTCCCTTTATTAGCTTTGTTGCCCTTCTCTGGGCTCTCTCCAGTTCCAGCACATCTTTCCTGAGGACTGGTGCACAGAACTGTACCGTATACTCCAGGTGCAGCCAGACCAGAGTCTTGTAGAGTGGGAGAATTATCATTTTATCTCTAGAGTTAATTCCCTTTTAAATGCATGCCAATATTGTATGGGCTTTGCTTGCAGCATTCCATTGCTGAGCCTGTCATCTACTAGGACACCCAGGTCCTTTTCCATCCTAGATTCCCCCAGAGGTTCTCCCTCTAGTGAGTAGATTGCATTTCTGTTTTTGCCACCCAAATGCATTATTTTACATTTTTCTACATTAAACCTAATTTGCCATGTAGTTGCCCACCCCATTCATTTGTTCAGATCTTCTTGCAAGGTTTCCACATCCTGCAGAGAAGCTATTGCCCTGCTTAACTTAGTATCATCCGCAAATACTGAGATCGAGCTTTTTATCCCATCATCCAGATCATTTATGAACAAATTACATAGTATGGGTCCCAGGATAGAACCCTGGGGGACCCCACTCTTCACACCGGACCATTCCGAGTACTCATCATTTATCAATACCCTCTGAACTCGCCCCGGTAGCCAGTTTTAAATCCATGTACTCACCCTTTGGTCCATGGCGACAGACCTTAGTTTGTACAGTAAACGTTTATGAGGAACTGTATCCAATGCTTTTGCAAAATCCAGATACACCACATCTATGGGCCTACTTTTAGCTAGATGGCAGCTCATCGCCTCATAGAAGGTTAATAGATTGGTTTGGCAAGAACGATTCTTCATGAATCCATGCTGATTACTGCTAATGATACCGTTTTCATTACTAAAATCTTGTATATAGTCCCTTATCATCCCCTCCAAGAGCTTGCAAACTATTGACGTTAAGCTAACTGGTCTGTAGTTCCCATGGATATATCTTGGTCCTTTTTTAAATATTGGTGCTACATTGGCTTTTCTCCAATCAGTTGGTACCAAACCAGTCAGTAGACTGTAAAAAATTAGGAACAATGGTCTGGCAATTACTTGACAGAGTTCCTTAAGGACCCTCGGGTGCAAGTCATGTGGTCCCGGTGACTTATATTAAGTTTTTCATGTCTATTCATAATTCTATCCTCTGTTAGCCATGAGGATAAACCTTGTAGTTTTGGTTACTGAAGCCCTCTTTCCTCTTGAAGACTGAGGAGAAGAATACATTCAAAACCTTCGCCATCTCTCCATCCTTTGTAACCAGATTCCCTTCATCATTCTTTATGGGTGTCAGAGGAATAACAGAAACTTTGTTTGCCAGTACCGGCATTTCCCTGTACGCCTGCGTGGCAGAATGGCTAATAGGCGTACGCGGGTACGCAATTCAGCACACCACGTCACGGCGTAACGGCGCACATAGACGTGCAAGTTAGCGGACGGCGAAACGGCGTAAGCACGTACGCATGTACGCATCTTAGCCGCACACGTGGGTTCCCCTATTAGCCCTATAAAAGGCAGCCCAGCTCTCTGGCTTATTGCTGGTTTGTCATTTCAGCTTCTGTGTTCCTGTTCCTTGTTCTACTATTGACTCCTGCCTGTTGTGACCCGGATTTCCTTGACCATCCTTGAACTTCTCCTGCACCTTGACCTCGGCTTGCTTAAACGGATTCCTCTTCAGTCTGCTCCAGTGTTTGACCCCCGGCTTCTCTTTAAGGACTTTGCTACTGCCTGCTCCAGTGTTTGACCCCCGGCCTGTCTTGGACTCTCCTATTGATTGATTCCTGTGTATGACCTTGGCTTGTTTAAACGGACTTCCTTCCTACCGGCTTGCTGTGTTTGACCCCCTGGCTTCTCTACATACTTGTTCCAGTTATCTACTTCAGGTCCAAGGTGTTGGAGCCCCAGTCTGATTCCTCTGCTGATCACCGTCCGGGTGTACCCTGCACGGACTACTACCAGACAGAAGTTCAACACGCAGGCTCCTACTAGTGCCTGGCGACCCATGCCTCTCTGTGCCCGATACCCTCTGTACCACCTCCAGGGGTATAGCGCACTCAGCTGCAAGGGGAGCCGCTCTCAGCATCTCGGCCCTGGTGAGTACCCTGACAGTACAAACCAGCCATGTCAGAGGCCGACAGAGCTGGTTCTCCCCTTGAGGCACTCTGTCAGCAGGTGACAGCTCTTACTCAGGCTGTCCAAAGACTTCAAGATGGCTACTTCCAAATTGAGGGCCGTCTCCAGCACCTGATGTCTGCTCCAGCTCCTTCAGATGCAGCCTCAGCCAGCGGGGTGGCCTCCCCTCAAGGTCAAGTCACCCCAGCATCTTTAGTTGTAACGACTCTCCCTGAACCCAGAGTCCCCACTCCGGAACGTTTTTCTGGAAACCGGAAGAAATTTAGAGCTTTTAAAAATGCTTGCCTACTGTATCTAGCTCTTCAACCCAGGACTTTCCATGCAGAATCCATAAAAGTGGGATTCATTATTTCACTACTATCTGAAGAACCACAATCTTGGGCTCATAATCTTCTTGAACAGAAGAGTCCTTTATTAGACTCAGTTGAAACTTTCTTTGCCGCTATGGCTCAGTTATATGATGACCCGCAACGCACAGCTACTGCTGAATCCATTCTGCACACCCTTACCCAAGGAAAAAGACCAGTAGAGGATTACACCGTGGAATTTCGTAAATGGTCTGGAGACACCACCTGGAATGAGGCCGCCCTTAAATACCAGTACCGTCAGGGCCTCTCCGAAACACTTAAAGACGAATTGGCACGAGTGGATACCCCCGACTCTTTGGAAGATCTGATCCAACTCGCCACTAAGCTCGACAGACGCCTGCGGGAGCGTCGCTCTGAACGCTTCCAGTCTTCCCGGCCTACCTGGATGTTACCCCGGGTTCCTCCAGTTCCTGTGCCTATCGCGGGTCCCTCAGCTTCTGCTGACAGTGAGCCCATGCAACTGGGACTGGTCCGGTCCCCACTCACTCCTGATGAGAGACTGCGACGGTGTCAAGCCAATCTTTGCCTCTACTGCGGAGAAGCTGGCCATTTCCTTCGTAACTGCCCTGTGAGACCCAGTAAGTACCGCTTACGGCATGCTATGAACTTTCAAGTTGCTGACTCAACCCAGTCTCACCTTATCCTACCGGTCTCATTACAGGTGGCGGAAGAGGGAATTCGACTGCTGGCTATCGTTGACTCCGGAGCATGCAGCTGTTTCCTGGATGCATCTCTTGCCCAAAGTCTGCACATCCCTCTTCAAGATAAAAAACAGCTCCTTCAGATTTACCTGGCAGACGGGTCTCTACCCAACTCAGGACCCATCACTCAAGAAACCAAGCCCATTCTTGTCTCTACAGACTCTGGTCATCAGGAATTTCTTTGTTTCAACATCATCAACTCACCCATGTTTCCCATTATCTTGGGGTTCCCGTGGCTAATGGCACACGACCCTCAGATCCTTTGGAGTAAAAAAGAAATTCTCTTCTCTTCAGCATACTGCTCCCAGCATTGTTTTGTGCCAACCTCTAATAAGACTGTCCCCTGTTTGACCGTACAACCAGTGCCAGATACGCTTACACATGTCCCTGCAGCATATCACAAATTCCTGGACGTTTTTGATAAAAAGAAGGCCGATAGTTTACCACCTCATCGGCATTATGATTGCCCCATCGATCTGTTGCCCGGCTCCGAGATTCCGTTTGGCCGAATTTTTCCCTTGTCGGAGACCGAGTTGGAAGCTCTCCGCCTCTACATTGATGAAAACCTTGAAAAAGGATTTATCCGTCCTTCTTCCTCCCCAGCAGGGGCTGGTATCTTTTTTGTCGAGAAAAAGGATGGATCTCTCAGACCATGCATAGACTATAGAGAACTTAATAAAATCACCATCAAAAATCGATACCCACTTCCCCTCATTCCTGAACTGTTCCAGCGGTTTCGATCTGCCCAAATATTTACCAAATTGGATTTACGAGGGGCATACAATCTTGTTCGGATACGTGCTGGGGACGAATGGAAGACAGCCTTCAGGTCCAGATTCGGTCACTTTGAGTATCTGGTGATGCCGTTTGGGCTCTGTAATGCCCCAGCTACATTCCAGCATCTAGTCAATGATATTTTCCGGGAATTCCTAGATAACTTTGTCATTGTCTATCTTGACGATATTTTGATTTTCTCTACCACTTTAGAATTACATCGAGACCATGTCAAGAAAGTCCTCTCAGTTCTCAGAAAACACGGCCTGTTCCTAAAAGGAGAGAAGTGTGAATTTGAAAAGACTACCATCCAGTTCCTTGGCTTCATCATCACTACTGAAGGGGTAGCCATGGATCCACAAAAAGTTAAAGCCATCCAGGAGTGGCCGGCCCCCTCAGACAAAAAAGGAGTCCAGCGATTTATCGGCTTTGCCAATTTTTATCGCAGGTTTATTAGGGGGTTCTCCTCAATTATCTCTCCCATCACTCAATTAACTCATCAACAAATCAAATTCCGATGGTCCCAGGAAGCTCAAGATGCCTTTGCCAAACTAAAGAATCTATTCACGTCAGCTCCCATACTTCAGCATCCGGATCCCACTCTACCTTATGTACTTGAAGTTGATGCCTCAGAATCCGCCACAGGAGCCATCTTGTCTCAGAGAAGTGGTATTAAGGCACTTCTCCATCCAGTAGCCTTTGCCTCCCGCAAACTAAGTCCTCCAGAGAAAAATTATAATGTTGGTGACCGGGAATTATTAGCCATAAAAACTGCCCTTGAGGAATGGAGATACTTACTGGAGGGTGCGTCCCAGCCCATCATGATCTTCACGGACCACAAGAACCTGGAGTATCTCCGAACAGCCAAACGTCTTAGGCCCCGACAAGCCCGATGGGCATTATTCTTCTCCAGGTTCAATTTCCATATCTCCTATCGACCTGGGTCAAAAAATGGGAAGGCAGACGCACTTTCCCGTATGTTTCCAGAGGCCAATGAGTCAACAGAACCTGAAACCATCCTGTCCTCTCACAATTTTCTTCATCTCATTCAACCTAACCTTCAATCTGCTATTGAACAGGCCTCTAGGCAATGCACGGAATCCGAGATATCCTCCTTAGAAAAAAGAGATGGTTTGCTGTGGGCCCAGGACAAGGTTTTTGTCCCCTCCTCTGTAAGGCTTAGAATTTTACAGACTTTCCATGATCACAAAATGGCAGGACATTTCGGAGTACGGAAGACTTCTGAATTAGTTCACCGCTCTTTCTGGTGGCCGGGTTGGAGGCAAGACTGTAAAAAGTATGTTCAATCCTGCATTACCTGCCAACGCAGCAAAGGGTCAAACACTAAAGCTTGGGGCCTCCTTAGACCCCTATCTATCCCTGAAAGACCTTGGAGTGAGGTTTCTTTGGACTTCATTGTTGATCTACCTCCCTCTGAAAATTTTTCCACCATCTTAGTAGTGGTGGATCGCCTCTCAAAGATGGCACACTTTCTACCGATGATTGGTACCCCTTCTGCTTTGGCTACAGCAAATGTTTTTATTAAAGAAATAATAAGACTCCATGGCGTTCCCCACAACATCACCTCTGATAGAGGAATTCAATTTACCTCAAAATTCTGGAAAGACCTTTGTAAATCCCTGGAGATCAAAACCTCCTTTTCTTCAGCATACCATCCCCAAAGCAACGGCCAAACAGAAAGGACAAATCAGACCTTGGAGCAATATCTCCGTTGTTTCTGCTCTAGCTCTCAGGATAATTGGTCAACCCTTCTCCCCTGTGCGGAGTTCGCCTATAATAATGCCACACACTCTGCCACCAATCAGACGCCTTTTTGGGCCAACTATGGGTTCCACCCATCTTTTCTGCCAAACTCCATTCCAGAAGTCACAACCCCCGCAGTTCAAGATCGAGTAAATCTCATCCAATCTAATTTTTTACAGATCCAAAAGGCCATGAAGGAAGCTCAAGACAGCTATAAGGAATATTACAACAAAGGGAGAAGGAACAATCCGGAATTTAAGGTTGGGGATAAGGTTTGGCTATCTGCTGTCAATCTTAGATTACCCTGTCCCTCACGTAAACTTGGCCCAAAATTCATTGGTCCTTTTGAAGTAAAAAGGGTAATTAATCCTGTGGCCTTCGAACTAACCTTACCCAGTACTCTAAGAATCCATCCAGTGTTCCATGCATCCCTACTAAAACCAGTAGTTCCCAATTCTTTTTCAGGAAGGGAGGAACCTCCACCTCCACCAGTGGAGGTAGAGGGTGAAGAAGAATTTGAGGTGGAAGCAATTATGGACTGTAGAAAGAGGGGTAGGCAGACTCAGTATCTGGTGAAATGGAAAGGGTACCCACCGGAAGATAACTCCTGGGAACCTGCCAGTAATATACACGCACCTCGTTTGGTTCAGAATTTTCACAGACGACACCCAGGGATATTAGCCAGGTTGGGCATCCGGAGGTTGCCCCTCGGGGGGGGGCACTGTCGGAGGAATAACAGAAACTTTGTTTGCCAGTACCGGCATTTCCCTGTACGCCTGCGTGGCAGAATGGCTAATAGGCGTACGCGGGTACGCAATTCAGCACACCACGTCACGGCGTAACGGCGCACATAGACGTGCAAGTTAGCGGACAGCGAAACGGCGTAAGCACGTACGCATCTTAGCCGCACACGTGGGTTCCCCTATTAGCCCTATAAAAGGCAGCCCAGCTCTCTGGCTTATTGCTGGTTTGTCATTTCAGCTTCTGTGTTCCTGTTCCTTGTTCTACTATTGACTCCTGCCTGTTGTGACCCGGATTTCCTTGACCATCCTTGAACTTCTCCTGCACCTTGACCTCGGCTTGCTTAAACGGATTCCTCTTCAGTCTGCTCCAGTGTTTGACCCCCGGCTTCTCTTTAAGGACTTTGCTACTGCCTGCTCCAGTGTTTGACCCCCGGCCTGTCTTGGACTCTCCTATTGATTGATTCCTGTGTATGACCTTGGCTTGTTTAAACGGACTTCCTTCCTACCGGCTTGCTGTGTTTGACCCCCTGGCTTCTCTACATACTTGTTCCAGTTATCTACTTCAGGTCCAAGGTGTTGGAGCCCCAGTCTGATTCCTCTGCTGATCACCGTCCGGGTGTACCCTGCACGGACTACTACCAGACAGAAGTTCAACACGCAGGCTCCTACTAGTGCCTGGCGACCCGTGCCTCTCTGTGCCCGATACCCTCTGTACCACCTCCAGGGGTATAGCGCACTCAGCTGCAAGGGGAGCCGCTCTCAGCATCTCGGCCCTGGTGAGTACCCTGACAATGGGGCCAATATGATCTGTCTTCCCCCTTTATTCTTAATGTACTTAAAGAATTTCTTGGGATTTTTTTTACTCTCCTCCGCTATGTGCCTTTCGTGTTCTATCTTAGCCGCCCTGATTGCGCCCTAAGGCCTCATACACACAGACGTTTTAAAAAAACGGGCTGTAAAGTTAGAAACAACGCCTGGAAAAAAAGCAGCGTTAAAAACGTGATTTTATTAGCATTTTGATTTGGCGTCAGTGTGCGTTTAACGTCTTTTGTAAGAGTTAACGCTAAGGTGCGTTTTTTTTAAAAAAACATCCCCCTGCTATTTTCCACTCCCAAATTACCCACATAAACATTTTTACAGCTTAAAAACGCTGACGCTAAAAAACGTCAGTATAGTGCTAATGCGCGTTTATGAGCTTTTTTCGGCGTCAACACAGCTCTAGCACTGGAGCCTCAGAACGCACTGGTCCTTGTTTTTTTTTGGAGCTTAAAAATGACCATGCCTGTTACAGCTCAAAAACGCCATGGTGTGTATAAGCCCATTGAATAACATGGAGTGGCGTT
Organism: Aquarana catesbeiana; assembly: GCF_042186555.1. Classification (NCBI taxonomy): domain Eukaryota; kingdom Metazoa; phylum Chordata; class Amphibia; order Anura; family Ranidae; genus Aquarana; species Aquarana catesbeiana. The sequence goes on from NC_133335.1 coordinate 165,072,027, forward strand.
CTTAAGCAGCAAAAAAAGCTCAAAAAAGCCGCTGTTAAAACGTCCGTGTGTATGAGGCCTTACATTTCTTATTGCATTCTTTGTACAGTTGGAATGCTGATATGACCCCTCAGCCTTGTATTTTTTGAAGGCCTTCTCCTTTGCTTTTATATGCATTTTTACGTTGGAGTTAGGCCACCCAGGACTTTTATTAGCGCTTTTAAATTTTATTACCCACTAGGATGCACTGGCCAATACCCTTATTTAATATGCTCCTAAAGCACACCCATTTTTCCTCCGTGTTCTTTATTCCTAGGATTTTATCCCATTTAATATCTTCTAGCAGGGAGCGAAGTTTATGGACGTTGGCTCTTTTGAAATTCAGTGTCTTTGTATTCCCCTTGTGTTTCCTACTTGTGTGATTTATACTGAAACTAATAGACCTGTGATCGCCGTTTCCTAAAATGCACCTTATTTCCACATCTGTGATCGGGTCTGTATTGTTAGCAATCAGTAAGTCTAGTAACGCATTGTTTCTTGTTGGTGCATTTACCATCTGACCCATGAAATTGTCCTGCAAGATATTTAGGAAATGGCAAGAATTAAACGAATGTGCGGTTCCTTCTGCCCAGTCTATGTTTGGATAATTAAAATCCCCCATTATAATGACACTTCCCATCCTTGCCGCCTTTCCAAGCTGTGATAGAAGGTCCGCCTCCCCCTCCTCCCTCTGGTTAGGGGGCCTATACCATACTCCCAGTAATACTTTCCCCTTGGTTTCCTCCCTTTGTAGCTCTACCCATAAGGATTCCACCTCCTCCCTTGCTCCATTAGTGATGTAGTCCCTCACATTCACCTGTACATTGTTTTTGTTATACAGGCACAGACCCCCCCTTTTACCCTCCCTATCTCTGCAATATAGGGAATACCCTTGAATGGTTGCCAGCCAATCATGAGAGCTGTTGAACCAAGTCTCTGAAATTCCCACAAAATCTAAATACTCCTCATACAATAGCAGCACTATTTCTCCCATCTTGTCCGCCAGACTCCTGGCATTGGTGAACAAGTCTCGTAGTTGTGTTTGGACGCATGCTATCTCCTTATTGGGTGTTCTGAGGTTGCAATTAGGACTTGTCACTATACTTACTACGGGTTTAGGTGCTTTAGTCAACCTACCAGCAATGCCCCCAATACTACCCACTGAAATTTGTTCCACGTTGGCTATCTCTATATCTGGACCCCCCCCCCCGTCGCCTAGTTTAAAAGCCCCTCTAACTTTTTGGTCATCTTCTCTCCCAGCCGATCTGCACCGTCCCAATTTAGGTGCAGTCCGTCACCTGCTAAAGAGCTGGTAACCGACTAAGAAGTCGGCCCAGTTCTCCAGGAACCCAAAGCCCTCCTTTCTACACCAGCTCTTCAGCCACTTGTTTACTTCCCTAATCTCCCACTGTCTTTCTGGTGTGGCTTGAGGTACCAATAGTATTTCTGAAAATACTACCTTGGAGGTTCTATTCCTCAATTTAGCTCCTAAATCCCTAAAATCGTTTTTTAGGACATTCCATCTTCCTCTGACTGTCATTGGTGCCAACGTGTACCATGACAGCCGGGTCTTCCCCAGCCCCCCCAGTAATCTGTCCACCAGATCCATGATGTGCCAAACCCGAGCGCCTGGCAGACAACATACAGTTCGGCACTTCAGGTCTTTGTGAAAGATTGCCCTCTCTGTCCTTCTGGGAATTGAGTCCCCTACCACCAAAATCTGTCTTTTCTTTTCCTTGACTTTACCCTCGTTGGAAGAGTTCTTTCCCTGGCAGCTAGGGGCATCACTCTGCTCCAACAATGCTGGTCCCTGACTGGTTTCACCAATGTCACTCAACGGGGCGTACTTATTGGAATGTTCCAGTTCAGGATTGGTCTCCCTGACTACCCTTCCTGATTGTCACCCATCTACTCTTCTCTGGTGCCTGCACCTCTTTGTCACCTCCCGCCTCTGTGCTTGCCCTTGCTGGCACCTGCCGGGTATGATCCCAACTCTCCTTTAGTATGTAGAGTCTTCTCAGTGTTGACGGTTGCTTGCCTAGATTCAGAACCTGGGCTTCCAGGGAAACAATGTGCTTACATTTTGCACAGCAGTATTTACCCTTGATCAGATGATCAAGAAACACATACAGGCCGCAAGATGTACACCGAGTTGCATCTCCACAGAAGCCGGGCATCTACCCATTTTCCATTCACAGATCACTTTTCATTCATAGAAGTGATAGTACAGCTTTCATAAATAAAGGGGAAGGGGGGTTGGAAAGGGCAGGTATAGTCGGCACTCTTGGGGAATGTCTGTGCCAGTGCTAAATAGTTAACCCCAAAGCACTAAAAACAACAAGGGCTGACAACACTTAGGGGCTGGAGTATAACGATTGTAGAAGCCGTTGCAATAATCAACAGTCAATGTCCAATGAACTCACTGGCGATTTATTCACAACATGATTAAAGAAAGTAAAAAAGTACTTATTCCATAGAACTATTGATTGTATATTTTCACAATGGCTGTTTATCAAATTACTTTTTAAAAGATTTAAAGATTTAATTGGGCTTAAATCCTCTAAATGCCATCATTCCCGTGACTTGAAAAAGTGCACGTGCGTGAAACGCTTTCTCATGGCAACCAGGGACATGGATATGGAATATGTACTTTTATGCACCTGATACTTTGTTTTTATTGCCAAAGCACCAAAAGATTATGGCTGCGGGGGTTTGGGGGCAGAGACACCAGCAGCCCAGCACCAGCACAAAGGCAACTTTTGAATGTAAGTACTGTCCCGTGTGTGATTTTTAAAAAAATTACCAATATTTAAGCTTTAACTGCTGAACCTTATACACTGTCTCCTGTCTTCTGAGGTGCAGGCAACTGACAACCAAAAAACTGTCAACCTCTTACCCCATGACATGTCAGCTTCAGTGAGTTCCTGAACCTCTTTTTTTCCCTCACTTTTTTTTTTTTCAGAACCAGCAGTGATCGTTAGTTGCTGTCATGTGCACTGCTCTATGCACACTACACAGCCCATGTTCCCTAGTCTGTCTCAGGAGCAACCGAGAAAGGGTGGCTACATTCCTACATACGGTGGGACCATGGAGAATGAATGTAGCCACCAGTGGCGGCTGGTGGGGTTTTTTTTGGGGGGGGGGGCAAACAACCCCCCCCCCCCGGGCTGCCGGTGGAGCGGCACTACCCCCTGCGGCACTAACACAGCCCCCCCACCACCACCCTCTGTCCTTACCTTGGATGAATAGGGGGCAGCAGTGAATAGATTCATGCTATCCATGAATCTATCCACTGCATATAGGGGGTAGAGAGAACAGAGGGGGCGGCGCCCGGGCGCCCCTAATGGATGGGCAGCCCCTGGTAGCCACCCTCTCTCTAACAGGAAGTTGAATCACAGCAGCAACAAAAAAAATCCATTTGGAGGTTTGGAGGGCCCTGAGAGCAATAGAAGGGACTTTTCTGAGTTAAAAATACATACCTGAAAATATTTTTTTTTTTAACCTGTGCTTGGTGTCCCTTAGATTCATTAGGTGGATGTTCTGACACAATTGCAGTATATGCATGTTCACTGGCTTTCACTTTTACTTAGGACCTGCTCTTTAGCACCTTCTAATTCACTCTCCTATGCAGATTAACAGCTCTAATTTCACTTGTAGCATGCTTGTCCAAGGTCAGTGACTCAGACAGTATTGATATCTGGGACAGCTCTATGATTTTGGTTATACCACAAGTGCTCTAATAGACAGCACTGTCATGAACTCAGCCAACTTAAAAAAGGACATAGATGAGATGATGGTAAAAAATAAAAGCAGCAAGAAATGGAAAATAAAACTTAATGTAGAAACTAGAGAAAGAAAAGACATCCAGCAGATTTAAAGGAAAGAATGAGGAGAAGAATGAGAGGACAGACAGGGAAAAGTGAAACACCTACAGTTAGGAGGGATAATAAGTAGGCTTTTCTCCCACTCACTGCTATCTGACGCTGGTTCAGGTTTGTTTGGTGAGATAAACCATTATTAGGGATGGGGTGAAGAGGGAGAGTTCATGTTCAGGAGGCAGCCACTCACCAGCCAGGCAGCCATCAGAGCCCCGCACATTGTCCAGAGCGTCCAGTGTGACATGAGCTGCATTGTTATTGTCACACTCTCTGCCAGTCCTCTGCCCTGCAACAGAGTTAAGGAAGTTAGAGGTGGGCATGATTTTGTAGACTGCCCAACATATATTAGCCTGGGAATCTTGTGAGCACAGTAAGAAGAGGAAGAGAGTTGTCGACTGCAATAATGATGCCATGCATGAGTGGTCTGTACATGCATATTATGAATAACCAGCAAAATATTAAAAAGTACCAGTCCAAAATGGGAGTCTGATTCTCTAGATTATAACAGTGCTGCCATACATTTCAGATGGGTGTGTGTTGTTATTCACTTGTATACTCTCCCTGTCAGAGCAGAAATGTCAACTCAGTGTCAATGTGTAGGGCCACCATGGAGGATGACTGGTTGCCTCCCTCAGCCCGTTCTGATAACTAACACTTTGTCTTGCCTGCAGGAGAAGGGTACAACTGTCAATTAACAAAGTCTTTGTTTTTTTCATGCAATCCAAACAGCAACGTGTGATAGCACACTTTAAATAAGATGGTCTTAGGGCCTGAGTCAAACGGCCTTGGTCTTGTGTCGAAGGCATTAGTCTGAGATGTTACCAAGCTCATTCAGAATTCAATGCCCTATTGTAACAAATCAAAAAACAGAGATTAATATTATTACAAATGCCTTCTACTGACTGCCCATCTTTAATATTCTGCAGGTTTTATGGAGTCATAGCATTCCTTACCAGGTGTCTACAAAACTGCTAGACCCACAGGGAATTAGAGAAACATTCAAACAACACATAAGTGGTGGCTCAATGAAAACTAAAGCAGTACATGGAACATATTCAATGGGGTAAATACTGAGAGTGTTACCATCATCCTCTTCTGGAGATGCAAATTCTTCTTCTGTGACATTTCCCTGAAAAAGCCAAGAAAAAACAACATGACATCAGTGAGCCCATGTGACCATTACCACTTCTTTACAATAAAATCTCCTGGAACTGCTTTGCCAGATATTTCTTAGTGGGGCAGTTGTTTGCCAGATATTTCCAAGCAGGGTAGTTAGTTTTTTTTGCACACAGATGGTTGATCCCGCGGTAACTTTAGAAGCTGCAGTTGTAGGTTCCTATGAGGCGGTGTCCTGCTTGTTCTACGGGGGGGGGGCCTTATCCTATTACGGGATCCATGCACTCAGTCATCAGAGCATGGGATTTGCCTAGAAGGGCTGAACCCCAGGGTGGGGTGGTGTCACCGTATACTCCTCTGTGGCGTAATCCCCGTCTGTCTCACTTTTTTCATATCCAAACCCAATCACTTGGACCAGATATGGGATAAAAACAGTGGGTGTGGTGGGTGTGGTGGTTGGAAATGGGGTATTAACATACATTTGATGAGCTTAAAAGTAAGCACCAGCCCCCCAACTCGCACTTGTTTCATTTTCTCCAGTTCAGGCATGCTTTTTCTGCCCAACTTAGGTCCTCAAATCTGGATGTGCGGGTTGGTGACCTGGAATCGCTGCTCAGGGAAAAAGCCTAAAGCCTCGTCTATTATATACAAGGAATTATTCATAGACACTACCAAGGTTTTGGCCTCCTGTCATGTGGCATGGTTGTTGGATTTCCTACAGCTTGACAACGATTATTGGGACAATATATGGAGCACCACGTTTGCTAGATTGATGTCGGCACGCGATCACTTGATACAGTTCAAGTTCCTTCATAGAGTTTACTACACTCCTGCTAAACTGGTGAGGATTTTCCCTGCGCACCCATCGAACTGTTGAAGGTGCGATGCACCTGGGGAAGATTTTTTGCACATCTTCTGGCATTGCCCGCACTTCCGGGAGTTCTGGGTGGAGGTGGTGGATTGTGTTAGGTTGGTTACTACGATCACCATAAAACCATCTATAGAAGTCTGTCTGTTGGGCCTGGTGGACACGTTAGCACTCAAAAATGTGATCTGTACATTGCTCACCCTGTATTATACACGCAAAGTGATTATCTTGTCATGGAAGAAACCGTTGGCCCCTACCATTATGGCTTGGAAGGCATTGATAAATAATGTTCATACCGATGTATGAAGCCAGATATCTTAATAGCGGGGTGTCTGATAAGTTTAAATGGTATGGGTGGTTGGACAGAAAATAGCTCCACAGTATCGGATTAATTGCCTCCTGGTTGAGGGTTATCATATGTGGCGAGCAGAGAGGTTTGTGTAAGGTTTGATGGACACCAAATAAAATCTCTCAGGCAGGGGAGAGATATACTGTTTACAGCGAATATATATTGTATGCAACCTTCTCTCTACTAACTATAATTTTTCTCTGGAAAGATTGCTGCCTTTTTCTTTTATTTGGCCTGGGAGCTGCATTGTACACTGGTGCTGTTGAATTGTAGTGCTGAATGTTTACCACGTTTCTAAGTTTGTATTTTTCTATGTGAAAAACCTTTTAATAAAAATAATAAAAAAAAAAAAAAATCTCCTGGAACTGCCAACTACAAATAAGCCCTACAATAGAAGGCAAAGGCAGGCATGCCGGCGACTTTTTGGTCTGTAGGACTTAAGCTGGTTATATATGGATCAAAATTTGTCTGGTTAAGCAGGGACTGGCCAAATTTCGATCTGTCTATGGACGTTTCTGTTAAAGAGGAGTTAACCTTCTGATCAACTCCTCTCAAACGGGACTGCTGGAAAATGTGTGCTCGATCAACGCATGCAGCCAGTCGGCTGCAGCGCTGATCAATGTATTCTGGCAGCAGGGGAGTCCTGCTGTCAGAATACAATAATGCAGCGGGGAGGATTTCCCCATCCACCTTAAATGTGTGGATGGGAAAATCCATTTGTTTATTTGATCAGCTGCCTGGCTGATAAAAAAAAAACAAAAAAAAAACAGAATCATCTACGGTCAGTTTTATCTGCAGTTGGTCGTCTGTTGTAGACAATCTAAAGCCTGTACACATGGGCCAAATATTGGCTGGTTCAACAGAAACCTTCCCACATTCGGCCCGTATGTACACCAGCCTGTCCGGCTTCTGCTGAATGGCCCTTCTGGAAAAGCAACATCTGATCAACGCTGGCTGCTAATGGCTGTGAGCGCTGACCAGTGTGTTTAGCAGGGGGCAGTCCCCATGTCAGAACACAATAGCTCAGCAGTGAGATCACTGTACTAACATCGCATATAGTTAGTACAGGGAGCTCCTCCTGAGCTCCTCAGTTCTTTTTTGTTCAGCCCGCTGGGTTGAACGAAAAAAGAAAAAATGGATAGTGTGTACTAGGCATTAAAAATCCTTATGGGGGGATGGGGGGAGATGGGCGGAGCCTAGCGGAGCAGACATGCATTGTTAGAGCTCCGCACCGCTGAGGAGAGAAGAGAAGGACAAAGCGGAGCCTGCAGGCTCAAAAGGTATCCATTTGAACCTTTTTGCCCCAGGGAACAAACTGTGAAAGTTTGGGCAAGAAATATGGTACTGGGAGGAAACCGTGACAGAAATAAAAATCACCTCACAAAGAGCTCACAGGCACTCACTGCAACTAAAGCAGCTCCAGTCACCTCACAAGATACAGCATCAGGGCGCTCTCACAGACAGAAAATGTCACAGCAAGACTCTCCATTTGAGTCAGATACAGAACAAATCCTCTCACAAACTTCTCCACAAGCCTCCTCAGCATCCCCAGTAATATTATTACAATTTGAAAAGATGCTTCATAAGGCTTTAAAACAAACCTCAGACCAAATAACAAAAAGCCTAACCAAAGAAATAAGAGAGCTGGGAAACCGCACCGCAGCCCTAGAAATAAAAATGGATGAAATTGAAATTACAACCCAAGTAAATATAACAGAATTGGAACAATTAAAAGAAGAGAATTTAATACTTCAAACTAAGCTCGAAGATTACGAAAATAGAGCCAGACGTTCAAACTTGCGCATAAGGGGAATACCTGAAACTGTGACAGACCTGCAATCTACTATTACTGCTCTATTACAAGAACTAAAGCCAGATATCCCTATTGAACGTTTAGAATTGGACAGAGTACACAGAGCCCTCACAGCCAAAAAGAAAGATGGACCCCCACGTGATATAATCACAAAATTTCATTATTACAGAACGAAAGAACAAATACTAATTGCTGCAAGAGAAAAAAAGGAACTTAATTTTCAAGGACACAATTATCAAATTTTTGCTGACCTATCCCAACTTACTATTACTAAAAGACGATCCATGAAACCCCAACTAATGGAACTGCAACGCCACAACATTATGTATCAATGGGGCTTCCCCTTTTCAGTCAGATTTAACTACCAAGGTACAATTTACAGAAGCAGATCAGCAGATGAACTACAACAAACCCTTTTAAAATTAAATCTGACAGAACCCACAAGCAGCAACTCTCCCACACGCTGAAGAAAGGCATCATCTTCACCTTCAGGCAGCACTCAGAAAATTTCAGAACAAAATGGGAATCATCATTCTCACAAAAGAGGCCGTTATGCCACATCATCCATGGACCAAGAAGATTCAATGGACTGACATCCTAATTCCTGATATCTCTTCATTTATTATACTAAGAGATGGTTCTCTATAAAAAACCTGTATTTATAACTGAATGTAACTGCATTCTGATAGTCACACACTGTGTGGGATCATGTTACATTCCAGTTATATTTCTTATTACTTCTGATTCATATAGCCTTAGAATATATAAGTGAAACAAGGAAATTCTTGTTCAGTTATATATTATCAGGTAATAACAATAGATTTATTACTTTTTAGGACAAATATGTTCAATAATCCAGAAGTAATGGAAGCTTTTTCTTTCTTTTCTTAAAAAAAAAATTTATTATTACCTAACTAGTTCCTAGAATTATGTTTTTGTTTATTCTAATCTGAAGCAATACAACCTCAATTTTATGAGTTAACATATCTAAACAGTTACATATGAATAAAAAATGTAATTGTTTACTCTAAAAGGGTTAAAATCCCAAAATAATTCAAACTATCTTCATCAATACCAAAGTTATTAACAGTACCTTTCTAACTGAATTATTTAGCCTAGGGCAAGACTAACCATATACAACCACCCTGGAATAAATAATTTCAACAAAAACTATATTCTGCACTCCAATTAATGAAACATCATTTTGATGTCTTTTGACATAGCACTTCTCTCCTGTAAGCGGAAGATCCGTGTACCCCCATTAGCCCTCCTCATTCTCCCAACCATATTATGTGGGAGTGTGACGAAGGCACTTATTCCCCTGAGAGAGATATTTATTCTCTTTCACGGGTAAATTGTGATTACTTGCAAAAAATAATTTATACAATGTATCATCTAATCTCATATGTTTTTTGTTTACTCTTTACTCCAGAATTCACTGGTTTCTTTTCTATCTATTCATCTCTTCAGTCCACACAGGTTGATCTGCGCAGTCAGCTCTGCATAACAAAAAGTAAGTCAAAACTATTTGATCTGTTGCCATGGCACCACTGAATATACTTTCCCTGAATGTTCAGGGAATAAATGTCCCTCAAAAAAGGACCAAAGCCTTCCGTACTTTTCATAACAAGAAGGCTCACATAGTATGCCTCCAAGAAACACACTTCACCAAAGATTCTACTCCAAAATATATTTCTCCTTTTTATCAACAAATTTACACGGCTTCTGCCTGTACCAAGCAAAGGGGAACTCTAATTGCATTTCACCGATCCACACCATTCACCTTATCATCAGAAATTAAAGACCCAGAAGGTAGATACCTGATACTCATGGGTTATATAATGGATACAGCAATCACAGTGATTTCCTACTACGCTCCTAACAAACAACCTACACCATTCCTCTCACATATATTACAAGTGATTAATACACACAAAATAGGAACAGTGATAATGTGTGGGGATTCGAACCAGGTCCTCCTCCCATTTCTAGATAAATCACCTTTTACACCATCCAAAATAACCTCTAGATTACCTTTTTCTCAACTTCTTTCCAAATACAATCTGGTAGATTCGTGGAGAGAAAGTAACCCAATGAAAAAGAAATTCACTTATTTCTCGCACCCTCATCAAACCTTCACCAGAATAGATCATATTTTTCTAACAATAGGAATGATACCAGAAATTATTGCATCAGATATAATTCCGATTCCGTGGTCTGACCATAATGCAGTATACACTACTATAGCCTCAGCCATACCAAAAGCGCATGACCCAACGTGGTACTTACCGGACATAATGCTCAAACACCCACTACATCAGATGGCCATTGAACAAGCTTTAAAGGAATACATATCAATTAATAATACAACAGACATCTCCCCAATAACACTGTGGGAAGCTCATAAGCCTGTCTTGCGTGGTACAATACAAAGACAAATGGCACTATTTAAACGGGAACGCAAAAATCTAGCAAAAAAACTAGAACTCAATTTTAATGTAGCCTACATATCATTTCAAGATAATCCAGCTCAGAGTACAAAATCTCATCTGGAAAAATCTAGATTGGAATACGATCTATTTCTCACTGAGTCAGTTGATAAATCCCTCAAACGCTCCAAACACAATTTCTACATGAATACAAACAAACCAGGTACATATTTGGCTCGGGCATTAAATTCAACTAACAAATCTTTCAAACCAATACGTTTGAAATTATCAAAAATGTTTACACTTGTAATCCAGTTAAAATAGTCCATAAATTTCACTCACATCTCGCAACTTTATACAAGACAAACAATGAATTTAATCCTACAGAGGCTGAATCCTTCTTCTCAAAAATAACCTTACCTGAGTTATCTCAGAATCAAAAAAGCAGTTTGGATGAGCCTATAACTATAGATGAAGTTGCTAACGCCATAAAAGACCTAAAACTTAACAAAAGACCAGGCCCAGACGGCTACTCGGCTTTATACTATAAAACATTCTCAGAAATACTCTTTCCCATTCTCACTGAAACTTTTAACAAACTTCTAGATGGACATTCTTTTCGGCAAGAAACACTAATGGCAATTGTTTGTATGATCCCAAAACCCATTTCTGATGATACTTCCTGTGTGAATTATCGGCCTATCTCTCTGTTAAACCTCGATATTAAATTATTAGCAAAAATAATAGCAAAACGCCTCAATAGCATTATAGGAAAATTAATACATAGAGATCAAGTAGGCTTCATGCCAAATAGACAGGCAGGCGATAATATACACAGGGCAGTGTTATTGGCACATATTGCTAAAAAACGGAAAATCCCTTTATGTTTTCTATCTCTCGATATTAAGAGGGCATTTGACACAGTATCCTGGCAATATATGCAATATTCATTACAAAAATGGTGTTTTGGACCCCACTTTTTAACATGGATCAAAGCATTATATAATAAACCCAAAGCCTATATAAAATATGCTGGATACAAATCTGAAGCCTTTAATATCGAAAGAGGTACCCGACAGGGTTGCCCATTATCTCCCTTATTATTTGCCCTTATACTCGAACCCATGGCCCAATACATCAGAACAAACCAAACTATAACTGGCATTGAAGTAGGAGGTATTACACACAAATTATGTATATTTGCAGACGATATATTACTTTTTCTATCATCACCACAGGTCTCTGGTCCTAACTTAATACCAGCTCTTGATGGATTTGCAGCCCTATCCGGCCTTATGATTAATCCTAAGAAATGCCTAGTGCTTAATATTTCACTCACAAACATGGAAATGATCCCGGCTAGGGCTGCACTCCCATTCACATGGGCAGAAAAATCAATCCCATATCTTGGAATTCATTTAACAGCATCTCATTCTGACTTATTCTCAACCAATTATCCTCCTGTATTAAGACAGATCACAAATCTAATAAAACAATGGTCGCAACTTCCTTTATCCTGGATAGGGAAGATTAATGCAATCAAAATGACTATTCTACCCAAATTGCTTTATCTATTCAGAGTCCTCCCTATTCCAATTCCTTCCTATTTTTTGAGAATAGTACAAAAAAGAGCAACTTCGTTTATATGGGGCTCTTCTAAACCACGTATACCTATACACACACTACATCTTCCCAAAATTAAAGGAGGCCTGGGATACCCTAATTTTACTAACTACTACAGAGCAGCACATTTGGCCAGTCTGTCCAAATACCATGCAAAACAGGAAATCCCATTATGGGTATTTATAGAGGCTTCAGAAAATGACCCTCTATTAATATCAAATTTATTATGGCTTGATCCTAAAGACCGCTTTAAAATTCATAATCCCATAACTAAACACTTCTTATCTCTCTGGGATAAACTAAAAACCAAATATCAGTTACAATCTCCACACAATCCTCTCCTTTCTTTTATCAGAAATCCGGCCTTTTATCCGGCATGGATCTACCCAAATTCTTTTAAAGCTTGGACAACGTCAGGCATTCAGACACTAAATGACTTCATAGCATCTAAATCATTCCTTTCATTCCCATCGCTTAGAGAAAAATATGATCTACCAAACTCTGAGATATTTAGATATCTCCAAATCAAAAATTTCTATACACCATTCCTAAAGGGGGATACACCATTATCCCAATTATCCATTTTTGAATCAATCTGTACAAAAGATCCATTTGCTAAAGGTACAATTTTATCACTTTATAATCAATTATATGGAGTAGCAAATCTTAATAGACCCTCTTACGTTCAGAGGTGGGAGGAGGACCTGGGACGAACTTTAGAAGACACGGACTGGTCTAACATATGGCTCACATCTAAGTCATCTTCACCCAACATCTTAGCACTGGAGACAAATTATAAAGTCCTAACTCGCTGGTACCTTGTACCCGCTAGAGTGGCAAAATATTCACCTAATACCTCAGCTCTTTGTTTTCGAGGATGCCCAGAAATAGGCACATATTTACACATATGGTGGACGTGCCCAGTAATCCAAACCTTCTGGAAGGAAGTCTTCGTGATTGCATCTAAAATATTTAAAAAAATAATACAACCAGATCCATATTTAACTTTACTTAATCTAAAACCGGAATGGTTAACACTCTCTCAATTCAAACTTATGATCCAACTAATAACGGCTGCAAAACAAACAGTGGCCAAGGCATGGAAATCTCCTACATTGGTACTAGCAGAAACAATACACAGAATGAATAATACAATGTCCCATGCTAAGATGGTAGCCATCGATCAAAATCAAATTCCAAAATTTGAAAAACTTTGGCATCCTTGGATAAAACAACAGTTCCTGTCAAACTTCAATGACTCTGTCCTGTTGCCATGGTAACAGATTAAATGACTTACAGAGACACCCATTCTAAGGCTTCAAAGAAAACTAAAAAGAATAATAAACTGACGAGCGGGACAACCTTGTGGACCATACCTCTACCTTTCAACCCTTTTTCTTCTTTCTCTTTCCTTTTCTCCACCTTACGATTAAAGCTCATTATCAGAATTTATTTGACCTATATACACTCTACTTGTAAACAATATGTATAGTAGGTATAAATCATTTAAATACCTACAAAAGTAACTAAGGAAATGATATATATCTTTAATTTAGGTTTACGTGAACCCAATGTTTAATATTTGAAATTTCATGATATTTACCTATATAAACCCTACTGTAAAACAATGAGCTTACTTTATAGATCCTTGTAAACTTACTTTATGTATCTTTATAACATTGTATACTCAATAAACTTCTTTTGACAAGGAAAAATCCTTATGGGAGAGGATTTCTATACATCCAAAAGTATACTAGTATAATAAGAAGTTTCACTCAAGAAGATATACTTTGAGGATACTTTTTGATCCTGCCATAAAACCTAACAAACTAATCTACTACTAATCAATATTTTTTTAAAATTTCATTTGAAGAACTCCCGATTTACATATGTATAGTCTGCTTTCTTTGAAATATGCCTTTTTATTTCCCTAGCCATCACCTCCTGTTTGCAGAGGTTTACTTATGGGTTCACACCTGCGAATGCACCCACCCTCCAATTAGATGCGAGAACCCCAGTGGGGATTCCCACAATCAGCTGCGAGATACAGCCCCATTGAAAGCAATGGGAGGCTGCCGGTTCCAGTAGTTAACTGCTGCTACTTGCATTAAATCTCTCATGCAGGCAGTCTTCATCCAGGGCTGATCACTTAAAAAAAAAAAAGGCTTTAGATACATTGGAAAATAGTGCTAGTTTTAAAAATAATGAACATTATAGCTTTGTGAATTGCTCCTTTATTCCTCCCTGGGCATTGAAGACTCTGCAATAGCTAGTTAGTAGTTACTTTTATAAAAGTAACTGCATTAGCAAAGGAATATCACATTATGTCGTACTGAATTTTAAGGAGACGTCAAACTAGATCAACTGGTCTCATTGATCAGTGTCAGGAAGAAGCACCATCTGTTTTGCATACTAAATGCAAGATCCTCCTTTTCTGCAGCCTTCATTGGAATAGCAGTTGGGGTCCAAATGGTTGTTGTGCAGCAACACAGATTGTTCTTATTTCACGATAGTGAGAATGGGCAAGTTTTTAATAAGCTATGTAATTGAAGCCTGCAACATTTTCAGTGCTTTTTACGAAGCATAAATGCTGGATTCACAAACTACTGCTGCGTTACTGCGTGTGCGTTGTGTCAAGGTGGTCCATTTATTTTAAACGGGCAGCCAACGGAACACAACAAACCCAACAGTGCACATGGCCCTTTGGTTGACACAGTGCACAATGGATAACATGTGATGTGACACCTTGGTCTTGACTATATAGTGTGTTTAGGGTGCCATTCGCAATCATTGGACAGGCATTGCAGGACCCAAGCAGTGCTCTGTAATGTTGTTTCATGCCTTCTGTCTATTCACACCCTCCCCTTTTCACCCAGGCATTAGGGGGGTATACCTCTGCATCCATTTCATCTGCAGACACAGTCACAAAGTGCCCCTCTGGTGATAGCTGGAAAAGAGGCATGTAGATGGTTAGTATATGTTCAGCCATCAATGAATAGTGCTGAAAGCAATGCAAGATTTACCTCTCCCTCTTCTGATGGGGAACCGCTGGGTGCCACTGGAGGTGATGGTGTGATCCCCTCTTCCTCCTCCTCCTCCTCCTCCATCACGCCAGCTGTGTAGGAGCCAGACATGGAGGACACTGTGTCTGTGCTGAGCTGGGACTGCTGGCTGTGGGACGAGGCCATGGACATTACGGACTGTGCCAGGCTACTGCTCAAAGGGTCTGCGCAAGAGATGAGGGTGGAATGGGGCAATGGAGGAAGTAGTGACAACGAAGGATAAGACAGAAGAGGGAAAACAAGATAAAACAGGTGAAAAAGATGAGAGTGAGGATTACAGTACAGGGTACAGAGAAGAGCGAGGCACAGAGCAAGGAATGGTAAGCAGGGGAACAGAAATAAACCAGTATATGGCAGGGTGAGAGATGGGCAGAAAAGGGACGGGTGAGGAGTACAGTTAAATGGTTACAGAAGCATAAAGCAACAGAATTCTCAAAGCTGGTGTAAGAAATGTTTCAGTCATAGCAACAAACAATGTAAAACAAAAAGAGCTCCAACAACCCACCCAAAAAGGAAAAGCGAACAACTGCCTAAATATACATAAGAAATAAAATATCTACATTCACGAGTTACTTTCCAGAAACAATGAATGACATTCATTTTGATGAGAATTTTCGTGTGAAAACGCATCAGTAAAAATAAGAGTAATAAATCATAAATGTGACTGGTACAGTTATATTTTTATTTTGAATAGAGGAGGGATGGGTTACAGTTCGAAAGATTTTCCTTTAATCGTGTCCTGGTGACTATCATCTACAGGATAGAAAGTTAAAGTGTATGTCTGGGTAAAATAAAATAAAAATATTCAGTACATCTCTGCAATACATATAGCAATTTAAAGAGAAAAAAACATGGGGGAAAATATCAGCAAATCCTGCCAGAAATGTGGTATGCATATAACAACCCGTTTCAGCACAGTTATCAGTTAGGAGCTGTTCTGTAGACCAGCAAGGAAGAACTGGGCAGGTCCAATAACACGGCATGGGATTTATGTAATGCAGAGGCACCGTGTTGTCAGACCAGACAGGAATTTAGCTCACTGGATTTTTGGCAGGTCAACTAGTATTTTCTGTAATTGTATCATTATTTTAAAGGAATAAAACATGGGGAAATTGTACATGCATACCAGAAATATACCGATTTTTTTTTACCCTGATAAACACTTTAAGAAGAAATCTTCCTATCGGCGACACAACAAAAAGTAACACTCTCAAAAGAGGTTCTAATCCTTTCCTACTTTAGCCAAAAAAAAAAAAAAAGTTGGTTGAAGTTCCATTTACAGTGGGGACAGAAAGTATTCAGCCCCCCTTAAATTTTTCACTCTTTGTTATATTGCAGCCATTTGCTAAAATCATTTAAGTTCATTTTTTTCCCTCATTAATGTACACACAGCACCCCATATTGACAGAAAAACACAGAATTGTTGATATTTTTGCAGATTTATTAAAAAAGAAAAACTGAAATATCACATGGTTCTAAGTATTCAGACCCTTTGCTCAGTATTTAGTAGAAGCCCCTTTTGATCTAATACAGCCATGAGTCTTTTTGGGAAAGATGCAACAAGTTTTTCACACCTGGATTTGGGGATCCTCTGCCATTCCTCCTTGCAGATCCTCTCCAGTTCTGTCAGGTTGGATGGTAAACGTTGGTGGACAGCCATTTTTAGGTCTTTCCAGAGATGCTCAATTGGGTTTAAGTCAGGGCTCTGGCTGGGCCATTCAAGAACAGTCAGAGTTGTTGTGAAGCCACTCCTTCGTTATTTTAGCTGTGTGCTTAGGGTCATTGTCTTGTTGGAAGGTAAACCTTCGGCCCAGTCTGAGGTCCTGAGCACTCTGGAGAAGGTTTTCGTCCAGGATATCCCTGTACTTGGCCGCATCATCTTTCCCTCGATTGCAACCAGTCGTCCTGTCCCTGCAGCTGAAAAACACCCCCACAGCATGATGCTGCCACCACCATGCTTCACTGTTGGGACTGTATTGGATAGGTGATGAGCAGTGCCTGGTTTTCTCCACACATACTGCTTAGAATTAAGGCCAAAAAGTTCTATCTTGGTCTCATCAGACCAGAGAATCTTATTTCTCACCATTTTGGAGTCCTTCAGGTGTTTTTTAGCAAACTCTATGCGGGCTTTCATGTGCCTTGCACTTCCGTCGGGCCACTCTGCCATAAAGCCCCGACTGGTGGAGGGCTGCAGTGATAGTTGACTTTCTACAACTCTCTCCCGACTGCATCTCTGGAGCTCAGCCACAGTGATCTTTGGGTTCTTATTTACCTCTATCACCAAGGCTCTTCTCCCCCGACAGCTCAGTTTGGCCGGAGGAAGGGTTCTGGTCGTCCCAAACGTCTTCCATTTAAGGATTATGGAGGCCACTGTGCTCTTAGGAACCTTAAGTGCAGCAGAAATTTTTTTTGTAACCTTGGCCAGATCTGTGCCTTGCCACAATTCTGTCTCTGAGCTCTTCAGGCAGTTCTTTTGACCTCATGATTCTCATTTGCTCTGACATGCACTTTGAGCTGTAAGGTCTTATATAGACAGGTGTGTGGCTTTCCTAATCAAGTCCAATCAGTATAATCAAACACAGCTGGACTCAAATGAAGGTGTAGAACCATCTCAAGGATGATCAGAAGAAATGGACAGCGCCTGAGTTAAATATATGAGTGTCACAACAAAGGGTCTGAATACTTAGGACCATGTGATATTTCAGTTTTTCTTTTTTAATAAATCTGCAAAAATGTCAACAATTCTGTGTTTTTCTGTCAATATGGGGTGCTGTGTGTACAATAATGAGGGAAAAAAATTAACTTAAATGATTTTAGCAAATAGCTGCAATATAACAAAGAGTGAAAAATTTTAGGGGGTCTGAATACTTTCCGTCCCCACTGTAATTTTGAAAAATAGGTAATAGGGACAGCATGTGTGTAAAATATCATGGTGTGAAAACTGTTCTTGTAATAATTTCAAAATCAAAGATTTGTTCTTCAGTGGGAAACTGCTCTACTGTACTGTTCATCTTATTTAGTAATCAACAAATGAAGATTCCTTCTGATATTCATGCAACATTTTTTATCTTGCATAGAATTCAAACTATTCGCTTGTTTGAAGTAGGGAATGAGTAATTTTAAAGTGCTTTGGGATTTGGAGCTATGGACTATTTTGTCCATAAGAATGCAGAACTTTTAACACAGGTTCAGCACTTCCATGGTTAATATTTAGTTTGCATTTCTTTAATGTAAAAAAAGATTAAAATAAACATGCAACCCCCCCTTCCCCAGAGCTAAATGGCTTGGAATTTCAGGAATGCAGCACCCTATCTTTATGCTTATGGGCACCAGGCTCTTAGGCACCCCTCAGTGCCCAGGAGGGGGTGCCAGCAAGGGAGGGGACGGGGCCTTTGTCCCACCTACAGTATGTGCCACACATTGGAGGCAAGTTGGTTGTCGTCCCCTTACCAGTGAACTGACTTTAGGGGTCTTTTAGACCCCAAACCAGTTCTCCAGGGTGTGTTCTATGACATAAAAAAAAATTTAAAAAAAGACATCACATAAGTGCTTTTCTGTTCTTTTTTAAACAAATATGTAATTTCCAGGGCCCAGTGATGTTTGCAGATATCGTATATCATTCGATCCATCACTGGCAGGTCAGAGAAAGAAAGGAGAAACATAGTTCTGCTTCCTCATTGCTCAAACATATCCATGTGTCCCAAAACATGGGGTGCAGCCTTGTCCTGATACCAATCCAGGGGGTTAGTAAATGTAAAGAGAAAGGATAGCCGCTACTTCTGACCAGCCCCGGTGAATAAACAATAAAGAGCGGCCTCAGCCTACATGTCTCCACCAAACCACACACCCTGATGCATTTTAACCTGCCCACCGGGACAACCTATGAGACATGGTGCAAGACATCTGAAACAAATTATAAAAACTAGGTACTCTCACAAAAAAAAAAAAATTCATAAAAAGCGTCACTTCTCGAGTTCAGCCTCTATTTTAACATAGAGACTGATTTCTCATTATGCAATTGCTAGTGGCCTGTCTGCTGACCCTTTTGTTTCAGTTTTCTGAATCATTCTCCCAAAATAAGTATGCAGAAAAGGAACTCCTGACTTACCTCTGACTTTTGTGATCTGCTTTCTTTTTCCATGTCTGTGGTTCAGATGATATTAAAACCAGGGAAACAGTCAGGCAACTAGTATTACAAGAAACTAGCAATGGCAGCCATCACGTTCATCCAGTACCCACTGTGCTTACATTCATGGGTAATGAGTTGTCAGTGTCCACACAGCCAGTGTAGCAGTCTGGAGATTTTGAAACCCTTGTTTTTTTTTTCTCCTTCTTTCTGTAAGGCTTCTGTGATTGATCAGAGCAATACTGGTCAGTGCTGATACATAATTACTTTGACCAATCGGAATCACTCCGATTCGTCCCGAAAGCTCATCACCCATGAAGGTAAGTGCAGCAGGGCCTGTGGAGGGGGGGCTGCACCTTTTCATGTTTTTCTGAAAAAGTGGACTAGTCCTTTAACTTAATCTTCCCTTTTGACTTGAATGTATGAACACCCCAACAATGAACTTCTCTTATTTGCTCCCCCTTGGTTTGTTACATATACCTGCTGATCCTGCCCTGTGTCTAATCTACCAGCTCTTCTCTTATACTACAAAACGCCTCCCCCTAGATAAACTAATATTCAGTAGTTCTGCAGAAGACAAGGCTGACACCATTCCTTGCAATTTCAGTCTAGCAAACACTACGTTGTCTGCCATCCATCCACAATTAGGAGTTGGGTGTATTTAGTGCCTTTAGCCAGTTGTTTCTTTCACCTCACAGTGACTAAGTACAGGTAAGTGAAATAATGGAAATTGTGTACAACTGTGGTCCGGACACAAGTTTTTGGATTGACCAACGTTGTCAACTTCAATGGGCGAAGAAGTTTAAATGTGCATAATTTTGTATTACTTGAATATAGGGCAATAAAGAATTTTCTACAATAAAATACATTTACAGTATTACTTTATAAGCTACACTGCTTGGTTCTTGATATAGTAACCTACTATTTTCCGTAGGTTTCTCTCAACCTCTGTGATGTCATTTACTTGGTTATAAGATCTGCACCATTATCTTTGATGAGTCAGTGAACTTTCTATATAATCTTCCCTACTTTTTTAATATTACCTTTAACCAGTTGTGGATACTGGACATACTGTACATGTCCAAAAAACTTAATCGAGGTACACAGAATGTGTTTAGTACTTCCTGTTCTTCTCCCCCTTTGTACTTGTTAGTGTCAAAATCACAGTCGGGACCTAATGTTTAAATAGTAAAACCATTATAATATCTGCTGCTGTCAAAAAAATGTTACCGGATATATATATCTATATAGATAGATAGATATATATATATATCTATCTAGATATATATATATCTATCTATCTATCATCTATCTATATATAGATAGATATAGATATATATATATATCTATATCTATATCGATTTATATATAATATATATATATATATATATATATAATATATATATATATATATATATATATATATATATATAATATATCTATCTATCTATCTATCTATCTATCTATCTATAGATATCTATCTATCTATAGATATCTATATATATATAGATATCTATATAGATATCTATATATATATCTATATAGATATATATATATATATCTATATATATATAGATAGATAGATATATATATATATATATATATATATATCTATCTATATATATATATAGATATATATATATATATCTATATATATAGATATATATATCTATATATATAGATATAGATCTATAGATATATAGCTCTATATATATATATTAGAAACATTGTTACTTTTGTATCTGCTCGGTTTCACATTTTTGCAGATCAAAGGGATAAGCTTTAATCTGCATATGATGTCAGTTAAAACAAATGTAAAAATAACTTGTTTCTATTTATTAATTTACTTTACTGCAGGTGACCCTGCCAGGTCCTGAACCTACTTTACATTCCCATGGAAGCTCAAGATGTACAAAAATTCCACAGGAATTCTTTAACAATTCAGTATCAAACAAAAGCTAAAATATTAGATCTGGGCAGACTGACCCTTTAAAAAGTTGGAGCTGTCTTTTAATTCAGTAGGACACTTCTGATACTTTTGACTCCCTTACCACTATCTGAGTGGTTTTAGGGAAAACCCTCTGATACTCAGAGAGACAAAACGCAGAGTATGCAGAAGGAGGAGATTGTCAATGAAACGTCACAGCACTGGATGATTAAATCAAGTATCATTTTGCACACATGTTGCCTCTATCACCCTCCACCTCCCTGGTTGGATGACTACAGTGAAGACCTGTTATGTTTAAAAGTATATTAGTATGTATAATATATTCATATAGTATTCAGTGTTACTTTCTCTTTCTGAAAAACAGCAAACGGAATTACAGTACATACTCTATATACTTATCCTCTACACATACAGATGTCTCAGGCAAGATGACCAGACTGTCACTTTAACCAGCAATACCTATGATGGAGACCCTGTTCCCATCTGCAAATTTCAGCTGAGGTATATTGTGTGTTTTATATACTTTACTACTAAACTATATGTAATGCCAAATCATATCAAAGATGCAGAAAGCATGAACTTAATGCACTGTATTTGTACCTAAAAAATGCAATGTCAATGGGATTTTGCACACCTTCACCGGGTTAGCTATCTTTGTCCATTAGTGATGAGCTCAGGTGGGTTCAGATATGAATCAGAACCCGCCTGAGTTATCCCACCAGAAAGTTGTCAAAGCAGACAGAAAATCATAGGTGAAATAGGCCCAGGAGCAGACAAGGGTAGTGTATACATGCTGCTGTGGGGCGGGGAGCTTTTGCAGCCGATGATTGGCTGTCCGCGTAGACATTTTCCTGGTGGGAAAGCTAACCCGGGATCGGACTCATGTCCAAACCCGCCTGAGCTCATCCCTGGTGTCGATTTGTTCTGCTGATCATTTCACCTGTTGACCAACCTGTGGACCTTTGGAAGTCATGTGTTTCGCTGACTAATCATTTTATGACCAAGGAGCAGGAGTGGCCATAGAAATGTGCTGAAAACAGCCCTGATCACAGTGTAAATCCTGGGAGCCAAACATATGAAATTCTATCCAGTGACAAGTGTTATTTGACAGTGTTCATCTGATGATGTGTTGCAGCACTGTGTGAAAGGTTACTCTAAAATAGAAGTGTGTGTCATTCATCATGCGATCAAGTGTCTGAACAGATCTTTCTATTGACAGCAGTAAGGATAAGTTCCATTTTGGCCCAAACCCGTGGGAATGTCACAACAGCAGGCCTTGGAACTCCCAACCCTGCAACTGCACATAACAAGGGGAGGGAATGTTGGTGACATCATTGAACTAATATGGCTACATGGACACATTTGGTCAAAGAGATTATCCAAATATAGCCATGTGGTCATAATGGGTTACTGATGTCTCCAGCATTCCTGTCCCTTTGATATGTCAGGTTGCAGAGTGGGGAATTCCACTGCCATGGCTAAGTGGGCCAGCAGCCCGCTATTATGTGTTAGTTTCCCATTGGTTCAGGCTGAACCTTAGCTAATCCCTAGACAGCAGATAAGAGCAGCATTTCTTACACTTTCCATTTACTGTATGTATGTAATGGTGTTTCAGAGATTTCCACAAAGCATCAACAAAGGGTCTGGAGTGGACTCAGAAGGTGAAAAGCTTTGCCACACAAACCTGCAGCAAATATATAAAATGTAATCTGATATTTCTCACTATGAGGGACAGCTGCAACGTGACGCAAAGGGGGATTGTAATGACCACTGTCCTATGTCTCCAGTTAAACAGTGACCAGTGTAAAAAAAAAAAAAAAAAAGGCATGGATGTATACATGGTGGCCTATGTACATTTATGGCCTGTGACAGCATGAGCCCCTTGAGAGAATATAACATTTCATTGGTTAATCAAAAGGATTAATACAGAGTCCCTGACCTTCAGGAGAGGTGATGGTGGAGGAAAGGGGCGTTCCTGTACAGGAAGACTGGTCAATAGCTCCAGAAGAAGACAGAGTCAGGTTTTCGCTCTCTGGGGTAGCTCCATTCTCCTGGGGCAAAACACAAACAATAAATGTGAAGTTTATTTTCCAATAGTCCTTTAAGTTTTAGCAGGGCTCAAGTCTATTTTTTTTGTGTGTGGCAGTTTATTTCAAAGTTGTGCAATTTATTACAGTATAGCACTCTAAAATTCAAAAAGATAAGCCACATGAAGTTTTTTTTTTTTACAAGAACTGGCATTTTACTATATTGCCACCAATATAGTTGATAGAAAATGTCACCAAGGTAGACAGCAAGATGTAGTACCCAATATATCAAAATGGTGCCTGCAAAAATGTAAATGGTGTAAAGCCAGCCGTACATGAATCAAAATTAAGCCAGTTCAGCAGGGATCAGCTGAATTTTGATCCATGTATGCGCATGTTGTTTGTACACAAGTCTATCTATTAATCGATTTATGCACAACCAGCCTGCTGGAAAAATTTCTCTTGATCAGTGCATTCTGACAGCGGGAGTAGCTGAGTGGGAGGTATTCCCCTATCCACCTCAAGTGTGTAGATGGGGGAATCAAGTCATTTTCTTTCGTTCAACCTACTAGTTAAAAAAATAACTCACGTATGGCCAGCCTAAATGGTAGAATTAACTGCTTGCTGACCGCCGGCTGTCAACTGACGACCAGGCGGAGCAGCTCTCGTTGCGGGTGGGTGTCATATGACGGCCTCGCTTTCCTGGGCCACCAGGGGGTGCGCGCGCCGCCGATGGCGATCGCGCGTGCCCGCCGTGTCACTGGGCACTCGGTGCGTGTGCCCAGCGGCCGCGATGTCCGCCGGACACCCGCGATTGCCAGTAACACAGCAGGACCGTGGATCTGTGTGTGTAAACACACAGATCCACGGTCCTGTCAGGGGAGAGGAGACAGATAGTGTGTTCCCAGTACAGAGGAACAGCGATCGGTCTTCTCCCCTAGTGAGTCCCCTCCCCCTACAGTTAGAAACACTCCCTAGCAAACACAGTTAACCCCTCGATCACCCCCTAGTGTTAACCCCTTCCCTGCCAGTCACATTTATACAGTAATCAGTGCATTTTTATAGCACGGATCGCTGTATAAATGTGAATGGTCCCAAAAATGTGTCAAAAGTGTCCGATATGTCCGCCGCAATATCGCAGTCAGGATAAAAATCACAGATCGCCGCCATTACTAGTAAAAAAAAAAAAATAATAATAATAAAAATGTTATAAATCTATCCCCTATTTTGTAGACGCTATAACTTTTGCGCAAACCAATCACTATACGCTTATTGCGATTTTTTTTACCAAAAATATGTAGAATACATATCGGCCTAAACTGAGGAAAAAATTTGTCAGTCTTCTTTTGTTTATAGCGCAAAAAATAAAAACCGCAGCGGTGATCAAATACCACCAAAAGAAAGCTCTATTTGTGGGGAAAAAATGATAATTTCATTTGGGTACAGTGTTGTATGACCACGCAATTGTCATTCAAAGTGCGACAGCGATGAAAGCTGAAAAATGGCTTGGGCAGGAAGGGGGTGAAAATGCACTGTATTGAAGTGGTTAAAGAAAACTTGATAAAGTGCTGGCAGACTTGAATACTCTTTTGTATTGCAAATACTTCATCCTGACCGGATAAAAATATATTTTGTGGCTTATATGCTAAGGACTTTTTGCAGAGACCAAAAAAGGATATGGATTGTTAAAGAGGTTGTAAAGGCAGAAGGTTTTTTATCTTAATGCATTCTATGCATTAAGATAAAAAACCTTCTGTGTATAGCAGCTTCCCTCAGCCCCCGTAAAACGCCTCATCTTGATCTAGCGATGTGCACAAGTGCCTCGGTCGTCCAGGACTCTCCCTAATTGGCTGAGACACAGCAGCAGTGCCATTGGCTCCAGCTGCTGTCAAAGTCAGTTAGCCAATGAGGAGAGAGGCGAAGAAAAAATATGTAATGAAATAAATATTGTTACTGTTTGAAACAGAAACCATAGGCACTCAAAAATAATTCATAAATATATATACCTCAACATGTAACCATAGGCAATCAGAAGATGTTGTTGGTATATCTAACTCAATAGTTGATAATAACAAATAAATATAAATAAATGTTCAAGTGAACTCAGGGTGAGTATAAATGTTCATTCAGGAAAAAACACAATCAGCAATGATAGCAGACCTCCAACTGCTCTTCCAAACGATTGCACAAAGTCACCCGAAAAAGCTGCAGTAAACAGATTGGAATGAAGCCTGGACTGCCGACACTAAGATACAGCCTCGGGAGCCGCGGGCATCATACTCCACCCAAAAAACAGAAAAAGGGTATGGTGTAATACTGTGGGGTAAAGATCAATTGCACATAATGGCGCTACTCACAAAATGAAGATGCAAGACAGGCATTCAGAGTTGGTCAGTGATCGCCGCTAGATCAGCGTGCGCTCCACTGACTACAGGAAACAGCGTCACTGGTTTTCAGACGTGAGCCGGATATTGCGTCAACGCGTTTCGCCCCCCCTCCAGGGCGTCATCAAAGACATAAGTTATATAAGCTAAATTTATATTCACATTTAGCCCGAGGGCTTTCACACTGGAGCTGTGCGCTGGCAGGGCGTCAGAAAAAGTCCTGCCAGCAGCTTCTTTGGAGCGGTGAAGAATCAGTGAACTCACCGCTCCTCCACCTCTGCTCCCCATTGAAATCAATGGAGCAGCGCTGCGATACCACCGGCAAAACGCAGCTAGTGGCCGAATAGCGCCGCTAAAATGACAGTAAAGCGGCGCTAAAAATTTACCGCTGACGCCGGTGGCGGCACAGTGTAAAAGGGGTCTTATTCACAAAGGATCGTATCAGCATGTTACAGAAAATAGGATTTTTGTAATCACCATAAAATCCTTTTCTTAGAGTTCATTGAGTGATACAGGAAGTCTTTCACCTTCAGGTTATGCTGCTGCCTACAGGAGGATTGGACAGTCGGCTAAAACGTTTTATTATAGCACGTGAACAACAGTCAAAAAAACACCAATGCGTTTCGGTCATCAGGCCAGGCCAGCCCAAGACAGCTTCTCTTATTATCAGCATGCCTCAATTTTGTACCAAAGGGTGTAAACATATGCTTGGATAATGGTCTGTCTGAGCAAACTAGAAATAGTGGAACGAAAAACTGGTGTACAATTTCTCAGAAAATCGGGGATGACAAAGAGAGAATTTGTTTTTCTGAAAAAAAAACAGTTGTTGAGAGATAGACTCTTACCGCCCAAACCACAACTTGAGGGAAATTTCCTTTGGGGAAAACGAAGCCAGACAGAGGGATGGAAGAAAGATGACCTGGTTGAGGTGAAAGGCAGACATTAACAAAAAAGGTTACTTACAGCATAGGACCACCAGTTCAGACCCTCGCCTCACAGAAGTGATGGCTACAAGGAACATCACTTTGGAAGTGAGAAAGAAAAGAATGCATTTAAATAGGTTCAAATTGCAGGTTCTGAAGAGCAGTAAGAACCAAATTCAGATCCCAAAGAACCAAAGTCAAAGGGAAACAAATGGAGAGGGCTACATGGGCTACCACGGTCCTAAACAAGGAGTGAGAGGCCAAGAGTCTCTGAAATACCGTAGAAAAGACAGAAACCTGACCTTTGACAGTGCCAAATGCTGGTCCAGATATAGGAAGGAGAGACTTCATGCCAAAGAGAACTTGTAGAGTATAAGCCCTGAGATTTACACAAAGTAAAGAATGCATTCAATTTCTGATATTCCCTTCAGGAAGTAGACTGCTTAGCTTTTAACATTGTAGAAATCACAATTACAAAGATTTTTCTGTCTCCTAAGACCTAGGCTTCAACAGCCATTGTGTTAAGGCAGCGACTATGAAGCAGGATGGTAAATTAGTCCTTGAGACAAAAAATCCAGATGAGCTGGTAGAGCCCACGGAGCATCCACTAGGAGTCTTACTAGGTAAAAGTACCAAATCCATCTGGGCAAATTCAGAGCAATAAGGATCACCAGAATACTCTCCATCTCCATACAAAGCAGGCATTAAAAAGGTTTCAGAGGAAGAAATGCATATATCAGGGGTGTACTATTCCACAGAGTCACCAGAGCATCCACTAAAGAGTCCCTGTACCTGGAGACAAATCTGTACAGTTTTATGTTGAGCAAGAAGGCTAGGTACAAAACACTTGGCATTAGCCACCTGTGACACAGTTCCTGGAATACCCCTGGGTGTAAGGACCAGTACCCTGGGTCTAGGCTTTCCCAGCTGAGAAAGTCTGCTTGCCAGTTGTCCATGGCTGTGATCTACATAGCAGACAATGGTAGAATATGACATTCTACACAGGACAGCATCTGATGGATCTGTCTTGCTGCGGCAAGACTTCTGGTTCCTCCATGATGGTTGATATACATAACTGCCGCAGTGTTGTCCAACTGAAATCAAATCAATTGACCATCCACGAGGATGGTCCACTGCTGCAAAGACAGCCAAATTGCGCTCCAGGATGTCGATCAGGAGATGATTGTCCTTTGATGACCAAGTCTTGGGATTCCTACCCAGCGCAATAGGCAGGCCCCCATCTTGGGGATCTTCCAAAAAACTGGGCAGAAGAACTTCCCTCGATTCGAGAGTCGGATTCCAGAGCCTCCATCCAGGGACAACCTAGTCTTCTGTGCCAAACAAATCAGTCTGTTCAGGGACTGGACTGACTTGTACTATGATGATATAATTTAGTATTTTAGAGGTCAGGGGTGAAACTGGACAAAGGGCACTGCCTCAAAGAAACCTACCATCAGACTCAAGACTTTAATACAAAAGCAGAGAGCTGGATGATTTTTGGACTTTAGAGCAAGAGTCTGAGACCTGAGAGTCTGAAGTTTCTTTTATGGGAGAAAATTTTTTTTGTATGCACTAAGTCAAGGACTAAACCCAGATACTCCATACAATGAGATGGTACCAGCGACAACTTCTGAAGGTTTAGGATCCATCCGAATTGCGGTAATATTTGGAGAAACAATGTCACGTTGGCCGACCAAGCCTATGCTGACTGTTTACTCAAGAAGAGGTTATCGAAGTCACAAAATGGGGATGCCATGAGAACACTGCAGGGCTATTACTGGGTCCAGCACCTTGGTGAAATAGCAAAGTAGAGGTTCCACAGCAAAGCGTAGGAAATGCTGATGCGCTGGAAAGATGGGAACATAAAGGACTATGCCTTTGATTTCCACCTGAAGCTAGAAATTTTCCTTGGTTAAGGGAGGTGATGACATACCTTGTGGATTTCATACAGAATGCCTGAGCTTGAATTAAGACATTTAGTGCTTTTAGGTGCAAGATGAGGTGAATTCCCCAATTGGGTTTATGAACTGTGAACAGGCTTACGTAAACCCCTCTGAAAACGTTCTGCCACAGGAACTGGGGCGATGACAAGTTGATTCAGAAGACACAAGAGGGCTCAATGGAGATCTGCTAATCTGTACAGTGACACAGGAAGGAGGCCAGAAACCGAGGATGGGGAAGGGAGTGAAACTTCAATATGGAGACCATCTCCCAAAGGTTAACAAACTTTGGAAAATGGAGAAGCACCTTCATGATAAGGAAGGGTTTGTCAGATGATTGGCAGACTTTGAGCCCCAAAACTTGTGGGTAGACTGGGAGCTAAGCTTGGTGGGTCTGTACATGGATGCTGCTGGAGTGAGGAAATGTTAACAATAGTGAAAGGAAAGACTGCAAGTCTGTTCCCTGGGCTTCTTCCATTGAAGAAAATAGGTGTGCTTACCACATGTAGTGTGCTCGTTAATGGTATATAGCAGTTATGACGAACCTTGGCACCCCAGATGTTTTGGAACTACATTTCTCATGATGCTCAACTACACTGGAGAGTGCATGAGCATCATGGGAAATGCAGTTCCAAAACATCTGGGAGGCCAAGGTTCGCCATCACTAGTATATAGTGTAGAACTGAAGAGATGTCTCTTGATGGCCATGTAGATCGGACTCCAAAGTCTCCTCTGCATGTGTATGGACAAATGACCAATGGGGGAAATGAGTTAGGAAACCACCAGCAACCAAAAACAACTGTAACAGGTGAGGGTCAAATGGACAGATGTGACCAAAGTCACTGTAAATAGGCAGCAGAAATGGATCAAAGACTTGATATAATTGTTATCCACCACTATGTAAAATCTCATATATAATATTTTACAAAACATTAAATTCTGTTTGTATGCACTAAAATAAGGTTTCATGTATTTTTTATTGAAAATATAGGTTTGATAAACAGTTGCACAAATTTAACTACCATCTTTTTGTTTTACAAGTTCAACCCTTCAGAAAATATATACTGTTTTGAGAATTTTAACTATTCTTCAGGGCAAAAATGTGTATTTTGTTTAAGAAAATAGGCCAGTCAACAAAAGAGTTAAGGATGCTATGATTCACTTGTTCAATGACTGCTATATGCAACAGAATGCAACCCCTGCATGTCAACCCTAAAATCCCACGAATTCATAGAGGTGGATAAATGAATGCATTGATTATGAGCACTTTGAAACCCTTTACTGACCTCGGCAAGTTGAGGTGTTTTTTTCCTGGGACTTCGAATCTCAGCTTCACTAAATGATTTCTCCATTTCATCTTCTTGTAACACAGAGGAATTCTGGGAAATTGACCTGGAAAGGAATGGTATTGTCTAAATTCCACAGAGACTGAACAATGACAGACTGCATATCATTCAATAAACAAGCCTGGGCATTTTTATAAAAAATACTATTGCAAACAATGTACATTGATGTACCTGGAAATACTTTTCTTCAGCTTTAGAGCTTGGCTGCCACATAGGTGCTGCAAAGGTGAGTGCATCCGTAGGTGGGGGAGCTGAATATCACTGCCATATGACGGGAGCACGCCAGGCCGCCGAGAATCCCCTAGAGCCCTCAATGGAGGGGCAGATGGTGATGGAGTCAGGGGTCCATTCAAAGCTTCCAGGAGGGAAACCACCTCATACCCAGGGGGAACATGTTCAGCTGACTGATAAAGGGAAGGTAATAAGAGAAAAGAAAGAATTAGTAGGAATAGGGATAATACATTGGAACAGCCATATAATGAGAGTTATAGGAAATGTAGAGGTAGAGAGGTAGACTAATGACAATGGTGAGAAGTGTATAGCAAAAAAAAAAAAAAAACAAGTTGTTCATGTTTTGTTGATGTACACAAGTAACCCCCCCCCCACCAAATTTTTTTTTCTATCTTTGAAGTGTGACCCACCTTATTATAGTTAAATAAGCCTGAAAAATAACAAAGAGAGCACCTGCTTTGCCCTCACTGAGGAAAGTACAAGGTTAACTTTAAATTCCCCCTTCTCAGCAACACATTTACATTGCACACCAGACACTACGTTCAGAAGCATAAAAACAGAGCCCTGTATAAGCTCTGAATCACTCCAATGATAGACTTTCCCTGCTCTCATATGACAGCATTGTGCCAATCTCCAAGCAGGTTATTCACATGCTCCCCTACACCTGAAAATACCCAGCAGTTGAATGGAGCAGTGGGGAAGTGAAGAAAAGGTGCGCACTAGGTGCTAAGGAGGGGAGCAATAAAACATGCCAGATGCTTTGGCCTACCTGGCCAAAGCACATCTCTTTAGGCTTCTTTGTAAAGTTAACTCCTGTTTATTTAAATCTAGTCCTTAACAGCCACAAAGGGCATCAGGTGACTTTGTGCACCAAATGCCTTTGAAAACCTAGATATTTCCTTGTAAAAGTAATGGTGACATCAACACTGTGCTGTACTGTATACAAGATCAACCACCCTGCACAAGGAGAGAGCATAACAGTGATCAGTCTTTATTACAGGAATCTCCTGCACAAAGAAAAAGCGCAGATCCTTTTTATGCTTTATTACTGCACAAACATGGAGACAACACACAAAAGCACCAATATCCAAGTAGGAATACACATGACTCTTGTATTTGGAAATTTTCCTTTACCCCTGGAATTCAGCTTTCAAATTTCAAGGGAAAAGCTAGAGATCTGGATGTTCTTACTAGCGGGTACCTAACACATACAATGAGCCAGTGGGTGATCCAACTCCCTAACATTGACTAATTTCATGCTTATGGGTGAAGCAACCTATTAGACCTCTTAGACATTGAGGAGGATTTCAGGCGTTTTAGCTTTAGAAATAGCCTCTAAATAGTGCCTGAAAACTGCCTCCCATTCATTTCAGTGTGTCCTTTCACATTGGGGTGGTGTGCTTGCGGGATGTTAGGAAAAGTCCTGCAAGTAGCATCTTTGGGGCGAAAACGCCCTGTCCATTGAAATGAACAGCGCCGCTAAAGCAAGGGGGTAGGTTCACCGTTAGAAAGTTTCACCCGTATTTAACCTGTAATATGTAATATTTTCTAACATTTACCCTCAAACCCAGAATCCACCCCCAACACCGGGACAGTGGGCAGAGGTTTTCCTCTCCCGCAGCTGCTATTACATTTAAAGTCGATGCAGCTGTGCGGGACTCCGCCCACAAAAACGAGTCCTGTTTACCACTGCGGACACATTTGTAGTTCATGGAGGTACAACTGGCAAAAAGCTGGAGGATGTGTCTGCAGGAACCTGACATTGCACCCTCTATCCACTGATTGTGGGTGCAATGCTTTGCAGGCTCCTCTGGGGAAAAAAAATAATAAATGCACATATTTTTTTCCTGCAACCATATATGTATTTATCAATTTTTCCCTAAAAGTGAGTCTTATAAAAAAAAAAAAAACGAAAACACAAAGTATTGATAAATGAGGATTGGCACTTACAGAACACTCAGGTAATTTTACTTAACCATAAAAATAAATTAAATAGAAGATGCCCTAGTATGTTTCTACCTTATACCAAACTATCAAAATGCCTTTCAGAAGCTGTCAGCTACACTCACCGTGTGCTCTTCAGAGTCTGAGGTTGGGGCGGCAATGATAGGGCTGAATCCAGCAGGCGAATGAGGACCAGGGAGCTTTCTCATTGCCCGAATCTGAAGAAGAGCTCGGAAAGCTGCAGGACACAATAATAAGAATAAACAAGATATAAACAAGGACAGGAAATCAGGGAAATATCTGCAGCAAGGACACCTACAGCAATAAAACCCAATTTTTAAAAGGGTTAAGATGAGTTAGACCTTTTATCAGTATTTTGTTTCTGCAGTGTAACTAAGACAGAAAGTGAAGAAAAAATTAATAACTGGAAAAGGTTAAGTATGTTAAACTAATATAATAAAAACATATGCAGTATATCTCTTCAATACATTTCCCCATCTCCTATCCCTTTCTGGACCCTGCAAGTACAGAAAAATATATAACATGACAGAAATGCACTCAGCTCCTAAGTCTTGTTATGGGATAACAAACTGAGTGGTGTCAGCCCTGCCCAGTTGTCTTTTGCTAAACTACTTAAACAGAGTCCCTATCCCATTCTTCTTAACATAGAAAGTAATCATTCTCAAGTCATCATCCCAAGATATGAACAAGGAGGGCTAATTAGACTCTTTGGGATAACATAGGAAATGTGCATAAGATACAGGACAGCTCTGAATTTTTGACATGATCTACAGGTCAATTTGCACACTTATTAAACAAATACATTAGTACTTATTATTATTATTATTATTATTATACAGAAAATTTTCAGTGGAGTATTAAATGGAGCACAAAAGGTAGCAAATAGAAGTTAATTGCTGGGGTTAACATACACTTTAGCATTAAGGTTAAAACCATTCAAAAACATTTGTAAAGCTACACTGCAGCATCAAGGCACCCCTGCAACATGTGTTCCCTAAATTGCATCATATATAGCAATGCATTCATTCAGAGCAGGCTTGCCTTGGAGGTAGCCCCTTCCTTCTTAAAGTGTGACATAACTACAAGCTGCTTGGGGAGTTATTGCCATAATAGTTATAGTGTATCCAAACCCAAGAACCAAAATGTTACATATTGCAGCCTACCAGTCCTTATTTGTGGTGACTACATTTTTTATTTACTTAGGCAAACTATCTATTCTGCAAGTATAGAACATACTCGATGATACTGCCAGAAACCTTGAGTATTTGTGATTTCATGTGGACTGAACCTTAACAATGTTATCAGCTTTTCTGTAGCTACAAAAAAATGCACCCCACCTATGTAATTGAAATGAGGAGAGGAGGATGTGTTTGTAGTCCAAATCAGGAGAGCAGCTTAGGATAACAATGCCGCTCCCCTGTACTGTACAGTGGGTGAGCATTGTCAGTTAAGCACAGGAAGTGTAACTGGCAAGATCATTACATAGAAAAAAAAGAAAAAAACCTGAAAGAAGAAAACTGATACAGCCACATTTATGGACTGCAATATACTGTATTTTTTTTTTTTTTTTTGGTGCAGCTACACTTAGGGGCTTGATTTACTAAAGGCAAATAGACTGTGCACTTTCAAAGTCCAGTTGCACTCTACAAGTGCAATTGCTAAAGAGCTTAGAAAATGAGGGAAAGCTCATCCGACTTCCGTCATCCAATCACGTGCAAGCATGGGTATTTTATTGCAAGTGACGCTTAACCTCTTTTACTAAGCTCTGGAGCAACTGCACTTGAAAAATGCACAATCTATTTGCCTTTAGTAAATCAACCCCTTTAAGTTACACAG
Organism: Aquarana catesbeiana; assembly: GCF_042186555.1. Classification (NCBI taxonomy): domain Eukaryota; kingdom Metazoa; phylum Chordata; class Amphibia; order Anura; family Ranidae; genus Aquarana; species Aquarana catesbeiana. Next base: position 165,105,909 of record NC_133335.1, read on the forward strand.
CATATTTGCAGATTATGGCAGACTTAACCCCTGGTCTGCTCTCCTCCAGCGCTGACAGATCCACACTCGCTATCACCATTCTCGCCTGTCGTCTTCCTTCGGTCTAACACTGTACCGGTCATCAGTTCCATTTTCACTCCGTTCCCGCTACTATATTACAGGTGCTGAGAGTGTGCACTGCCCTGCGCATGCCCCACAGGCAGTATACACACAAAAAAAAAAAAAAAACGTTCTGGCAAAAAAGACATGCAAGGTGTCTTCTACCAAAAAATCTACCTACTAGCAGTTTTTAAGGTTTAGTTCCACTTTAAAAGGTACAGCAAGACACCAAAAGCTTAAATACACTAAAAGAATCTGAATACCCCTAGTGTGTGTCTGCACCAAAAGTATACCAAAAATAGAAAACGGCAATACCAACTGGCAACAAGGACAGAAAGACAAGCTTGAAAGGAGTTCTAACACTTCCCCAATCTATCCAAAACCAAGTGGTGCTCTACTTTAACCAATGAAGGACTTGTCAGAATTGTGCAGTTTGCAGAGCTTCGAAGACCAAATCAAGCTCAGTCCCAAGTAACTTTTCGTACCTTATAACACTTAAAATGCAAGGAGGAAGTCATTAAAGTGTTTGTTAACTCAAACATAGATATCACTGGCCAGCCCCTCTCTGAGAGCTATGCATACCACACTGTACAAGTCTCTTATAATAACAAGCCATGTAAATACCTTTTTACAATGATCTTCAGGCCGGTCACATGACTCTGCAAAAGAGGCCGAGATCTCCCTCTGACATCAGCCGGGGAGATCACATGCCCGCTCAGTCCCTCCTGCAGAAGCCCTGGAAACCAGCCACGAGTCACATGACCGGCCTGAAGAAGGCTCTAAAAAAAATATTTAAATGCCTCGTTTTTGTAAAAGACTTCCACAGTGTGCTATGCCTTTCTGTAATAGAGTGGCTGGCAGTGACCATTTCTAATTTTTTATTTTCACTATATTGGGGTTTGGGGGGGGGGGGGAGACACAAAACACGGAGCTGACAGGCAGGGAGGAGGGGGTGAGGGGGAGAGAGGAGAGCAGAGCTGCGCTGTGATTGGAGGGACGTACACTGACCACGCAGGTCAGGGCTCAGCAGCCCTGATTATCGTGGTCAGCGCATAGAGATGGACACAGAAAGTTGCAGATTCAGACAGGTTTTTAACCTTCTAGAGGGGGGCAGATTACACAGCACAAGCACTGTGCTGTTTAATCTGCTTTAAGGGACCAGGATCTCTATTTTTTGGGGGGTTAACAAACACTTTAAGAAGCATGTTTGAGCCAACATTTAAAAATTTGCATAGATTAATCGAAAACATTTCATGTTTTTTTTACAGATCAGAGGTAATATAAAGTTACAGTAATGTCTAATAAGAACTGTACAGGAACAACCTTTTTACAGATCAGCAGTAATATAAAGTTACAGTAATAGCTAATAGGAACTGTACAAGAACAGTCTCTGTATAGTTAAAGCAGCTCTGCTACTCACGCAGTCGGCAGATAGGGCAATTGCTGGCCTGGTAACGTAGAGTATCTGCACATGTATTGCACAGGCAGAGGTGTCTGCATGGCAGAATAAGTGTATCTCGGACATCAGATAGACAAACCACACACTCAGCACTGTTGTCACTGACTTCATCTTCTGTTACCTGGTGCAGAAAAAAACAAAAATGGACATCTATAATCCATGCACATTCTCCAGGTCCAGTAACATTTGCCAATATCCATTCAAGGAGGGACTGCTATTTATTGCAATATTTGCCCTAACCCGGTAAATGTCACATTCACTTCAACCATGGGTGATAACATTAGTAATGTCACAGTGAGCCCCAAGGAAATAATTCCTCAGAGTTCCCTGTGCCCTTGCAGAGAAAAGCCACAGGTTTGTTTTAATGCCCCCTCACCAGCAGGTTATACTTCTCCTTCACTCCCCACCATTTTGTTCAGCTGCTGGGAGCAACACATATGGGGAACATTTTATTAATCCTGTCCCATGGCAAAGCAATGCGAAAATGGAGTAGTGAGATAGATTGTGAGACAGGTTTATTACTCCTTTGGCTGCTATCTGCGACGGAACGAAGCAAGACCCTGACCCTGTTTTGTGCCAGTTGTCTGTAGAGTTAAAAATCGGTCATATCTTAAGAAATATATCTTTAAACATTGAAAGCTATCACACTTTCCGGTCCAGAAATACACAGGTCCATAAACCTGTGAGAGACTTTGCTGAAGCAGACACAGTGTGATTTGCAACTAATTGTCTTGCTACTTTGCTAGAAAAATGTCCCTCATGGTACTTTCAGGTATGGAAGAGCACGTGATTTACTTCATGTGACAGTACTGAGCCAATTACCAAGCACCAGTGCTATCACACAGAGATTTCATAGTCCTGTGCAAACTAAACTTGAGTGACTTAAAGTGTATGTAAACCCTCACATATACCCAGTGAATTGAACAGCCTCAGATGATGCACAGAGATGAAACAAATGTCCCTACATAAGTTTAACATGTATATCTGCTGTCTTCAGCTTTATATATTCTTTAGCAAGTGCACATCTTGTTACAGATTTCCTCTTCCTGTTCAGCACTGGGAGTGAAGTCTGGGCATACAGTCAAGACAGCTGATTGGAGGAAAGGCACACGCCCCCACTCCACATAGGCAGAGACTTGCAGAGCTGTTTTGTGAACAGTTCAGTTCTCTGCTAATATATTTATGGCAGCCTCCCACAACACAAATTTCAGCCTGGTTTTATCTCATTTGTTGGAGAATTGTAAGAAGTTATCATGCTGATAACAGAAGAACGGAGCAGGAAAAAGCCACAGGACTTAGTGCTTTGGAGAGAGATAAGAAAATACTGAAGATATATGTGCCCAGCTCAAATTTCATGAATCGAGTTTACATCCACTTTAACCACTTCCAGACCTCCCACCGTCGTTATACATTGCTACTACCATAACCCCGGTATCCTCTTCTTCAGTGGGCAGTCTGCTTCAAGATAAAAGTGGTCTCTGTGGCGCATTCACTGCGAGATTACTTTTATCGGCAGCTGGAGAGGGGCCCCCCCTTCCGATGTGCTCCGGTGTCCTCCGCCACTTATCGATGTCGTCGGTAGCGGTGGAGGCGATCGGATCCTCTCCCTAGCCTGACATGGAGACGAGTGAGGGGACTAGCCTCTTCCTCAGAGAGGGCTCTGGGGAAGAGGCTATTCCTTGAAACGCGTTAGCCTATTGGATCTTCACCTCCTGCCACATGATTTGATGTACTGTGGACTGAACAATGCTGTACTATGTGATGAGCTTTGCTGAAATTGCTGAGTATAATACTTATAACTTTTTATGAAAATAAACTAAGGTTTTAGGATAATAAACTAGGTCGGTGCGCCTTTCTTTCTTTTTTGTGGCTCCAGTATTCCAGACTTCTGCAGTTTTATGAGGGCAGCAAGACTTATCCATATAGAACCAAGATGGAGATATAGCCTACTTATCTAGAGCAAGCATTTTCCCAAGTGCAGGAGAATTTCTGTTTGTGACCATTTGTTTTGCATTTGTAAATATGTAAAGCGTATGACGGCCTTCTTTACTACCTTACCAAAGAGGGGCAGAGGCAAGGACTCGGTGGATTTATGTAAAGTCACCACCTCTTGGGCCCCCTCGCTAAGCATCCTACAATGATGAAGCCCTCATGTGTTGGTAACAGCATGGCCTGATGACCACTTGCCTGTTGCCTCCTTGCTATGGGAATGGATACTGGCCAATTGTAGTCCATGCACAAGCTTAGTCAATGATCTACCTTGACCTGATCCAATAGGCTACTAGTGCTGACCATTTCTGCCAGCGATTTTACCTGGACTTGCTGGTGGCTTATGTACTGTGCCCCTTAGAGTACTTTTCTACATACAAAGTCTAAATTCCATGCAAACCCATTTACATATAATAGAATGCTACAGGAAGCATACATGCAGATACCTTGGAGTCATGTGAATTATATTTATTTTCAATGCCATAGATTTCCTGCAAGAGATAACTGACCCCATCCACCTAAAAGAAAAGACATAAGTTAGTTACTACTAAAGAAAACACAATTTGGAATATCCCTCATATTTATTTGTGTCTCACCACTTGTTTCTGCTTCAGAGGCTTTACACAGTAGCTACTGTCTGCATGCTGCAAGAAAAGAATCACATCAGTTAAAATTGGAGGGTGAAATCAGATCAAAGTAAGCAACCAAAAAAAAACCAAACATTCACTATATTCCCAATGTGATATCGCATATACAGTCTAGATTACACAGTCCACTCATTATATGTAGATTTTTGATCCCCCCCAGGAAGCCACCTGACCCTGTGGCGTAACATGTAGGGGAGGGGCTTATGACGTCACAACACTCCGTACATGAATTGAGAGTGGTAATTATACAAGACTGTTATACCGATTTCCATTGCTAGTTTTAACACTGTATATGCTGAATACGTTTGGTGTGCTTGAAACACCTTTTTAACCACTTAAGGACTGCCCCAAGTACATGTACTGCGGCAGTGCGACTCTTAAGCGCAAAATCACATACATGTACGTGATCATCTTCTTCGACTCTGGGGTGCGCGCATGTGCCGCCGGAGCCCCACTCCTACTGTAATTGGAGACAGCGGGAGCCAATCAGCGGGTCCAGCTGAAGCGATGTCCGTCGGGAACCGGTGATCATTCGTAGAGAGGCAGAATGGCAGTCTGCCTATGTAACTAATGCATACCGTTGTTCTGCCAGAGAGGTAAATGGAGATCTTGTGTTTCTGCTATACAGAAACCTTGATCTCTGTTTTCCTTTAGTCAAAGCACCCCTCCCTACAGTTAGAAAGCACACATAGGGAACACATTTAACCATTTGATTGCCTCTGATGTTAACCCCTTCCCTGCCAGTGTCATTTATGCAGTGCATTTTTTTTAGCATGATCACTGTATTGGTGTCACTGGTCCCCAAAAAGTGTAACTTCAAGTCAGATTTGTTCGCCGCAATGTCGCAGTCCCGTTAAAAATCGCTGATCTCTGCCATTACTAGTAAAAAATATGAAAAAGTCCATAAATCCATCCCATAGTTTGTAGATGCTATAAGTTTGTAGACGCTATAACTTTTGTGCAAACCAGTCAACGCTAATTTTTTTTTACCAAAAATATGTAGCAGAATACATATTGGCCTAAATTTATGAAGAAATTCAATTTTTTACTTTTTTTTATTGTATATGTTTTATAGCAGAAAGTAAAAAATATTGTTTTTTATTTTTTTTCAAAATTGTCGGTCTTTTTTTGTTTATAGTGCAAAAAATAAAAACCCAAGAGGTGATCAAATACCCTTAAAAGAAAGCTCTATTTGTGGGAACAAAAGGACATCCACTTTATTTGGGTACAGCGTCACACAACCACGCAATTATCAGTTTAAGTGACGCAGTGGTGTATTACAAAAAATGCCCGGGTCAGGAAGGTAAAACCTTCCGGAGCTGAAGTGGTTAAGTGAGTGTAACTCTGGAGAATTGGGGAATAAAGTTGTGTGTTTTTTAAAGAGATATCAGCACTAGGTTTTGGTGGTTTCTTTTTTTTTGCCTATGTGTATGGCAAAATATGGAATGATAAGATATACCAAGCCTGTGGAGAAGTGGAATGGTGTAATAGGAGAAACACTGGTGGAACCTACGGTGCCTTGCAAAAGTATTCACCCCCTTGGCATTTTTCGTGTCTTGTTGCCTCATAACCTGGAATTAACATGGATTGTTTGAGGATTTGCATCATTTAATTTACAGAACATGCCCACAACTCTGACCAGTTTCCCAGTCCCGACTGCTGAAAAACATATCCACAGCATGATGCTGCCACCACCATGTTTCACGGTTAGGATGATGTTCTTTGGGTGATGTGATGTGTTGGGTTTACACCAGACATAGCGTTTTCTTTGATGGCCAAAAAGTTCAATTTTAGTCTCATCAGACCAGAGCACCTTCATCCATACATTTTGGGAGTCTCCCACATACCTTTCCGCAAACGCAAAACGTGCCATTTTGTTTTCTGCTGAAAGTAATGGCTTTCTTCTGCCCACTCTGCCATAAAGCCCAACTCTATGGAGCATACGGCTTATTGTCATCCTCTCTGCAGCTCCTCCAGGGTTACCTTAGGTCTCTGTGCTGCCTCTCTGATTAATGCTCTCCTTGCCCGGTCAGTGAGTTTTGCTGTGCGGACGTCTCTTGGCAGGTTTGCTGTTGTGCCATGTTCATTCCATTTGGTTATGATAGATTTGATGGAGCTCCTAGGGATCATCAAAGATTTGGATTTTTTTTTATAACCTAACCCTGACTTGTACTTCTCAACAACATTGTCCCTTACTTGTTTGGAGAGTTCCTTGGTCTTCAAGGCAGTGTTTGGTTAGTGGTGTCTCTTGCTTAGGTGTTGCAGCCTCTGGGGCCTTTCAAAAAGGTGTGTATATGTAATAACAGATCATGTGACACTTTGATTGCACACAGGTGGACATCATTTCACTAATTATGTGACTTCTGAAGGTGGGCTGTGTAATCTAGACTCTGTATATGCAATAGCACATCGGGAATATAGTGAATTTTTTTTTTGGGTTGTTTACTTTGATCTGAATTCATTTTTATTTTATGATATTTGGTAACAAAAGTGAAGTGTGGCACATATTTATCATTATTAGTGCACACAGCTTTATGGGAATGTGTTTAGTGCAAGCAGCTCACAAATAGGGTGTATACACATAGAAGCTCACAAGGTTATATACACGATCGAATTGGGGGGGGGGCGACTGGAAACATCCCTGCAGATACAAATAGGCCTGCGATGATCCACTATCCACAATTTAGGGGACTCTGTCTGGTGGTGAAATGTTAACACCTATATTCTCTATACCAGGGGTGGCACTCCAGCTGTGGTGAGACTAAAAATCTCATCATGCCCCTGCCTCTGGGAATCATACCTGTGGCTGTCAGAGTCTTGCAATACATCATGGGACTTGTAGTTCCATAACAGGTAGGGTGCTGAAGTTGTCCACCCCTGCTCTATACTGAGCAGATGTATTTTTCAATTTTTACTTTCTCTGAATTATCTTCCATAACCTTTTATTTTAAAATAATGTATAGAAATCTGTTAGATTATTTACACAAAAAAAGTTTAAAAGAAACCTTTACTAGGAGAAAAAAAAAGAAAGCCAGGCAGTTGGTAATGTCCTCCATGGTTTCTCAGAACAGGTTTTCCTTATATTACACCTATCATAAGAGAAGCGCAGGGGCTGCTATTACTGGCCTTCTGAAAATGCTAGTTGTCTGGCTATGTTTGGCTTAAATGTTTTACTGGTCCATGAACAAGCATACGGCAAATCAGAAATCTACACTTGTTTCAGGCCAGTGATTTAAACTATTGACCAAAGCATCCTTATCACAGCATTTTTGGAAGGAGAGATCAGCAATGGCAGCCTATTTTTTTCTATGGGGAGACGAGTATAAGGGGGTCAGGTCAATAAAAGATTTTATCACTCTGTCTTAAAGGGGCAAAGTGTCAGGCTCTCTTTAAAGTGTATCTAAACCAAAAAAATAAGCATTTAATATATTGTAGCTTACCAATCCTTCCATGTGGTGCCTGCATTCGTTTTTTTTTTTTTTTCCCACCCTTCCTGGGTGGCTAAGCTCACTCCTTAACTGCTACTGTATTCATGGAGGTATCCATAGCTGTCTAGACAAACATGCTCTATTATATAGGGGATGAGGAGATTAGTTGGATACACAGGAAAGGTAAGCATGTTTTAGGTTTCTAGTTCAACTCATAGGAAGTGACAAGCACACTGCATTGGCAAGATCTTCAATTATTTTCTGTATTTGCTGACAAAGTCTACAAAAAAAGAACAAATGCAGCAGTGGCGTAGCGTGGGGGGTGCCGTGGCCCCGGGCGCGACATTTAGGGGGGCGCCAGTATGTGTCACTACTGGCTGCCTCCTCCTAATTTCGAGTTCCTGTGTCGCCCGCGCTCCGGCCGCCATGTTAAGTGTCCGGCGCCCTGTGATTGGGTGTATAGGGGTCATGTGAGGCGTAGGGCTGGCCTGTCCGTGATCGCTCCTGAAGTCCCACCTCCGCACATGGCCCCCATACACCCAATCACAGTGCGCTGGACACTGAACATGACAGCAGGCAGAGCGTGCGGGAGAGAAGCAAAAATGTGAGCCGCCGCTGTCTTCTCCTCCTCCTCTGGACCGATGCAGGCCAGGACAAGAAGGTGAGTGAGACTCCCTCGTGAGAGTCATGTTACTGGCCCCTGGGGGGGGGGGGTTGGGGGGAGAGAGAGAGACTGTAGGCAGGACAGTATACTGTAGGCTGTATAGTATAGTGGTCAGTATAGTGGTCAGTATAGTGTAGTGGTCAGTATAGTATAGTGTAGTGGTCAGTGTAGTGTTGTGGTCAGTGTAGTGTAGTGGTCAGTATAGTATGGTGGTCAGTGTAGTATGGTGGTCAGTGTAGTGTAGTGGTCAGTATAGTGTAGTGGTCAGTATAGTGTAGTGGTCAGTATAGTGTAGTGGTCAGTATAGTGTAGTGGTCAGTATAGTGGTCAGAATAGTGTAGTGGTCAGTATAGTGTAGTGGTCAGTATAGTGTAGTATGGTGGTCAGTGTAGTATGGTGGTCAGTGTAGTGGTCAGTGTAGTATGGTGGTCAGTATAGTGGTCAGTGTAGTGTAGTATGGTGGTCAGTATAGTGGTCAGTGTAGTGTAGTATGGTGGTCAGTGTAGTGGTCAGTGTAGTATGGTGGTAAGTGTAGTGGTCAGTGTAGTGTAGTGTGGTGGTCAGTGTAGTGTGGTGGTCAGTGTAGTATAGTGGTCAGTATAGTGGTCAGTGTAGTATGGTGGTCAGTATAGTGGTCAGTGTAGTATGGTGGTCAGTATAGTGGTCAGTGTAGTATGGTGGTCAGTATAGTGGTCAGTGTAGTGTAGTATGGTGGTCAGTGTAGTATGGTGGTCAGTATAGTGGTCAGTGTAGTGTAGTATGGTGGTCAGTGTAGTATGGTGGAAAGTGTAGTATAGTGGTCAGCATAGTGATCAGTATAGTGGTCAGTATAGTGGTCAGTGTAGTATAGTGGTCAGTATAGTGGTCAGTGTAGTGTAGTATGGCGGTCAGTGTAGTGTAGTGGTCAGTATAGTGGTCAGTGTAGTATGGTGGTCAGTGTAGTGTAGTATAGTGGTCAGTGTAGTATGATGGTCAGTGTAGTGTAGTGGTCAGTGTAGTATAGTGGTCAGTATAGTGTAGTATAGTGGTCAGTGTAGTATAGTGGTCAGTATAGTGTAGTATAGTGGTCAGTGTAGTATAGTGGTCAGTATAGTGTAGTATAGTGGTCAGTATAGTGGTCAGTGTAGTATAGTGGTCAGTGTAGTGTAGTGGTCAGTATAGTATAGTGGTCAGTGTAGTATAGTGTAGTATAGTGGTCAGTGTAGTGTAGTACAGTGGTCAGTATAGTATAGTGGTCAGTGTAGTGGTCAGTATAGTGTAGTATAGTGGTCAGTGTAGTATAGTGGTCAGTATAGTTGTCAGTGTAGTATAGTGGTCAGTATAGTGGTCAGTGTAGTATAGTGGTCAGTGTAGTATAGTGGTCAGTATAGTGTCGTATAGTGGTCAGTGTAGTATAGTGGTCAGTGTAGTATAGTGTAGTATAGTGGTCAGTGTAGTGGTCAGTGTAGTGTAGTACAGAGGTCAGTATAGTATAGTGGTCAGTATAGTGGTCAGTGTAGTGTAGTGGTCAGTGTAGTGTAGTGGTCAGTATAGTGTAGTGTAGTGGTCAGTGTAGTATAGTGGTCAGTGTAGTGTAGTGGTCAGTATAGTGTAGTATAGTGGTCAGTATAGTGTAGTATAGTGGTCAGTGTATTATAGTATGGTGGTCAGTATAGTGTAGTATAGTGGTCAGTATAGTTGTTGTCAGTGTAGTATAGTGGTCAGTATAGTATAGTGTAGTGGTCAGTATAGTGTAGTATAGTGGTCAGTGTAGTGTAGTGGTCAGTATAGTGTAGTATGGTGGTCAGTATAGTGGTCAGTGTATTATAGTATGGTGGTCAGTATAGTGTAGTGTATAATGGTCAGTAAAGGAATCAGGTTGGTCAGTGTTGAAATCAAGTAGGTTAGTGTAGTGGTCAGTATAGGAATCAGGTAGATCAGTACTATTGTATTTGAAGGGACTCGGGGAGTGCTAAAAGTCCGCAGGTTAGGGGGCGCAAATTACTTGCCTTGCCCCGGGTGCTGACAACCCACGCTACGCCACTGAAATGCAGCCACCACATCTAAGGACTGATAAGCTGCAATATTTTACATTTTTGTTCTTGGATTTATTTATCTGTTAAGTCACTGGAAAAAATAAATACCTAAAGTGTATCACAAAGCAATGTTTTATTTTCGTTTTGAATAGAGTGGGGAAAGGGTATTTACTGTCAAGTGTTTATTGCTGCCTGCATCCCCATTGAGAAGATTCACCCCTCTATTTATACCGGTGACCATTGTCACCAAAAAAGGGGAAATTCAAAATGTTAGATTTGAGATGAGGGGAAACTGTTTTAGAGGGGAAAGCCCCACAGTTTGGGAGTTTTCCTCTAACTTTCCGATGGATCTCTGGGACGTGAAGTGAAGAGAAATTTCTCCAAAGCTACAAAAGATAGCAAAAAATTAAATTAGCAGGGGTTTTAACCCTTCCTACTTTTTTTGCTGGCTATACATAAACTTTAAAGCGGAGTTCCACCCAAAATTGGAACTTCCGCTTATCTGATTCCTCTCCTCCTCCGGTGCCACAGTTGGCACCTTTCGGGGGGGGTACCTGTTTTTTACAGGTACCCAGTCCCCACTTCTGGGAGACTGGGCCGCGGCAAATTGCATCAGCAGCTCAGCGCACCTCCTCCCACCCCTTCTGCCGGGCCAGTGAGAGAGCGCAGCGAGCTTCGCGCATGCGCAGTAGGGACCCGGCCGTGAACCTGAAAGGCTACACTGCTGGGCTCCCTCACCCACAATGGCGGCGGCAGCACCCGACCAGCCGATGTAAACTTTGGTTGTGGTGCCGACATCACTGGACTCCAGGACTGGTAAGTGTCCTAATGTAAAAGCAGTATGTGGAGCTGCTGACTTTTTATTTTTAAAGGGGCGGACGGAATTCCACTTTAACCTGCAAGCTGTTCTGTAAGAACAATTTTCCTCAAGACCACTAGGTGTCACCAGAGTTCATCTTCTACACAGCCAGTCACACACACACATATTGTAGCGGCAGGAATCAGAGACTACTTGCCATGGCTCTGAGTGGCTAGGTGCGACCGCTGGCCCGGTTTACTATACTGACAAGTCACCGGCGGCCACAGCTATTCGCTGCTGTTCACACAGCCAGGAACACAACAGAACTGATTTAGAGTGCTGTGAAAAAAAGAAAAAATACTATCCCCAATGATCCTTATTCTCACTCTTGAACCCCTCTTCTGTATGATCTGGGCCATTGCAGACATAAGGAACCTTCAGAAACGCATAAAACCGCTGCATTTGCAGACGACTTTATATTTTATTATAGCAGACCCTCTTATAACACTTCCTAACGTCCTGCAGGCCTTGCGTGAGTATGGCTCTTTGTCATATTTCATATAACCTGACACATGACCAGCTCTCATCCAATCAAAGTGGACTCCATGGGGCTCTATTGGACTACACACTGAATGGGCTGTCAGTTATTTAACTAGGAATAGTATGCCTACTTCCAGCCCAGAGTAAAAACAGAGGGGGATAGGGGGGAAGTGAATAGAGTAAGATTAGGTGGAAGCATAAGATATGGGTACAGGTGCAATGGTGAAGAGGCTGAGCAGTTGTGTTAGTGGGGGGGTGCTTGTGGGGGCATGAATTGATAGATGGTCCTACTAATATAGTGGTGGCAGTAAAGGCACATTGGTAAGAGGAGGAGATAAGAGGAGGTGAGGGTGTACCAACTGCAGTGCTGGGGGAGGGGGCTTGTGCAGGCATAGAGTGAAAGCAATGAGATGCATGCACAGGTGTCGTTGTCAGAAGGGTTATAGGCACATCGGTAAAAGCAGGGGTGCATGCATGGTGAAGAAACAGGAGCATGCAGGTGTGGCCTTGACAGCATTGGGATGATGTGGATTATGTGGATGGAAGAGGGGGGCCTGTAGGAGCAGTGGTGGTAAGGGTATTGGCCTGGTAGTGATAGAAAGGCGGAAGTGCAGGTTCAATGGGGGAGTAAAGGGGGGTGTACGTGCAGGCATTGGGTAAGAGGCAAAGGACAAGGCTGAGAAATGTCCCCTGTATTTTGTATATCCCTTCTCCCCACCTTGCACCATCTTTTCAAGGTAGACGAACCAAGTGGCAATAAGTAAAAAGAGCGCTATTTAGGAGAATGTAGATGTTCTGAAGTACCTGCCCAATGCTGATGTGGACACAGGCTAGTGCTCCCAACATAGACCAGGAGACACCTAAAGCACAATAACTCACCCTTTCAAATGTTGCCATTAGCACATGGGAGTGACCGATATGTTCTGCAAAGAGATAGACACAAGTTACATCATACACTGAAATTTCTTTATCACGATCAATATAGATTTTTTTTTCCTTTCATTTCCAATCCTTTTTTTTGGAATCTGTACGCAATAAGGTTTGAGATCTGATTCTGATTTCACCCCTACACATGGATGTGTGGATCACTGACAAATGTAAGCAATACAAAGACATTATAAGGAAAAAATGGTTCTGCGCTATGGTGGGTGTGGTGTTGTAAAAACTGCAGGACTCCTGCTTTAGAAATTTTAGGCATGGGCCACCAAGCAGTCAAAAACATCATAGTTACATAGTTGTCAGGTCATACCCATCTAGTCCATCCTGTAACCAGAACACACTAGTTTGCAGATAGTACTTGCCCACTTGTAAAATAATGGACATCTACGACTGTTTAAACAAGGAAACAAACATTTTTTTTTTTTTTACTAGGAAGGCAGCAGAGATTAGCCAGCAATATCAAAGTTCATCAGCAGGAAAAAAAAACTGAAGAGTAGGTATAATTTGAATAGCATAGTTTAATTTGTCCAGCATGGCACAATAAAATAATACATAATACCTCCCTATAACAGTGATAGCAGCAGGCCTCTGGGTCTAATTCCGAGCAGCTGCCCTTCTTCATAGTAACCACAGGGGGTCACTCCTTTTATTTTACGCTCCAGTTTTAGCAAATCAACCCCAAGGTGTTCTTTTATTGGACAAGATGGAGGGGAAGGGTGGTGATCACAACCTCCACCACATCTAATCAGAGGAAGGGACTTCCTGTGGTTACTGTACAGAAGGGCTGCCACTCATCAGTGGACCTGGAAGACTGCTGCTATCAGTGTAGTAGCAGTGACTACTACTACAGTGAATGGCAGCTTCCACAGGGTTCGTTCAGGTATGAGATATGTATGTTTATATTGGTCCCTAGCTGGACCAGTGTAGCTATGCATTAAAAATCATACCTAAACCTCAGCTATAAGTGCTGTGACAGACTTCTGGCACCACCTGGGCTCAACCATACTTGGTCAGTCCACCCAAAACTGATGGATGGGATTCAGTTTTATTTATTGGAGGGTCTTGGAGATCAAAATCACCCACTTTATCTTCCTGCTAACTAGCAATCAAACCTTCAGGATTTGCAAAATGTCCAGCCTGTCGACTAAACATTAAAGAAGCAAGTCTTGCACAAGATTGCTACTAATTTATATTTTGGTACTTACACTTGCTGCATTTACAACACATTTATTAATGAACACAGAGATGCATTAGGTTTTTCTTTTGCTGCAGCAGGCACTGTTGATCAACATATCCGCAAAGTTCGCAGCAGATGCACTGAAGTGGTTGCAGTAAGTTTCCAAACAACCTACAGCACCTGCTCTTTGTTAACATAAGAAGGTTGGTAGGCTGCCAAGTCCTTACTAACAGAAAACAAAATAGGAGATAAACTGTGATTTCAGTGCCTCCCTTTTAAAGGATAAACTGCTCCACAGTGCTTGTAGCTACAGAGGTCATTTTACTGGTTGTTAGGAAATATTTGTCTACAGCATGGCCACATGTTCACTTTACATTACAAGTGTAAAGGGTGGTGGAAAGCATACTCAAAAGGAAGTGTGGGGCCATGTCTTTATCAGGATGACCCTTACACACTAGGGCGGGACAGGGACGTTGACATCACCGCGTTCACCAGATCGTATCCGCAGCTTGAATCTTTGGACGGGGTAATACGATCAAGCATTACTTCCCTAGTGTCGGGTTAACACTTTGTAAATGTGAGTGTTCTTAAACTAATTAAAAGCCTGTGTATTTTACAGATTTACGCTACGAGAGCCTTCCTTCTTTTTACTTGACCTCTATGCCTGATTGGGACCTGCATGTGAGGACCCACTGAGAAGGGATCATACTGAGAGCCAGCACCTTGGAGTTTACTATTCTAAAAGGTTCAGTAACAATCGCAGTAGCTGGTTCCATGGGACCAGCCATTAACTCTGGTGAGTTTATACTTTTTTTCCTTCATCACTGAGTACTATGTTCGATTTTTCAATTTTTATGAACTTTTTTGAATACTTTGAGTTATACTGTGTCGTTTAGCACTGTGCTAGCACTTTATTTTCGCATATATTGCACATTATGATATAAGTATATTGTTGCATATCGCTGAGTTGAGAGTTGAGTTGAGAGGTATCTTGATATAGCGTGGTCTTAACCCGAAGAGTCCCGACGCGCATATCGTGTAATTTGCATTGCACTAGCACTTTATTTTGTTTGTATATTTTAAACCTTATGATAGAAGCACATTGCTATATTGTTGCATTTATATATTTTGGTAGTTGCATTATTAGTTTTAGTAGTCACCATTTTTTGGATATGTTTTTAACACAAATGGTTTCATAACACTATCACTACTTTAATGGGTTATGATCAAAGGGATTGGTCTTTGGCCAGCGCTGCTCTCCTTTTTTATATTTTTTGATCACACTAGTGCAAATTGGAAGTGGCTTTCCCCGCATCCAGTTAGCATTACCGGAGATTGTGACCAGGTCTGGAGCGGGTTCACATATCTCCGTGGAGGCTTGTGCAACAGGGACGCACCGGACCCTGCTGCGAGCCACATCTGTCGGAGGTGTGAACCCAGCCTAAAGGATGAACTTCTTCGCAGTGCCTGTAGCTATAGAGGCCATTTTACTGGCTGTTAGGAAATATTTGTCTACAGCATGTCCACAGGTTCACTTTACATTACAAGTGTGAAAAGGGAGTAAGTGGAAAGGACACTCAAGAGGAAGTGTGGGGCTTCCCTAAACAGTTCTCTTCTTATGCCGTGTACACATGAGCGGAATGTCCAACAGAAAAAGTCGACGGGAGCTTTTCATCGTATATTCCGATCGTGTGTATGCCCCATCGGACTTTTTTTGTTGAAAATTCTGACAGACCTAGAAAGAGAACATGTTCTAAATTTTTCAGACAGAACCAATCCCTATCGAGAAAACCGATTGTCTTTATGCTGTTCCGACGTACCAAAAACGACACATGCTCTGAAGCAAGTACGAGACGGAAGCTATTGGTGTTCAGAGTTTTTCCCGACGGGAAAAACGGTTGTGTGTACAGGGCATAACACTTCCCACCCCAAACACTTATACACACACACACACACACACCTTACTATGGAGTATGCTAGCTTACAATGTAAGGAGTACTGTAAGATGTAAATGCTGTGCAAACTTCATTTAGGCTAGGCAGTAAAAACAAGAGTTTCTACTAAGAACTAAGCACAATTTTTCAGATATCAACTGCTTATTTGCTGGGCTGCATTTTCAAATAAATGTCATTTTAACACGTTTTCAAAACCTGCTTGAAAGGAGAAGAAAAACATGTTGACAGCACTATATCACCTTCACCTTCTTCCACCACTGCATGAACAACCATTGGATACACCTCTCGGTCCAGGTCAAACGTCAGCTAAAATACAGAAAGGGGATACATTTATGTGAATCAAGCATTTAGAAACAAACATTCTATAATGTGTTTTTACTTTGTCTAGTGACCAAAATGAGCTTCTGACAGGTGCCTGCACATACTATACCTGCAGCAGCTATCATTGCCAGAATGCTGGGGTATTCTGATTGGGCAAAGCTTCGGCACTTCCTCGTCATGCAGAAGCTTGTCGACGCCCTCCTACCTCCCTTATATTCCAATTAACCAGTAAGACATCCCATCATATTGATAGGCCTATGGGACTGTATGGTAGTAAGAGGAAGCAGAAGCTAGTATGAGAGCTTGACCCAGTTAAAACTGCCCGGCCTTCAAACAATTAATTCGAATTTTAACATTTCCAGAGAACAACTGTGTCGTTTATAGGATGCAAAAATCAAGACCGGTGCTGCAGGCAATGTGGAGCAATCCATTTTTAGTGCCGGTTCACACAGGGGCAGCCCGACTTGCAGCGCGACTTTGCAAGGCGATCTGCACACGACTTCAGCGGCGGCTTGCAAAATGACTTCTGTATAGAAGTCAATGCAAGTCACCCTGAAGTCGTCCCAAAGTTGTACAGGAACCTTTTGCTAAGTCGGAGCGACCTGAGTCATTCCTATTAGAACGGTTCCATAGTACAGAACGGAGTGCGACTTGTCAGGCGGCTAAGTCGCCTGCCAAGTCGCCCCTGTGTGAACCGGCACTTAAATTCACAGCAGAGTGTCAGGGCTGGGCTCTCAGCCCTTCCTTCTCTGTGCTCAGGTTGCTCAGCTGTTGGTTAATTGCCAGAAACTCATCGTTCCACGGTGGCTCACCTGTTGATCATCTCCTGCTCGTCAGTCCCACAGCCAGCCCCTCCTGGCTATTTAAACTGCCTGGTTCATTTCATCAATTGCCTTCGCCTTGGTCAAACATATCTACAGACTCTCTGCTGTCTTCCTGTTGAAGACTTGCCTGGCTGACGTCCCTTTTGGTTTTTGATCCTGCCTGCTGCCTCTGACTACGCTGATCTCTGGCTCCCCGATTTCCTGGCTTGTTCTGACTACGCGATTTGGCTACCGAACCCTGGCTATGTTTTTACTACATTTACCAGTTGTACCATTTATACAACTTTATTAAAAGGTGTGATTTTTAGTGCATTTTCTGTCTCCGTCTATTTCATGGTTCCTGACACAGAGGCACTGAACTGGCTGCCTCATACTGCTCAGCTCACCCTCCCAGCAGTTACTTTGCAGTCTTCAAGCCTTCTAATCTCTAACGTAAGCATAAAGCAGAAACTACTTCAGGACTTCTTTGAAAATTAAATTTCTCTTTGTTGTCTATACCTACAAATGCACTTTGTTGTCAAGTGCATTTACTACTTCCTAAGAAAACTGAATGCCAACGGCAGATGAAAGATGAACTCTATGCCTACAACTATAGGTACAGCTTACGTACTGTATATACGTGAACTATTTTATTTGCCAAAAGATTTGTAATTCTGTTCAGCCAGTTTTGTGATCAAGGTACACTTGACTGAAAACAAGAACCTTACACGTCACATCACTTTTACCCACTGCTGTTAAAAAATAAAGCCTGGTCACTGAGACTGCTTATTAGAAAATGAAGGAACTTATAGTGGAACTACACTGCATCTGAACACCACAAACCAAAAATACTATTTAGTAAATTTTTAATACTCAAAGCAAACTCACCCGTCCATCCATGTCTCTATGCTTAGAAATCACTATGAAAAACACCCCTAGTATATCAAGCCACAGCTATCTTGAGTAAGGGTAGATGATTCATGTAGCATTTACTTCCTGGAATCCATCTGCCCTTATCTCAGGCATGCTGGCAGAACAGTGTGCTTAACTGAGAAAACCTCTTCTCCCCTCCTGAACATTCTTGGGATGTATGGCCTCATTTACCTAGGCCTGGAAACCAAAAAGTAGCTGAAGAAATGTGAAAAAAAAGTTTAACAACTAAATATGATATACTTTCCTAACTATCTTTACTAATGCTAGCAGCATAAGGGTTAAAAATAGTCAATGTTGATTGAGAGAGTGAAGTTCTGCTCTAAGCACACACTGAAAGGTCATCACTCCCAGCTCTCCTCCCTTTAGCAAGGTTTCAGTGTTATACTGTCAACACTGTGCAATGCAGTAGCTCCTGGATAACTTCCACAACTGCCTTTCCCTCTCCCAGTCATGCTGCATAATGGAAGACATATTCAGGTACCTAGTATATTAGTCTTATTTAAAATACATTTAATACAGCCTGGTTAAATAGTGATTTTGTACATTTGCAACTTTAACGCTAACATATTATCAGTAGCAATGCACACTATAAAAACTTTTTTATTGGCAAGTGATCTTACATGGCACATGGACATTATAAGGCAATCTGACCTCCTACTGCCAGCTTCTCCTCCCAACTACTTGATATGCATGCTCATGTCCTTGGTAGCCTGGGAGATCTGCCAGTCTATTGGTAGCCTAGGGCTAGCCCTACACTCAGGAATCTGTGATCATTTAGAAAGAAAGGCCTCAGCTGATCTCTTATTCACTCGACACGCAAAGCCTCCATTCAGTGAATCGTTGCCTACTGGGCAGTACAGTGCAATGCCATCTAATCTCAGCTATATATATATTTAGATATGAATAGTAAAGTCTTCTCTGGCCAAGGAACCGGTCTTCTGAGGCTCTGTGTCACAATCAATCATTCCTGCTTTATACACTTCAGGATTTTCGCAGCTAGCCTAACCATTTGCACAGTTAAAACACTTCTTTCTATGTGTAGCTTGATTTAAAGTGATTGTAAACCCTTGATTTTTTTTTTTGCTAGTAACAAACATGTTATACTTACCTGCTCTGTGCAGTGGTTTTGCACAGAACAGTCCTGATCCTCCCCTTCTCATGTCCCCTGCCGGCACTCCTGGCTCCTCTCCCCTTGCTAAGTGCCCACCAAGCCGTTTGCTATAGGGGCACTCACGTGGGCTCGCTCTCAAGCCAGCTCTGTGTGTCCATATATACACAGAGCACAGCTCGGCCCCAACCCCCACTCCCTCCTCATTGGCTGTGATTGAAAGCAGCGGGAGCCAATGGCTCCCACTGCTGTCACTGAGTCTATGAGGAGGGAGAGAGCTGCTGCTCTCGTGCACATGGCTGGATAGAGATCAGACTCAGGTACGTATAACGGGGGCAGGGAGGGATCTGCACTTAGGTTTTTTTTTACCTTAAAGAGGAAGTAAAACGCTTCTTTTTTTTAAACCTGCAAAGTAAATGCATAATGTGCTAGTATGCATCGCATACTAGCACATTATGTTAAACGTACCTGCAAACAAAACCCTTGTCGTCCCCAATGGAGGCCGCATCCATCTTCGCCCGTTTTTCTTCCAGGTCCGCAGACTCCGGCTGTGTGACTGACTGGAGCTGCGTGACGTCACTCCCGCGCATGCGTGCTGGTGCCACCGCTCACGGCACAGCCATCTGAAGAAACGGCACGGGTGTCCGTTCCTTAAAAGCAGATGAATCGATGACGTAATTGGCGCAGTATACAGTGAATATCTCCTAACCGGACACATTCACATTTAGGAGATATTTAAAGTACCTATAGGTAAGCTTTATTATAGGCTTACCTATAGGTACAATATATGCATGACGTTTTACTTCCTCTTTAATGCAGAGAATAGATTAAAAATAAAAATAAAATTTCAGCCTTTAGAACTACTTTAAAGTGACCCTTTGTTTTACCTATGTAGAGCAAAGCAACAGGTTCTCTTTCAATGCAGACCTCTACAAATACATAAACTTCCACTGCTCTGCTGTCGACAGTGAATGGAAAGTACCATATACTTGTGACTCCCTGTGTGACAGCGCTGCTTGACTTTTAAGGTTGGTTAGTTTTTTTTATTCAGCCAACCAACCACACAAACAATGTGGATGGAGGAACCACCCCACCAGGACATTGTTTTCTGACAGCAGGACACACCGGTGTCAGGGTACATTGTGGTTAGTGGCTGCAGCTTATTGGCCACAGCTGTTGCTGATCTGAAAATTATGTAAAGTAATAAACTGAAGAATGTTCACATGGGCTTTAAGAGACTATATAGTGGTTTTGCATATACATATATACACAAACACACACACACACACACACACATATACATATACACACACATACATACACAGTACCTCACAAAAGTGAGTACACCCCTCACATTTTTGTAAATATTTTATTCTGTTTTCATGTGATAACACTGAAGAAATAACACTTTGCTACAATGTAAAGTAGTGAGTGTACAGCTTGTATAACAGTGTACATTTGCTGTCCCCTCAAAATAACTCAACACACAGCCAATAATATCTAAACCGCGGGCAACAAAAGTAAACCCCAAAGTGAAAATGTCCGGATTGGGCCCAAAGTGTCAATATTTTGTGTGGCCACCATTATTTTCCAGCACTGCCTTAACCCTCTTGGGCATGGAGTTCACCAGAGCTTCACAGGTTGCCACTGGAATCCTCTTCCACTCCTCCATGATGACATCACGAAGCTGGTGGATGTTAGAGACCCTGCACTCCTCCACCTTCCCTTTGAGGATGCCCCAAAGATGCTCAATAGGGTTTAGGTCTTGAGACATACTTGGCCAGTCCATCACCTTTACCCTCAGCTTCTTTAGCAAGGCAGTGGTCATCTTGGAGGAGTGTTTGGGGTCGTTATCATGTTGGAATACTGCCCTGCAGCCCAGTACCTGAAGGGAGGGGATCATGCTCCGCTTTAGTATTTCACAGTACATGTTGGCATTCATGGTTCCCTCAATGAACTGAAGCTCCCCAGTGTCGGCAGCACTCATGCAGCCCCAGACCATGACACTCCTACCACCATGCTTGACTGTAGGCAAGACACACTTGTCTTTGTACTCCACACCTGGTTGCGGCCACACACGCTTGACACCATCCGAACCAAATAAGTTTATCTTTGTCTCATCAGACCACAGGACATGGTTCCAGTAATCCATGTCCTAAGTCTACTTGTCTTCAGAAAACTGCTTGCGGGCTTTCTTGTGCATCATCTTTAGAAGAGGCTTCCTTCTGGGACGACAGTCATGCAGATCAATTTGATGCAGTGTGTGGCGTGTGGTCTGAGCGCTGACAGGCTGACCCCCCACCCCTTCAACCTCTGTAGCAATGCTGGCAGCACTCATACGTCTATTTCCCAAAGACAAAGTCTGTATGACGCTGAGCATGTGCACTCACCTTCTTTGGTCAACCATGGCGAGGCCTGTTCCGAGTGGAACCTATCCTGACAAACCGCTGTATGCTGTTTCAGGGTCTTGGCAATCTTCTTATAGCTTAGGTCATCTTTATGTAGAGCAACAATTCTTTTTTTCAGATCCTCAGAGTTTTTTGCCATGAGGTGCCATGTTGAACTTCCAGTGACCAGTATGAGAGAGTGAGAGCGATAATACCAAATTTAACACACCTGCTCCCCATTCACACCTGAGACCTTGTAACACTAACGAGTCACATGACACCGGGGAGGGAAAATGGCTAATTGGGCCAATTTGGACAATTTCCGTTAGGGGTGTACTCACTTTTGTTGCCAGCGGTTTAGACATTAATGGCTGTGTGATGAGTTATTCTGAGGGGACAGCAACTTTACACTGTTATACAAGCTGTACACTCACTACTTTACATTGAAGCAAAGTGTCATTTCTTCAGTGTTGTCACATGAAAAGATAGAATAAAATATTTACAAAAATGTGAGGGGTGCTTCAGTGTTTTTAGATCTTTTTGTCAGATGTTACTATGGTATACTGAAGTATAATTAGAAGCATTTCATAATTGTCAAAGGCTTATATTGACAATTACATTAACCACTTCCCGCCCGCCGGCCGTCATATAACATCCTTGTTTTTATTGTCGGTGATTCCCTACACCATAAGGACAATCATAGCGGCTTTTCCGCTGATTGATCGTTCCTAACATGTAACTAAAGGGTTCACACTAATATGATGCCAGACATCGCATGTGATTCGCGCCACATTGCTGTGCACATCACATGCAATGTCTGTGCAATGCGAATTCAGCCATACAATTTGTATGGCTGAAATCACATTGCATTCACACCAAAATGGTGTAGGACCCTTTTTTTGATCTGCACTGGAATGAGATCGCATGGGTGTTCAGACCCATGTGATCTGATTCCACAGTTCGCACTGCATTCTGCAAACTAATTTGGGGTTGTCATTAACTTTCTATTGACACCCGCAGCTGTTCACAGAGAGCAGTGTGAACTGCCTGCGAGTCAGATGCGATGAGGGAACCGCACAGGAATCGCGCTGGTTCCCACATCGCACCAGTTTGAACGGAGACTAAAAATATTACTTTATTATATTATAAAAATATAATTTTAATGCCACCCTTGCTATAAGACCAACTAGGACAGCAATGACGAACCTATGGTACGCAGAGCCCCTCTCTGTGGGCACGCAAGCTAAGTCACCTGTATCGCTACCCCCCGGCAACCGAACCTCAGAATTTTTTTTATATGCCTCCATATCTCTGCACATCAATGTGTTTCTCTTTATGTATCAGTGCATAATGTCACACGATTTTCCCCTACACAGGGCTGTGATTATTTTGCCTTTGCTTGGCTGGTTACCTGGGGATTGGGGGAGTGTCTCTGCTGTAGGGCCGAATAGCAGACGGAGGGGCCCCCTGTGATTGGCTCCCATCGGATTGGCATCATGGGTGCCAGATAGAGACTCCCTTCTGGGGGGGGTCTGCCTGTGGACTGGTGGAGCCGCGCACATGCGCCGGTGGATTTGGAATGCATGGCGCCGCCCCACATGCTGTTGGGGCGGCACCATGCCCTCCAGGCTCAGTTGGTCCCAGAGCTGCACCCATGCATGCACGGTAATCCCCTGAGCCACGTATGTGCGTCCCATGCCATATTTAGGTCCCCAGGCAGGCTGTATCCACAGTACTTTGCCTTGGAGGACACCATTGGGACATCAGTAGAAACCACCTTTTTTACCAACAGGTAATTACCATTATCATCTTGGATGTAGGGCCCCAGTGTCCATATATATAGTATATTGATTGTGTGATTCAAGAAACGCACCAACCATGATGAAGAACCCCATTACTGTCGATGGCCCAGCCCTCACCTGAGCGTTCTGTCATTTGAAAAAGCAAAACATTTTTGGGCAGAATCGTACATTTTTGGTCCCTTGGGGCTCATTTAAAGGGGTGATCAGTCCCATCCTCTGTATGGAGCCACTGACAAGTTTAATTCAGTGTTGGCACTTTGAAATGAATAAGTTGTATTCTTGTTGCAGTTTGGGCACTCAGGCTCAAAAGGGTTCGCCATTACTGAACTAGGACATTAAATTAATGCTAGAGTTAAAAATAAGAACAAATCATATATGTATGTAAAAACACATGAAACAAATGCAACAAAGTCTTTCTCTTACCTCTTCGTCCCGCCATTCAGACGGGTCTACAGTATGTGATGGAAGGCAAAATTGCTGGCTGACACCTTTCTTGAAGTACACAGTCTCTGACTGTAGGTTGCTGGCCTTAGGAATGTAACTGATGGAGAAATAACACTGTTAATAATTGTTTCAGCACAAAGGAGCCAAGATAAATAAAAAATATAACCACGGCCTATATATAACCATACAGATATAAAATGACTCTGTACTAGGATCAACCTATGTATCTAGTAGCCTACTGTGCTTACTTGCAGTGTCTGACCCAAATGCATATTTCCCCACATATCTCTACGGAGTTAAACTCACCTCTGCAGCTATGTTTAAACCACTAGCAATTGTTCCAACCACATGTTCCCCAGTCTGGAGGCAGGATGCGGTCTGCCAATTGTCTGTGCTCACAGCCAGACACAGACTGAAAAAATTTAATGATAAAAGAGTAACTATAAATAACAAATTTTTGTGTCTTATTTAATAACCACAATATCTAATACAACATATTATTTTCTGATCTTTGTTGTAAGTGCCACAAGAAAACTGCTAGGTTGTCTTTGATGTGCAAAAGGCAGCAAGAAACTGCATTGCACCCAAACTCCAAGAACATTTAAAAATGTTAAAATTTACATGGGGCTGTGCCTGAACTACAAGAGCTCATTTTGTCTAGGAGAGAGGAGAAATTGTTTTACTTACCTAATCCTCTGCTCCCCTGGCAGACAGAGCTCCCCCACGCTCCAGCAGTGGAATGACCCTCGGAGTCATCACATCCATGGCCAAGCTATGGACCCTGCTTTGGTCTTCATGATGTCAGGATGCTAGAGCACTGGAGCAATGGGGGGAGAAGAAGCTGCAGGGACCAGTCTAGTAGTGAGGAAGGGGGGAGCAGAGCATCTGGTAAGTAAATCTTTTTTTTCTTTCCCTAGACCTAAGTGAGCAAAATAACCTTTGCAGTGCAGGTCCAGCCCCACTGCAAGGGATTTTTCAGTTGCCCGGGGTTGTGCTTTAAGTTGCCCATAGACAGATCAATATTCATCCGATTCCTGCTGAACTGGTTGAAATTCGTTCCATGGGTGGCTGTCGGCACCACTCAACTTAAAAAAAAAAAAAGTTGATTTTTCCATCGTCTTTTGTCAAAGGAATTGGGCATAAAATTATTGGCTAAACAGAGCCTGCATATAATCAGATGCAGTCACTCTTGGCACTGCAGGTGCCAGCTGTCAGAATACAATACCCAGCACTGCAGAATCAAGTGATTTCTCTTGTTCAGCCTACGGGAAAAGTTACATTGGTGAGTTTAATTCAACTTTAAGCAAACACTTACCAGAGACAGTATCCTTTCTATTTCATGATGCCAGGAGCATTACTCTTACAGTGGAATAAACCCCAAAAAATAAAAAAAATTATGAGGGTGAGACCTTATTGGTCTCCTCAGTCATAAACCCTTCTCCCTGCTTGTCAGCATTTGTGTACATTGAGCCATGAATGAGCAGCTCAGCATATATTTACAGTAGGGATGCACCGAAATTTCAGCCACCAAAACATATCGGCCGGAAATGGCCCTTTCGGCGAAAAGCCGAAAGAGAATTCTTGCCGATACTGGCGCCGAAAATGGGGCGGGGCTTCGCCCCCGCCCCTGTTGCCGCCTATCAAGGGGGCTTCCTATATTGTAGAAGAGAGGAGAGCCGCCGCCGCCTGCTTGATTACAGAGCCGGGAACATCACAGCTTTCACTTCAATAGCTGTGTGTTCCCCGCTGCGCGCCGTCACATACAGCCCCTCCCCCTTGTCTGGGCACTTTTATAGACAGATCACCCGTCCAATCCTGGGACGGGTGATCTGTCTATCAAAGTGCCCAGACAAGGGGGAGGGGCTGTATGTGGCGGCGCGCAGCGGGGAACACACAGCTACTGAAATGAAAGCTGTGATGTTCTCAGCGCTGTAATCAAACAGGCGGCGGCAGCTCTCCTCTCCCTTCACTGGCAGCAATGTGGACACAGGCTGCACTACTGGGGACACTGGCTGCAATGGGGACACTGGCTGCAATGGGGACACTGGCTGCAATGGGGACACTGGCTGCAATGGGGACACTGGCTGCAATGGGGACACTGGCTGCAATGGGGACACTGGCTGCAATGGGGACACTGGCTGCAATGGGGACACAGGCTGCACTACTGGGGACACAGGCTGCAATGGGGACACTGGCTGCAATGGGGACACTGGCTGCATCTGACGGCACTGGTTAGGCTGCATTGATCTCTTGTATCATGTCTCTGATCATCTCCTGTACCATCTCTGCAGTCTCTGATCATCTCCTGTACCATCTCTGCAGTCTCTGACCATCTCCTGTACCATGTCCCCAGTCACTCTCTCCTGTATAAAACTATTTTTAAAAACAGTCACTTTCGGTATCGGTGTTGTTTCTGTATCGGTTTCGGTTTTCGGGATCAAGGAAGATTTATTTTCTGTATCGGTTTCGGCAACAAAAAAAAAAAAAAATTCGGTGTATCCCTAATTTACAGTACCATTCTGTGCCCTGATGATGTGATTCTTAAGTGCATGCATGGGAGTGATGTTATCGTGCCCCAGCCTGCTAGCATAGCAGCTAGCATATATACTAGCATATTATGAATAAAAGCTCCTGGAGCCCAACTTATAAAAAACATTTTGGGGAAATTTAATACTGGTTAAAACTGGCGGTGCCAGGTTCCTGCTGCAAGAATAAGCAGAGTGATCAGATGCAGTATAGAGCTTGTCTAACATTACTTCTTTATAACCTGAGCTTCTCGTTTCTACTGTATCTTCAATTGTTGAATATTCACCTTGCAATTCCCCCTTGAAACTCTTCAGTTGCTTGGTAATAGATAGTAATTGCCACTCGTGCATCGGTATCAAATGTAAATTCCACATTATAATGTACTTTGGAACGGCTGCCCTCCACACTGCTGGCCTTCATTTCTTCTGTACACCTAAAAAGATGCCATGTTACCAGACCCACTATTCACACACAGTACTATTCAAACTGGAAAACATGTTATGAATAATATACCAAAAGAAAAGAAAAAGGAGTACCTTATTGAAGAAGAAACCATTATAGCCCTGTAAAACATGGTTAAAGTAGAAGTTCAACCTAAAACTAAAATCTCTAAATCTACTTGCAGCCACAATCTAGGACTAACTTACACTATATTACCAAAAGTATTGGGACACCTGCCTTTAAGCCACATGAACTTTAATGGCATCCCAGTCTTAGTCCATAGGGTTCAATATTGCGTTGGCCCACCCTTTGCAGCTATAACAGCTTTATCTCTTCTGGGAAGGCTGTCCACAAGGTTTAGGAGTGTATCTATGGGAATGTTTGACCATTCTTCCAGAAGCGCATTTGTGAGGTTAGGCACTGATGTGGACGAGAAGGCCTGGCTCGCAGTCTGCGCTCTAATTCATCCCAAAGGTGCTCTACTGGGTTGAGTTTAGGACTCTGTGCAGGCCAGTCAAGTGCCTCTACCCCAAACTCACTCATTCATATCTTTATGAACCTTGCTTTGTGCACTGGTCCAAATCATATGGTGGAGGGGGGATTATGGTGTGGGGTTGGTTTTCAGGGGTTGGGCTTGGCCCATTAGTTCCAGTGAAGGGAACTCTTAAGATGTCAGCATACCAAGACATTTTGGACAATTTCATGCTCCCAACTTTGTGGGAACAGTTTGGGGATGGCTCCTTCCTGTTCCAACATGACTGTGCACCAGTGCACAAAGCAAGGTCCATAAAAGACAAGGATGAGCGCGTTTGGGGTGAAGGAACTTGACTGGCCTGCACAAGAAAACCTTTGGGATGAATTAGAGTGCAGCCTGCGAGCCAGGCCTTCTCGTCCACATAAGTGTCTGACCACACAAATGCACTTCTGGAAAAATGGTCAAACAATCCGATAGACACACTCATAAACCTCGTGGACAGCTTTCCCAGAAAAGTTGAAGCTGTTTTAGCTGCAAAAGGTGGGTCAACACAATAATGAACCCTATGGACTAAGACTGGGATGCCATTAAAGTTCATGTGCACTTAAAGGCAGGAGTCTCAATACTTTTGGTAATATAGTATATCTAGCTCTGTAAAGCAAAAATCGCTAAACATACCTTTTCTGAAGCTGCTCCGTTCCGGTCCCACGCTGAACTGTCAGCGGCAGCTTCTCCGTGTAGGCGTGTGCAAGAGAGGCAGTCGACAATGGAAGCCCCATAGTAACTCTATGGGAGACGCCACTTCCAAGCTGTTGTCGGCTGTCTCCTACACACAGCTTCCACCGCTGAAGACTGGACTGGAGCGGCTTCAGAAAAGGTATGTATAGCGGTTTTGCTTTACAGGGCTAGATAGGTTAGTCGAAAGCCTCATACACACGATAGGACTTTGTACAAACTTTCCTGTGGATTTTTGTACAAAGGGCGCTGGCCATAAGTTTGTATTGCATACACACGGCAGAACTTTTTCAGCCAACTTTCACCAAATCACGTGGTTTTTCAGCTCTTTACCACCACCCTTTGGTCAACTTCTGTATTGTTGTCTGATATTGTATCAATCTCGCCGCTTTTATCGGCGAGACTGACACCTTGCGAGCTGGGTTCACACTGGTGCGGGGATCCGACTTAGATCCTCGACAATGCCAGGCACTGTGTCTGGTATGAATCTTGAGGGAAACTCCACGCCAAATTTTAAATAAAAAACCAGCATGGGTTCCCCTCCAGGGGCATACCAGGCCCTTAGGTCTGGTATGGATTTTAAGGGGAACCCCTACGCTGAAAAAACAGGCCGCATGCCCTCAACATGGGGTGGTGGGTGCTTTGGGGGAAGGGGCGCCCTGCCCCCTCCCCCAATCACGCTGGAAACATTCTCGCGGCTGCGTACTGTAGTTTGTACAAAAGTCCGATGGTTTTGTGTACACACGATCGGACTTTTGTTGCCGGAAAGTTTGTGCGTTCGCACAGCCAACAAAAGTCCGATGGAAACAGAAAAAGTTTGTCCGATGGAGCGTACACACGGTCAGATGTTGCTCCAAAACAGCTAATTTGCATGTTTGTTGTCAAAAAGTCCGATCGTGTGTACGGGCCTTTAGATTGTGGCTGCAAGTAGATTTAGAGATTTTAGTTTTAGGCTGAACTTCCACTTCCCAAAAGGAAAAAATAAAAGGTGGACCGTAATGTAGGATTGGCAGCGCTCCGTGTTTGTCAGCTTAGGCTCTGCACTGGCTTCAGAAGTTGAAATCCTGTCCCAGGCTTGCCCTGTAACCCTCAGCTCCAACACCCCCAACTCAGGATCTAGAGCTGCTCCAACTCCCCCAACTCAGGATCTAGAGCTGCTCCAACACCCCCAACTCAGGATCTAGAGCTGCTCCAACACCCCCAACTCAGGATCTAGAGCCGCTCCAACACCCCCAACTCAGGATCTAGAGCCGCTCCAACACCCCCAACTCAGGATCTAGAGCCGCTCCAACTCCCCCAACTCAGGATCTAGAGCCGCTCCAACTCCCCCAACTCAGGATCTAGAGCTGCTCCAACTCCCCCAACTCAGGATCTAAGGCTTCTCCAACACCCCCCAACTCAGGATCTAGAGCTGCTCCAAATCCCCCAACTCAGGATCTAGAGCTGCTCCAAATCCCCCAACTCAGGATCTAGAGCTGCTCCAAATCCCCCAACTCAGGATCTAGAGCTGCTCCAACTCCCCCAACTCAGGCTCTTGAGAGGTTAAAAGTGAAACTAATAGGTTCACATAACGCAGCAATAGCCACACATGTAGAACACCGAGCATTTCTCTTCTCTCTATTTCTCTCCCTCGCTCAGCTAATGTGACGCCAGTGCTGATGGAGCGGGGCAGAGAAGGGACAAACAAGCATGCTGGCACCCGGGCACCCAACGTCCTCCTTATCATCCAATGACATCACTAGATGTTAGGACGCCAGCGGCTGGATGGCTGGAACGGTGCACAATGAAAACCTGTGACTCTGTGTAACTAAAAGGCAGGCTTGATCCAATTGCTGGCTTGTATACAATGTTTTTGCAATTTTTAGGCATTTTGTCAAGGCACCTCTGAAGAAACCTGAAAGCACCCTGGTTGAAAAAGGCTGCTGTAGAGCTTCAACACCCCCAGCTCAGGCTCTGGACTTCACTACAGGTTTACTTTTATTTAAAAAAAAAATATTTTATTTTTTCAAACAACCTCTATTATTGAGCTCCTTTAGCTATAGTGAAAGAAAGATCTGGTTGATGGAAGTGTGGCATACATATAGGCCAAATTTATTAGCGTTAACTTAAGAATAATGTAGGTTTTAAAAAGGGTGTGTGTACAGGCTATTCCTGCCTAAGGGGTGAGGATTGGGGTTTACTTATTATGGTTGGTGGTGGAGATTTCTCCAGTTTCCTGCCATTTCCTAATCCTTTACAGCCAAGGAAGCTGCCATTTTAGCCTCTATTTAATCTGCAGTTGCCATGGTGCTGCAAATTTGATCACGTATAATGACTTGACAGCTCAGTTGAGAGCACAAGCAACTGTGACAGGTATGGCATCATTCATGACATGCCTTGAATGTAGCTGTTTGGGAAATTGTTAGATCAATGGGTTTAGTTCTGCTTTAAATGGTACCTGCTTAATGCTCCCTGAGGCCTGTGCTTAGCTGGATGTCTGTCAGATATGTATGGAGAGGACAGACTTTAGGTGATTGCCATAGGTTTTTGCTGAAAATGCAAGTTGTTGTACTGGTATGATGGAATATGTACTGTATGAAGTTTATTGCATGTTAAGCTATGCTAGGATTGTGGGAAAGATTGCAGGGAAGGGGGACCTAATAGTGGTGTGGGA
This sequence comes from Aquarana catesbeiana, assembly GCF_042186555.1. Classification (NCBI taxonomy): domain Eukaryota; kingdom Metazoa; phylum Chordata; class Amphibia; order Anura; family Ranidae; genus Aquarana; species Aquarana catesbeiana. The sequence goes on from NC_133335.1 coordinate 165,136,248, forward strand.
ATGATGTCAACGCACTTAGTGTGAGCAGCAAAAATATTAGGGGTGTGGTTTGATAGTGACAGGCCCACAGGGGATTCAATTATAGTTATATGGTCCTCTAGACTTCCATGTCCCATGCTCCCACATGCTGTTACTGTCACATAAAGGCGTATTTTAGGGCAGCGAAGTCATTCCATCTAAGCATTACCCACAACCCCAGAGATTGACAGACTCTCAATATTCAACTTCTAGGACACAGTCTGAGATGTGCTTACATTTCCCCTGTTCCTCTGCAGTTCCATTAGCTAGAGGATTGACAAGCAGATATGGAAGCGAGTTAAGATCAAAAGACTGCACTGTAGGCATACTTGTGAGCTAGCAAGCTGAACGTGCTGGGGCAACATGACAATAGCTTGTAGTACACACAACAGCATGCATTCCTAGAGTGGCAATGCTGCTCTTGCTAAAGGAGACACTCAGGAAGCGTTGCCACCCTACGACAGGAAGTTGACATCCAAGCTTTCACTAGCAGGATCATCACAAACAGGCAAATATAAAGCCAACTACACACAGGTGTCTACTTAAGGTATGTATGAGCAATTTAAAAAAAAAAAATATGTGTAGGGTATGAGGGGGTGTTCAAAAACTGTAATTTATTCTCTTTATTCTTTTATTCTCTGAGAAGGAGAAAGATGGTGTTTAGAAGCAACTTACTACACATACAGCCACACAAAAAACATAATTTGTTGTTCAGTCACCTTACTAAACGCAATGTGTCCTTGCGGATGTTGATCAGACTGCGCAGTGTTTTCACTGGCTCCTGTGGAGAAGGTGCAGCATATGGGAACTAAAAAAAGGGAAGACAGAAAATGACTATCAGGAATCTCCACTGCAAAATACATAACAGCACACTAGTTTTAAGGTGCAGACAGTCATCAGTAAACAGTGATGTTGGACGTTACCATGAACCCCGCATGCAACTATGATTACGTCGGCATTATAACAAAAGGTAAATTGTGTACAGTAGGGTGGCAGCATTTTATTGTGGTGGGGCTTTATACTTTTGCCCCCCTCCCCTTGTTGGTCATACTCAACTCTCCTTTGGTCCCCATCCACTCCATTCACCAGCTGAAGTGAAGGGGAAAAAAAGCTGTTAAAGGTCCCAGGTAACGGCTGTTGAAGGGGTTTGATTATATAAGCAGAGTGGGCATCTTCTTTCTGACAAATCTTCCTGGGTCTCTGCTTTCCCCACTACCTACTCACCTTGGTGCCAGCCTTTAGCAAATATACACCATAGCACTATGTAATGAAGTGGGAATAGAGGTTGGGCGATGCCTCCTATAGCTACATACAGTGCCTTGAAAAAGTAATCATACTCCTTGAAATATTCCACATTGTGTCATATTACAACCAAAAATGTAAATGTGTTGGGATTTTATGTGATAGACCAACACAAACTGGCACACAATTGTGAAGTAGAAGGAAAATGATAAACGGTTTTCCAAATTTTTTACAAATATAGATGTGAAAAGTGTGGCGTGCATTTGTATTCAGCCCCCCGAGTCAATACTTTGTAGATCCACTGCAATTACAGCTGCAAGTCTTTTTGGGGATGCTGCTACCAGCTTTGCACATCTAGAGAGTGACATTTTTGCCCATTCTTCTTTGCAAAATAGCTCAAGCTCTCTTAGATTGGGTGGAGAGCGTCTGTAAACAGCAATTTTCAAGTCTTGCCACAGATTTAGGTCTGGACTTTGACTGGGCCATCCTAACACAATATGCTTTGATCTAAACCATTCCGATTTTAGCTCTGGCTGTATGTTTAGGGTTGTTGTCCTGCTGGAAGGTGAACCTTTGCCCCAGTCTCATGTCTTTTGCAGACTCTAATACCGTGTACACACGGGCGGACTTTTCGACCGAACTTGTCCGCCGGAACGAATCCATCAGACAATCCGACCGTGTAGGCTTCATCGGACTTCCAACTGACCTTTTCGGGCGAAAATCAGATGGACTTTAGATTTGAAACATGTTTAAAATCTTCCCACCGGAGCCAGTTCCTATCGGGAAATCCGTTCGTCTGTATGCTGGTCCGACGGACCAAATACGACGCAAGGGCAGCTACAGAACCTGCCTGCGAGAATGTTTAGGATCGCGCTGGTTCTCGGCGACAGGATACTATATATCTCGCGCTTGCTGCAATAGGAAAAACACATTTTCCTATTGCAGCGAGCGCGAGAGGGAAGCGACAATGTCCCTTAGGTCTGGTATGGATTTTAAGGGGAACCCCTACGCCGAAAAAATGGCGTGGGGGTCCCCCCAAAATCCATACCAGACCCTTATCCGAGCACGTAGCCAGACCGGTCAGGAAAGGGGGTGGGGACAAGCGAGCACCCCCCCCCTCCTGAACCACACCAGGCCGCATGCCCTCAACATGGGGGGCGGGGGCTTTGGGGAGGGGGGGCGCCCTGCGGCCCCTCCACCCCAAAGCACCTTGTTCCCATGTTGATGAGGACAAGGGCCCCTTCCCGACAACCCTGGCCGCTGGTTGTTGGGGTCTGCGGGTGGGGGGCTTATCGGAATCCAGGAGCCCCTTTAATAAGGCGGGCCCCCCAGATCCCGGCTCCCCCACCCTATGTGAAGGAGTGTGTCAATAAAAAAAACACATTAGACAGGTTTTTAAAGTAATATATTAGGCAGCTCTGGGGGTCTCTTCTGATTCCTCCGCTCTCTCCTGCTTCTTCTCCCACTCTCCGGCCTCTTCTCCTGCTCTCCGGCCTCTTCTCCCGGGAATTTGTCTCCCATGAATTTGTTGCACACGTTGGTAATAACAATGAAAATGATGCACAGGTTTCATTAATCTGACACAAGGTTTTGACTATATTCACACCACTAGAAATGTGTTGCTAATAAAATGCATGAATCACCACCTCTTGGCCATCCAGCAATAAAGTCTGATTGGCCTACAGTACTAACCAACCTGAGCACTGGTACACAATATGCTATCAGAAGCCAGCTTGAAGATAGCTCAACCAAGTCAAATTCCTGTACTTGCACTACATTTAACAATTTTGTAAAACTGAAGTTTAGCCACATTTTTTCTATTACTATGCAGAGCCTGGAATATAACTTACCTCTAATGAACTGTATCCTACATCCTGGCCGCTGCATAGTATAGAAATCTTCTCCCCGCTGCTGCTAGGTCCTTCCCACAGTAATGATCTCTCGGCACTGAGTTTGAAAGAGTCCCAGAATGCAAAAATATCCTGTGATTGGAGGTGATAGATCCTGTCATTCATCTGCCCATCCTCCATTCATAGAGCATTTTGCATTCTGGTAAAGAATAGTACAAGCTCTAGGAATGGAGAAGGCAAGCGCTGAAACTCTTTCACACTCATAGTAGCTGATGTGAACCCCAAGTAGTGCCGGAAGGTCAATGCTGTGTGGAGGACCCAGGGGCAAGATTTCTACACTATGCAGCAACCAGCTGGATATGGGACACACTTCAGGTAGAGTATGCTCCTGGTGCTGCATTGAGAAAAAAAAAAAGTCTGGAGATTGTCATGCTGGAATACCCATCCACAACTCATTTTCAATGCCCTGGCCGAGGGAAGGACGGTTCTCACCCAAGATTTGATGGTACATGGCCCGTCCATTGTCCCTTTGATGCGGTGAAGTTGGTCTGTCCATTAGCAGAAAAACACCCCCAAACATAATGTTTCCACCTCCATATTTGACAGCGGGGATGGTGTTCTTGGGGTCATAGCATTCCTCCTCCTCCAAAACACGGCGAGTTGAGTTGATGCCAAAGAGCTTGATTTTGGTCTCATCTGACCACAACACTTTCACCCAGTTCTCCTCTGAATCATTCAGATATTCATTAGCAAACTTCAGACAGGCCTGTACATGTGCTTTCTTGAGCAGGGGGACCTTGCGGGCACTGCAGGCTTTCAGTCCTTCACAGCGTAGTGTGCTACCAATTGTTTTCTTGGCAACTATGGTTCCAGCTGCCTTGAGATCATTGACAAGATTCTCCCATGTAGTTCTGGGCTGATTCCTCACCATTCCTCATGATCATTAAAACTCCACAAGGTGAGATCCTTCATGGAGCCCCAGACCGAGGGAGATTGACAGTTATTTTGTGTTTCTTCCATATGGGAATAATCGCACCAACTGTTGTCACCCTCTCAACAAGGTGCTTGGCGATGATCTTGTAGCCCATTCCAGCCTTGTGTAGGTCTACAATCTTGTCCCTGACATCCTAGGACAGCTCTTTGGTCTTGACCATGGTGGAGAGATTGGAATTTTATTGGTTGCTTCTGTGGACAGGTGTTTTTTATACAGGTAACAAACTGAGATTAGGAGCACTCCCTTTGAGAGAGTACTCATAATCTCAGCTCGTTACCTGTATAGAAGACACCTGGGAGCCAAAAAAATTGCTGATTGATAGGGGATCAAATATTTATTACACTCATTAAAATGTAAATCCATTTATAACTTTTTTTGAAATGCGTTTTTCTGGATATTTTTGTTGTTATTCTGTCTCTCACTGTTAAAATAAACCTACTATTAAAATGATAGACTGATCATTTCTTTGTCAGTGGGCAAATTTAAAAAATCAGCAGGGAATCATTACTTTTTTCCCCTCACTGTAGGTCTCCTCCTCCTTTGTTCCCTGCTGACTATGTTGTTTCAACTACATTTGGTCTGGTGTTATAGCCCCTCATTCTTGGGTTAAATATCAGAAGACATCTTCTCCAAACCTAGATGGCTGCCTAGGTCCTTTGCTGGTTGCTGCTTTATGTTCAAATGCAACTTACTGATACTATAACCCTTGTGTGGGCATACTTTAGCTGTTACCTTTTGAAACCCAACGAAAGCTTTCAAAAGAAAAATTATTCCTTGCACTGGGGCTGTGCTTGCTGTGCAAGAGTTATTTGCTCATTTACGTCTATATACACCTAATCTTCTGGTCTTCCACATTGCTAGACCGGTCCTTGCAGCATTTTCTCCCTCATGCTCCACTGGTCCAAGTCCTCTGAAGCCATCAAGACCAATGCAGGGTCCACCAGCAGAGTATGGGGGAACACCATCTGCACCAGGTTAGTGGAGGATCAGGTAAGTTAAAGTGTTTCCCCTCTCCCCTAGACCTAAATGAGTAGTTAGTCCTTGCAGTGCAGGGGCAGCCCCTCTTCAAGGGATCATTTTTAGGTTTCCTGGAGTTGGCCTTTAAAAGTGTTCTTGTTAAAGTGCATCTTAACCCAAGAACACAAATGTAATTTATTGCAAATTTAGCAGTGCTTAGAGGTAGTAGGTTTATTACCTGCTGATCCTACCAGTAGTACACTTCCTTAAAGTTTTAACACCCCCTAACCCTACTATATCTGTGGAAAAGCAGCTCTGTCACCATAGGAAAGACTTATACAAAACCTCTGCCTCTCCTCTTTTCTGTAACATTGGGAGGAAGTGGTTTGTAGAGCACAAAAAGAGCTGCAAAAATGAGCATGGATAAGAGTTTTCTAGCAGGACCAATGGTTATCAAACAAATATTACAATACAAAACGCTTTTCATTTTTGTTTGCTTTTTTTTTTTTACCCAACCAAAGGAAACAAATAAGACACATGTATTGTTGGGGTGTACATAAACTTTAATCATGTGTTGACAAGTAAGGAAGCCCATGAGACCACGATGTCACCTATTCCTCATGTGAACATGGGGAGGGGTGACTGGCTCTGGACAGAGCTATATATTTATCTGGATATTTTTACAAACTACACGTACCCTCCATCTGTGCTGCCACTTTGGGGTAACCAGAATCGCATCTCCCCTTTGGAAATAAGTGTTTAACCTGGTCACTGCCTGATGGGCAGGCTGCTTGTTGGAAGGCATGGACACATTTTTTCCCCCGAAATACAGAGAAAATTTAATAAATAAACTTAATAAACTACAACTGTATAATTTGCCCCAAATGTAAAAATATTCCCACCGAAACCACAGGGTATATTAGTGGCAGTTGAAAAATTCTTATTTTAGGTACGGCCTTTGGGGCTGAACACAGAGTTGGAAAACGCAGTTCTATATTTAATGCTGTATGTCAACCTCAATCAGAGCCATGTGCTGATACATGACTGCCCTGCAGGGATGACGGGGGGCTCGGGAGAAAAAACTAAATGAAAACGATTCATGCAAATATTCAGGATGATGTATGACAAAGGAAGTGAACAAGCACAAGTGGAACTGTTGTCCATAGAAACTGTATTCAGGGCCCGTTCACATGGTGTGCAGCAACAGGTATTTTTCTGCACTGGATAAACTCCAGTCACCACAAGCACACACATTTTTTTTTCTATGTGCCCTGATTACACCACAGCGCTGATGTGATGTGCGGTGCAGAAAAATGCAGACATGCTGTATATTTCCTCAGTGCAGCGGATGGCACCGCCTGTCACTGCACTGCCGTGTGGAGGCATGAATGAAGACACTTCACATAAAATTTTAAAAGAAGAAAAAGTAAACAGTGAGATAAACTGAAACACACATTACACATTACCCTGTCCTCAAACTGCAGGACAAAACTGTCAACGCTAAAACAGAGGAAGACGAAGGTTGGTTTCTTTATGGAGTTTATTTTTTTTATGAATAGGACAAATTTTATGATACCTTAGGGTCCTTTCACACATGAACAGTTTTGTGATATCCTTGCCTATTCAATGTCAGTTTGCATTTTGACAGCGGACTGTGGCGAACCTGTGTTGGCTCTAAGACCCCTTTCACACTGGAGGCGTTTTTCAGGCGCTTTAGCGCTAAAAATAGCGCCTGTAAAGCCCCTAAAAAATGTCTCATCTGCAGTCCCAGTGTGAAAGCCTGAGTGCTTTCACACAGGGGCACTGCGGTGGCAGGAAGTTAAAAAAAAAGTCCCGCAGCGCCCCAGTGTGAAAGCACTCAGGCTTTCACACTGGGACTGCAGATGAGGCATTTTTTAGGCGCTTTACAGGCACTATGTGTAGTGCTAAAGCGCCTGAGGACGGGGTAATGTGTAATGTGTGTTTCAGTTTATCTCAATGTTTACTTTTTCTTCTTTTAAAATTTTATGTGAAGTGTCTTCATTCATGCCTCCACACTGCAGTGCAGTGACAGGCGGTGCCATCCGCTGAGGAAATATACAGCATGTCTGCATATTTCTGCACCGCACATCAGCGCTGTGGTGTAATCAGGGCTCGAAAAAAAAAAACGTGTGTCCTTGTGGTGACTGGAGTTTATCGAGTGCAGAAAAGTAGCTGCATACCATGTGAACGGGCCCTGAACACAGTTTCTATGGACAACAGTTCCACTTGTGCTTGTTCACTTCCCTTGTCATACATCAACCTAAATATTTGCATGAAGCGACTGCAAAGTGCCTTGGCAGCGGTGCTTTGCGGGCACTTTTAACCCTTTATTCAGCCGCTAGAGGGGGTTAAAAGCGCCCCACTAACAGTTGAAATGCGCCTCTAAAACGCGGAAACGCTGTAATGCCCTGTACACACGATAGGATTTTCCGATGGAAAATGTGTGATAGGACCTTGTTGTCGGAAATTCCGACCGTGTGTGGGCTCCATCACACCTTTTCCATAGGAATTTCCGACACAAAAAGTTTGAGAGCTTGCTATAAAATTTTCCGACAACAAAATCCGTTGTTGGAAATTCCGATCGTGTGTACACAAATCCGACGCACAAAGTGCCACGCATGCTCAGAATAAATTAAGAAACGAAAGCTATTGGCTACTGCCTCGTTTATAGTCCCTACGTACGTGTTTTACGTCACCACGTTCAGAACGATCGGATTTTCCGACAACTTTGTGTGACCATGTATATGCAAGACAAGGTCGAGCCAACATCCGTCGGAAAAAATCCATGGATTTTGTTGTCAGAATATCCGATCAACGTCCGACCGTGCGTACAGGGCATTAGTGTGAAAGTGCTCTAAGGGCAACTGTATATGAACAGACTTGTGACCGCTTAAATCAGGCTCTCTGTTCCATCATGTTTAGATCTGGACAAAATACAGAAAAGAATGCAGTGCTTTTCGGATTTCTTCTTTTTTCACATGACCTGGATGAACTAGGAAGTAGGTGGATGTAAACAGACACAAATCTCTTTAAATACAGCCGCCCATAGAGCTGCAAGGAGCTTCTGATCAGACTTAATAAAAAAATGACAGATGGGCCATATCGGAAAGTCCTTATGGTAAAAATTTGCTTTTGAATCATCAATCAGGGATCACTTAAAAAAAATGAGGCTGGTTCAATAAAGCATTTGCAATACTTTTCTGGCATTAAATTTTAGATAGAGTAAGGAAGGGTTATAACCTCTGTCACATTATTTTTCGCTATCTGTGTCCCATTGCAGAGATTTCTCTTCACTTCCAGCACCACTGCCAAACAGGAAGTAAGAGGAAATTCCTGTAAATTAGGGAATTCCTTGGGGACCCTCAGGTCACCAGAACTAGTGTCCCCATTGGAAGATTTCCCCTCTACAAATTTTCTGGGGACAACCCAAAATTTGGGATTTACTTTTACTTTCAATGATAATGGTAAACAGGACAAATCGAGAGGGTGAATCTCCGTAATGGGGGCACAGACAGCAATAAGAACGGACAGGGGTTCTAATCCATCTCTATTCTGTCCAAAACTAAAAAAAAAAAAAAATAGTTTTGCCTTTAGTTATACTTAACCACTTGCCGACCGCTGATGTACGTCCAAACTTTGGTGGTGGATATCGTTATTATGGCAGCAGCTAGTTGCCATAACCCCGGTATCCCCGTTATCCCCGTTTTCGTGCGGCGGTCGGCTTCGAGATCACTTTTATCGGTGGCGGAAGAGGGCCCCCCCCTTCCGGCGCGATCCGGTGCCCTCCGCCGCTTACCGGAGCCGTCGGTAGCGGCGGAGGCGATCGCGTCCTTCTCCGTGCTGTGCCTGGAGACGAGTGGGGCTAAGATGGCGCCCACTCGTCTCCATGAAACTGCTGGGCGGAAGCGATGTCAAAACGTCACTTCCGCCCATACGTCTTAAAAAGGCAAATTTTTTAAAATTACTTGTTTTTTTTTTTTTTTTTTAATTGCATTTTAGTGTAAATATGAGTCCTGAGGTCTTTTTGACCCCAGATCTCATATTTAAGAGGTCCTGTCATGCTTTTTTCTATTACAAGGGATGTTTACATTCCTTGTAATAGGAATAAAAGTGACACAATTTTTTTTTTTTTTTAGACTGTGTAAAAATAAAAAAAAAATTTTAAAAACCCCCCGTCCCAAAGAGTTCGCGCGCAGAAGCGAACGCATACATGAGTAGCGCCCGCATATGAAAACGGTGGTCAAACCACACGTGAGGTATTGCTGCGACCGGTAGAGCAAGAGCAATAATTCTAGCCCTAGACCTCCTCTGTAAACGCAAAACATGCAACCTGTAGAATTTTTTAAACGTCGCCTATGGAGATTTTTGAGGGTAAAAGTTTGACGCCATTCCACGAGCGGGCGCAATTTTGAAGTGTGACATGTTGGGTATGAATTTACTTGGCGTAACATTATCTTTCACAGTATAAAAAAAAAAAAAATTGGGCTAACTTTACTGTTGCCTTATTTTTTTATTCAAAAAAGTGAATTTTTTCCAAAAAAAGTACGCTTATAAGACCGCTGCGCAAATACGGTGCAAAAAAAAGTATTGCATTGACTGCCATTTCTAAGTAATTTTCTAGCAAAAAAAACGGAAAATTGTATACTCACCTTTCCGTAATTTTCCTTTCCTGTCGCATCTCATGGCAGCATACACCTATGGGTTGTGGCTCCGCCCCCGCAACCTGATAGGACCGCGTAGCTATTAAAGTCTAAGAGAGCCCCTGCTCCAGCATTCTCCGTGTATATATACCTCACCTCAGATGGGTGGGCATTTGTATGCTGCCATGAGATGCGACAGGAAAGGAAAATTACGGAAAGGTGAGTATACAATTTTCCGTTTTCCTGTCGCATCATGGCAGCATACACCTATGGGGAATAACTCGCAAACTGGGTGGGTATGAGCAAAAGATACGTTTTTTATTTAGAAGGTATTGAGGAGTTAGCCTGAATAATTGCTCTCCCAAATTCTACCGTGGACAATCTAGCGGAGTCCACTTTATAATGAGAGATAAAAGTGGTTTTCGAAGACCAAGTGGCTGCTTTGCAGATGGTTTCGGCTGATACCCTGCAGTAGGCCGCCCAGGAGGTCGCCATTGCCCTTGTGGAGTGTGCCCTTAAGCCCTCAGGTACTCGTGCATTGTTAGATGCGTAAGCTCTCTTAATGATCTTCACCAACCATGCTGCGATGGTGCGAGAGGTTGCTGCTTGTCCTCTTCTAAACCCATGAGGAATGACCAGTAGGTCCTCTGTCTTCCTTAAATTGCTGGTTGCCAGGAGGTAGGCCTGGATATTCGACTTTATGTCAAGCGGATGTGGATCACCCTGTTCTGTGGATAGGGTGGGGAGACATAGTTCTTGGTTAAAGTGGAAAGATGATGACACTTTCGGGATGAAGCGATCCGATGGTTTTAAGACTACTTTGTCTGGATAGAACATCAAGTATGGTTCCTTAGCCTGTAAGGCCTGAATTTCCGATACCCTTTTAGCTGATGTAATTGCTATTAGGAAAGTGACTTTGAGAGTTAGGTCCCACAGGGAAACATTCTCTAACGGAAAAAATGGCTCATGGGATAAGGCTTCCAACACTACTGAAAGATCCCATGTCGGGAAGGAAGGTTTCCTAGGTGGTCTCAGCTTTAGGCAAGCCTTCTGAAATTGGATGATGAGAGGTTCTTGAGCCCATTTCACTCCTGTCATAGCGGATAGGGCTGATACATGTACCTTCAGGGTACTAGACCTAAGACCTTTATCTAGACCTAACTGGAGAAACTCGAGGATCTGAGGAACTGATGGAGATGCCGGGTTCCAGGATTGCTGTTGTGCGACTAAGAGAAAACTCTCCCAGACCCTTTTATAGGTTTTATTGGTCGTGGATTTTCTGGCCTGGAGGAGAGTGTCTATCACTTTCTGGGAGCAACCTTGGACTAAGAACCTAGTCCTTTCAATCTCCATGCTGTTAGATGCAGCCTCTCCGGAAATGGGTGAAGGAGTTGCCCCTGCGACAGTATATCCGCTGTCATTGGGAGTGTCAGTGGTTCTGCTGTGCTCAATTGGAGGAGCGTCGTAAACCATGGTCGTCTCGGCCAAAATGGGAGGACTGCTAGCACTGTGGCTTTCGACCTCTTGAGTCTGAGTAAGAATCTCGGAATGAGTGGTGTTGGCGGAAATATGTACCCCAAACGGAAGTTCCAGTCGTGTTGTAGGCAATCCGTGCCTTCTGCCGATGGGAAAGGAATTCTGGCTAGATATCTCTGGCATTTCGTGTTGACCGGTGTTGCCGCCAGGTCTATATCCGGTATCCCCCAGGTCTGGGTTATGAGGGTAAAGGCTTGGTGACTTAAGGCCCACTCGTTGTTTGATACAAAGGTCCGACTTAGAGAGTCGGCTAGTTGATTTTGGACTCCTGGGACATACGCTGCCGTTAATCCCGACAGGTTCAGCTGTGCCCACTCGAAGACTGGACGGACTTCCCGCATCATGGAGCGACTCCTGGTGCCCCCCTGCCTGTTGATATAGGCAACTGCCACTCTGTTGTCCAATTTTAGCAGGACCTCTTTCCCCCTGAGGAGGGGGCTGAAGGCTAACAGAGCTTGGAAAGCTGCTTTCATCTCCAATATATTTGAAACCACGTTCTGTGTTCTGAATGTCCAAAGGCCCTGGACTGCGTGATGGCGGTAGTGTGCCCCCCAGCCCTTCAGGCTGGTGTCTGAAGTGATTATTTCCTGAGGAAGAGGGACTATATGCCTGCATCTCTTCAGATTGTTCAATCTGGTCCACCACCAGAGTGATTGTTTTATTTCTTTCTGGACTATGATCGGCTGAGACAATGATACCCCGTTCCATTGTTTTAACAATGATGCTTGCAGAGGTCTGGTGTTCCATTGGGCCCATTGTACCATTGGGATGGTTGCTGAGAATGACCCCAGTATGCTGAGGTACTCCCGGGCTGGTAGTGTGGTAGAGGCTAATAACTTTCTTGCCTTCTGAATGAGGCTGGGAATTTTTTCCTGCGGAAGTTCCACCGTATTGAGACGGGTGTCTAGTTCCGCCCCCAGGAATATCATTCTCTGAGTGGGCTGCAGATTGCTGTTCCCCCAGTTTATGATCCAGCCGAAGTTTTGTAGGGTGGTAATCAGAATGGATCGATGCAGTAGAAGGGAATCCTGATTGTCTGCTAGCAAAAGCATGTCGTCCAGGTAATGATGGACCCTCAATCCTTGTTCTCTTAGTAAGGCTATTACTGGCAGTAAGATTTTTGTGAATGTCCTTGGAGCGGTGGAGATCCCGAACGGGAGGCTTCGGAATTGAAAATGATGTAGACCTACCGCAAAGCGGAGAAATTTTTGGAATGAGATGTGAATGGGGACGTGCAGATAGGCGTCTTGTAAATCGACGGAAAGCATCCAATCCCCGATATTCATGGCCCGAAGAATTGACTGGAGGCTCTCCATTTTGAATGTCTCGACTAAGATTGAGCGATTGAGATTCTTTAGATCTAAGACAGGGCGTAGATCCCCCGATTTCTTCTTCACCAGAAACAACGGGGAGTAGAATCCCGTTGACCTTTGGGATATTGGAACTTCCACTATGGCTTCCTTTTGTAACAGGTCTTGGACGTACTTTGTCAGTAGCATCCTTTTTTCCCGAGATGCAGGTAATCTGGTTACAGAGAATTGGTCTCTTGGAGCCCGTGTCTTGAATTTCCATTTGTGGCCGAACTGGACAGTGTCTATCGTCCATGGGTCCTTTATTGTATCCGCCCAGACCTGCTTGAAACTCATGAGTCTGGCCCCCACTAAAGCTGGTTGGGCGGACGCACCTTCAAAAAGACTTTTGTTCCCCTGACGCAGGGGTCTTAGACTTTTGGAGCTTGAGGAATGATGACTGGGGATTCTTCCAGTTCCTCCTATACTCTTTCCCGGGCCTGTAGGATCTTGCCTCTCTGTATTTATCTGGCAGATTTCTTCTAGAAACCGGTGGTCTCTGCTGCCTGGGCCTCCTATCTGAAGGGATGAGTCCCGATTTTCCCCCCGTGACTTTAAAAATAGCCACGTCCAGTTTTTCTCCAAAAAGGTTTACGTCATCAAAGGGTATTTTGCACCAATTGGATTTTGAGGAGGGATCTACCGACCAGGGTTTTAACCAGAGCGCCCTTCTGGCCATTACTGAGCTTAACATTGCTCTTGAAGTGGTTTTAATTATATCCACAGAGGCTTCTGCGACAAAGTCGCCTGCAAGACTAAGTTCTTGGAGTGCTGAGATAACTTTCTCCTGCTCTATTCCTTCCGATACCAGCTTCTCGGCCATCGTGGACCAGCTTGAGATAGCCTTACCGACGGCAGCCAATGCTATTGCTGGCCTGCAAGCGCCACCTGCCGAGAGGTAGGTTCTCTTAAGATCCAGATCGATCTTTCTATCCAGGACGTCTTTGAATGTGACTGCATCCTCTATTGGAAGTGTTACGTGCCTGGCGAGGCGCATTAGGGAGGAGTCGACCACTGGAGGAGATATTAGTGGGTTGACGTTAGGCTCTTTAAGTGGATAGAGTTTTGATAATCTGTTGCTGAGGCAAGTTTTTTTCTCTGGCTTTTGCCACTCATCCTTAATTAGATCCTCAAGTTCCTCAATGAACGGGAAGTTCTCTGGGTCTTTTTTAAGATTTGGAAAGTATTTCCTCACTTTTTGAGGAGTTTCTTTTTCTTCCACCCAGTCGATCGCCTCTTTTACTGACTTCACGAATGGGTCGATCAATGAGAAGTCGAAGCCGGTGGATGCCTCTAGATCATCAGTGTCAGAGAGAGGGTCTGACGTCTTTGATGATGATGGGGCAGTGGATGAGGTACTTTGTATAGGTCTGCTGGCTTCTGGCTCTGCGACTTGTGGTGATGGATCAATTGGTTCTCTTGCCTCTGTTTCTCTGTCCTTAGTTGCCTCAATGAAGCATGTGCGACAGGCCAGTTTGTCTGGAAGTGCTGTAGCACCGCAAATCCAGCAGGAGTTCCCGGGTGGACGGGAAGGCTGGGTGACAGGAGATTTCCTGCACGCAGGGGATTTTTTGTGGTGGGAGCGACTATGCCTTGATCTTGATCGGCTTCTCCTGCGACTTGATCTGCTCCTCCTGCGACTTGAGCGGCTTCTGCGACTTGAGCGACTTCTGCCGCGCTCTGAGCGACTCTGCCTGTGGCTTGAGCGGCTCCTTCTTGAAGGCTCCCCTCGTCTTGAATGTGACGATCTGGAAGACCTGGTGGGGCTGTTCAATTTAAACAGCATTAGTGAGGGCTCTCTTTTTCCTTCTCTTCATACTTACCCATCATCCCCTCTTACCTAGTAGGCTGGCGATGGTCTACCTGGGCAACGGTCTCCATGAAAGGTGATGAATCAACCTATAATTATATAGGTGGCTTAGCATGCATGGGATAGCAGATAGTAAACAAGCAAAGAAAAAACCATCATAGATCTTACCTGGGCGTGGAGATAGCAAGAGAGAGACAGGGTAGAACAGCTGGGTAGAGAAGCAAAAGAAATCCGGTCAAAATTCCCCCTTACAGGCTCAGGAGAGAAGAGACAAGAAAATGCTGACATTACAGCATTTTTAAACTTGCCGCCGTCTCGGGGTGATGACGTCACGCTCGTGCATGCTCAGATGCGCTCTGAGGCCTCCGACGCCATTTTGGAAGCTGGAAAGTGGGATGTCCTGACAAGCTGGAGCTATGGAGACAGACAGGAGGGGAGTTTCCCACAGGTGCACAGAAAGGAGCTGGAGACCGCTGCGATCCATAAACCTGTTTAAGGTTTGTAATGTATTGTAACATACCCCTGAGACCATCAGAGTGGGGTTCCTTCCATTGAGCTCATTTAGAGGCTGTACAGGATAGGACTTCCACCCAGGAGAGGCTAGAACCTGGCTGGGGCGAATGTTTTAGGTAAGGGATGCATGTTTTCGGTCCTTGACAGGTGAGGAAAAAAAGGAGAATGCTGGGGCAGGGGCTCTCTCAGACTTTAATAGCTACGCGGTCCTATCAGGTTGCGGGGGCGGAGCCACAACCCATAGGTGTATGCTGCCATGATGCGACAGGAAACCTGTTTTAAACATGTAAACACCTAAAATCCAAAATGAGGCTGGTCCTTAAGTGGTTAAAGTATAACTATAAAGTATAACTATAATATAAAGTCCTGCACCAAATTCATGAAAGCCGTGTGACAGATTTCTTGCCATTTTCAAAGCATTTAACAAATTCAGGTAGATCTCATGTAGTTCTGTGATTCTTATGTGCAACACATTCTACCACTATCACTGTGACAAACTCATTAAAAATACTGCCATATTGATGAAAGTACTGTAAATAAGACCTCTTCCATGTTGGAGTGAAGTTTGTCGCATATGTAAGCATTGTGTCGCAGACAATTCTGCAACAAATTCATATACACGTTACCGACAGTTGCATGAATGTCTCAGATTGCATTGTTTCTTGTATGGACAGGAGACAAACCCTCCTTATGAATGCCAGGGAGTGTCCCCATTCATTTCCATTCCAACTCTACTGAGCTGTTCTTAAAGAAATTGCACAGGAGAAATGAAACTTGGCTTCTGCTTACGACACACATTTCTTTAAATAATCATGTGCCTATATGAGCAGTGGTTCCAGGAAATGTGCTGTTTCATGTATGTCAAGAAATTGATCCAGAAACTAGAGTGGAGAAAGACCATCAGTCTCCAAACTATGGACAGTTATGGCTCATTGGTTGCAGTTTACCAGTCCCTGCAACGAGAAGGTCGTCCATGCAGGGCTTTTTATTGCACAGAGGACATCGCTGTGTGGATTGGCAGTGGGAACACAGAGCAGACCACCAACACAGGGGAATTTATTACTCCCACCGAGCACCAACACAGGGGAATTTATTACTCCCACCGAGCACCAACACAGGGGAATTTATTACTCCCACCCACCACCAACACAGGGGAATTTATTACTTCCACCGAGCACCAACACAGGGGCATTTATTACTCCCACCCACCACCAACACAGGGGCATTTATTACTCCCACCGAGCACCAACACAGGGGAATTTATTACTCCCACCCACCACCAACACAGGGGAATTTATTACTCCCACCCACCACCAACACAGGGGCATTCATTACTCCCACCCACCACCAACACAGGGGAATTTATTACTCCCACCGAGCACCAACACAGGGGAATTTATTACTCCCACCGAGCACCAACACAGGGGAATTTATTACTCCCACCGAGCACCAACACAGGGGAATTTATTACTCCCACCCACCACCAACACAGGGGAATTTATTACTCCCACCGAGCAGCAACACAGGGGAATTTATTACTCCCACCGAGCACCAACACAGGGGAATTTATTACTCCCACCGAGCACCAACACAGGGGAATTTATTACTCCCACCCACCACCAACACAGGGGAATTTATTACTTCCACCGAGCACCAACACAGGGGCATTTATTACTCCCACCCACCACCAACACAGGGGCATTTATTACTCCCACCGAGCACCAACACAGGGGAATTTATTACTCCCACCCACCACCAACACAGGGGAATTTATTACTCCCACCCACCACCAACACAGGGGAATTTATTACTCCCACCCACCACCAACACAGGGGAATTTATTACTCCCACCCACCACCAACACAGGGGAATTTATTACTCCCACCCACCACCAACACAGGGGAATTTATTACTCCCACCCACCACCAACACAGGGGAATTTATTACTCCCACCGAGCACCAACACAGGGGAATTTATTACTCCCACCCACCACCAACACAGGGGAATTTATTACTCCCACCGAGCACCAACACAGGGGAATTTATTACTCCCACCCACCACCAACACAGGGGAATTTATTACTCCCACCCACCACCAACACAGGGGAATTTATTACTCCCACCCACCACCAACACAGGGGAATTTATTACTCCCACCCACCACCAACACAGGGGAATTTATTACTCCCACCGAGCACCAACACAGGGGCATTTATTACTCCCACCGCCACCAACACAGGGGAATTTATTACTCCCACCCACCACCAACACAGGGGCATTTATTACTCCCACCGACCACCAACACAGGGGCATTTATTACTCCCACCGCCACCAACACAGGGGCATTTATTACTCCCACCGACCACCAACACAGGGGCATTTATTACTCCCACCGAGCACCAACACAGGGGAATTTATTACTCCCACCGAGCACCAACACAGGGGAATTTATTACTCCCACCCACCACCAACACAGGGGCATTCATTACTCCCACCCACCACCAACACAGGGGCATTCATTACTCCCACCCACCACCAACACAGGGGAATTTATTACTCCCACCGAGCACCAACACAGGGGAATTTATTACTCCCACCGAGCACCAACACAGGGGAATTTATTACTCCCACCGAGCACCAACACAGGGGAATTTATTACTCCCACCCACCACCAACACAGGGGAATTTATTACTCCCACCGAGCAGCAACACAGGGGAATTTATTACTCCCACCGAGCACCAACACAGGGGAATTTATTACTCCCACCGAGCACCAACACAGGGGAATTTATTACTCCCACCGAGCACCAACACAGGGGAATTTATTACTCCCACCAACCACCAACACAGGGGCATTTATTACTCCCACCCACCACCAACACAGGGGAATTTATTACTCCCACCGCCACCAACACAGGGGCATTTATTACTCCCACTGACCACCAACACAGGGGCATTTATTACTCCCACCGACCACCAACACAGGGGAATTTATTACTCCCACTGACCACCAACACAGGGGAATTTATTACTCCCACCGACCACCAACACAGGGGAATTTATTACTCAGAATTTATTACAACTGACCACCAACACAGGGGATATTTTACTCCCAATGACCAACTACTCACAGGCATTTATTACTCCCACTTACCACCAACTAATATAATTTATTTCTTCCAATGGCCAAAAATACAGGGGATTTATTACTCCTACCTACCACCAACACAGAGGCACTTATTACCCCCACTGACCACCAAAGAGGATTTATTACTTCCACTGGCCACCAACAAAGGGTCAATTATAACTCCTACTGACCACCGACTTAGGGTCATTTATTACCCCACTGACTACCAACAAAGGGGCATTTATTACCCCACTGACCACAGACCCAGGGGCATTTATTACTACCACTCATTACCAGCACAGGGGATTTATTAATCCTACTAACCACCAAGACATGAGATTTATTACTCTCGCTACCCGTTTTAACCCCTTAAAAACCTGCACTGCCGCGCTGCAAACGCAAACATTAAACTCAGTTGCAGAGAGGCCCCATTCAGTTGAAAAGGTTGCAGTCGGCTGGTGGTACTGCCTGCCGAACATGATGAGGGGATCATTTTTGCCACGCAATGATGTGTTGATAGCAGAAAAAATGTGCATCGCAGTTTGTTGTGTATGGGGTTGTGTACCCACAGACTTGTCAGGGTGCTCATGCTGACCCGTGTGCACACCCAAAAGCGCCTACAATTGGACAGGTGAGCATCAGAACTGAACCACAGAGCAATGGAAGAAAGTGGTCTAGTATAATAAATTACCTTTTATATTTGCATCATGTGGATGGCCGAGTGCATGTGCATCACTTACCTGTGGACATCAGTATGGGAAGAAGGCAAGTTGGTAGAGGCTGTGTGATGCTTTGGGCAATGTTCTGCTGGGAAACCTTGGGTCCTGCCATTCATGTGGATGTTAGCTGACACAACACCTAACTAAACATTGCTGCTTACAAAGTATACCCCTTCATGGAAATGGTAAGCCCTCATGAGCGTGGCCGCTTTCAGCAGGATAATGCCCCACACTGCAAAAATGCTTCAAGAATGGTTTGCGGAAAACAGCAAGTTTGAGGTGTTGACTTGGCCTCCAAATTCTCCAGATCTCAATCTACTGAGCATCTGTTGGATGTGCTGGAAAAACAAGTCCGCTCCATAGAGGCACCATCTCGCAACTTGCAGGACTTAAAGGATTTGCTACTGATGACTTGGAGCCAGATACCACAGCATACAGTTGTGCTCATAAGTTTACATACCCTGGCAGAATTTATGATTTCTTGGTAATTTTTCAGAGAATATGAAGGATAACACAAAAACATTTCTTTCACTCATGGTTAGTGTTTGGCTGAAGCCATTTATTCTCAATCAACTGTGTTTACTCTTTTTTAATCATAATGGCAACAAAAATTACCCAAATGACCCTGATCAAAAGTTTACATACTCTGGTGATTTTGGCCTGATAACATGCACACAAGTTGACACAAAGGGGTTTGAATGGCTATTAAAAAGATAACGTGTGTGTGTGTGTGTGTGTGTGTGTGTGTGTGTGTGTGTGTGTGTGTGTGTGTGTGTGTGTGTGTGTGTGTGTGTGTGTGTGTGTATATATATATATATATAAAAGGGTTATGAGTTTCTGGACTCCTGACAGACCCTTGCATCTTTCATCCAGTGCTGCAGTGACCATCAGCTCCCTCAAACTTAACGGTTCAAAAACAGAACTTCTTCTCCTACACGCCAACAAAAATTCCAAAATTAAGACCCCGTGGACACCTCCCACCATCCTCGGACAGACCATCGCTCCAAGCATCAAAGCCAAGAATTTCGGAGTCATCTTTGACTCAGGAATGACAATGGATGCACAAATAGGATCAGTGGTGAGCGGATCCCACCATCGCCTCCGCCTCCTACGTAGACTCATCCCCTTCATCCCAGAAGAGGACAAAGCGGCAGTTGTGGGAACAATCATCAATTCCCGACTCGACTACGCAAATTCGCTCTACGTAGGACTATGTAGAGCTTACAACTCATTCAAAACACGGCGGCAAGACTGTTAACAGGAAAAAAACCCTGGGAATCTATTTCACCATCCCTAAAGTGCCTACACTGGCTAACCGTAAAGAATCGGATCAAATTCAAGACCCTCTGCCTCACCCACAAATGCATACAAGGAAACGCTCCGCTATATCTCCAGGAGAAAATAAAACACTACACAACCAATCGCAGCCTTCGATCAGCTAACCAAAACCTCCTCATCATTCCCAAATACTGCTACAAAGCAAAGGGAGAACGAAGATTCGCAGTCCAAGGACCTCGACTATGGAACGCTCTTCCGACCCACATCCGCATGGAAGAAAACCATCAGGCCTTCAGGAAAAAAACTAAAGACCTTCCTTTTCTAAGAAGCTGGCAACAGAGAACGCATTCTAGCGCCTTGAGGCGATTCAGTTCGCATTTGCAGCGCTGTACAAATCCTTCATTCATTCATTCAAAGATGGGCTGCATGGTCGAGTCGCCATAAGAAAGCCATTACTACACAAATACCACAAAGTATCCTGCTTACAATACGCCAAACAGCACAGAGACAAGCCTCAAACCTTCTGGCACAAAGTCATTTGGAGTGATGAGACCAAAATTTAGCTTTTTGGCCACAACCATAAAAGCTACACCATTCCTACTGTGAAACAGAGGTGGATCGCTGCTGTTTTGGGGATGTGTGAGCTACAAAGGCACAGGAAATTTGGTCTGCGCTATAGCTGGAAGACAGTGACAGTGCAGTTGTCTGATTCTGTGAGGGGGTCTGTTGACGTCCTCCCACAACCCTGCCCCCGGGGTGTGCATCGGATCAAGGTAAAGGGCCAATCACAATGGCCCTTTACCATGTGATTATTTATTTGGAAAATTTTATAACAATTAAGAAAAGGGTGTTTTTTTCAAAATTGACGGTCTTTTTTTGTTTGTTTAGCAAAACATAAAAAACCCAGTGGTGATTCAATGCCACCAAAAGAACGCTCTGTGTGTGAAAAAAAATATAACAATTTCATATGGGTACAGTAGGGGTGTTGAAAATAATCGTGTAATTGATGCATTGCAATGCAGCCTTAAACGATTCTGCATCGATGCAGAGAACTGCAGCATCGCGATTGCATCAATTACATCATCGGTACCTGTCAGAGTCCTCCCCTCCCTCCTCCTCTCCATGCCTAAATGTGTATGTGTGATCACACACAGCGGGGGGGATCTCCTGCTGTGACACTGACCTTGGATCTGAAGCACCTGGCAGTCGCTGTAACAAAGTCCCGGCTATGATAGACAGCGCACTGATCCAATGCCGGGAAATTGGGCTGCACTGATGGGCAATGATAAGGCTGCACTGATGGGCACTCATGAGGCTGCACTGATGAGGCTGCATTAATGGGCACTGATGGGCTGCACTGATGGTCACTGATAAGGCTGCACTGATGGTCACTGATAAGGCTTAACTGATGGTCACTGATAAGGCTTAACTGATGGTCACTGATGGTCACTGATGGTCACTGATGAGGCTGCACTGATGGCCACTGATGAGGCTGTACTGATGGGCACATATAGGGCTGCACTGATGGTTTTTGATGAAAATCATGGGCAGTAATCGTGATGCATCAAGGAATCGAAACGAATCGTTGACATGATAATCATAATTAAATTGAATCGTGTGACCAGTGAAGATGCGCACCTCTAGGGTACAGTGTTGCATAACCGAGCAATTGTCATTCAAAGTGTGACAGTCCTAATAGCTGAAATATGGCCTGGGCAACAACAGAGCACAGCAGGGGATCGGCATCTGAAAAAAACGGAAGTGTCAGATACTGAAGATTCTTCACTAGGTGTAACTCAGAAGGGAATAAAAAAAATCATCAGTGGCAGGCCTAGTAAGTACTGTTACATTTCTTTCATGGGCTCAGGCTGGGTGTTGGTTTTTTTTTTTTTTGGTTTTGTTTTTTGTTAGCGACAAAGTCACTTTAATGCAAAGCAGCTAAACCCTATAATAAAGGAAATACGTTTTATGACTGTAAGCTATAAAAGCATTGGAGAAGGAAGAATGTTGCTTCAGGCACAGGTGAGGGAGCTCACAATTCAGGTCAGCCTCAACCAACTAACCAAAAACAGCAAAGAATCTTGCAGCACTTGTCCTTATGTATATATTGTTTACAGATCAAATAATCAGGTTAGTCTAGTAGCTCCAATACATACTTGCCTCTCGTGCCTTTTATCTATGCCTGATGCTTACCCATGGCTTGGCTATAGTGTTCCCATTTAAATAAAAATGACAGTGTGACTTTTGCAGCTTTTTAGATCTGGGACATCAAAGCAATCAATGGCTCAATACACATGGGGACACTGGGATGTGTTGGCTTTGTGTTGTGCCCTGAGAAAATGAACATGGACAGCAGCATATGGTCACATTTCATATGCCGGTCCGATAGGGGCACTGTCTTATAGGTATCGTGCTTCTGTACCATGCTGATATGTACAGAGAAAAAAACAGAACAGACAATCTTTTTTTATTTATCTATCAATATTTTGTAGAATCACCGTTTACTACAATTACAGCTGTAATCTTTTTGGGGAGGTCTCAACCAACTTTGCACATCTAGAGAGTGAAATTTTTACCCATTCTTCTTTGCAAAATAGCTCAAGCTCTATCAGATTGGATAGAGAGTGTCTGTGAACAGCAATTTTCAAGTCTTCCACAGATTCGCAATTGGATTTAGGTCTGGACTTTGACTGTGCAATTCTAGCACATGCTTGATCTATACCATACCATTGTAGCTCTGGTTGTATGTTTAGGGTCGTTGTCCTGCTGGAAGGTAACCCTCTGCCCCAGTCTCAAATCTTTTGCAAACTCTAACAGGTTTTCTTCTAAGATTGTCCTGTATTTGGCTCCATTCATCTTCCCATCAACTCTGACCAGCTTCCCTGTCTCTGCTGAAGAAAAGCATCCCTAAAACATGATGCTGCCACCACCATGTTTCACGGTAGGATGGTGTGTTCAGGGTGATGTGCAGGCTTAGTTTTCCACCAAACTTACCGGTTTGCTTTCAGGCCAAAAAGTTCAATTTTGGTCTCATCTGACCAGAGCACCTTCTTCCACATGTTTGCTGTGTCCCCAACATGGCTTCTCGCAAACTGCAAACTGGACTTCTTATGGCTTTCTTCTTGCCACTCTTCTATAAAGGCCAGATTTGTGGAGTGCACGACTAATAGTTGTCCTGTGGACAGACTCTCCCACCTGAGCTGCGGACCTCTGCAGCTCCTCCAGTTATCATGAACCTTTTTGCTGTTTCTATGATTAATGCTCTTCTTGCCCGGCCCGTCAGTTTAGGTAGATGGCCATGTCTTGGTAGGCTTGCAATTGTGCCATACATTTCTGGTTTTGGATGATGAATTGAACAGTGCTCCGTGAGATGTTAAAAGCTTGGGATATTTTTTTTTATAACCTAACCCTGCTTTAAACTTCTCCACAACTTTATCCCTGACCTGTCTGGTGTGTTCCTTGGCCTTCATGATGCTGTTTGTTCACCAAGGTTCTCTAATAAACTTCTGAGGGCTTCACAGCTGTATTTATACTGAGATTAAACTCTATTTACTAATTAGGTGACTTCTGAAGGCAATTGGTTCCACTTGATTTTAGTTAGGGGTATAGGAGTAAAGGAGGCTGAATACAAATGCACGCCACACTTTTCAGATATTTATTTGTAAAAAAAATGAAAACCATTTATCATTTTCCTTCCACTTCACAATTATATGTCACTTTTTGTTGGTCCATCACATAAAATCCCAATAAAATACATTTACGTTTTTGGTTGTGGACATTTTCAAGGCACTGTAGCACTTTGTGTTATTAATGTTTTAATGTATTTGTGATATTTGAACACCTGCTAGGGTGGGGCTTAAAACATGTATTAGTATTTAGGAATGTGGAACATTTGTGCAGGCACGTTGGGTGCTGTAAGAAGGAAGGTGAAAGTGAGGTGGGCACTATGAGATGGAGAGAAAGGCGCATATGGTGATGAGAGAAGGGGGGTGCAGGCTTAGTTGGCAGTGAGAGAAATGAGGTGGAGGCATGGAGGGTGTTGAGAGAAGGGAGGGGCCAGGCACTCTGTGGTTGTCGTGAGAAGGGGGTGCTTCAGGTGTGATAGGAGCTGAGAGAAAGGGAAGTTCATATTCTTTGGATCCTGGGACCCAGTGCAGGAGAGGTGTTTACTTGATCATGCAGTGGGGTGCCAGAGAATGCAGAAGGTGGGTTGGTTGATAATGCTGGGGGGGTGCTCATTGAGATTGCAAGGGAAGGAGGGGGGGTGTAATAGTGCAGTGCTGAGAGGAGAGGTGCAAGTGTGGTGGGTGGTGAGAGAAGGTGATATTCTGCTTTGGCGGGTGAAAGAAGGAGGCTGCAGCTACAGTGGGGCCTGAGAATAAGGTGGTGCAGAAAAGGGTGGTCACTGAAAGAAACGGATGATGTAGCGGGTGGTAGGAGAAGAGGGCTGCTGGCACGGTGTTGAAAGAAGGGGCACTGCAAATGCATTGGATAGTAAGACAAAAGGAGGTGCATGTGCAGTGGGTATTAAAAGAAGGTGGGTGGATGTTCAGAAAAGAGGGTTTTAGATACGGTGGGGGTTAAAAAAAAGGGCGGTGAAGTGGTGGGTTCTAAGAGAAGAGGGGGGGGGGGGGTTATGTACTATGGGTGCATAAACTCTGGGCGCAATGCTGGGAGTTCTAGTAAGTTGTGTGCTTGGCCCCTGCATGGCAGGGACTAGAAGATGACGCGGTCTTATTGGAGGAGGACCAACAGTGATGGGGACAAGTTTTCAACCTGCCCAAATTAATCACTCCTTGATTAACTGGCTGGCTGGTTGGCTGATTAGAGGCCACCAACTGACACGAACATGCCACCCAATCCTGCTATCAAGTCTATGGTATCCTTATAGCGGTCACACATGTATTAATATGATCATATAATCAATCATTCAATGCAACTAAACTGATTAAATTGAAAACAAATTTCAAACCAAAGACCCTCCACTCGATCGATTTAGTGAGATCTGGATTCATTTTGACTTTGCCAAGTTGATCGGCCATGGTGGAGTTTTGATGATCACTTCTGATCGATTGAACAAATATCTGAGAGCGTGGTGGAAAACCAATCCTAACTTCAATCTTTTACATCATCTAGATCATATTACTGCATCTAGATCATATTTTCGATTGATATTTTTTACAAGTGAGAAAAATAAATACAGTGTGGTGTACATCTTTCAATATTTTAAGCAATGATGAACTGCTTGTTTGTTATCTAAATTGGTCACAAATTGCTACGTATATTTCCACCTTTAGACGTGGATATGGCTCATGCTGGCAGTGCAGTGAAGAACAGCATTGGGAGAGTCAATTATTGGCTTGTTGCTTACTAATTAGGAAGTCCGTAAACACAAGAACTGACCATTATAAATTACTCTTTAGAACTATTGATATATAATAACATTTATGCTTGTACTTGCCAAGCCACTATTACTATTACTACTAATCAATGGGCAGACAACACTGTTGACCTAATATCCAGATAACAATAGCAACTGTTCATGAAAATCCATCATGACCTACAGGTACTTCTTCAGATACTGATTGGCCGGGTTTCCAAAATGGTTCCTGACTGCCCAAACTAGATTGAGTGTCCTTTTACTAAACCAGGATAAAGACAAATGTATTTTTTTTATCATACATGAGGTCAGAAAATTGTCTTTATGTACTGTACACTGCCAACACTACCTCCCAATAATTACTGCGTTTTATGAAATGAAAGAGATAGAAATATACAGATTGATAAGATGCAAATTCTAAAGCCATAATCTCTTGGATCTGACCTATTAATGTATACCTAAAGCCCAAACTATGTTTTAGTCTTGATTTATGGAGTAGCAACTTGACTTCCAACATCAGGAGCAGAGATGAGATTGAGCGTCCTTCTATTCTCTAGCCAAACTCAGGACTTGTAATCTTTTTTTTAAACTCCAATGAACTATGGGCCAGGTCATTCCCACCCCGCCGCTCATGTAAACAACAAGGTGGACTGTGGGGTAAGAATGAAGTACAAAAAAAGAAAAAGAGTGCGAGTTCAGGGTTTGGCTAGAGAGGACGATCAAGCTCATACAGTATCTAATTGGGAGACAAAAAAAATCTTTTACGTGTCTTTTGCATCCTCCTGAGTGTAAGAAGTAGGGATGAGCTAACTTGTTCGGAAGTCGTTGCTGCACACCACCAATCATGGGCGGCCGAGGCATTCCCTGCCCTGCAGGTGCACATACACCAGCGCAGCGGCCTGAATAGGTGCAGCTGTGT
This sequence comes from Aquarana catesbeiana, assembly GCF_042186555.1. Classification (NCBI taxonomy): domain Eukaryota; kingdom Metazoa; phylum Chordata; class Amphibia; order Anura; family Ranidae; genus Aquarana; species Aquarana catesbeiana. The sequence continues at coordinate 165,162,601 of NC_133335.1, forward strand.
GGTGAGAAATGCTTATAACTGGCGTCGTAAAGTGACAGGATCTGAGCTCATCCCTGGTAGGAATTGAAAAGGAGCCTGATGTCCTTCAACACTGACCAATTATGCTTTGGGGGTGCACATTTTTTTTCTTCTTCCACCACTCTTAATGCATCTGCCCAATATGACAGGGCATATAGCCAGGTATTAGTACAGCAGAGGGCACAAACTTATTGTCAGGCTGGTTTCACTTTACAGTAAGGCATGGGTGCTCAACTAGTGGGCGGCTGGCATATTTGGCCCACGGAGCCCTCAGATGTAGCTTGTGACCTCCAGCTCTAAGATGGCAGGTTGCAAGCCCAGATCAGGGGTTGCTGACCCACCATCCCAGAGTATCAGAGTGGATGGAACTGGTGTTGGAGGAAGCAAGCAGCTATGGAGGGAGCATAAGCCACATAAGACGATGTTTCCTCTATATCGCCAGCTCCTGCCCCAGGTGAAGTACATTGGGTATTACTCCGCCTGGGGCAGGAACCTTTCCAACAGCCAGTAATGCCAGCAGAAAATGAAAGATAAAAAGGTTAGTTTATTAAATATCACAGTTTAGCAATGGGCATATTATTATCATAGTTTTTCAATGGGCATAGTTTTGCAATGGTTATTAAGCTGCTTTCACACTGATTCGCACGTGCAATGTAGTGCACCTGCGGCTTTCCTGCAGGTTATCTGCACTGAGCCATAGACTTCTATTATATCCAGTGGGTTTGGTGCGCTTTCTGAAAGCGCATGAAAATTCCTGAACGTCGGGGTTTTAGTGCTCCATCAGAAAGAGCACCGCACACGCAAGATGTAATAGAAGTCTATGGCTCAGTGCAGGTAACCCGCAGGAAAGCTATTGGTGCAGTGTGCTACAACCGCGGTGTGGGTAAACCTCAGCGCATCAGTGTGAAAGCGCCTTATAGGGGGCTCAAGACAGTAAGGGCTAATTAAAATTTTTGGTTTGAGGTCAGTAAAAGCCCATAGTTCATTGTGGCCCACGACGCGTTACCAAGTGACCCTCGCTCTTCAAAAAGGTTGAGCACCCCTGCAGTAGGGGGTGCACACATTTTTCTTGGACTGGTTTCACATATGTACTGTATGTTGTAGTAACTTGTGGTGAAATGTACATTTTAGGCTGGGTTCACACCATTGCGAATTGGATGCATCCCCCCCCCCCCCCCCCCGCATTCAATTTGCAATAGCAGGAGATTTTGGCCAGCTCTCTATGGAGCCGGTTCACATATCTCCGCAGCAGATTCAGTGCGTTTTTTGGTCCATTTCAGGTCCGAATTCAGCCCATAATTTGGGCTGAAATTGGACCTGAAATAGTGAACCAGCACACACCAGACTCCTGCTGTAAGCTGTATGCGGCTCATATGTGAGCCGAGCCTCACTGTGTTACTGCAGCACACGTAAATGAGAGGTACTTTCCATTAAGAAAGGCACCCCATGTAATAGCTGTCAACATACCTGCTCTATCACGCAACACATACCAAGTGCTGCAGGTACTGTTTCAGGCTGGGTTCACACTGCAGCATGGAGCAGCTCACAGCAGAGGTCCGATGCATCCCTGTTCGCCGTTTCCGGTCCAATTTAAGTCCAGATTTTTGGCTGAACTTGGACCTAAAAAACGGACCAGAAGACACACAAGACTCCTGTGCAATTTGCACAGGAGCCGCTCCGGAGATGTGTGAACCGGCTCCATCGAGAGCCAGTCACAATCTCCAGACATGCAAATTGGATGCAGGATTTCTCCGCATCCAATTCGCAATAGTGTGAACCCAGCCTTAGGTGCACTGAGGTGCGCTGCCAGCCTATTCAAAATGAATGGACTGCATTAAGGCAACGTGCCAGAAAGCACAAAAATGCATGCAATAACGTCAGCGCGTGTATCAAGGGGTCCTTATTGTTTGTCAAAAAATAAATTAAACGAATAAGCACTACTTCATGACAATGCAATGCATTTCTCTGCAAGTGAGCCGTACTACTTTAAAATGTACAACCATCAAAACCCTGTACATTTTTAAAAACTGCCAATGATAGCAAAAGGAACAACAGTTTAATAAACAAGGCCAATGAGCACCCTTCACCAATGTACTAAAGCAACAATAATTCCATAAACATCTGAATTTTGCCACCTATTTGGCCTTACTGATTAAGAAAAAGTCTATCGCCTTGTTCGTTTTTTTTTTTGGCAAAAAGAAAAGAAAAAATTAACACAGCTATGCGCAAAATACATCTTACTGCTCAAAAAAAAAAAAAAAAAAAAAAAAAAAAAGACAGAAGATACTATATTAAAATGTCAACCCGTTCACACAGAGGAGATGCTGGAGATGGACCAGTGCCAGCAACATGCATATTTCATCAAGTCTTATTACAGATGACTTAGCAACCCTGCAGGCCATAATTGGGTTAACACTGTGCACCAATGAATTATCAGCAATAGCTGTAATCAAGGCAGCAGGGGTTAATTGTATGTGACAGCAAGAGGTAAGCAGATTGTGTCTACAGAGGGGCGGTAACACCATTTCAGCAAAAACAACACACATATGACATTACGAGCTGTGTGTGATGTATTATTGAATTCAAAGATCCTGAGCAGTAAAAAAAAAACAGATGACTTAAACACCTCCATGTGCAGTAGTAGCAGCGAGGGTTAATGACACATGTGTGTGTGGGATTAGCCATACACGTGTGAGCACTGCGCTCCGTCCCTCCACCAAGAAGGCGGTGGTATCCTAATATGCCCCCGAAATACAGGCTGGCACAGGAGGGAGGGAGCACAGTATGGGCACAGTGAGCGGAGGTGTGAAATCACTTGGCGTGTCAATCAGTGGGGATGAAAAACGTGTATGAGCTTACTGCATGAAACAATTTACGTGCTGAAGAGTTAGTTACACAGACGTACACACTAAAGGAAGGATTCTGATTCTGAACGGCACATATGTATGTACATTACCGTGACAGGGCGGCTGCCCAGGAAGTTCAGGTCACTGTTCTCCCCAAACAGGTAACCCTCTGGATGGCTGGATTCGAACTTCTCTCCACCCATGATAAAGTGGCTGGCAAAGTAACTGCCTAGGAGAGAAAAGCAGTGAAGGCCTGAGATTAGGAAATCAGATTGTAGATCTCATGAATGAATTTATTTATTACAGGTCTTTATATACCACCAATTTACATCCTATACTGCCACATCAGTCCCTGCTCCCAAAGGAGCTTACAATCTAAAGCTGCCCATACACCAGTAGAATTTAATTTGAAGATTTTTGTTTTAAGAACATTCATTCAATTTTCCAATGGGGTCTAGTGGGTGTAGGGTTGCCACCTCATTCCTTTAAACCCGAACACATATGAATTACACAGGTTCTGAGACTAATTTAGTGCATATAAGGCACCAAGTGAGTTTAATTACCACCTTAATCAGCCACAGAACCTGTGTAATTAATATGTGTTCGGGTTTAAAGGGATGAGGTGGCAACTCTAAGTGGGTGGCAAATGAACATTCGCTTTTGACCGCAGAGAAGGTAAAATTCAAAGGAGCGGAATGGAAAAAAAAATTATAAACAAACACATTTCGAACAGTGAATACTTTTCATTCAGGTAAGTCCTTGTCAAAATGAAATGGTAAAAGGGTTTTCGAAGTACTTTCGAACGACATTCAATTGATAAAATGTATCGACTACTTCAATCCCTACACTGGCTCCCAATCACCCAGCGAATTAAATTCAAAATACTAACCACAACATACAAAGCCATTCACAACTCTGCCCCAAGCTACATCACTAATCTTGTCTCCAAATATCACCCAAATTGTCCTCTCCGCTCTTCTCAAGACCTCCTGCTTTCAAGCTCTCTCATCTCCTCCTCCCATGCTCGTCTCCAGGATTTCTCCAGAGCCTCTCCCATCCTCTGGAACTCGCTACCTCCATCTATCCGGCTAGCCCCTACTCTTGCTACCTTCAGGCAATCCCTGAAAACTCATCTCTTCAGGAAAGCCTATCACGTCTCCAACTAATCTCCTACCACTTCCACCAGCTCATTCCCCACAGTTACAACCTTTTGTACCACCTGCCCCACCCTATTAGATTGTAAGCTCTTCTGAGCAGGGCCCTCTTAATCCTATTGTATTGTATTATATTATAACTGTATTGTCTCCCTTTTATATTGTAAAGCGCTGCGTAAACTGTTGGCGCTATATAAATCCTGAATAATAATAATAATCGACTAGAACATTTGCACAAATCTTCGTACGAATGCCTACCTGTGTATGGTCAGCTTTATTAAGCCACATGCTAGGGGTAGTTTGGACAGGAGCCAACTAATCTACCAACATATCTTTAGAGTGTGGGAGGAAACCCAAACAAACCAGGGACCTCAGTGCTGTAAGTGCTAAGGCTGGCCATACATTATATAATTTTCCTTTAGATTTACCAAAACCATATAATATAAAGCTCAAACCTAAACACTGTTAACCACTTGCCGACCAGCCGCCGCAGTTTTACTGCGGCAGAATGGTACAGCTGGGCGAAACAACGTTATACAAGGTCGCTTCGCCCTGTGACCACTAGGGGCGCGCAGAGCCGATGCGAGTGCCCGGCGGTCGCGATCACCGCCGGGCTCCCGCAATCGCTGGTGACACACCGAGAACTGGGATCTGTGTGTGTAAACACACAGTTTCCGGTTCTCTGAGGGGAAAAGAGACTGATCGTCTGTTCATACAGAGTATGAACAGCGATCTGTCATCTCCCCTAGACAGTCCCCTCCCCCCTTCAGTTAGAACACAGAGAGGGAATTAACCCCTTGATCGCCCCCTAGTGTTAACCCCTTCCCTGCCAGTGACATTTTTACAGTAATCAGTGCATTTTTATAGCACGGATCGCTGTATAAATGCCAATGGTCCCAAAATAGTGTCAAAAGTGTACGATGTGTCCGCCATAATGTCGCAGTCCCGATAAAAATTGCAGATCACCGCCATTACTAGTAAAAAAAAAATAATAATACTTAAAAAAATAAAATAATAATAAAAATAATAATAAAAATGCCATAAAACTATCCCCTATTTTGTAGACGCTATAACTTTTGCGCAAAGCAATCAATATACGCTTATTGCGATTTTTTTTTTTTTTTTTTTAACAAAAATATGTAGAAGAATATATAATCAGCCTAAACTGAGGGGGAAAAAATATTTTTTTTTATATATTTTTGGGGGATAATTATAGCAAAAAGTAAACAATATTGCGTTTTCTTCAAAATTGTTGCGCTTTTTTTGCAGAGGTGATCAAATACCATCAAAATACAGCTCTATTTGTGGGAAAAAAAGGACGTCAATTTTGTTTGGGTGCAACATCACACAACCGCACAATTGTCAGTTAAATCAACGCAGTGCCGTATTGCAAAAAGTGCTCTGGTCAGGAAGGGGGTGAAAATCTTCCGTGGCTGAAGTGGTTCATTTGTATGCAATCAGGCAGGCCCTTGCACTACATAGTTGAAGGTAAATCTAAAGGAAATTGAATAAGAAAATTGTATAATGTATGGCCAGCTTTACTGCTTAGCTGCCCACGAGCACATTGAACAATATTATCGTTTAATTTCAAATTTAAAGCGGAACTCCGGGAAAAGGTATCTTTACAAATACCTAAAGTTGACATTTAGCTACAAAAAAAAAAAAAAAAAAAAAAAAAAGGATTCATATAGAAATTTTCACTGCAGGGATGCCCTGTCCTCTTCCTTTCTCTGAACTTCCAGTGCTGCAATGGTTAACAGCTTCAGGTCTTCAGGCAGAACAGAAATAAAACTGGTCTGACAGGGACCCATCATCTCCTTCCTCCTCCTCCACTGGAAAAAGTTTCATTGATTTCACTGCTTGTAACATTCTCTGTTAATGGGGGAGAGAGTCTTGGGACTGATCAGACTTTCCCCCATTCACAGATCATCTAACAGGCAGTGTGGTCTAAGAAAGAACTTTTCCTAATGGAAGAGGAGGAAGGAGGGGGATGTCCCAGTCGGACCATTTGTGCTGCTGTTCTGCCTGGAGACGCAAAAGTAGTTAACCATTGCAGCACTGAAGGTTCAGAGTCAGGAAGAGGACCGGGCATCCCTACAGCAAAAACTTCTCCAGCATCCAGCTGCCTGCACAACATGGGACGTACTTCATAAAAGGGATGGGATGGGACTAAATCTGTAGGGAATTTTTTAAGCTAAACTTCAGCTTTAAAGTGTAACTCAACTTTTGCTGAGAAAAAAAAAACATTCCCCTCTGGGTGATCTATGTACATTGCTGGGATTTTAACAAGCTTTGTTGCAGATTCCTACCTTTTGTTATTCTGAAGAATTCACTGTTTGTTCCTCTGTGCCCCTGTGCTGAGTGAGTCTAATGGGAGTGGTTTCATAATTATCAATCAGCTGTGCACCTGCAGGGCACTAATGAGGAAAGCTGCTGGGCCTGCATCCCTTTAGACATGTTCCTATTGGGAATATCTCACCAAAAAATTACATTTTTGTTCCAGGGGATGCCTGATATCTGTATCTTAGTGCAGACCTCTGGGAAAATCAATGAGCCAATCACACAAGCAGGACATGTTTCTTCGGGGCATTGTGTACACATTCTCTGTAAGGCTCAACCAATTATCGGAGCGGTCGGTATTCACATTTTTCAAATGTGCAATTTTTTTAAATGGCAACCTCAGAATAGGTAAGTATACAGATCTTTCCTTTCACAGCATAGCTAGAATGGCCGTGCGTCCATTGACACAGATCAGGCGTTTCGGCCCCGCCCTCCACTCCCTCATCACAGCATCACAGGCTTAGGCCTGATTCACACCTATGCAGGGTGCAGTTTGCATATTCCACGTGCATTTTGCATTTTTCAATACACGCTTTTGATCGACTGAAGTCTATGGAACCAAAAACCAGAAAAAAAGTTCCTGGCCCGCTCCATAAAATGCACAGATGTGAACTACATCCATAGGAAACCATGTTGAATGGACTGTAGTGTGTTTCTGCAAAATTGAATACGCACTAAAAAATGCATAGGTGTGAACCAGGCCTTAAGCTCGATACACACTATACAACTTTTGTTGTTAGATTTCCCTTCAACTATGTAGTGCAAGGGCCTGCCTGATTGCATACAAATTGATAGTGTTTAGGTTTGGTTTCATATTATATGGTTTTGGTAAATCTAAAGGAAAAAAAAAATCTAAAGAAAGTTGTATAGTGTTTATCCAGCTTTAGAATGAGGGTTGGAGCAGGTTTAGGTTTTGTTAGTTCCTGACAAGCTGCACCTGGGTGGCAGGTGACAGTGGCAAGCGACATGCTGCATCTGGTGGCAGGAGACAGTGGCCAGCGACATGCTGCATCTGGTGGCAGGAGACAGTGGCAAGCGACATGCTGCATCTGGTGGCAGGAGACAGTGGCAAGCGACATGCTGCATCTGGTGGCAGGAGACAGTGGCAAGCGACATGCTGCATCTGGTGGCAGGAGACAGTGGCAAGCGACATGCTGCATCTGGTGGCAGGAGACAGCGGCCAGCGACATGCTGCATCTGGTGGCAGGTGACAGTTGCCAGCGACATGCTGCATCTGGAGGCAGGAGACAGTGGCCAGCGACATGCTGCATCTGGAGGCAGGAGACAGTGGCCAGCGACATGCTGCATCTGGAGGCAGGAGACAGTGGCCAGCGACATGCTGCATCTGGAGGCAGGAGACAGTGGCCAGCGACATGCTGCATCTGGAGGCAGGAGACAGTGGCCAGCGACATGCTGCATCTGGAGGCAGGAGACAGTGGCCAGCGACATGCTGCATCTGGTGGCAGGAGACAGTGGCCAGCGACATGCTGCATCTGGTGGCAGGAGACAGTGGCCAGCGACATGCTGCATCTGGTGGCAGGAGACAGTGGCCAGCGACATGCTGCATCTGGTGGCAGGAGACAGTGGCCAGCGACATGCTGCATCTGGTGGCAGGAGACAGTGGCCAGCGACATGCTGCATCTGGTGGCAGGAGACAGTGGCCAGCGACATGCTGCATCTGGTGGCAGGTGACGGAGATGTACAGAGTATCTGTATCGGCCCTAAAAAAACTTATATTGGTCAACCCCTAATTCTGTGTACAGAAGACCTCCAGGTAGCCATATTGCATTGTATTTTCAGAAAATTACAGCGGCTGCAGATTGAAATGGAAAGTTCATTTTTAAAAACATTCAATTGCAATATGATTTGTGTTGCAATTGTATATGCTATATTATTTTTTCTTTATTTGCTATTCCCCCCCCACACGAAAGTGGAGTTACCTTTTGTGTAAGTGTAAAAAAATGTTACTTCTGGGCAGGTGAGTAAACCATGCAGATTGCTTCTACCTGCAATGCAATTCATACATTGTCCTGGATAGAGCGCTGTACTTTGTGCTGTAGCTATGAGAGCAGCGACACTCATAGAAAGAAGCGATCGTGTCATTTAAACGCCCCTTCACAGAATTGTAAATTAGTAACAGAATACAGTTACATGCATTCTAAGAATAGACAAGGGGAGAGGAGGGGCAGAAAAAAAAAGGCACAATCTTTTTTTCTTTTTTTCTTTTTTTACTGTATTTATTATGGAGATTTTTCAATCATTCAACAGGGGGACTTCTGTATTTCATGGCAGCTCTCAGCCTTCCTGAATTGCTGGTCAGTGGCAGGCAGAGGCTGCATTAAACCCCCCCCCCCCACTCCCCCCCCCCACTCCCAGCATTGGCAGACTGTAACAGACATTCCAAGCAGTATTGTCAGCCCTGCCTTAGCTTTCCCTTGCTGCAACAGAAAAACCCCCCCTTATGTTATGGAGGAAATCCACACAAACACAAGGAGAACATGAAATCTCCATGCAGACAGTGTTCTAACTCCTAACTGGGATTTAATCAACTGCTACAAGGCACAAGTGCTAACAACTAAACCACTGTGCTAAATGGACCCCTTAGAAAAGCCTTTCTTAAAGTGCTACTAAACCCACAACAGTAAAATCAGTCTGTATATGCAGCAAAGTATGCTTGTTATACTCACTGTGGAACCTAAGGGGTTAATCCTCCGCATTGTGTAAAAAAGGCTGTTTGATCCTGTCTTCTCTGATCCTCCCCTTCTTCCAATGTCCCCAATCCATTTCCTGATAACATAGAGCCTTTGGAGTCACTCTGCATATGCTCAGTTTGGTGTGTATTGCTAGAGAGGTGTTTTTTTTTTTTTTCTTGGGAGGGTGCGTGTGATCGGCACAGAGCAAATCAGCACTGTCCAGACAGAAAGTCAGGGGTCATGCAGCCTTATTGGACAGTTAGAGGAGAATGAAAACTCCTCCTACAAGCTTTAACCAGGTACTGATAGATGCTCGAACTGCTAAGAAAAGGTATTTATCAGTTTATATTTACTAAAATAATTGCATTTCCATAGTTACATGGTTGGTAAGGCTGAAAAAAGACACAAGTCCAACGTGTGTGTTTGTGTGCTTTTATGTCAATATTACATGTACTGTGGGAGACCAGATGTTATGCAGGGTCCTGGGTTTAGCATCACTTTAACTAGGCTTCCCCATAGCTTGTTAGGAGTTCCTTGAGCAATGAGAACATTTTTCCTTTCAGATAACTATCCACTGACTCCAAGGATCTTTCTTCCATGGACCACCACCCCCAATGAAAGGCCATTCTTCCCACTGACCCCCAATGAAAGGCCATTCTTCCCACTGACCCCCAATGAAAGGCCATTCTTCCCACTGATCACCAATGAAAGGCCATTCTTCCCACTGATCACCAATGAAAGGCCATTCTTCCCACTGACCCCCAATGAAAGGCCATTCTTCCCACTGACCCCCAATGAAAGGCCATTCTTCCCACTGACCCCCAATGAAAGGCCATTCTTCCCACTGACCCCCAATGAAAGGCCATTCTTCCCACTGACCCCCAATGAAAGGCCATTCTTCCCACTGACCCCCAATGAAAGGCCATTCTTCCCACTGACCCCCAATGAAAGGCCATTCTTCCCACTGACCCCCAATGAAAGGCCATTCTTCCCACTGACCCCCAATGAAAGGCCATTCTTCCCACTGACCCCCAATGAAAGGCCATTCTTCCCACTGATCACCAATAAAAGGCCATTCTTCCCACTGATCACCAATGAAAGGCCATTCTTCCCACTGACCCCCAATGAAAGGCCATTCTTCCCACTGACACCCAATGAAAGGAGCATTTTTCCCACTGACACCCAATGAAAAGAGCATTTTTCCCACCGACACCCAATGAAAGGAGCATTTTTCCCACTGACACCCAATGAAAGGAGCATTTTTCCCACTGACACCCAATGAAAGGAGCATTTTTCCTACTGACACCCAATGAAAGGAGCATTCTTCCCACTGACTACCCACGAAAGGAGCATTCTTCCCACTGACTACCAATGTAAGGAACATTCTTCCCACTGACTACCAATGTACAGAGCATTCTTCCCACTAACTACCAATGTAAGGAGCATTCTTCCCACTGACCACCAATGTAAGGAGCATTCTTCCCACTGACCACCAATGTAAGGAGCATTCTTCCCACTGACCACCAATGTAAGGAGCATTCTTCCCACTAACTACCAATGTAAGGAGCATTCTTCCCACCGACCACCAATGTAAGGAGAATTCTTCCCACTGACCACCAATGTAAGGAGCATTCTTCCCACTGACCACCAATGTAAGGAGCATTCTTCCCACTAACTACCAATGTAAGGAGCATTCTTCCCACTAACTACGCACGAAAGGAGCATTCTTCCCACTGACTACGCACAAAAGGAGCATTTTTCCCACTGACCACCACACTAATGTATTGTGATCTATAGTAACTATTACCAGGGTTCCCTGAGCCCAAAAATTTATTTTAAGGGTTCCTCTACCTTTAAAAAAAAAAAGGGGACTAAGAAGGGCTGCGTTAGTGCTAAGTGACGCGAATCATACACATACAAACTTCCCAAGTTTGGGTAAAAAGAAAAATTGAAAAACCAAGATCTTTGAGTGTTCCATTTTGTTTCCCCCATACAGTTGCAGTCTCCTACATTCTGTGATATATTCAGGGACAGTCACCGAGAAGAAAAGTTATTTTGGAAAAAAAGAAGTGCTGACAAAGAACTCTTATGAATAATCCATGCTGCAAGACCTGTCAGGCATCTAACCTCCAGAATGCATTAATCATAATTCACCGTCTGCTCCATGAGTGCGCTACTTATGCAGATGACATTAATCGTGAAGTAGCCACAGACCGCCGAGCCCCCTCCTGCGCTGCCGACGCTGGACCAGAACAGACTTTCATACGGAAAGGGTTAACGGCTGGCATAAAACAATTTAACACTCATAAAAATCCAAGGCCTTTCTCTGCACAATGCATTATTCATATAGACTGCTTTCTGGATAGTGTGCATTATTAAAGAGCGGAGGTAGAGGTGCACAGGAGGACGAGGCCTTCAGAAAACGTGGGGATAGAACTAACCTGAATAGGCTGTAACACATGAGGGTCTTGTCTAAGGAGGTCTCAGACTGCCGTGGCCTTTCTAGTCCCTTTATTACCTTCAAATACGCAGCTAACATGATTTTTTTAATATACGAGCTTTATGACTACTTTGTAATGAAGACCACACAACCTCATATGTGGTGACCTTTCATAGGACATACTATCCAAGTACAGCACATGTACTGCCAGCCTCCGTGACATAAATCTGAAACACTCCGTGTCCCTGACCACGGTGTACAGAGAGTAAACTGAACTGGCAGCTCATGTGAAATGACAGCATGCGCTCAGCAGACACTGATTAAATGACACCGGCGCTGCGGAGATGACTGCCCCTGTACGACACTCTGCAGGGCTGATGCAGCAGGCTAATGCAGTCACACAGTATGCAGACACGCTGATCACTTCTAGCTTCTCCCTCCATCACATCAACTGTCACACGCTACTATTTCTGCAACCACACGCTGCTCCCACCACAGCTCGGGAATTCGCTCCTTAAATGATATATCCCTGCAATCGGATTCACAAGAGAAATAAATCAAAAAATAAAAAACACACTAGATGGGAAAATTAGCACACTGAACAGGATCTGAAAGTTTATTTTGCAGATCCAGTTATTAAAATATAATTACTATATGAACGGTTCTTAAGCCCCCATTTATGCTAGCCGCCACGCTGTAATGCACGACAATAGAAATCACATTATTCTCTATAGTTCACCTCATTGCAACATAGTGCAGTGTGATTTGTGAAAAGGTGTGGGTGCTTCTTCTGGAGCTACACATACATGTTTTGGTGCTTTTTTCGCTTAAATCTGTCTCTTCCTTCTAGCAACAATTCCTTTACAGCAGATATCGCTAACCATTGTCAAAAACAAAATTTCATGAAGCATGAAAAATGCGCTACAAAAAGGTAATGAAAGATACACGACTATACAGTAGTACTAGTGTGAACCAAGAGACTCCCGGCAGATTAAAGTAACATTAAGGCTACTTTCACACTGGGGCGGGCCGGTTGTCGGCGGTAAAGCGGCTTTATTTTTAGCGCCGCTTTACCGTCGTTTTAGCGGTGCCCTGCTAGCAGCCGAAAAAAGGGTTAAAACCGCCCGCAAAGCACCGCTGCAGCAGCGCTTTGCCGGCACCGTCCCATTGTTTTCAATGGGCAGGGGCACTGTAGGAGCGGTGTATACACCGCTCCTACAGCGCTGCAAAGATGCGGCTTGAGGGACTTTTTTTACCGCCCTGCAAGCACACCGCGCTAGTGTGAAAGCCCTCGGGTTTTCACACTGGAGGAGAGGCTCTTTACAGATGCTATTTTTAGCGCTGTATCGCCTGTAAAGCGCCTCAATGTGAAAGTAGCCTTAATCTTTGTTTTTTTTTTTTTTCTTTTTAATTAAAATAATTAACATGTTATACTTACCAGCTCTGTGCAGTGGTTTCTTTTGGAAAAGTTGTTGTCTATGGGGGTACTCGTGCAGGCTTGCTCCCAAGCTGCCCTGTCTCCGTCCATTGACACAGACCAGGTGGTTCGGCCCCACCCGCCGCTCCCTCATCACAGCATTTGTTTAACAGCAGCAGGAGCCAATGGCTCCTGCTGCTTTTAATCTGCCCAGCGAGGAGGGAGACAGCGGCAAGAGCCACTGCTCTTGTGCACATCGCTGGATCGGGGTCATCAGTGGGCGGGCTGCTAGAACCCAGAGGAGACATCCAGTCTTCTTATAAAGTCAGCAAAAATTATGGTGGTGTGGGACCTGGCATGCAGCAGCATTTGACAGATCACAGCACGACAATGCTGAAATTGCTGAGCAGACAAGATGGGAGAGGGCTATGGTCACAGTTAACCCTGGGCTGGGTGGGATTTGAAGTTCCTCTTTAAAGTGGAAGTTTAATCAAATAAGCCTATCCTATCTACCATGTAAAGGAAAGAAGTGTATACTTACCTATGCTGAGGGCGATCTGGTCCGGTCCCATGATCTCTTCAGTGGCCAGCTTTAGTAAAGAGGAGAAACCACTCGCAATGGCTGCAGAGCCTGGGCAATGATGTCACACATAGGCTTACTATGGGGCAGCTGTTTTCAGCTGTCCATCCTATACTGTAGCTGGTGCTGGGACACAATCATGTGACCAAACCGGAGCACCCTCAGAATAGGTAAGTATACAGATCTTTCCTTTTACAGGATAGATAGAATGGAATGGGGACACTCGTGTAGGCTTAGAATGGAGATTGGAGCAGGTTTAGGTTTTGTTAGTTCTTGACCGCAATTCCACTTTAAATGCATTTTTAAATACAACGAAGCACCCGAATTTGACTTGATTTCATCCTCTAAGCACTTGGAATCCATCAGGTATCCTGCTTTCACATGTATTAACTAGGAGCATGCTGACAAGAAGCGAGAGCAAAGAGATGACCGTGTCTGTCTGCTGCTACTCCTTCATTGTCCAATCACAGGCTGGGGAGAGGTGACCTAGCTGTATTGCTCGAACTGCAGCAGGGAAAAGGAAAGTCACCAGGCTGTCTATACTGGGTGGTAGGTGTCAGGAACAATAATGGATATTGGGCCCTCTATGCACATTAGATGGAGTGTGAATACATGCCACCAGATCGTCAGAGCACCCTACTGGAGTTGATGGAACTTAGTAGAGGGTACTCCTGTACATAAAGCAAGCTGACTACAGAACATGGTACAAAGACAACAGGCAACTTCAGAAACAGGAATAGGCCATACAAGTAGTCAACTACATCCTAAACCTAAAGTCAGTAACCAGAGAAGCAGGAATGCAGGCCCACAAGAGCGAACATGGACTGAGGCCTAGCCTAGGAAATGACTTAGGCAACAGGTGTTGAACTAAGCACAGCGAGGTTGATTGACAGGCTGAATGGGGGATGGCTATGTAGCCACTGGATCAGCAGGTGGGATCAAACCAGGCCTATACAGCCCAGTAGATAGATCCTGTAGATCTGAACAGGCTGCAGTACAAGGTAAGAGATTACACTGATAGAACTACACAGAGTTGTAGATCAGCTTCATGGCTGTGCAATTCTCATATCTGGGTGAACAGATAAATCAGCTCCAAGATTTGTATTCTATTGCTGTTTGCCTGAAGTTCTGCTTTTAGACAAAAAAAAAAAAAAAAAAAGATACAAATAAACAAAAACTATAAATGTTCCTTCTATGGAATGTATACCTTTCTTAGCATGTGAGGCCTAAACAGCATCCAATGACTTGCATACTTCTTAGGTTCAGTGCCAACTTGTTTCACTCCAAACCCAGGCAAAGGTAACTAAGTAGCCATATACTGTATGTATTGGATGCCATCCATGATGACTGCACCATGTTATTGTAAGCCAAGAGACAACATGTAAACTCCATAACGTTGTTAAAATACCAAATCTTCAAAATCTGACCCCCCCCCCCATTATCACAATATATGGGCACACCCCACCCATTCACACCGAACAGCCTCAGCACCCACGTGAATGAAGCCTTAAGCTGGCCATACATTATACAATTTTCTTATTCAATTTCCTTTAGATTTACCTTTCAACTATGTAGTGCAAGGGCCTGCCAGATTGCATACAAATTGAAAGTGTTTAGGTTTGACCTTATATTATATGGTTTTGGTAAATCTAAAAGGAAAATTGAATAAGAAAATTGTATTATGTATGACCTAAGGGCTGTATGGGCATTTGAATGGATTATAAAGGGTGGTTTTCATATTACAAAGCTAAATGCAATTGTACAAAAATTGTATGATCAGACTTTATAGTGTATGGGCAGCTTTATTCAATCAGCTATGAAAGGCTCCCTGATCTGAGGATTGGCTTGTCAGGGAATGAAGACTAACCAGTGCAAACTTTCTTTATGTAGCCATATTCAAGGACACTGCAGTCAGAGGAGACGGTACTCAGCTGCACAGCCACTGCAATTGTACAGGGGATCATCTATGGAGATATATATGCACTTCTGAACAATTCTGCATACATAAAAGACCTACATTCAACCTTTTGAGTCCTCTATACATTTTATCTATGGCACCTTTACATCATAAGAAACAACAGCATACGTGCACACTGTGTAATCGTTAGTTTTAGAGCGGAACTAAAGTTCACTGTGAGCAGGAAGGCTTTTTATTGCAGCAAAGACCTATAAAGTCTTTGCTTCAATAAACTACACACCTACCTGATCACAGCGATCTCCAGAATGTAAATTGAGCTGCACATACACAGCTCAGATTACAGCAGCCGGCTTGATCCTGTGTGCTGGGAATGACTAGCACATGAAAAGGAGTGATGTCATTCCACGCCGGCCAATGAAGAGGCCTGAAAACCAGCATACAGGAGAAGATGCCAGAGGGACCATTGGAAAGGTGAGTATCTCTGCCTTTAGTTCAACTTCAAAGCAGAACTAAACCAATCAACTCACAGATTGATATAAAAAAAAAACAGTTATATTCCTGGGAATGCTAACTGTCACATTTGCTTGCACTATTAACCTTGCGCTATTAAACTGTCAAACCATCAAATTATTAAAGGGTAACTCCACTTTCATGGGGGAAAATATAGCAAATCAAAAAAATATATATTATAAACGTATACAATTGTGACACAAATCATATTGTAATTGAGTGTGTACTGACCACTCCCCAGAAACATAATTTCCTGCTTGTGTGATTGGCTCACCAATTTTCCTAGAAGTTTGCCTAAGGCTGCCCATACATTATATAATTTTCTTCTATAGTTTTCCTTTAGATTTACCAAAACCATATAATATGAGGTCAAATCTAAACACTTTCAGTTTGTATGCAATCAGGCAGGCCCTTGTACTACACAGTTGAAGGTAAATCTAAAGGAAATTGAATAAGAAAATTGTATGGTGTATGGCCAGCTTTAGATACAAATCTGATTTCAGGCACCCCCTGCAACATAAATGTCATTTTTTTGGTGAGATATTACCAATAGGAAAAAGTCTAAAGGGATGCAGGCCCAGCAGCTTTCCTCATTCATGCCCTGCAGGTGCACAGCTGATAGATAATTATGAAACCACTCCCATTAGACTCAGCCCAGAGGCTCAGAGGAACATACAGGGATTACTTCAGAATAACAAAAAGGTAGGAATGGTTGTTATAATCCTTGCAATGTACATAGATCACTCAGAGGGGAATGTTTTTTTTTTTTCTCAACAAAAGTGGAGTCGCACGACCGTGCAATTGTCAGTTAAAGCGACGCAGTGCCGAATCGCAAATAGGGGTCTGGTCTTTGGCCAGCCAAATGGTCCGGGGCTTAAGTGGTTAACTAATCACATATGCAGAATCAGCAGTTACAGATCAAACAGAGGCTAAGATAACAGCTTCCTTGGCTGAAAGGGAAAGGAGGGTTAAGTTCCGCTTTAAGTTGGGTGTATAGTAAATCAGGAGGACCTAGTGGATGGAATTTTAAATAACGGAAGACAAACAAAAAGGTTCGGCTCACAAAACTTTCCACAAGCATAGGGAGCTAGATTTTTCTGCCATGTAACTGTTATTTATAAATATCACTGGACATGGCTGAAAATTACTGTCACTTTTTTTAAACTAAGGATCCATATCCTGGTGTTTTGGCTTTGTAAACTGAACTTATATCACAATTCTGCCATTTTCAATTCTTGCACATGATCTACACAAAAGACTCAACCCAAAAAGTCTTTATATCAGGACAAGGGTCCTTTTTTTTTTTTTTTTAAAGTGACAGTTATTTTCATTCAATTAGCTTTAAAAATGACAGTCTCATGCTGAAATAAACATCCTTATCCTTGCTTAAAGCTTTGTGAATTTAAAGTGGAGTTCCACCCATTTGTTTCCTCCCCCCCCCTTTCTGGTGCCACCTTTCGGGGGGGGCATATACCAGTCTTTGACAGGTATCCTGTCCCCACCTCCAGGAGACCGGCCCACGGCGAATTACGTCAGCGGCTCGGCTCCCTCCTCCTTCCCCTGCCACCGGGCCAGTAAGGAGAGCGCATCTGTGCCTCGCGCATGCGCAGTAGGGACCCGGTGTGAAGCCGTAATGCTGCACTGCCAGGTTCCCTTAGCGACAATGGCGGTGGCAGCAGCGCCTGACAGCTGATGGAAACATCAGCTGCGGTGCCGACATTGCTGGGCTCCAGGACAGGTAAGTGTCCGATTACTAAAAGTCAGCAGCTGCAGTATGTGTAGCTGCTGGCTTTTAATTTTTGCAGCGGTGGGCGGACCTCCGCTTTAATTCTACAGTCTTAAAATGGGGCTAAATCCTCCTATCCTTTACAGCCAAGGAAGCTGCCATCTTGGCCTCTGTTTTATCTGCAGTTGCCATGGTGCTGCACATGTGATCAGTTATGATACCCACCATTTGATGGCTTGACAGTTCAGTTGACAGCACACCCAACTGTGACAGTTGTCATTTATGGCATGCCTTGAGAGCCAGTTCACACCACATGTAGTCCAGTGCATTTTTTTTCTCCATCAAAAACACATGGAAAGTAGGTTATATGGCTTTCAATGGCATAGTTCACACCAGTGCTTGCAGTTCCAGAAAAAAGTAGAACATGCTGCATTTTTCCTGCACTGGGCTGTACTGGAACACACTGGAATGCACATGTCCTTATTTAAGGTTAAGAAAAAAAGAGGGGGAAAAATGCACTGGACTGCGCCAAAAACACACATGCAGAAAATGATCTGGAATGCATCCGGATTAAGTCTCTATGGTGTGAACTGACCCTCAATGTAACTGTTTTTGGAAACTGTTATATTTATGAGTTCTGCTTTAGGCATAGTTCACACCAGTGCAGTCAGTTCCAGAAAAAAAGTAGAACATGCTGCATTTTTCCTGCACTGCACTGTACTGGAACACTGTAATATGCATCAAAAATGTACAGGAAGGTGACAAAAATGCGTTAAAAATGCGCATGCAGCAACGCATCTGGAACAGATCTGGAATGCATTTTTTGTGGCGTGAACCAGTACTTAAAGCAGACCTTTTCAGCCAAGGAAGCTGCCATCTTCACCTCTATTTGATCTGCAGCTGCCATGATGCTGCACATGTGATCAGTTATGACACCAGCCATTTGATGGTTTGACAGTTTGGTTGAAGCACAAGTAAATGTGACAGTTGGCAATCCCCTGTTTTTTTTTTTTTTTTTTTTTAAACCATTAAATCAATGAGTTTAGTTCTGTTTTAAAGGTGAACTCCAAACGGTTGGAAATTACACAAATGAATCCAGCTCTGCAATGAATACATAATGAAATGTATTTATTTAAATGCAAGTAGTGTAAGTGCCTGAGTTTGATTGGGATCAAGGGAGCCAATCAGCATGCTGACAGGAGGAGAGAGCGGAGTGATGAAGAGCTCATCAGACTGCTGCTTCTCCTTTTTGCTCTTCGGTCACAGTGGTGAAGAGTGAAACTCTAAAGCCCCATACACACTATCAGTTTTTCTGCTGAGTTTTTCCTTTAGATTTACCAAAACCATGTAGTACAAGGGCCTGCCTGATTGCATACAGATTGAAACTCCTAAGGTTTGACCTCATATTATATGGTTTTGGTAAATCTGAAGGGAAAACTGATAGTGTGTATGGGGCTTAAGTGAACGTTAAAATTGCAGCAGAGAAAAATCAGGTCCCTCCACCCCAGAGGGCTGTGCATAATGGCATAGCTGTGTAAATCTCAAGACTGGATAGACAAATACAAATCCTTTGGCAGGTAAAACCGCTCTTATGTAGTATTTAAACTGTGTATTTACCTGTTGGAGTTCATCTTTAAGGAATGATATATAGGTAGTAATCGGCACTCACCAGATTTAGGGGGGTATCTGTAGATGGAATTTGAGGGCATGTCCACCTCTTCGACTCCTGCGTGTTGCCGGCTTGTAAGCGCCCCCATCCTCCCGGGGATGATGATGAAGCTGCAGGATCCTAGTAATGATCAGCCATCTCACCTGTCAATCACTGACACAAACAGGAACTGTGACTGACACCTTGTCACTTACTCTGACACCCATTGTATTGGAACAGTGACACTTAAAATGATATTACACACTTTCAGCTCCTGATTTAATCACTTACTATGATGCTTCCTTTATCGTTTAGTCCTTGTTTATGTTCTGGTTTAAGCTGGTTCCCCTGCTTCAGGGTGGCTCCTTTATCTTGCAGCATCCTATGGAGCCACCATTACAGGCAGGGACCAGAGTTGTCTCCCTATACTGTGTGCATCAATAGAAACACACAGCCCTGTAGCCTAGGATACCAAGGCACTCCCCTGCTCCTCTCTACTAACAAACTGACCTCAGACTGCACTGTCATCTCTTTCCTGTGAAGACCAGAAGTTCAGGGAAGCAGAACTGAGAGAGCAGGAGCCAGCAGCATTGAAAGTTGCAAACAGCAAGTGCTGGGGTAAGAATTTTACCAAATAGTTTCATTAGAAACACTGAGGGCTTTAATATGACTGAGGATACCCCAATCCTTCCCTTTATTAGTAGATGCAGTCATCATTAGTACTCTGTACATCCACACTGCTCTTATCTAGGTCACCCTCATAGACTGCCATGTATTCCAACCTCATCCACTACTTTCCCCTGATGATGATCCATCACACTGCAGCCAACATGGATCCTCTCCCTGCATGTCAGTCTATGGCCCATATGACAGTGTCATGGCCAGCTGTCAGTCCCCAGGAATCCCCCACAATCCTGTACTGCAATAGTGGATTGTCATGATAGACTCCATACACCGCCCGGTCCTCTGTACTCTGCTCTCACCACCATGTGATCACCCCTCATCCCATCCCATCCATCCCATCCCCCGATCCCTCTCCCGGCTGAGGTTACCTGCCCGCTTCTCTCCCAGACACCGGTCCCCTGCAGCAGCTGCAGAACACATCACCGTGACGTCACTGGATCGCTGGACTCTCCGCCCACTCGCTTATCTCCGCCACTAGAGAGGGAGGAGGCGGGGACACCATCGCTATGACAACTACCTCTCCTCACCCGGGACCACGTGTTTAAAGGGCTCTGTGGGGGGAAGGGTTGAGAGGTGGTGGGAGGAGAAAGGTGACGGGGCGGGATATGAGCTGTGTGTGTGTGCGGTGTTCAGAGGAGGAGAGGGTATGTTTATAGTGACACGGAAATATAGTGTGGTCTGGTATCACCTCAGAGACTGAGAGGTAATAGTACACGGAGCAGGGAATCATGGCGACCAAAGGTCACCGGTACATTCAATTGCAGATACAGCTGTGCGCCCTCTGGTGGAAGATCTGGGACTACAACTGTGTTATACTAGAATCAGAGACTAAAGACAGGAGAGAGGCTGCAGCTCTGTCCCCCCCCCCCCCTACACACATTCTCCCCCCTCTGTCATCTTATATCTCCTTCTATCCCCTCCCTTCTCCCTTTTATCTCTTGTCTTTCTCCCCCTTTTCTTCCTTTGTATCTCCTTCTTCTCTATCTGCCCCCACACTTCTCCTCCACACCCACTTCTCCCCCACCTTCTTCCTTTATCACCTCTATCTGCTCTCCCACCCTCTTACTGTAACTCCTTCTCTATCCCCCCCCCCACCTTCTTCCTTTATCACCTCTATCTGCTCTCCCACCCTCTTACTGTAACTCCTTCTCTATCCCCCCCCCCCCCACCTCTTCCTTTATCACCTCTATCTGCTCTCCCACCCTCTTACTGTAACTCCTTCTCTATCCCCCCCCCCCCCCACCTTCTTCCTTTATCTCCTCTATCTGTTCTCCCACCCTCTTACTGTAACTCCTTCTCTATCCCCCCCCCCCACACCTTCTTCCTTTATCTTCTCTATCTGCTCTCCCACCCTCTTACTGTAACTCCTTCTCTATCCCCCCCCCCCACCTTCTTCCTTTATCTCCTCTATCTGTTCTCCCACCCTCTTACTGTAACTCCTTCTCTATCCCCCCCCCCCCCCACCTTCTTCCTTTATCACCTCTATCTGTTCTCCCACCCTCTTACTGTAACTCCTTCTCTATCCCCCCCCCCCCACACCTCTTCCTTTATCTTCTCTATCTGCTCTCCCACCCTCTTACTGTAACTCCTTCTCTATCCCCCCTTCTTCCTTTATCTTCTCTATCTGCTCTCCCACCCTCTTACTGTAACTCTTCTCCAACCCCCCCCCCACCTTCTTCCTTTATCACCTTCTTCCTCCTTCTCTATCTGCCCACCCCCACACCTTCTTCCTCCCACACTTCTCTCCCCCCCTTCTTCCTTTATCTCCTTCTCTATGTGCTCCCTCTACTATCCCTCCCTCCCACCTTCTTCCTTTATCTCCTTCTCTATCTGCCCACCCCACCTTCCTTTTATCTCCTCCTTCCTTCTCTATCTGCCCCACACACACTTTTCTCTCCTCCACCCCCACCGTCTTCCTCCCACCCCCCACCTTCTTCCTTTTATCTCCTCCCTCCTTTCCTCCTTTTCTATCTGCCCCACAGTTCCCCTCCACCCCCATCCCCCCCCCCCACCCTTCTCTCTCTATCTATCTTATATCTCCTTCTCCCCATCTCCTACCTCTCTCCCTCCCTTCTCCCTTTTTATCTCTTGTCGTCCCCCCCCCCCCCTTTCTTCCTTTATCTCCTTCTTCTCTATCTGCCCCCACACTTCTCCTCGACACCTACTTCTCCCCCCTCCCCCACCTGTATCTCCTCTATCTGCCCCCCACATTTTTTCTCCCCCCGCCTTCTTCCTCCCACACTTCTTCTCTCCCACCTTCTTCTTTATCTCCTCTATCGCTCTCCTACTTCTCCCTCTCCTCCCCTTCTCCTATCTATCCATCCCTCCCACCCTCTTACTGTAACTCCTTCTCTATCTGCCCCCCCACTCTTCTCCTCCCCCATCCACCTTCTTCCTTTATCTCCTTCTCTATCTGCCCCCACACTTTTTCTCCTCCACCCCCACTTTCTTCCTCCCTACACTCCTCCCCCCACCTTCTTCCTTTTTATCTCCTTCTCCCTCCATTCCTCCTCTGTCTGTCCCCCCACAGTTCTCCACCCCCACCTTCTCTCTCCATCTATCTTATATCTCCTACTCTCTCCCTCCCTTCTACCTTTTATCTCTTGTCCCCCCTTTTCTTCCTTTATCGCTTCTCTTTCTGCCCCACACTTCTTCTCCTCCACACCCACTTCTCCCCTCCCCCACCTTCTTCCTTTATCTCCTCTATCTGCCCTCACACTTTTTCTTATCCCCCCACCTTCTTCCTTTATCTCCTTCTCCTTTCCTTCCTCCTCCTCTATCTGACCCCCCCCCCCCCACACACACACACACACACACTTTTTCTCCTTCACCCCCACTTCTCTCCGCCCCTTCTTCATTTATCTTCTTTCTCTCTCTGCTCCCACTCCTATCCCTCCAACCTTCTTCCTTTGTATCTCCGTCTCTATCCGCCCCACACTTTTTCTCCTCCACCCCCACCTTCTCCCTCCCACACTTCTTCTCCCCCTTTACTACTGCAGTAGCTACATCCTGTTTGCTGCATTGATGTGGCTTTCAGCAAAGCATGCATTACATAGACCTCAATAGTAGTTCATATAAAGTGTGAACGGGGTTTTAGGCAGAAAGTAGAGTGGTGTTCTGCATGACCCCAGTTCTTGAGGCCTATCACAAAGTCTATATTTGTATTGGGATTTTGGTTTTACAAATAAATATCTGAAAAGTGTGGCATGCATTTGTATTCAGTCCCCTTTACTCTGATACCCCTAACTAAAATTTAGTGGAACCAATTGCCTTCAGAAGTCGCCTAATTAGTAAATAGAGTTCACCTGTGTGTAATTTAATCTCAGTATTAATACAGCTGTTCTGTGAAGCCCCCAGAGTTTTGTTAGAGAACCTTGGTGAACCAACAGCATCATGAAGGCCAAGGAACACACCAGACAGGTCAGGGATAAAGTTGTGGAGAAGTTTAAAGCAGGGTTAGGTTATAAAAAAAAAAAAAATCCCAAGCTTTGAACATCTTGCGGAGCACTGTTAAATCTATCATCTGAAAATTGAAAGAGTATGGTACAACTGCAAACCTACCAAGACATGGCCGTCCACCAAAACTGACAGGCCGAGCAAGGAGAGCATTAATCAGAGAAGCAGCCAAGAGGCCCATGGTAACTGTGGAGGAGTTGCAGAGATCCACAGCTCTGGTAGAAGAATCTGTCCACAGGACAACTATTAGTCGTGCACTCCCACAAATCTGGCCTTTATGGAAGAGTGGCAAGAAGAAAGCCATAAGAAGTTCAGTTTGCCATGTGGGGGGTACAGCAAACATGTGGAAGAAGGTGCTCTGGTCAGATGAGACCAAAATGTAACTTTTTGGCCTAAAAGCAAAACGCTATGTGTGGCGAAAAACTAACACTGCACATCACCCTGGACACACCATCCCCACCGTGAAACATGGTGGTGGCAGCTTCATGTTGTGGGGATGCTTTTCTTCAGCAGGGATAGGGAAGCTGGTCAGAGCTGATGGGAAGATAGATGGAGATACAGGGCAATCTTAGAAGAAAATCTGTTACAGTCTGCAAAAGATTTGAGACTTGGGCTGAGGTTCACCTTCCAGCAGGACAAAGACCCTAAACATCCAGCCAGAGCTACAATGTAAAGGTTAGATCAAAGCATATTCATGTGTTAGAATTGCCCAGTCTGGACCTAAATCCAATTGCGAATCTGAGGCGAGACTGGAAAATTGCTGTTCACAGATGCTCTCCATCGAATCTGACAGAGCTTGAGCTATTTTGCAAAGAAGAATGAGCAGAAATGTCACTCTCTAGATGTGCAAAGCTGGTAGAGACATCCCCAAAAAGAATTGCAGCCAGTGGCGGAATTATCAGGGTCACAGCAGTCGCACTTGCGAATGGGCCTGGAGTTCTGCCATTTCAGGGAGGCCCGCCCACCAGAGTGAGGGGCCCGCCCGTCTGCTAGTGTAAGGGGCCCACCTGTCCATTCTGGCTGTGCTACTGAGGGCCCGCCTGTCCGTTTATTCCACTGTGCTGAGAGGAGTCAGAGCTGAGAGTCTGGACCACCCCGCCTATCCTCTCCACTCCAGAGAAAATCCATGTAGGGAGGTGGGGGCGGACACTGAAAAAGAAAGCTGACACCAATCGAGGTGAAGGGGAAAGAGCTCTCCCCTCTGCGAGGAGTCCCCATGAGGCAAGGGCATCCCTGGAGGCACGGAGGCGGAATCGGTTGATTGACTTTAGTAAGTGACAAATTGCCAGTGCAGTCGAATTCGGCCTCCAGCACTTCTGCCTCTTGCTGATCCCACCCCACCACCACCGCAGATCTCATCCCTTAGCCCCCCCCCCATCTCCTCTACAACAGAGGTGATGGGGGGGGGGTAGGGATGAGATCTGTGGTGGTGATGGGCAGACGGGATCAGTAAGAGGCAGAGGTGGTGGTGGGAGAGGATGAGACCCCCCTCAACACCACTGGTGCTACCCCCTCAACACCACCACTGCCACTGAAAAATAAAGTATCAAAATCATGCTTTTTCTGGGTGGGTGTACAATTTCAGGGGGTATGCATACTTTTTCAAGGCACAGTATTAGAGGTCGACCGATATGGGTTTTTCTCTGGCCGATGCCGATATTTAGAAATCGCGGTGGCCGATGGCCGATATGTGATGCCGATTTTTTTGGGACGATATATTAGGCCGATTTTTTTTTTTTTTTTTTTTTTCCTTCATCTCATAAAATTTAACAGTTAGACCCCTTTCACACTGGGGCGTTTTTCAGGCGCTTTTGGGCTAAAAATAGCGCCTGTAAAGTGCCTGTAAAACGGCTCCACTGCAGTCTCAGTGTGAACGCCCGATTGCTTTCGCACTGAGGCGATGCGCTGGCAGGATGTTAAAAAAAAGTCCTGCAAGCGGCATCTTTGGAGCGGTGTATACCGCTCCTCCACCACTCCTGCCCTTGAAATGAATGCGCACCGATGCCAAAGCGCCTGCAAAGCGTTTCGGCAGCGGCGCTTCAGGGGCGCATTTAACCCCTTCCTCGGCTGCTAGCTGGGTTATAAGCGCCCTGCTAGAAGCCGAATAGCGCCGGTAAAATGACGGTAAAGCGCCGCTAAAACTAGCAACGTTTTACCGTCAACGCATGCTTGCTCCAGTGTGAAAGCAACCTTAAGTGATACAGAAAATTTTTTACATTTATTAAACAAAACAAACCTCCAATCAGTTCACTTGTATGTAGAATTTAGATTTAAAAAAAAAAAAAAAAAAAACTATATCTTAAATATTAAATACACAAAAACAGGTAATCAAAACTTTTGGATGGAAAAAAATGGGCTAACTTTACTGCTTAGTTTTTTTTTTTAAATTTATTAGTGTATTTTTAAAAAAAATATTGTGTTTGAAAGACCGCTGCGCAAATACCGTGTGACATAAAATATTGCAACAACCGCTATTTTATTTCCTAGGGTCTCTGCTAAAAAAATATATATATATAATGTTTGGGGGTTCTAAGTGTTTTTTCTAGCAGAAAATACAGGATTTTTACTTGTAAGCAACAAGAGTCAGAAAAGATTTAGTCTTTAAATGGTTAAACTGAGAGCTTCTACACACTGAGCTCAGTTCATTCATAAGTGTAAACATTGTATCCTTCAGGTTCTTTTTATCAGATTTGTCAGGCTGCCCAGAGGAGGGGAGAAGTCTCTTCACAGAAGTTTTCAGGCAACTTGTATTGACTTCTATTACAGAAGTCATTTGCAAGTCCGCTGATATCGGCCTTTTTTATCAGCACAATCTGCTGATGCCAATTAAGTAAAAAACACCAAATATCGGCCGATATATCGGTCGACCTCTACACAGTATGTGTCTTTAAATCAGGAGAAGTGCAGTGTCATGCTAAGCAGATCAAACACAGCCTCTGAAATGTGTACTGGTTTATTAAAGTCAATAGCAATTTAACTGACCTGTGTCTGACATTTGTTTCCAACGCACATCAAACGCAGGAAAATAGCATCCATGCACATGGTCAAAGCACCATGGTCCATCTCTGAGTTGAATCTCCTCCCATTCCTTTTAGTAATTTTTTTTTTTTTTTAAACCGTTTTTATTCACTTAAAGTGGTTGTAAACCCTTACATATTCCTAGTGAAGTGACTGGCCACAGGTGATATACAGAGATAAAACAAATCTACAACATAAGTTATACCCGATTATCTACTCTACAGCCATTCAAAGTGCTGAATTTTAAAGCTTTTCTGAGAGCTGAAGTTACACTCTGCAGGGCTCAGTGGGGAGAGCTTTGACAGCTGATTGGACGGAAGGGACACACCCCACTTCACACAGGATCAGAGTTGAGCCTGTCAATCAGCTGGAGATCTCTCTCCTGTCACCATTTTTCTCTTGGTGTCAGAAAAACTTGTCAGAAGTGATTCATGCTAATAACCGAGGCACAAAGCAGCAGCAAAAATGTGACACTTTTATGCCGCGTACACACGATCGGAATTTCCGTCAGAAAAAACTTGGATGGTTTTTTCGACGGGAATTCCACTCAAGCTTGCCTTGCATACACATGGTCACACAAAAGTTCTCTGAACTTTCGCCCATCAAGAACGCGGTGACGTACAACGAGCCGAGAAGATTAAGTTCAATGCGTCCGAGCATGCATGATTTTTGCGCGTCCGAATTGCATACAGACGAACGCATTTTCGGATAGGAACTTTTCCCGACCGAAAAATAGAGAACATGCTCTCAATCTTTTGCTAGCTGGAATTCCACCAGCAAAAGACCGATAGAGCATGCACATGGTCGCATTTTCCGACAAAAAGCTCTCATCAGAGTTTTGCTGGCGGCATTTCCGATCGTGTGTATGCGGCATAAGTGCTGTGGATCAAGACAAGTACACACTGTAGAGGGATATGCTTTGCTCATATATCATGTAATAGATTGATTCCTATGATAGTCCTCCCCACCTAGTGGCCAAAATTCTGTATATTTTCTCATTGAGGTTTTTCAGACAACTTTACCGCATTATGGCCCCTAGATGGCGCTAAGGATCATAGGAAGTAAAAATTACGGCTGATATTTGTGCAGCCTACATGAATGTGTGTGGCGTTCATCCAACGAATGTTTTATAAATTGAAGCTATAGCATGTACAAGCCTTTATAAGTGTGTGTGTGCACGCTCTATTGTTCTATAAATCAGCCCTATCGTGCTCAATTCACAAAGTTACCACACCAGGATAAGGAACCTTGTTTTCAAAAATGTTACCAAAATTTTACTTTGCATCAGCAAGATTTGAATATGACAGTCATATGGATGAAATAGAGATACCTTGTGTTAAAGGGTTAGTTAATTTTCAGAAAAAAATGAATAGGTAAACTAACACCCTACACCCTCCCCACCTTCCCAGTCCCGCTGCACTTACCTTTGTGGGTGGTGAGCTGTCAGTGCCTACGCAGCCAATGTAGCGTTCCAGAGATTTGAAATCCCTGCTCTTCTTTCTGTAGAGCTTCCAGGATGGATCAGAGCAATTTTGATTGAACAGCACTGGCACATGACTGCTTTGACCAGTTTGGAATCACTCTTATCCATCCCGGAAGCCCTACAGAAAGAAGGGGAAAAAGAGCGGGGATTTCAGATTCCAAGAGTTACAGACGCATGGGCACTGACAGCTAATCACCCACAAAGGTAAGTGCAGTGAGGACAGTGGGTGCTAGGAAGGGTGTAGGGTGCCCGTTCACCTTTTCATTTTTTTCTGAAAAGGTGATCTTACGCTTTAAAGGTTTGTGACACGAGACTTTACTGCTCTTGGGGTTCATGGAGCTCTAACAGTCTCTCAGATGCAGAAAAATTCAAACATTTACCGGTATTATGCCTTTTATAGCTCCTCTGTACCTCCCTGCAGGCAACTCATTAATATAAAAATAGATGAAACCCAACACCTCTTTTAGGTGCCTGCCTCTTCCTTCCCTTGCCACTAGATGGTGCTAGACCTATTAAAAGTATACCTGTAGGATCTGGAGCAATAATTAGAAAGAAAGTCATCACAGAGAGCTGAAATTCATACAACTCTCTTCTTATCTCCCTAAGTAGACATGACTCATACAGTGAAGTCATTGTTGTAGCTGTCAGGTTTTATTGGGGAAGAGGGCTCATTTGCATATTGAATACTTAACAGACCTCAGCAGGTGCAAAACACTTTTACATATAGCTGAATATATTTACACCATTATATTACAAATTGTATTTTTTAACATTTGGCATTCTTCTTTAAAGGTGCAAGTTCCATAGCTGTCATCCTTATCATGGTATCGTCGCTTAGTGAATCATTGACCCACAAATCCAGAATACATACCTGTCACTGTCCTAAAAGTAAAGCAATACATAATTTTGATACTTGTTTTACTCTCATTGGCAGCATGCTTGTTCCAGGCCAGTAACTCAAGAATTAAAGCCTGGGAACTTGCATTAACAGAGGGGGGGGTGGGCAACAATGGCAGCCTCTGTGCTTCACTGATGACAGGGGTATTTTAATATGCTTGTACGTGCTCTATACAAAATACCTTTATAAATACATGTGATTCCAATAGCCCATATAATTATCAAGGCTATCCAGCCATGACAGCAGTCATGCATAGTTGTACAGCTGAGTTTCTTACAGTGTGCAGTAGAAGCTGCTGAAAGTCAAATAGCGCCCCCCTCATTTCCTGTATGAAAAACACATCCAGCATCATGTATCCCTTTCCACCCCAGTGTAACTGCCCATGATAAACTCAGGAGATTCCACTTTACTTCCTGTTCTAAAGACCTAAAGTGAGAGAAAATCAGAAAATTTGACCCCACTGCTTACTCTCCCTCCCCATCCCCTGTTATGTGGGGGTTCTCTTCAGAAAACATTCTCACCTACCCAAATCCACTGTTCTGCTACCCCAGTCTGTATTCCGAGCCACCGTCTTTGCCTATTCAGTTTTTGGGAGCTGGCCATCTCCTCTGAGTTTAGGCATCAGGCCCTTCAGGCTGGGATCACACTAGTGCGAATTGGATGTGGTTTTCCCCGCATCCAATTCGCATGACAGGAGGTTGTGACTGGCTCTTAATGGAGTCAGTTCACACATCTGCGTAGCAAATTGCACAGGAGTCCTGTGTGTCTTTGGCTCTGTTTCAGGTCTGAATTCAGGCAAAAATTCGGGCCTGATTTGTCCCTGAAACAGAGCACGGGGATGCACCGGACTCCTGCTGAGACGCATGCGATCTTGGTATGAATCCAACCTCGCTGTACCTCCCAGCTCTGCCTTATGATCTGTGTATTTGCTCCTGAGGCCTCCAGGGAAATATCATGGGGATATCCCTGGAGGCTGTATGAGCAGGGAACGTCAATCACACCTAGCTTTTTATATTGAACGAGGCCAGGAGCAGGGCTTAAGGTCCCTTTGGAGAGTGAAGGTCCACTAAGCGAGGAAAGTGAGGAAAATGCCTTAGTTGTCACTGAAACATGTCCCCACTGGAGGATTTCCCCTCAATTCTTGTTTGGTGACAATTAGGGATGAGCTTGATTTTCGAGTCGAACATTGGGTGTTTGCCTGTTCACTGAACAGCGAATATTATGGGGCGTTCACAGGAAATTAGAGCACCGCAGGACTCCCCATAATGCACTGCGAGATCACAATGCATTGCTGTATGATGATTGGTCAAAGCATGCACCTGACCTGCATGCTTTGGCCAATCACAGCACGCTCTGCTGAGAGAGCCATAATTGGCCAAAGGCAGGGTGCCTTTGGCAAATCGTGGCTCAGGGAGACTAAGTCCACGCCCCACAGTGTTTGCACAGAGATAAATTGAGCTATATTAGGCAGGCAGATTAGTTAGTGGCAGTGTATTTGGAATATATATATATATATTATACTCTACATTTAGCATAGACTATATATTCAGTCAGTGCAGGCAGTGTAATTTATATAACACAGTGTATTGAAGTGGTTAAGGGGTACCCCACGCCAATTTTTTTGGCATGGGTTCCCCCCCAAAATCCATACCAGAGTCTTGTCCGAGTATGCAACCTGGCAGGCCGCAGGAAAAGGGGGGGTGAGAATGCGCCCCCCCCCTCCTGAACCGTACCAGGCCACATGCCCTCAACATGGGGAGGGCGCTTTGGGGTCCCCCCAAAGCACCCTGTCCCAAAGTTGATGGGGACAAGGGCCTCATCCCCACAACTCTTGCCCTGTGGTTGTGGGGGTCTGCAGGCGGGGGGCTTATCGGAATCTTGAAGCCCCCTTTTAAAAAGGGGGTGCCGTTATTGAAGAATTGTCAAAAACTGTCTCCTGTCGTTTTTTACTTTTTTGACAGTTTTTTTTTGTGAATAGGTAGGGGTACAATGTACCTGATACCCATTCACATAAGGAGGGGGCCGGGATCTAGGGGGGACCCCAAAGCACCCTCCCCATGTTGAGGGCATGTGGCCTGGTACGGTTCAGGAGGGGGGGGGGCGCTCTCTCGTCCCTCCCCTTTCCTGTGGCATGCCAGGTTGCATGCTCGGATAAGGGTCTGGTATGGATTTTGGGGGGGGGGGACCCCACACCATTTGTTTTTATCAATTTTTATTTATGGATATTAAGAGTTCCCCTTAATATCCATACCAGAGCTGAAGGGCCTGGTATGGACTGGGGGGGAACCCACGCCATTTTTTTTTTCAATTTTTTTTTTAATGTATATTGCCGGGATCCGGCAATACATTACAGCCGCGATCAATTTTAAATGACATTTTTTCCATTTAGAAATGTAATTTTGCTGCGGTACTGTTATAAACGCTACTATGTTCTACTTTCCAGTCAGACTAAGGGGACCCCCAGGCACGATATTAAAAGGAATATTTCATTTTTATTGTTCCACTTTGAACATTATTAAAATCACTGCTCCTGAAAAAAACAGCAGTTTTAAAAACTTTTTTTTGCATTGATACATGTCCCCTGGGGCAGTACCCGGGTCCCCATACACTTTTTATGGCAATAACTTGCATCTAAGCCTTTACAATTAACACTTTTGATTTTTCACGTTCATGTCCCATAGGCTTTAACGGTGTTCGCACAAATTTTTTGTCTGTTCACATGTTCTGATGCAAACCAAACCGGGGGGTGTTCGGCTCATCCCTAGTGACGACTCAAAATTTGGGATTTTCCTTCACTTTGAATCCCAGAGACAGTGGTCTACAGGACAGATAGACCCTCTATCTTAGTAGCCTGGACATAGACAGCTATGAAGCTTGGTTCACACTGCGTGCATGCATTTCCATGCGTCACATCTTGGGCAGCCCATTAATTTCAGTGGGTTGCCCTACACGCAAGAAATTAAAAAAAGAAGTCGCTGACCCTTTTCCAAAATTGTGCCGCATTAAAACACATAGTGCTGCAGCACCATGCGTTTTGGTGCATGCGTTAGCAGATGTGTTGGGGTGCCATTAATGATTAATGGCATTGCTGTAAATCTTCTTAATAGCAGAGTCTTTCTCTGCTAGTTGGGAAAGAGTGCAATTTTGCGCCCGTTCTAAACCTGCACTAATTTGAACCTAGCCTTAAAATCTGATAGGAGTTGTCATCTTTTCCCATGCCCAGACCATCATGGACATGCTCCCAGCATGGGCCCACAGCCTAGACTGCAGGATAAAGGTAAATATAATTTGTTTTCATTTTTTTAGTGATGGGGTAGGGTGGACTACAGGGAGGGTGCTTGGCAATAAAAAGGAGTTGGGCTTTAACATGTTAAAAAACAGCACCCATGTAATTATGAATAGCTTTGTTTTCATTTCCCAATGTTTTAAACAAATTATAACTGAAGCTGCCTATTAAACATCTGTCAGATGTTTCAAAGAAAATTTTGATTGTCAGCTTCTATAGCAAGGAATATTGTAGTTGCCCTATGACATGCTGTTTCCTGCACATCCTGTACACATTCATACATGCTGGCAGCTCTGCAAACATTCCGCAATCTAAAAAACGAGAGAGGAAGTGAGTCACCCTCCTACACAAAGGACGTGTTTGCATGGTTTTTCTGTAGGGGCATCAAAAGTTTTCATGAATACCACAAGACCCGGTCCTGTGTACAGAACAGCTTACCCTAGATTTCACACAGTGATGCCTGTGAATATTTTCCAACTGTATTCAATGCTGTATACAATTGGGCATAACCGTGTGACAAGCCAGTGCTAATGTAACAAAGAAAATAAATAGTGTGTGTGTGTGTGTGTGTATGTATGTGTATATATATATATATATATATATATATATATATAAAATCACCCTGGAGTTTGGGCAGGGTTGCTCCTCACAAATTTACTTGCCAGCAGTAGTTATCCTGGTTGATTGTTAGAGATCTATTGATATCTCCCTAAGTTTGGCCTTGTTGCACTTTTCTCTTCTACCACTAGGTGGCCGGGTACTTGGTGGTACTAGGTACGAGAAGGGCAGCGCAAGGTCAGGTATATGATGTATCTCAGCCAATGGGCAGGGGTTTTCTTGAATCCCTTGGCCTGCTGGGAGATCCTATATATTCGGGTGGAGTCAGGTGATCTGTGTTCTGTGCCACCTGCATGGCTGTCTGAGTGGATGTGTGTTTTATTTCTAGGCCGGAGATGGGGCTAGGGTTGCCACCTGTCCAGGATTCACACGGACAGTTCGGGTTTGGAGTCACGTGTCTGGGTTTCAGACTGCCTGAAACCCGGACACATTATTTAGACTGGACTATGGCTTCTCAGCAGGGTTGCTGGCTGCAGTTGTCTAAGCAGAGAGTGTCTGTTACACTCTTTCACACTGCCCAAAGCCAGCACTAACAACCCCCCCCCCCCCCCCCCCCAAAGCACACACACAGATGGGAGAGGAGAAAGGGCTCCATCTGCCCCTCACCCCTCACCCCTACCCCTCTGTATCTGCCCACACTCCAATCCCCGGCGCTGTGCCTCAGAAAAGGAAAGTTGGGCTGGAAATTTGAATCCAACAGCTTCAGATACATCTGGGTGAGAGGTACTGACTGCCAAGGGGTGAGTGAGCTTACCATCCATCCCTGTCTAAGATTGAAGTCTCCCCCTTCTCTCTCATGCCTCTGAGTAAGTACACCAAGGCAAATCAGGGTTCTCAGAGCACCCCTTACATCAGATTTCCCCTTTAAACCAGAGGCCACAGTGTTTCCCCTTACATCAAAGTCTTCTCTGTACATCAGAGTTCTCAGTGTTCCCCTAAATAAGGGTTCCCAGAGGATCCCTTATGTTAGAGGCCCCAGAGTTCTCCTTTATATCAGAGTCTGCAGAGTCCCCCCTTACAGTGAAAGGGAACTCTGCGAGTTCCTCTGTAAAGGGAGACTCTTGTTATTAACTTCATATGATTAGAAATGTTATTTAATAGCAAAATATATGTATAGTTTATACTATAAAAAAAAAAAAAATTGGCGTGCGCCACTAAAGTGTTCGGGTTTGACTTGAAGAAAAGGTGGCAACCCTAGATGGGGCCTATCCCGGACACATCTGGCTGCTTGGCTATCTGAGGGCCTATCCAGAAGCAAAAGAGCAGCGCAGGGTTGGGACTGCGGCTTGCAGTCCAACCAAAAGTGGCGGTTCTGTCAGCTGGAGAACCTGTCATGTTCGGAGGTAGAGGGGAAGCTGCCGCCAGTAGGGAACTATCCGCCTTATTACCAGGGACCACAGTGAGTAACTGAAGCAAGTACCGGAGCAGTATTCCCACCAACCGGGGACGGTGAAGAATCGGGAAACTTCAATGGGAATCAAGCCAGGGACCCAGCCAAGGGAGGTGATGCTTGCAGAGCAGCCTTGTGTGTCAAGCCAGAGACCGAGCAGGCCAGCAGGGGTGAAGCTTGAGAGATATCTAGAGTGCCAAGCTAGGGACCAAGCAGAGAAGCGGGATGGACGCTTGAGGAGATACCACTGTAAAGATTGAAGGAGCTCAAGGGATTCAGTGGCAGTGAATCTAGTGAGAGACCCGGAGCTCAGTGGGCTGAAGAACTGCAAGGAGTGATTGTAGTGAAGGTAAGGGAACTTTTAGGGTTTGTGTTTGGAACTGCTAAAGACTGTTGCCATAGGAGACGGCATTCCTACACATGCAGATATGGCGTCTTGCTGGGTGCCTTTCCCTGCATGGCTGTCCTCCTATTGAAGTCTCGGAGTCTGCCAATTAATCTTGACCCTACCTAAGGGTGTCCTGTCCCTTACCCTCTCTCCCCCAAAAAAGGTTTAAGAGAAATAAACTTTCTTTTGCATCCAAGAAGTGTCTGGCGCCCAATAACTTAACAACTATACACCCACCATGCATCACAACCCACTACATACAGAAGGATGTCAGCTGTCCCTAGCCCTGGAGGTTCTCATTAGATTAAAGGAGGCCTGGGACCTTGCTACATATATATCATAATGTAACGCCAGGGTTGGGCCCCTTTGACCTCCAGAAGGTTTTACCCACTTAATGACCAGGGCATTTATTGCTATTCAGCACTGTGCTACTTTAACTGGAAATAGAGCTTTCTTTTGGTGGTATTTGATCACCACTGGGTTTTTTTTTTTTTTTATTATCTAAATGAAAAAAGACTGAAAATTAAAAAATAAATAAATAAAACATATATATATATAATATTCTACTTCCTGCTATAAAACAAATCCAATACAAAAATCATTGTTTTTAATAAATTTAAGGCAAAATGTATTCTGCTACATGTCTTTGGTAAAGAAAAAAAAAAAATCTCAAAGTGTATATTGGTTTGTGCAAAAGTTATAGTGCCCAGTGTGTGTGTGTGTGTGTGTGTGTGTGTGTATATATATATATATGTATATGTGTGTATATATATATATATATATATATATATATATATATATATATATATTCTGCATTGTTGGCTCTAGTGTGTCATCTTCCTCTTGACAATACCCCACAGATTCTCTATAGGGTTTAGGTCAGGCGAGTTTGCTGGCCAATCAAGCACAGTGATACCATGATCATTAAATCAGGTATTGGCACTTTTGGCAATGTGGGCAGGTGCCAAGTTCTGCTGGAAAATGAAATCCGCATCTCCATAAAGCTGGTCAGCAGAGGGAAGCGTGAAGTGCTCTAGAATTTCCTGGTAGAGGGCTGCGCTGACTTTGGACTTGAAAAAACACAGTGGACCAAAACCAGCAGATAACATGGCTCTCTAATGAAGTTAAAGATATTTTTTCACCAAGTTGTCAATTTATAAGATATTTCTAACACATAGGCATGTACATAGCAACAAATACACCCCAAAACACATTCTGCTACTCCTGAGTATGGCGATACCACATGCGTGAGACTTTTACACAGCATGGCTACATACAGAGGCCCAACAAGGGACTATATACAAGATTTTAGTAATGAAAACAGTATCATTAGCAGTAATCAGCATGGATTCATGAAGAATAGTTCTTGCCATCTATAAACCTCCTATGAGGAGGTGAGCTGCCATCTAGATATAGGAAGATCCATAGACGTGGTGTATCTGGATTTTGCAAAAGCATTTGACACAGTTCCCCATAAACGTTTACTGTACAAAATAAGGTCCGTTGACATGGACCATAGGGTGAGTACATGGATTGAAAACTGGCTACAAGGGAGAGTTCAGAGGGTGGTGATAAATGGGGAGTACTCAAAATGGTCAGGGGTGGGTAGTGGGGTTCCCCAGGGTTCTGTGCTGGGATCAATCCTATTTAATTTATGCATAAACGACCTGGAGGATGGGGTAAACCGCTCAATCTCTGTATTTGCGGACAACACTAAGCTAAGCAGGGCAATAACTTCTCTGCAGGATGTGGAAACCTTGCAAGAAGATCTGAACAAATTAATGGGGTGGGCAACTACATGGCAAATGAGGCTTAACCACTTCAATAGCAGGCAGTTACCCCCCTTCCTGCCCAAGCCAATTTTTTAAAATATTTTTTTATTGCATTTTAGTGTAAATATGAGATCTGAGGTCTTTTTGACCCTAGATCTCATATTTAAGAGGTCCTTTTTTTTCTATTACAAGGGATGTTTAGGAATAAAAGTGACACTTTTTTTTTTTTTTTAAAGAACAGTGTAAAAATAAAAAATTAAAAGGTAAAATAAATAAGAAAAACATTTTTTTTTTTTTAAACTCGCCCCGTCCCGCTGAGCTCGCGTGCAGAAGCAAACGCATAGGTGAGTAGCGCCCACATATGAAAACGGTGTTCAAACCACACATGTGTGGTATCACTGCGATTGGTAGAGTGAGAGCAATAATTCTAGCCCTAGACCCCCTCTGTAGAAGAAAAAGAAAAATCCCCTATGTGGTGGACTTTAAAGGCACAATAATTTTTTAAGAAGATTTTAGTAGAGTGTTTTTATAATTTCAAAAGTATTTATTATAAAAATGTATAGAAAACATAAAAAACATGGAATGTTTAAACACATCTAAAACTTATGCACCATCATAAACAATGTAATACAATACAGTCTATACTTTTTTTGCATCCGACGCGTTTCAGAGTACTAAGTTGTCTCCTTCTTCAGGTTGTATACCCACTTTTTGGACTTCTACCTATAGGTATGCCTAGAATAAGGCTTACCTGTAGGTAGTGGAAATATCTCCTAAACGTTTAGCAGATATTTCACTTGTAGTCCTCCGAAAATTCCAACGGCGCATGCACGGGGAAGAAACAAAACTAAGTGCCGTTTCTTCCCTAGCTTTTGCCGTTAATCGCGGCTCCCGTGCGCATGGACGGGAGTGACGTCACGCGGCTCCGGCGAATCACAGAGCCGGAGTCCACAGCCTGGAAGGAGGAGGGGCCAGAAGATGGACGCTGCCTACACAGGGGACATCGCTGGATTTTTTTCCAGATAAGTGGCACATAATGAGCTAGTATGCGATGCATACTAGCCTATTATGCTTTTCATTTGCAGAATTTGCAGCGAGCAAAAGAGGAAGTAAAACCCATCAGGGTTTACTTCCTCTTTAACATTCCAGTAGGTGTCTCTTTAAAAACATACGAGTGCAAATGCTTTCAAGTTCTCATTCAAGAAATCCTTAGTGGTACATGTGTATGCAGGTATCAATGTCAGACCCAGGGGGGAATTGTAACGTGCCGTTGACCCAACAACCCCTGGGGCACCCCCCGTTGAACCACAACTTGAACAGCAGAGATTTGTGACCGCTCGTCTCGACATCCAGCAAACAAATAAGAAGGATGTGAAGACATCCTCTGTAACTCAAAACATGCAACCTGTAGAATTTTTTAAAAGTTGCATATAGAGATTTTTAAGGGTAAAAGTTTGTCGGCATTCCACGAATGGGCGCAATTTTGAAGCCTGACATGTTGGGTGTCAATTTACTTGGTGTAACATTATCTTTCATAATATTAAAAAAAATTGGGCTAACTTTACTGTTGTCTTATTTTTTAATTCAAAAAAGTGTATTTTTTCCAAAAAAAGTGCTCTTGTAAGACCGACCGCCATTTTATTCTCTATGGTGTTAGAAAAAAATGTATAATGTTTGGGGGTTCCAAGTAATTTTCTAGTAAAAAAAAATGTTTTTAACTTGTAAACAACAAATCTCAGAAAGAGGCTCGGTCCTTAAGTGGTTAAATGATCGATCAACTTGGGTGCAAACAGCCTGCTGGATTTTACATGTGACTATCGCTAGTGGCTGCTACAGTCACTGGCAATATTCACCATCTTCTCCCGGCAAGGACGGCTTCCCGATGTAGGAAAGAACTTTGCTTCCGTCTATGGCTTGCCTAGAGCAGGGTCCCCATATAGCAGGGTTAAAGTGACACTAAATTATCTCCCTATTCTCTAAATATAATCCATAAAGTTCCAGTTGTTTTTGTGCTCATTAAAATCCAGCAGCTACAAAAAGTGTAGCTGCTGACTTTTAATAAACACACACTCGCCTGTCCCATGATCCAGCGATGCGACTGCCCGAACCCTCGGTTCTCTTCCTCTCCCCGGCATGAAGGTTGCGGCTTTACAGCCGGGTGTACACTGCACATACGCAAGTCGCGCTGCGCCTCTTCAGTGGCCGGGCAATCTTCTGGGACCTGTAACGTGTCCCAGAAGATTGCAAAGAGGGAGGGGGAGAGGAGAACTTTGAGCAGCCCAGGCAGAAGTGGGAGCAGGTACCTGTTAAAACCAGATACTTGCAGCCCCCCCCAAAAAAAAATGAAATGCCAAACGTGGCACCTAAGGATTTGAGGAGTGCTTAAAGCGGAACTTCCACTTTTGGGTGGAACTCTGCCTTAATTGCGATGCAATGTATTTTTAATGACAATTTTTTTTCCTACTGTGTTTTTCTGCCTCCTTGTAACATCCTATGTGAGCTCCCGAACCGCCTCTTTATCCCCACGCTTCCATTTGTTTGGCATGAAGGTAATAGCCTGCACCGCCACACAATCAGAGTGTAACAATTAGACACAAAGTACAACAATTAGTTGCTCATTTCATGACATAGTGGCTGGTGCTTCTTTACACTGGGAAGAGTCTGGCAACAATTGGTGGAGGAATTATAATTAATATGTTTTTTAGACTATACGTGATTTTTTTTTTTTTTTTGCACACACATATATATATATATATATATATATATATATATATATATTAGTATATACTTTTATTTTTATTGTGATATACCACACTTTAGGATTTGATGTTTTATATTTATGTTGATTTTGCGCTTTATATAGATCTGTAACTAATTGTTGCACTTTGTGATTAATTGTTGCACTCTGTGTGGCACTGCAGGTGATTATCTTTATGGTTCCACAGGGTTTTATATATTAACCTTTCTGATAGCAGCCTCCTTTATCACAGTGCAGATCTTATTATAGGTATTTGAATTTGTTAGGCATGAGCACTGCACATTAGATGCAGTCATGTGTACTGGTCTATGCACACTACAAATCCCATTGTCAATCCCCCATCAATGGAGATCACAAGAGAGGGTGTCTTTGTTTTTGCATACAGTGGGACTACAGAGAATTAATGTAGCCACCCTCTAACAGGAAGTCAGATCACCGCAGCAAACAAAAAGGAAATTAGAAATTTGGAGGAGACTGAGAGCAATAGAAGGGACTTTTTTGAGTTAAGAATACATTTTTGAATAGTATTATTTCTTTTAACCACTTCTGGACCGAGCCTCTTTTTGAGATTTGTTGTTTACAAGTTAAAAACGTTTTTTTTGCTAGAAAATTACTTAGAACCCCCAAACACACACACACACACACATACATATATACATATACATATATATATATATATATATATATATATATATATATATATATATATATATATATATATATATATATATATATATATATATTATATAATTTTTTTTTCTTTTTCAGACACCCTAGAAAATAAAATGGCAGTCATTTAGGACATAAGACAGCAGTAAAGTTAGCCCAATTTTTTTTCTATATTGTGAAAGATAGTGTTACGCCAAGTAAATTGATACCCAACATGTCATGCTTCAAAATTGTGCCCGCTCGTGGAATGGTGACAAACTTCAGCACTTAAAAAATCTCCATTGGCGATGTTTAGAAATTTCTACAGGTTACCAGTTTTGAGTTACAGAGGAAATCTAGGGCTAGAATTATTGCTCTTGCTTTAACGATCGCAGCAGTACCTCACATGTGTGGTTTGAACACTGTTTTCATATGATGGCATGATTTGCGTATGCGTTCGCTTCTGCACGTGAGCTTGGCGGGACGAGGTGCTTTCGATTTTTTTTTTCTTCTTCTTTATTTTACTTTTTTTTATTTATTTTTACACTGTCCTTTTAAAAAATAAATGTTTTGGGTCACTTTTATTCCTATTACAAGGAATTAGGGTTGTCCCGATACCGATACTAGTATCGGGACCGATACCGAGCATTTGCGCGAGTAC
Organism: Aquarana catesbeiana; assembly: GCF_042186555.1. NCBI lineage: Eukaryota > Metazoa > Chordata > Amphibia > Anura > Ranidae > Aquarana > Aquarana catesbeiana. Next base: position 165,202,951 of record NC_133335.1, read on the forward strand.
TTGTACTCGCACAAATGCTCCCGATGCCTTAGCCGATACCTTGTAATGGGAGACAGGAACTTGGCGGGCGGAGTCAGGGGCGGAGTCAGCGGGCGGAGCAGAGAGCTGAGCGGAGAGCGAGTCCTCCGTGTAATCAAGCAGGCCAGGTAGTGCAGAGTGCAGGGCTCGGCGACCGGAGCAGTCACATTCAGTAATGGAAGTTCATGTGACGCTCCATGTTGCCGTTACACTGTTGTCAGTGCTCACTGCTTAGAAATCCCGACGCCCATCTTGGTACACCCTGCCAGCAGCAGACACCCAGCCCATATAGTTCAGGCTGGGTGTAACAAGATGTCCGCTGCTGCTTTATTGAGGCCAAGTGTAAGGTGTACCAAGATGGGCGTTGCAGAGGCAGCATAGAAAAGAGCAAAGGCTCTCATGCCCATAAGTGCCACTGCCAGCCATCAATCAGTGCTCATCAGTGCCCATCCAGCCAGTGCCACTGCCAGCCATCAGTCAGTACCAGCCATCAGTGTGTGTGCCACCTATCAGTGCTTGCCACATATCAGTGCCCATCAGTGCGTGCCACCTATCAGTGCGTGTCACCTATCCGTGCTCATCAGTGCCACCTATTAGTGTGCTCAGTCAGCGCCACCTATCAGTGCCAGCCATTAGTGTGTGCCACCTATCAGTGCCCATTAGTGTGTGCCACCTATCAGTGCCCATTAGTGTGTGCCACCTATCAGTGCGTTTCACCTATCAGTGCATGCCACCTATCAGTGCCCATCAGTCAGTGCCACCTTTCAGTGCCACTGCCCAGCTAACAGTGTGTGCCACCTATCAGTGCTCATCGGTGCTGCATATCAGTGCCACCTATTAGTGCACTGCTCATCAGTGCCATCTATCAGTGCACCTCAGTCTGTGCCAGCCATCAGTGCGTGCCACGTATCAGTGCCCATTAGTGCATTCCACCTATCAGTGCATGCCACCTATCAGTGCCACCTTTCAGTGCCACTGCCCAGCCAACAGTATGTGTCACCTATCAGTACTGCATAATCAGTGCCACCTATCAGTGCTCATCGGTGCTGCATAATCAGTGCCACCTATTAGTGCACTGCTCATCAGTGCCATGCCATCTATCAGTGCACCTCAGTCATTGACAGCCATCAGTGCATGCCACGTATCAGTGCCCATTAGTGCGTGCTACCTATCAGTGCCCAGCCATCAGTGTGTGCCACCCATCAGTGCTCATCAGTGCTGCATAATCAGTGCCACCTATCAGTGCTCATCACTCAGTGGTATCTATCAGTGCCAGACAGTCAGTGCCACCCATCAGTGCCCATCCATCAGTGCATGCCACCTATTAGTGCCCATAAGTAAGTGCCACCTATCAGTGCTGCTTAATCAGTGCCACCTATCAGTGCTGCATATCAGTGCCAAGTAATCCTATCTGTGCCCAACAGTGCTGCATATTAGGGCCTCCTCATCAGTGCTGCCTCATCAGTGCCACCCAATCCTATCAGTGCTACATATTAGTGCCTCCTCATCAGTGCAGCCTATCAGTGCCACCTCAATGCCCGATCAGTGCAGCCTCATTAGCAGTAGCACACATCAGTGAAGGAGAAAAAGTACTTATTTACAAAATTTTGTGACGGAAACTAAGAAAGGCTTCTTTTTTTTTTTAAACAAAAAATAAAACCCAGCAGTGATTAAATAAAATAAATACCACCAAAAGAAGCTATATTTGTGTGAAAAAAATTTGAGTACAGTGTAGCATGACTGCGCATTGCGCAATTGTCAAAGTGTGACAGCGCTGAATCCGCTGATAGCTGAAAATTGGCCCGGGTAGGAAGGGGGTGAGAGTGCATGATATAGAACGAAGTAGTTAAACAATGGACACTTTGCGCTTAATTGTTTTTTTGTTTTTTTTTTCACCCAAGGTCGAGCAAATTATCAGAGCCTTTCAGTGCACACTGCACAGAGACACCAGCAGAGTGTCAGCTGTGTGGAAGTATTTTCAAATTAACGAGGACAACCCACGGATTGCAGACTGCAAACTTTGTTCTGCAAAATTATCTAGAGGTGGTACAAAAATCAGTTCTTACAATACCAGTAACCTGATAAAGCATTTGAAATTAAAACATAAAAGTGAGCATGGAGAATTTACCGCTATCGGTAGCAGCAGTAGCACTCAGCAGCCAACTCTTCAGCAAACTTTTGCCAGAAGGGAAAAGCTGTCAAGAGACAACCCCAGAGCTGTACAAATAACAGAGGCGCTCACCCAATTTATTATTCTGGATGATCAACCTCTTTCAATTGTTGAGAACATGGGTTTTCATCGATTTTTTTTTTAATGTGTTGGAGCCGAATTATGACATTCCCAGTCGCCATTACATAACAGACATCATCTTACCAAAGATCCACGACACGGTTAAAAAGCACGTTAACATCATGTTGCAGAAGGACATAAAGGCAATTAGCTTCACCACCGACATCTGGAGCAGTAGTGTGAGTCCACTGTCTCTCATCAGCTTAACGGCGCAGTGGATAGATGGCGAATTCTCTTTGCATCAGGTCATGCTCCACACTACAAAATTTGAAGGCTCCCACACCGGTCAAGCAATAGCAAACATACTTGAGGAAATGCTTCAGACTTGGGCGATTCCCAAACGTTCTGTTCATGTTGTGGTCCGGGACAGTGCAAAAAACATGATAAAAGGTATGGAAGTTGCTGGACTTCCCAGTATTTCATGTGTGGCACATACACTGCAGCTTGCTGTCTCAGAGGGACTGTTATCACAGCGCAGCATTGCAGATGCTGTGGGAGTCGGGCGCAGAATAATTGGCCACTTCAAACATTCTAACCTGGCATACTCTCGGCTGCAGGACATCCAGATACAGCTTGGCCAGCCAGTAAGAAGACTCCAGCAAGACGTGCAGACTCGTTGGAACAGCACATTTTACATGCTGAAGTCTCTGATTGAGCAGAAACGGGCCCTTGGAGTGTATGTGTCTGAATATGAGCTCCCTGCCACCATTACTGCAAACCAGATGGAGAAGATGGTGAATATCTTGGCTCCCTTTGAAGAGATGACTCGCCAAGTGAGTTGTTCAGATGCATTTGCCTCTGATGTAATTCCTGCAGTAACAGTGCTACAGAAAGTTTTATCAAAAGTGTATGAGGACCAAGGTATCAAAACAATGAAGAGCACTTTGCTTGCTGCTTTGCAGAAGCGCTTCTCTGATACTGAGCGAAACCCACTTTACTGTATCGCAACTTTACTCGATCCAAGGTAATGTTAATTTTTCTGCTATTAAATGTAATTGTTTTCTTAATTCACAGAAAGAATATGCTGCATTCATTCATTGTTGTTTATTTTTTTCTTCTAGGTATAAAGATCGATTTTTCTGTAATTCAGACACTTCCAGGGAGGCAAAAGAAATGTTAGTACTGGAACTGCAAAACATTTTTCAAGAGACAATTGAATCTGAGCAGCATGAAGAACCAGCTTCCAAAAGGCCTCACCGTGACCAGCCAGGTACCAGTCTGGACAATGTATTTGCAGAAATTGCTGGTGGAGGATCATCTACATCTGAGAACAGTGCTCCAAAAGCTGCTACTATACAGCTGGAAGCTTACCTGGGAGAAATCACTGTACCTCGTTCAGAGAAACCCCTGAAGTACTGGGCAGTTCATAATGTGAGATTTCCAACTCTGGCTAAAATGGCCCAAAAATATCTTTCTGCCCCATGCAGTAGTGTGGAAAGTGAAAGACTGTTCAGCTTAGCGTCTAATGTCCTTACTGATAGCAGAAACAGTCTTATGGCTAAACATGCAGAGATGCTTTTATTCCTCAAAAAGAATTTGCCACTAATTTTTAAGAAATAATTCTATTAGCTATATTGCCTGTAACTTTTGGTTGGTTGTGTGATTTTTTTTTTTTACATTTGTTATTGTTGTTATTGTTATTAATATATTTTTTGTATTTACCAACATGTTCTGTGATAATTCTTTGAGTTTACTGTGTGACACAAGCAAATAAAACAGTTTTATTCTTTTGTGTCTTGAGTTACAGTTCTTCATAATTATAAAGAAGATATCATTAGTCTGTATTGTGGTTTGAAAACTGTCACATGACATTAAAAAAAAGTATCGGTAATCGGTATCGGCGAGTACATGAAAAAAAGTATCGGTACTTGTATTCGGTCTTAAAAAAGTGGTATCGGGACAACCCTACAAGGAATGTAAACATCCCTTGTAATAGGAAAAAAAGCATGACAGGACCTCTTTAATGTGAGATCTGGGATCAAAAAGACCCTGAGATCTTTTGAAAAAAAATTCTCCTTTAAGAGCATTGGGGCGAAAATGTGACGTTTGACGTCGCTTCTGGCCTCCAATGTTATGGAGCCGAGTGGGGGCCATCTTTCACTCACTCTACATCCAGTCTCTCAGGGGAGAGGACCCGATTGTCTCTGACGCTACCAACGGCTCTGGTAAGAAGCAGAGATGACCGGAGCGCGGCGGGGCACCTCTCCCGCCGCCGCTAAAAGTGATCTTGCGGCAAATCCGTCGCAGAGACCACTTTTATCTGAAAGCCAGCCAGCTGTGATTGGCCAAAGCATGCAGGTCATGGTGCATGCTCTGGCCAATCATCATACAGCAATGCATTGCGCTCCCGCAGTGCATTATGGGCCATCATGCTCTGCTGGAATTTGGGGCGAACGTCCCATACTGTTCGGTTTTCGACGAACAAGCGAACAGCCAACGTTCGAGTCTAACTCATGTTCAACCCAAACAGAAAGCTCATTCCTAATCATCAGGTGCACTCAGAAAATAGTGACTGCTGTGTTTTGCTCGGGGGTTGTATGAGATGACAGTGTTCTTCCCAATTTACTGTGGGAAAGGGTGCGCAAACAGAGAGGGGGTGTCTGTGGCATTAAAGTGACAAATTTTATCAGGAAGTGGAAATGGTGCCAATTTTTTTGCCACAGATTGCAAAATGTCCACATTGTGTAAATTGCAATCCAGGTTGAATCACAGTTCACGCACATCATTTTAACCGTCTGATTGTGCTGAAGCTTTACCAAATTATTCTAATCCTTGGGACATAAAGCAGGTCAGTTGCTATAAGATCTAAACCTGCGTCTCTCAGCTAAGCAACCTATTGTACTCTTTCCTGGAAAGCAGCTTTGGCCTGTTCCTACTGAATGTTTCATAAAACTAAAAAAAACACATTGATTAACACAATAATAACTGCAATATTTACTGCAATATACAGTATTTAGCAGAAAACATTCTCAGAAATATTCAACTGCACAGTGATGTATGGAAGTCTATGCCTCAAATTATGAACTAGTCTGGGATTTCCTTCAATAAACATTCAATAATTGGCTGAGGATAAGGCCCAAACTATACAAGTAAGGAAGTCTAGCTACACTCTCCAACCCACATGTATGAATTTGTACTCCATCTTCTCTCAGCAGAACATACACTCGTTTCCGGTTTATGTCTTGGACATATTGGTTTAACAGCTGAAAAAGGCGCTGAGCTTTGTTTGAAGAGGGAGAAGCCATATCAGCACATTAAATTAAAGCGAGACTCCGATATTTGTACCCAGATAAAGGTGATGCAGCTGTCAATGTACTGGCAAATATTCAATTCTGATGTCATTTACAACACCAATATGGCTGACTGGTTTAGAAACAATATTTTTTTGCCTTACAGTGAACACCCAAAAGATAACTAAATGTAAACAAATGTATTTGTTTTCTTTTCACATCAATTAAGAACTGTTCAGGGAGAACGTTGTCTGTACTGCCTCTGGGCACAAATGTACTCTGCATGATGCAAAATTCTATTGCTTGATGCATATATAATAATAATAATAATAAACAACATATTTTTTGTTTTTTTGCAGGCTAAACCTGCTTTGCAGGAGGCCACTGTGATGTTTATTCTTTTTATTTGTATTTTATTGGATGTCATTTTATATACAGCTGTGACACTGATGGACAGGATAAAATGAGTCCTAGAAGCCCAGTGGTCAGAGTACACAAGAAGAAGAAGCCGACACCTAACTTTCGGAAGTGTTTTAGGATTGTCAGCTGAAGTTCATGATCCCTTGCAACTTCTGACTTCTAGATTTGATTGGTGGGCTCCTGAAATCTACATTCATTAGTCTACTTCTGCTGATGGATTTTCTGTGATATAGACATATTCATTGCTAGATTGATGATTATATTTACTGGGGTAGAGGCAATATCTGGATTAAAAAAGTACTGTATATTATTACACATTGTCCAACTGTATTTAGTTTTTATTTAGTATTATTGTTCCAAATTTCAGTATTTTAGTAAAATTACAATACATGTACAGTCAGTTCCATAAATATTGGGACATCGACACAATTCTAATCTTTTTGGCTCTATACACCACCACAATGGATTTGAAATGAAACAAATAAGATGTGCTTTAACTGCAGACTTTCAGCTTTAATTTGAGGGTCTTTACATCCAAATCAGGTGTAGGAATTACAACAGTTTGTATATGTGCCTCCCACTTTTTAAGGGACCAAAAGTAATGGGACAGATTAACAATCATCCATCAAACTTTCACTTTTTAATACTTGGTTGCAAATCCTTTGCAGTCAATTACAGCCTGAAGTCTGGAACGCATAGACATCACCAGACGCTGGGTTTCATCCCTGGTGATGCTCTGCCAGGCCTCTACTGCAACTGTCTTCAGTTCCTGCTTGTTCTTGGGGCATTTCCCCTTCAGTTTTGTCTTCAGCAAGTGAAATGCATGCTCAATCGGATTCAAGTCAGGTGATTGACTCTGGGGCACCGTCATATGACGTCTACACAGAACAAGAGCCACGCCGTTCCTCCGTCATTTGATGGTGTGGTTAAAGTGACGTACTCGGGTTTAACCATTTAACGACCAGCCACTGTCGTTATAAGTCCTTACTTTGACGTGGAATACCGTTGTTATGGCAGCAGATAGCTGCCATAACCCCGATATCCTTTCAACATGATCCCTGATTGGGGTTATGGCAGCTATCTGCTGCCATAACAACGGTATTCCACGTCAAAGTAACGACTTATAACGACAGCGGCTGGTCGTTAAATGGTTAAACCCGAGTACGTCACTTTAACCACACCATCAAATGACGGAGGAACGGCGTGGCTCTTGTTCTGTGTGGACATCATATGACGGTGCCCCAGAGTCAATCACCTGACTTGAATCCGATTGAGCATGCATTTCACTTGCTGAAGACAAAACTGAAGGGGAAATGCCCCAAGAACAAGCAGGAACTGAAGACAGTTGCAGTAGAGGCCTGGCAGAGCATCACCAGGGATGAAACCCAGCGTCTGGTGATGTCTATGCATTCCAGACTTCAGGCTGTAATTGACTGCAAAGGATTTGCAACCAAGTATTAAAAAGTGAAAGTTTGATGGATGATTGCTAATCTGTCCCATTACTTTTGGTCCCTTAAAAAGTGGGAGGCACATATACAAACTGTTGTAATTCCTACACCTGATTTGGATATAAAGACCCTCAAATTAAAGCTGAAAGTCTGCAGTTAAAGCACATCTTATTCGTTTCATTTCAAATCCATCGTGGTGGTGTATAGGGCCAAAAAGATTAGAATTGTGTTGATGTCCCAATATTTATGGAACTGACTGTACATGTATTGTAATTTTACTAAAATACTGAAATTTGGAACAATAATACTAAATAAAAACTAAATACAGTTGGACAATGTGTAATGATATACAGTACTTTTTTAATCCAGATATTGCCTCTGCCCCAGTAAATATAATCATCGATCTAGCAATGAATATGTCTATATCACAGAAAATCCATCAGCAGAAGTAGACTAATGAATGTAGATTTCAGAAGCCCACCAATCAAATCTAGAAGTCAGAAGTTGCAAGGGATCATGAACTTCAGCTGACAATCCTAAAACACTTCCGAAAGTTAGGTGTCGGCTTCTTCTTCTTGTGTACTCTGACCACTGGGCTTCTAGGACTCATTTTATCCTGTCCATCAGTGTCACAGCTGTATATAAAATGACATCCAATAAATACAAATAAAAAGAATAAACATCACAGTGGCCTCCTGCAAAGCAGGTTTAGCCTGCAAAAACCAAAAAATATGTTGTTTATTATTATTATATATGCATCAAGCAATAGAATTTTGCATCATGCAGAGTACATTTGTGCCCAGAGGCAGTACAGACAACGTTCTCCCCGAACAGTTCTTAATTGATGTGAAAAGAAAACAAATATATTTGTTTACGTTTAGTTATCTTTTGGGTGTTCACTGTAAGGCAAAAAAATATTGTTTCTAAACCAGTCAGCCATATTGGTGTTGTAAATGACATCAGAATTGAATATTTGCCAGTACATTGACAGCTGCATCACCTTTATCTGGGCACAAATATCGGAGTCTCGCTTTAATTTAATGTGCTGATATGGCTTCTCCCTCTTCAAACAAAGCTCAGCGCCTTTTTCAGCTGTTAAACCAATATGTCCAAGACATAAACCGGAAACGAGTGTATGTTCTGCTGAGAGAAGATGGAGTACAAATTCATACATGTGGGTTGGAGAGTGTAGCTAGACTTCCTTACTTGTATAGTTTGGGCCTTATCCTCAGCCAATTATTGAATGTTTATTGAAGGAAATCCCAGACTAGTTCATAATTTGAGGCATAGACTTCCATACATCACTGTGCAGTTGAATATTTCTGAGAATGTTTTCTGCTAAATACTGTATATTGCAGTAAATATTGCAGTTATTATTGTGTTAATCAATGTGTTTTTTTTAATTTTATGAAACATTCAGTAGGAACAGGCCAAAGCTGCTTCCCAGGAAAGAGTACAATAGGTTGCTTAGCTGAGAGACGCAGGTTTAGATCTTATAGCAACTGACTTGCTTTATGTCCCAAGGATTAGAATGATTTGGTAAAGCTTCAGCACAATCAGACGGTTAAAATGATTTGCTTGAACTGTGATTCAACCTGGATTGCAATTTACACAATGTGGACCTTTTAGCAATCTGTGGCAAAAAAATTGGCACCATTTCCACTTCCTGATAAAATTTGTCACTTTAATGCCACAGACACCCCCTCTCTGTTTGCGCACCCTTTCCCACAGTAAATTGGGAAGAACACTGTCATCTCATACAACCCCCGAGCAAAACACAGCAGTCACTATTTTCTGAGTGCACCTGATTAGGGATGAGCTTTCTGTTCGGGTTGAACATGAGTTAGACCAGTGTTTCTCAACTCCAGTCCTCAAGGCGCCCCAACAGGTCATGTTTTCAGGATTTCCTTCAGATGAAATGGCTGTTGTAATTACTAAGGCAGTGAAACTGATCAAATCACCTGTGCAAAATAATGGAAAGCCTAAAAACATGACCTGTTGGGGCGCCTTGAGGACTGGAGTTGAGAAACACTGAGTTAGACTCGAACATTGGCTGTTCACCTGTTCGTCGAAAACCGAACAGTATGGGACGTTCGCCCCAAATTCCAGCAGCGCGTGATGGCCCATAATGCACGGCAGGAGCGCAATGCATTGCTGTATGATGATTGGCCAGAGCATGCACCATGACCTGCATGCTTTGGCCAATCACAGCACCCTCAGCTAAGAGAGCCATAATTGGCCAAAGGCAGGGTGCCTTTTTGCCAATCATGCCTCAGGGGGACTAAGTCAACGCCCCAAACTATATAAGGCCGCCTGCACGTCTGCCTCGTGTAGTAGTGTGTTGTTGGCGTGGATGGAGAGAGAGTGTCATTTAGATTGAGCAGGCAGATTATTCAGTTAGCTGCAGTGTATTTTATATATATATATATATATATATATATATATATATATATATATATATATATATATATATATTACACTGCAGCTAACTGAATAATCTGCCTGCTCAATCTAAATGACACTCTCTCCATCCACGCCAACAACACACTGCTGGGCATCACTGATGTAATTTGTTACATAATGGTGCCAGTGAGTGCCCATTTGTGGGCACTGATTGACACAGATTGGGCATTCATTTCCACATGTGGATGGCCATGGGGTACATACCTGGCCATCCACATGTTGCCCCCTTCCCTGGTGGTCCTGGCAGCTTCCCTGTTGGTCCAGTGTGGGCATCCGAGGGGGGGCTGCGCTGATAAACAATCAGTGCAGACCCTACCCTGTCAGGAGAGCCACCGATTGGCTCTCCTCTACTCGCGTCTGTCAGAAGCGAGTGAGGAAAAGCCGATCAACGGCTTTTCCTGTTTATTTTACATCATAATCAGCCGTGATTGGACATGGCTGATCACGTGGTAAAGAGCCTCCGTCAGAGGCTCTTTACCGAGATCGGTGGTGCGGTGTGTCAGAATGACACACCGCACCACCGATCACCGCGATGCGCGCCCCCCGCGGGCACGCAGCGGCTGTTATCCTGAAGGACGTCATACGAAGCCCAGTCAGGATAACTGAATCACCACCCAGCTGTCATTTTGCTATAGGCCGTGCGGGAAGTGGTTAAATACACTGCAGCTAACTGAATCAAAAGGGTGCTTCTACTAAATACTGAGCAAAGGGTCTGAATACTTAGGACCATGTGATATTTCAGTTTTTCTTTTTTAATAAATCTGCAAAAATGTCAACAATTCTGTGTTTTTCTGTCAATATGGGGTGCTGTGTGTACATCAATGAGGAAAAAAATTAACTTGAATGAAAATGAATTTAAATGATTTTAGCAAATGGCTGAAATATAACAAAGAGTGAAAAATATAAGGGGGTCTGAATACTTTCCGTCCCCACTGTGTATGTATGTATGTATGTGTGTATATATATATATATATATATATATATATATATATATATATATATATTCAGGTCCATAAATATTGGGACATCGACACAATTCTAATCTTTTTTGCTCTATACACCACTACAATGGATTTGAAATGAAACAAACAAGATGTGCTTTAACTGCAGACTTTCAGCTTTAATTTGAGGGTATTTACATCCAAATCAGGTGAATGGTGTAGGAATTACAACAGTTTGTATATGTGCCTCCCACTTTTTAAGGGACCAAATGTAATGGGACAGATTAACAATCCTCCATCAAACTTTCACTTTTTAATACTTGGTTGCAAGTCCTTTGCAGTCAATTACAGCCTGAAGTCTGGAATGCATAGACATCACCAGACGCTGGGTTTCATCCCTGGTGATGCTCTGCCAGGCCTCTACTGCAACTGTCTTCAGTTCCTGCTTGTTCTTGGGGCATTTTCCCTTCAGTTATGTCTACAGCAAGTGAAATGCATGCTCAATACTATTCAGGTCAGGTGATTGACTTGGCCATTGCACAACATTCCACTTCTTTCCCTAAAAAACCCTTTGGTTGCTTTCGCAGTATGCTTCAGGTCACTGTCCATCTGTACTGTGAAGCACCTGCCTGCCTGAAGTACAGTGGGGACGGAAAGTATTCAGACCCCCTTACATTTTTCACTCTTTGTTATATTGCAGCCATTTGCTACAATCATATAAGTTCATTTTTTTCCTCATTAATGTACACACAGCACCCCATATTGACAGAAAAACACAGAATTGTTGATATTTTTGCAGATTTATTAAAAAAGAAAAACTGAAATATCACATGTTCCTAAGTATTCAGACCCTTTGTTGTGACACTCATATATTTAACTCAGGTGCTGTCCATTTCTTCTGATCATCCTTGAGATGGTTCTACACCTTCATTTGAGTCCAGCTGTGTTGGATTATACTGATTGGACTTGATTAGGAAAGTCACACACCTGTCTATATAAGACCTTACAGCTCACAGTGCATGTCAGAGCAAATGAGAATCATGAGGTCAAAGGAACTGCCCGAAGAGCTCAGAGACAGAATTGTGGCAAGGCACAGATCTGGCCAAGGTTACAAAAACATTTCTGCTGCACTTAAGGTTCCTAAGAGCACAGTGGCCTCCATAATCCTTAAATGGAAGACATTTGGGACAACCAGAACCCTTCCTAGAGCTGGCCATCTGGCCAAACTGAGCTATCGGGGTAGAAGAGCCTTGGTGAGAGAGGTAAAGAAGAACCCAAAGATAACTGTGGCTGAGCTCCAGAGATGCAGTCAGGAGATGGGAGAAAGCTGTAGAAAGTCAACCATCACTGCAGTCCTCCACCAGTCAGGGCTTTATGGCAGAGTGGCCCGACGGATTCCTCTCTTCAGTGCAAGACACATGAAAGCCTGCATGGAGTTTGCTAAAAAACACCTGAAGGACTCCAAGATGGTGAGAAATAAGATTCTTTGGTCCGATAAGATCAAGATAGAACTTTTTGGCCTTAATTCTAAGTGGTATGTGTGGAGAAAACCAGGCATCACCTGTCCAATACAGTCCCAACAGTGAAGCATGGTGGTGGCAGCATCATGCTGTGGGGGTGTTTTTCAGCTGCAGGGACAGGACGACTGGTTGCAATCAAGGGAAAGATGAATGCGGCCAAGTACAGGGATATCCTGGATGAAAACCTTCTCCATATTGCTTAGGACCTCAGACTGGGCCAAAGGTTTACCTTCCAACAAGACAATGACCCTAAGCACACAGCTAAAATAACGAAGGAGTGGCTTCACAACAACTCAATGACTGTTCTTGAATGGCCCAGCCAGAGCCCTGACTTAAACCCAATTGAGCGTCTCTGGAGAGGAGGAGGAGGAGCAAGGAGGAATGGCCAATTTTTTTTTTTGGATCCCCAAATCCAGGTGTGAAAAACTTGTATCTTTCCCAAAAAGACTCATGACTGTATTAGATCAAAAGGGTGCTTCTACTAAATACTGAGCAAAGGGTCTGAATACTTAGGACCATGTGATATTTCAGTTTTTCTTTTTTAATAAATCTGCAAAAATGTCAACAATTCTGTGTTTTTCTGTCAATATGGGGTGCTGTGTGTACATCAATGAGGAAAAAAATTAACTTGAATGAAAATGAATTTAAATGATTTTAGCAAATGGCTGAAATATAACAAAGAGTGAAAAATATAAGGGGGTCTGAATACTTTCCATCCCCACTGTATATGTATATATATATATATATATATATATATATATATATATATATATATATATATATATATATATATATATATATATATATATTCAGGTCCATAAATATTGGGACATCGACACAATTCTAATCTTTTTTGCTCTATACACCACTACAATGGATTTGAAACGAAACAAACAAGATGTGCTTTAACTGCAGACTTTCAGCTTTAATTTGAGGGTATTTACATCTAAATCAGGTGAATGGTGTAGGAATTACAACAGTTTGTATATGTGCCTCCCACTTTTTAAGGGACCAAATGTAATGGGACAGATTAACAATCCTCCATCAAACTTTCACTTTTTAATACTTGGTTGCAAATCCTTTGCAGTCAATTACAGCCTGAAGTCTGGAATGCATAGACATCACCAGACGCTGGGTTTCATCCCTGGTGATGCTCTGCCAGGCCTCTACTGCAACTGTCTTCAGTTCCTGCTTGTTCTTGGGGCATTTTCCCTTCAGTTATGTCTACAGCAAGTGAAATGCATGCTCAATACTATTCAGGTCAGGTGATTGACTTGGCCATTGCACAACATTCCACTTCTTTCCCTAAAAAACCCTTTGGTTGCTTTCGCAGTATGCTTCGGGTCACTGTCCATCTGTACTGTGAAGCGCCGTCCAATGAGTTCTGAAGCATTTTGCTGAATATGAGCAGATAATATTGCCCAAAACACTTCAGAATTCATTCTGCTGCCTTTGTCAGCAGTCAGATCATCAATAAATACAAGAGAACCAGTTCCATTGGCAGCCATACATGCCCACGCCATGACACTACCACCACCATGCTTCACTGATGAGGTGGTATGCTTTGGATCATGAGCAGTTCCTTTCCTTCTCCATACTCTTCTCTTCCCATCACTCTGGTACAAGTTGATATTGGCCTCATCTGTCCATAGGATGTTGTTCCAGGACTGTGAAGGCTTTTTTAGATGTTGTTCGGCAAACTCTAATCTGGCCTTCCTATTTTGAGGCTCACCAATGGTATAAATTTTGTGGTGAACCCTCTGTATTCACTCTGGTGAAGTCTTCTTCTCTTGATTGTTGACTTTGACACACACCTACCTCCTGGAGAGTGTTCTTGATCAGGCCAACTGTTGTGAAGGGTGTTTTCTTCACCAGGGAAAGAATTCTTCGGTCATTCGCCACAGTTGTTTTCCGTGGTCTTCCAGGTCTTTTGGTGTTGCTGAGCTCACCGGTTCTTTCTTTTTAAAGATGTTCCAAACCGTTGATTTGGCCACATCTAATGGTTTTGCTATCTCTCTGATGGGTTTGTTTTGTTTTTTCAGCCTAATGATGGCTTGCTTCACTGATAGTGACAGCTCTTTAGATCTTATATTGAGAGTTGACAGCAACAGATTCCAAATGCAAATAGCACACTTGAAATGAACTCTGGACCTTTTATCTGCACTGTTCACTTGATTTGGATGTAAATACCCTCAAATTAAAGCTGAAAGTCTGCAGTTAAAGCACATCTTGTTCGTTTCATTTCAAATCCATTGTGGTGGTGTATAGAGCCAAGAAGATTAGAATTGAATTGTGTTGCTGTCCCAATATTTATGGACCTGACTGTGTATATGTGTGTGTGTGTGTGTATGTATGTGTATATGTGTGTATATATATATATATATATATATATATATATATATATATATATATATATATATATATATATATATATTTAAAAACACTGCAGCTAACCGAATCACCTGCCTGCCAGAAGTATATTAGAAACAGTACACCAGGAACAGCCTGCAGTGAGATATAGCTAAACTGTGTGCAGTGGATATATATATATCTCACTGCAGGCTGTTCCTGGTGTACGGTTTCTAATATACTTCTGGCAGGCATATATATATATATATATATATATATATATATATACACACACAAATACATGGCTAACTGTGTGTGTGTATGTATGTATGTATGTATGTATGTATGTATATATATATATATATATATATATATATATGTATATATGTATGTATGTATGTATATATATATATATATATATATATATATATATATATATATATATATATATATATATATATATATATATATATATATATATATATATATATATATACACATACACACACACACACACACACAAAATCCCCATCATGTCCGGAAAAGGGAGAATTGTGGTCTGAAGAAACCGCTCTGCCACCTCCATCCCTAAATACAGCAAAAAGAAGGGGAGGACGGCCTTGGGACTTTGAGTGAGGTGGGAGAGATTCGGAACACTTCCACAATCAGTGCAAAAAATGTTTTATTGATCACAGAGTGCTAAATACATAAATGGGATCAGCAATAAGTGTGCGTTACCCGGCATAGTGGCCTAGTTTAAAGCATAGGTAAAAAACAAATACAATTCATTACACTTGATTTATACATCCATAAGAGGTATTATACATAGTGAATCGCTAGAAAGCTAAAAATACACATACATCATCTGAATTAGTAAAATACATAATACACATGCATGGATAGCAGCAGTATGTGACCATATGATGACCAACTTCAAGTACCCAACAAAATGGGCGTGCATGTGGCATCGATAGTGCCCTATGCGTTTCGCGAGTCTCCTCTCGCTCATCAGGGGCTGATGCGTAATTTGTATGTCTAAAACAAAAAATATTGAGAATAATGAGGGTGTGAAAATAACTAATAAGTCGGGGTAAACAAGATGGTTGGCACGGGAGGTCTGTAACAAAACGACCCCGTACTTACCACTTGACTGGATAAGGTCACCAAAAAACCGGGTCTCAAGATGGCGGCAATGAGCAATGCCGGTACGGGGGCTGAGGGGGAGTGGCAACCAACAACCGCTGCAGGATAGACCAGGAAGCACGGCAAGGACTGCAGGAGCTAATGTGGTAAGTGGTCTGGAGATGTCCATAAGCATATCTAGAAAAAATATATATAGGGATGCATGAGTCTCAACAGATGTACCCAGAGTAGACTAAGCATCAGAGGGTCATCTCTAATCCTCAGGAATAACCGAAAAGGATTAAATAAAAAGTAAAAAATGAAATATGTATATATATGTACAGGGTTAACATTGATTCCTAATATGAAATGGTAAAAAATAAAAATAAATGAATAGACCGTCATGATGACAAATAATTAAAGGCAAGGGCTGGAGGGAAGTGCACACATACAAATAAATATATAATATAAAAATAGATCTAGATTGTATAAGGGTAAATGTGTGAACCAGCGAAAAATGTTAAATTAAATTAAATTAAATTAGATAATCTTGTGTGTGGTGAGAGGGTATCACCTACGCAACAGGTTTTATTAAGTGGAAAAAAGATTTAAAGGAATAATACCTGAGTAGATGTAAAAAGTCCCAGGCATAAATGGTGCTCTCACAGACCCAAAACCATAACAGCAGACCAACTGACCACAAATGCAGGCTGCAGCCACGCCGAGCCCCCGGATATACCTACAGTGGCCACGGAGGCCACGCCCCCAGCGTCATGTACGGATGGTGATAGGCTGATGCTGGAAACGCCAACCAGAGAAGCCAGATGGGCGTGACAACAGCCGCTCACCCATCCGGGGTGTTCCACACAGCCCAGGAACGCGAGGTCAGAAGACATCGCGCATTGGGCGTGAAAAACATGACGCCGATGTGCAGGGGGCCCCGCCCGCCCGTGAGGACAGGTGAGGGCAGCAGGAGGTCGGGTAAACCTCCCCTTTGCACGTCGCAGCCCCCAATGCCGGAAGTGCAGTGTCACCACCAAACAAACCACAGCAAAAGGGAGCCAAACCAACCCGGAAGTGAAACCTGATTTTAGCTGGATGTATTGGTGAAAATGGACCATTGGTTAAAACCGACCACATTTTGGCCTAATGGGTGTCTTCCACCCAGGTACATACAGAGAAGGGAGAATTGTGGTCTGAAGAAACCGCTCTGCCACCTCCATCCCTAAATACAGCAAAAAGAAGGGGAGGACGGCCTTGGGACTTTGAGTGAGGTGGGAGAGATTCGGAACACTTCCACAATCAGTGCAAAAAATGTTTTATTGATCACAGAGTGCTAAATACATAAATGGGATCAGCAATAAGTGTGCGTTACCCGGCATAGTGGCCTAGTTTAAAGCACCCAGATGGGTGAGCAACTGTTGTCACGCCCATCCGGCTTCTCTGGTTGGCGTTTCCAGCATCAGCCTATCACCATCCGTACATGACGCTGGGGGCGTGGCCTCCGTGGCCACTGTGGGTATATCTGGGGGCTCGGCGCGGCTGCAGCCTGCATTTGTGGTCGGTTGGTCTGCTGTTATGGTTTTGGGTCTGTGAGAGCACCATTTATGCCTGGGACTTTTTTCATCTACTCAGGTATTATTCCTTTAAATCTTTTTTCCACTTAATAAAACCTGTTGCGTAGGTGATACCCTCTCACCACACACAAGATTATCTATTTTAATTTAATTTAATTTAACATTTTTCGCTGGTTCACACATTTACCCTTATACAATCTAAATCTATTTTTATATTATATATTTATTTGTATGTGTGCACTTCCCTCCAGCCCTTGCC
Source organism: Aquarana catesbeiana (assembly GCF_042186555.1). Taxonomy (NCBI): domain Eukaryota; kingdom Metazoa; phylum Chordata; class Amphibia; order Anura; family Ranidae; genus Aquarana; species Aquarana catesbeiana. The sequence continues at coordinate 165,220,588 of NC_133335.1, forward strand.
TTTAATTATTTGTCATCATGACGGTCTATTCATTTATTTTTATTTTTTACCATTTCATATTAGGAATCAATGTTAACCCTGTACATATATATACATATTTCATTTTTTACTTTTTATTTAATCCTTTTCGATTATTCCTGAGGATTAGAGATGACCCTCTGATGCTTAGTCTACTCTGGGTACATCTGTTGAGACTCATGCATCCCTATATATATTTTTTCTAGATATGCTTATGGACATCTCCAGACCACTTACCACATTAGCTCCTGCAGTCCTTGCCGTGCTTCCTGGTCTATCCTGCAGCGGTTGTTGGTTGCCACTCCCCCTCAGCCCCCGTACCGGCATTGCTCATTGCCGCCATCTTGAGACCCGGTTTTTTGGTGACCTTATCCAGTCAAGTGGTAAGTACGGGGTCGTTTTGTTACAGACCTCCCGTGCCAACCATCTTGTTTACCCCGACTTATTAGTTATTTTCACACCCTCATTATTCTCAATATTTTTTGTTTTAGACATACAAATTACGCATCAGCCCCTGATGAGCGAGAGGAGACTCGCGAAACGCGTAGGACACTATCGATGCCACATGCACGCCCATTTTGTTGGGTACTTGAAGTTGGTCATCATATGGTCACATACTGCTGCTATCCATGCATGTGTATTATGTATTTTACTAATTCAGATGATGTATGTGTATTTTTAGCTTTCTAGCGATTCACTATGTATAATACCTCTTATGGATGTATAAATCAAGTGTAATGAATTGTATTTGTTTTTTACCTATGCTTTAAACTAGGCCACTATGCCGGGTAACGCACACTTATTGCTGATCCCATTTATGTATTTAGTACTCTGTGATCAATAAAACATTTTTTGCACTGATTGTGGAAGTGTTCCGAATCTCTCCCACCTCACTCAAAGTCCCAAGGCCGTCCTCCCCTTCTTTTTGCATCATGTCCGGAAGGCCACCAAGGAGAGACAGACGCTCACAGGCCACTAAAAGAGGGCAAGCAGGCTCTGTGTCTACAGTCCACAGTGCTGGTCATGGACATGGTGCATCTTCTGCAGGTGGCCGTGGGGCACGCTTTTCCTTTTTTTTCTGCTGCTGGGACACGGACAGAAAAATTGGGCCTTTGGTGGTGGTGGTGCCACAACACTGTAACCCCTCACAGATACTCTTGTTCGGCGCAGGAACAGGCCCTGCTGTGAAATATTAGATCAGAAATTGTAATTACATGCCTCTGTTATACAGGGACAGAAAAATTTGGCCTTAGGCAGTAGTGGTGGTGCCCTAAACCAAAAATATTGTTGGAAGCTAGCATCATCAAGATTAAGGAGGAACAGGATAGTCAATCAGCATAGGCAGTCTTCAAGGGATCCCACATCCATAGAAAAATCAATCAGTTACAACAGCATCAGGTGCTTGATAGCTGCTGCTGATCCAAGACTGATTCATTTTTATGAATGTGAGCCTATCAAGGGAGTCTGTGGACAGGCGCACTCTATGATCCGTTACATACCCTCCAGCAGCACTGAATGTGCGTTCAGAAAGAACGCTGGATGCAGGACAGTCCAGTAGATCAATTGCATATTGGGCAAGTTCTGGCCAGTGGTCCATCCTCAAGACCCAGTAACCCAGTGGATGCTCTGTTGGAAAGGTCTCCAAGTCTGCTCTTGCCCCTAGATATTCCTGCACCATGTAATGCAGACGCTGGCGATGGTTGCTTGAACCGATCAGACCTTGGCGCTGAGGACTGAAAAATTGTCTAAAGGCATCGTTCAGCCGGCCGCCTTCTCCACTGCTCTTCCTCTGAATGAATGAAGCTGTCATGGTTATGCAGTAATCTTTGTCAGCTTACCTCTCCTCCATGTGTTCACCTTTTATGGCCAGCCACTCTCACCTGGCTACTTAAATAATCTCTCCTTAAAGCATGGCTCCACCCCAGCCCCTATCGGGCAACTCTATATTAACCTGTGCACTGCAAGCCTGCCTTGCTGATCAACCTTTGTGTGTTTAGTTTTCGTGTGCATCTTGCTGTGTCTTCTATGCCTGATTCCAGTTGTTTTTTTCTCGACTATCCCTTTCTGCTTGTGACCCTGACCTTTGGTGTGTTCTATGTTTATCCTTGTCTGCTAGTCATCCTGACCTTTGGCTTATTCCCTTACTATCTCTGTCCTCCTGTAGCCTACTATGGGCGTGAGCTGGGAGACCCTGGGGGTCGTGATCTGGAGCCAGTTGCAGCCCAGTCCATCCTCACCACTAGAGGCTCTGGTGAACACCTGCTGGCTCTTAGACTCCGCGCCCTGGGGAATCTTATGCTCTAGCCCCTGTGGGATCCGTATTGGTGTTCCAACGGACCTGCCTTCCTTAACCACCTAGACTCCCATCCGCAGCAGTCAGCCGTAGGGTCCACTACCTTTGCGGTGCACTCCTGACCCCAATGGTGTTTATCTGTCACCTTGCCTCAGGTGACCTGACAGCAACAAGTTGTCCAGCACCAGGAAATTGTAACCTCACAGAGTCTGGAAATGCATTGCACAAACCTTTCTTCAAGGCCTCCTGAAGATCTTTCATCCTCTGCTCCCTCTGCGAAGGCAGGATGAGTTCTGCAACCTTACTCTTGTAACGTGGATCAAGAAGGGTTGCCAGCCAGTAATGATTCCTTCTCTTTGATACCACAAATCCTAGGGTCTTTACGCTGCATGGCCTCCCCGATTCTGCAAAGCCTGCGACAGTTTGCAGAGGCATTCGATTCTGAGTCCTCTGGGTCACTAAGGATCACATGATCCTTAACAACCTCCTCCTAGCCACGTACAACTCCTTGGGTTTCTGGGGACTGAAAACCATCCCTTGAAGACTGCTGCTAAGTGTTATCCTCCACATCCATGCTGACACAATCCTCCTCTTCTTCCTGTGTGTTTGGCGGGCCTGCAGGAATAATATCTGGATAAAGAGGGCCTTGAGAGGTAAGTAAGTCCTCCTCTTCCTCACACTTTTCTACCTCAAGTGCCCTGTCCATTATTCCATGAAGCGTGTGCTCCAACAGGAAGAGAAGAGGGACAGTATCACTGATGCATGCATTGTCGCTGCTCACCATCCTCGTGGCCTCATCAAATTGTGACAGGACAGTGCATGCATCCTTGATCAGTAGCCACTACCGTGGCAAAAAGAAGCCAAGCTCCCCTGTCCTGGTGCCATACTCACACAGGTACTCATTGATGGCCCTCTGCTGCGTGAACAGCCGCTGCAGCATTGCCTACGTTGACTTCCACCTGGTGCACATATCACAAATGAGGCGGTTGGTGGGCAGGTTGCATTCCCTTTGAATGTCAGCCAGCCGAGCACTGGCATTATATGACCATTGGAAATGACCAGAGACTTTTCTGGCCTGCCTCAGGAGATCTTGTAAGCCTGGGTACCTGCTCAAAAACCGCTGCACCACCAAATTCAGGATGTGTGCCAAACATGGAACATGGGTCAAGTGTCCCTGTCGGAGGGCGGAGAGAAGGTTGGTGCCACTGTCACATACAACCATTCCTGGCTGAAGCTGGTGTGGCGTCAACCACATCTGAGCCTGCCCCTGCAAAGCTGACAGAATCTCTGCCCCAGTGTGGATCCTGTCCCCTAAGCAGTGGTTTAACCTTAAACTACGTAGAGGGTTCTTTACTGTAAGAGCGGCAAGGATGTTTAATTCCTTTCCACAGGCGGTGGTCTCAGCGGGGGGCATCAATAGTTTCAAGAAATTATTTGATAAGCACCCGAACGACCGCAATATATATACAATGTAATACTGACATATAATCACACACATAGGTTGGACTTGTGTCTTTTTTCAACCTCACCTACTATGTAACTATGTAACTCATGCACCGCATGGCATCTTTTTGCCTGAGTGCTTGCATAGCCCCTTGAACGCTTACAGAGTACCGCTGGTTCAGAGAACAAATCTGCAGAAGAGGCCATAGAGGAAGAAGAAGATTAGGGGGTGGATGAGAGAGCTGTAGCAGAATCACCCTAGCATTTTGGAGGCGTGGTGGCGGAACAAGCTCCAACAGTACTGAACCCTGTCCTGCATCCGTCCCAGCTACCAGCATAGTTACCCAGTGCGCCGTGAAGGAAAGGTAACATTCCTGCCCATGCCTGCTAGACCATGAGCCTGTGGTAATGTACACCTTACTGCTGACCGCCCTGTCCAACAAGACAAAAACACTGCCCTCCACATGCCGGTAGAGAGCTGGAATGGCCTTCCATGAAAAGAAATGGCATTTTGGAAACTGCAACTGAGGTACAGCACATTCCACAAATTCACGAAAGGGGGCAGAGTCTACCAGCTGAAAAGGCAGTAGTTGCAGTGCTAGCAATTTGGCCAAGCTAGCATTCAGACTGTGAGCATGTGGATCGCTGGGACTGAATTTTTTTTTTTACGGTTTAGCAACTGGGGTAGGGAAATTTGCCTGCTAAAATCAGATGGTGGTGTACTGCTAGCAGATTGGCTGCAAGTACTTGGGGCACCTATTGCTATACCTTCATTCCTCTCAGTGCAGGTTTTCGAGAGGACTGGAGTAGGGTTGGAGATCCCAGATGAGGAGCAAGGAGAAGTCCGCCTTTTTTCTTTGATGTGGGTCTTTCAAATGCTGTTGCCAACGGACTTGTTGCCTTATGAGTTTGTGAAATCTACATTAATAGCTGTAAAATATTGGAATTAAGAATATATTTAATTGATATTTAATTTATTTATATTTAATAAATATATGTAATTTAGCTTTTATCTATGTAGGGCGGAACATATTATCTTTACAGAAATCTCTGGTAGACCAGACAAGTCGGTGCCTAGGCTTGTGTAAACAAACAATGGGATCCAAACCTCATTGTTTTACACATACTCACTTCAAAGGATCCCATGCTGGGATATGCAATGAAGGGAGGCCAACCCGTAATCAATACTTAACTTCCGGGGAAAATTCAAGTTAAGATCCTGCTCAGAATAGTCACAAGGATTTGCATTAAAGGGGGCTGACTTATGCAAAGTATAGGGATTGGAGATGTAGCCAGTCCTTAACCAGGAATAGGGAAGCTCACCAATCACAGCCACGCTATGCCAACCAATGAGGCATCAGCATGTAATGATATACATAGACTAGATGGGAGGGAAACACACACTTTTATGGGAGAGCAACCATCAGAATGTAACCTTGGTGCAAAGAGTAATTATGGGAAAGGTCTGCATTTTACTTGTAACTAAATATAAAACTAAATATAAATAGTGTCTGTGTTAATCCAGCTGAGGTCTAAATGTCCAATTAATTGCTTTTTATGAACTTGCTTGTATTTCAATTCTCACAGATCACAGTTGCATGATGAATTACATTTGCAAGGTGATTCACATAAAGATAAAAGAAAAACCATCATTGCGCAGTGTATTTAAATGCTAAAAGACTGGGCAAACAATGTAATCCACTCACACATTTGCAGTAGCTGAATCGCTTTTGTTATAATGGTCAGACAGCTTCACCGCTCATACAGCTATCGCTGTGTTTGCCTAACACTAGGCGAAGATGTCACACTTAGCATTTATTCACTTTATTGATTGATATATTTATTTGCACCTATTCACTTTACTGATTGTGATATCAGGGTATATGTTTTTTGATGCATTTATTCACTTTATTGAATATTTATTAGCACTTATTCACTTTACTGATTATGATATCAGGATTTTTTTATGGTTTAGGATTTTATATATAAGCACCACTCCGACAGATGGGGATAGTTTGATAAGCGCACCAACATATTTTATGTTGATTTATAGCAACAGGTGTCACAGCACTAATTGGTTGATTGCAGCTTACACATTTCGTTTTGGTGTTTTGTTATTTTATAGCGAATCCACATCGGCGCTTTAGTTTTCTTTTTTCACATTGTGTACTGTGTCACCACCAGAAAAGTAGTAGCAACTGCACTACTGCTGCACTGTATTGTAATTACATTTTTTTGATCTAATATTTCACAGCAGGGCACGTTCCTGCATTCAACAAGAGTATCTGTGAGGCTTTACAGTGTTGTGTTGCCACCACCACCGCCTAATTCTTGATATAATATTTCACAGCAGGGCCCATTCCAGCACCCACCAAGAGTAACTGTGAGGGCTTACGGTGTTCTGGTACCACCAACACCTAAGACCCAATTTTCCGCAGAGTGTATAAGGCAAGCCGTATAGTGTATACAGGCGGTCCACTATTTTCAAACATCCGACTTACAAACAACTCCTACCTACAAATGGAGGGAGACAACAGGAAGTGAGAGGAAATCTACCCCTAGGAATGGAAATTATCTCCTGTAAGAGTTAATATGGGAAAAAGGTGTTTCCACTGATGCTTTATCACCAATCCTTGTTTCCCTAATAACCTACAATTTTCCAAATCCAATTGTCATTGGGACAGAAAGTGAAGTGAATTCTTCTGAACAGGGGTACAGACAGCAAAAAAAAATTTACTGGGTTGATAACCCTGCCCTATATTATCCAAAGAGCTTAAAAATAGATTTTTGGGCTGGAGCTACACTTAAAAAATGTACCTGTTACAAATCATAAACAGATTCAACTTAACAACAAACTTACAGCCCCTATCTTGTTTGTAACCCAGGGACTGCCTGTATACTGCTGTTCAGAGTATCTAGGGCCTGGGGGCCCCACGCCTTTTTTTTTTTTTTTTTTTTTTATTTGGGTGTGGGGTTCCCCTTAACCACTTGACAACTGGGCACTTAAACCCCCCTCGTGACCAGACCAATTTTCAGCTTTCAGTGCTTTCACACTTTTAATGACAATTACTCAGTCATGTAATACTGTACCTAAATGAATTTTTTGTCCTTTTTTTCATACAAATAGAGCTTTCTTTTGGTGGTATTTGATTACCTCTGGGTTTTTTATTTTTTGCGCTATAAATGAAAAAAAGACCGAAAATCTTGAAAAAAACAAAACGCATTTTTCTTAGTTTCCATGATAAAATTTTGCAAATTATTAATTTTTCTTCATAAATTTTGGCCACAATTTATACTGCTACATGGTCAAGCATGGTAAAATAACCTTTGGTAAAATAACCCAAATTAGTGGATATTATTTGGTCTTTGTGAAAGTTATAGAGTCTACAAGCTGTGGTGCAAATCATAAAAAATTGATCACACCTGATGTACTGGCGGCCTATCTCATTTCTTGCTACCCAAACAAGCCAGGAAAGTACAAATACCCCCCAAATGACCCCTTTTTTTGAAAGTAGACATCCCAAGGTATTTAGTAAGATGCATGGTGAGATTTTTTATGTTGTCATTTTTTTCCCACAATTCTTTGCAAAATTATTTTTTTTTTTCCACAAAATTGTCATTGTAATAGGTTATTTCTCTCACATGACATATGTATACCACAAATAGTGCCCCAAAATACATTCTGCTACTCCTGTGTATTACGATACCACATGTGTGGGACTTTTTCACAGCCTAGCCACTTAGAGAGGCCCAACATGCAGGGAGCACCATCAGGTGTTCTAGGAGCATAAATTACACATCTAACTTGTTGACTACCCATTACACTTTTGAAGGCCCTGGAGCACCAGGACAATGACACGTGACACTGATGTGGCACTGATGACAGATGGCACTGATATGTGACAATGATGACAGATGGCACTAATATGGGGCACTGATGACAGATGGCACTAATACGTGGCACTGATGACACGACACTGATGACAGATGGCACTAATATGTGGCACTGATGACACATGACACTGATGACAGATGGCACTAATATGTGGCACTGATGACACATGACACTGATGACAGATGGCACTAATATGTGGCACTGATGACAGATGGCACTAATGACACGACACTGCTGAGAGATGGCACTAATATGTGGCACTGTTGACACGTGGCACTGATGACAGATGGCACTAATACGTGGTACTGATGACGTGACACTGACAGGTGGCACTGATACGTGGCACTGATGACACGTGACAATGATGAAAGATGGCACTAATATGTGGCACTGATGACAGATGGCACTAATACGTGGCACTGATGACAGATGGCACTAATGACACGACACTGCTGAGAGATGGCACTAATATGTGGCACTGTTGACACGTGGCACTGATGACAGATGGCACTAATACGTGGTACTGATGACGTGACACTGACAGGTGGCACTGATACGTGGCACTGATGACACGTGACAATGATGAAAGATGGCACTAATATGTGGCACTGATGACAGATGGCACTAATACGTGGCACTGATGACACATGACACTGATGACAGATGGCACTGACAGATGGCACTGGGTACAGATGGCATTGACAGATGGCATTTTTCCTTTAGAAATGTAATTTTGTGGAGGGACTGTTCTAAACACAGGAAAAATGCGCCACTTTACAGGCATACTATAGACAACCCCCAGGCACAATATTTAAAGGAATATTACACTTTTTTATTGTTTCACTTTAAGCATTATTAAAATCACTGCTCCCAGAAAAAACAGCCGTTTTTAAAACTTTTTTTTTGCATTGATACATGTCCCCTGGGGCAGGATTCGGGTCCCCAAACACTTTTTATGACAATAACTTGCATATTAGCCTTTAAAATTAGCACTTTTGATTTTTCACGTTCGAGTCCCATAGACTTTAACGGGGTTCACGCAACTTTTTGGATTTGTTGGCATGTTCTGCCGCAAACCGAACTGGGGGGTGTTCGGCTCATCCCTACTGGTGAGCCACTTGCACTTAGTTCAACATCAGCATCATTAATCTAATGCCTTTATACACAATGAGGATATCGGATGAATGATCGTCTGTTTTTTTTTTTCTGTATGCTAATCTCATATCAAAAAGCAATAGGTTACTAAGGTTACGAAAATTCTCATACAACAGAATACAACTTCGGAAGTGATGTAATGTGTTGTATTGTATTGTATTGTATTGTAGTATATTCTTTTCCTGAGCATGCATGGTCATTCACTTCGAAAACTGTGTTTTTCATCCAATTTTCTTATCGCGTGTACTAGGCTTTAGTCAGACAGAGCATTTGTTAATGACTAGTGATAGTGATCACTAGTAGCTGGTTAGAAGACGTTTAGAGGCAGAAAAAACACACTGAGTGCGTGTACAGGAGCAGCAGGGTTTTGCCCAAAAAAATGTTTGACACATGATAACACTAGGTGCATCAAGTGCTTGAGCATTAATTCAGTTCAATGGCCAAAATTAATTATCGTTCTGACCAATGAGATGAATTAAATCCTAAGTGCTTGACACACCTAAAACACTTCTAGAAAGGGTTTACAAGTGTCAAGCTTTTTTAGTGTCAGAACGCTGCTGCCAGGAGGAAAGGTGTTTAGGAGAGCTTGGCAAATGCCCTGTGTGCATGTGGCCTAATTCTCAGTGACTTCTTATCAACAGATGTTAGTGTTTGCTTTGAGGGTCTGTTGATGACTGAGGGTCAAAGCAATTCAGAGTGCAAAAAATAATGAATGTATATCTATTTAAAAGCTCATTTTGAACCCCTTGCCTCCCAGTTCCCCCACCCCCTTCATATAAGCTGGTCTGGTGACCTCATGGGTCCTTCCTCTTCTTGCAGTTGAGGTTGACCACAGCCATTCCTTACTTCAGCACTGAACAGTAGTACTGTAAACCCAGGCTGGCATGATGAGGACCCCCACCCCCAGGGATGTGTCTATGACAACCTAAGCTCACAGGAAAGGGTTGAATAAAGTTGGTTGTCTTTCAACTCAGAGTGGGCAGTTATCAGCAGTGTAGAACACAAAGGGTATTGCTGGAGTGTGAGTAGTCAAAAATAAAAAGGGGGGTAAGGGAGGAAAGAAAAGGAGAGTTGTTTGAAGAACCTGAATGAAATGGTAGTTCTACTACACCTGTAGCACTGAGTCGAGCCTGGTGGAAGATAGTCCACAATCAGGAGCTACCAGATTGCCAGGTATTCATGTATAGTATCAGAATTTAAGGTTTGTTTTTTATGCAGCATAACCTGGGCAACCCTAGATTTAGTTTCTGCCAAACTTAATGTTTCAGGCTTAGTCAGCACTGTAAATATGGATCAGCAAATTGCAGATTTGCAGGATTGTGTGTGTGGTGGTTCTCAAGTTGAGACAGGCATATTTTGCCTGTGAGGGTACTGTATGTATGTATGTATACAGAATATTTGTTCAGTCATATGTGACTCCTGGAAATTCTGTGGGTTAGCTCTATGGGCATTAGACAATCGCCATGTCTAATTTGCTTGAAAGCCTTTTCCATTTAATTTTCTTGGCCAATATTTTAGGAGGTAAATCGCAAGGTTTTTCCTCAACCCTCACGAATTGCTGGACATGGGACTGATATGCAGAGTGTGATAACACATGTGCATATCCAATTTGTATAACAGGGTTGATTTAGACAGAAAAGAATTACTCCAAAAACATTCTGGTAGGGTATGGGAGGAAACCAGACTTTTCAGAGGAAACCATTGCAAACACAAGAAAGAACATGCAAATTCCATGCGGAGAGGTACTGTGGGGCCTAATAATTCGGCAAGCATATTGAATACCTTATGACCAGAATCTTTTGTCCATGGGGCTAGACCACCAAATATGAAAGAAGGTGTCAGTCCACCCACAAACATGAAAGCATGCCAGGTAATATCCCAGTACATAATTTGCTATCTTTGTAGGTACAAGGTAACAATAAGTGATAACATTAAAGTTTTTTTCCACTGCTAGAGCAACACACCAGCATTAGTTCATTGCCCATATCTGGGCTCAGTGGTCTTCCTCCAAGTCTACTTTTAGGTCTATAGCCCATTTCTGGTAGGCAGACATCATGGTTTATAAAGTGTTTTTTTTTTTTTTGGAGCTGTTGAAAGACTTCTGTGCTTGGGAGTCCACATTTTAGATAAAAAGTCTGGGAAGGGGTTCACACCCTGTTTTTCAGGTTATGTATACATGTAGTGTTGCACAGGAGCCATTTTTGGATGGCCCAGGGAAATTCAAGGCTTAGTTGAAAGGCTGGGTTTGGGATAAATGACACACGGGTTATGGGAAGAGAGGAGGCCGTCAGAATATTTAATGTTGCCCAATACTGTCATTGTGTGTTTCCAAATCAGGTTTGTAAAGTGTGATCTATCTATAGGGTGGAGCCAAAGAAGGTTACATATTCAGGATGGAACGATGTCTGCGGTCTCAAGTGTTACATCCATTGGGTTTTCTTAGTGAGCACGGTCATTTTGAAAATCGGGCTAACTGTGCTGCTTGGTAGTGCTTAGGTTAGGGAGTCCGAGATCTTCTTGCCGTCTACTACGGAAAGAAGTGGCCCTGTTAAGTCAGAGTCTGTGGTTACCACATGTGAAATGGAGTATCCAAGAATTTGGGCCTGTAAGACTATCGGCAAAACCCTGAAATAGCAGAGACATTTAGGAAGGTTAGACATATTGAAGGCAATTCTGCCAAGCCAAGAAATTTGTTATTTATCCAGATTGCAAGCATGAATTTCAGTTGTGTTGCAGAAGTGGGGGATAGTGAGTGGTGTAGAGGCTTATGAGTTGGTCAGATAGAGCCCTAGGATAGAGAAGTGAATGAAGGATCCATTAAAAGATGTAAGACTGTTCGAGGTAGAGAACTGTTTGCAAGGAGAGTGTGAGACTCCTAATACTCCCAGAATACAATTAATTTCCAGAATATGGGAAGAGGAAGAGCAAACGGACAAGAGGAAAACGAGGAGGGAAGAAGAAAAGGGGAGTATTAGGAGACCGTATTTTTAATTTAAGCCGAGCTAATTTTGCAGAGGAAGAATTTAGGATTTTATATTTAGGTCTCAAGTATGCCCCAGACAAGGAAATTGACAAATTTGAGGTATACATAGATTTGCAGAAATTCATGAGGAAACTTAACCTCAAGAAACATTTTGCTATAAAGGGTATGAGCCAGCAACAGGATGTTGCGGAGTTTTAGCATATAACTTTAAGGAATAATTCCATTTTCAATCCGAAAGACCCGGTAATGAATGTTTGGGTGCTTTCAGAAGGATGGTGGAAGATGACCTAAGGAAACTTGAAAGAAAGAGGGGGGACTAAAGATATATAGAAACCCCCTGGTAGATCCATTGTTAGTGGTATCAAGTCACTATTTTCAAGATTAGGTGAATACCTCGACCAATATCTTAAACTGCTGGTACAGAAAGGAAAGTCCTATCTTAGGGATAGTATCCAACTGATTTCTGAACTAGAGGGCATGGATGGCAATGAGAGATGCCTCCTAGTCACCATCGATGTCAACTCATTGTGTACAAGCATAGTTCAGAAAGACAGTATAGATGGGATAGAAAAAGCACTACATGAACAAACAAACCTAAGACAGGAACAGATTGCATTTATTCTGGACGGCCTGAAGATGGCAATGGGGAGTAATTATTTCTGGTATAAAAATTATTACTATGTACAAACTAAGGGGGGAGCGATGGGGGCACTCTATGCTCCAAGTCTCGCCAATCTGTTCATGAACATGTGAGAGGAAGAACAGATTTATAATGTTGAACGACCCCAGCTCCAATTCTATAGACGGTACATAGATGACCTTGTCATCCTATGGGAAGGTTCAGAGGAATCCTTGGATATCTTCTTTAAGGATATTAATCATAATAAATATGGCATTACTTTCACTGGAACTTGGAATTCTCAACAGATAGATTACTTGGATCTCCAGATATACAAAAAAGAGGACAGATTGTGGACTAGAACGTTTAAGGCAACTGATAGGAATGGGTATATACCTACTTCCAGTTGCCATCACCCTAAATCAGTGGTCATCAACCCTGTCCTCGGGGCCCACTAACAGGCCAGGTTTTATGTATTACCTTGGGGAGATGCAGACTAGAATACTGCAATCACTGAGCAGCAAATGATATCACCTGTGATGTATTTCAGTTATCTTGCAAACCTGGCCTGTTAGTGGGCCCTGAGGACAGGGTTGATGACCACTGCCCTAAATGGAAAGGGAATATCCCTAAGGGCCAACTTATTAGACTACAAAGGAATTGCCATGCACTGGAAGACTTTTGGGATCAAGCCGAAAACATGAAGAAGAAATTTAAGGAAAAAGGATACCAGAGAAAATATCTAGAAAAAGTAAAATCTGAAGTGAGCCTGGCTAGGAAAGATCCATTAATGAAGAAAAAGAAAGATAAGAACACCAATAAACACACAGAAATGGTGTTCATCTCTGGATTTAATAGGCAATACCGTAATCTAGAGCACATAGTAAGAAAGTACTGACCAATTCTGAAATATCATAAAATAATCTCAAAAATCCTTCCAAAAAAACCCCCGAAATTCATCTATAAGAGGGCACCTACTCTTTAGGAACCATCTGGTGCACAACGTGATAGATCTACCTAAGGGGGTGAAACTGTTCTCTGAGCTAAAAGGGTTCTTTAGATGTCAGAAGTGCTTACCCTGTAGGGTGAATAAAAAACTGCCCAGGAAAAAGGAGTCTTTCAGGTCTACAGTAAGTAATCAGGAGCATAAAATTAAGGAACTGATTACTTGTACTAGTACGCATGTCACCTATGTTATTGAATGCCCATGTCGGCTACAATATGTTTGCAGAACCACCAGACCCCTGTTTATTAAGATCAGGGAACATATAATATCAGAAAAGGGTTCCCTAAACACAGCCTCTCCAGACACTTTAAAGGGGTACATCATCGTGACCCCACTTGTCTTATCTTTTATGGTATAGACAGAATTAAAGGACACTTGAGGAGAGGTAATAAAAAGATTCAAGTGTCACAAAATGAAACTAGGTGAATATATTTATTGGGGTCCCTATTTTCTGGGGACCTCAACATGGATATAGACCTAAATTGGAAATGAAACAATTTATAACACCTTTCCATTGAAACATTCACTCATATGATTAGACTCCTTCCCTTTTATACAATATATACCGCTACACATTGTTTTATCTGCACCTAGAGAAAATGTTCTCCTCACCTTTTCACCCCTTTTTTTACTTGATTCCCCTATGTATGTATGGGTTATTCCCAGAATCTGTTTTTTCCCCACTTGGGTTGCCCTTTACACATATTAAATATACGTACATATACCCCCTCTTGATTAAATATTGAATCATCATATTTCCCTGTATATGTAAAAAAAAATTTAACCTATACATGTTTTAAGGTAATAACTTTACCTGGCATCTATACAATTTATATATTTAATTTTAAAGACCATCACAAAATCCTTAGACATAGTTATTAACATCTCATTCCTTTATATACTAAAGGCACAGGGGGCAAACACAAGGCCCGCGGGCCGAATCCGGCCCGCCAGGACTTGTCATGTGGCCCGCGCCACCTCTTTGATCTCCCAGGCAACAAGAGTAAACATCCTCCGTCACGCCAGTGGCGCCGGCTTTGTGTGAGCGCATGCGCGGCCAGCCGATCTCCAAGTGAACATTTCCCGCTCTCTCTCCTTAGTCCCTCTAGCAGAGCCAGCTGTTTCCGAGCTGAGCGCATGCGCGGTTGGCCCGTCTGAGGTTCCTGGCAGCTCCAACTGCTACTTTTTTTTTTTTTTTTAATCTAGCGGGTTGCAGCCTGAAAGCAGGCTATTTGAGGACTTGCTGTAGTGTTGTGGTGCTGAACACAGAGATCCTCATACACAGGGAGGTACCAGAGCTGGGCTAGGTAGGAAAGAGCACAGATGTGAGAGGTTTTTTTTGGGGGGGGGGGGTTGAGGGCTGTGGAGGCAGAGGTGGGAGGATGGAAGGAGAGTGGAGGGTGCAGAGGTCAGATGTTGCACACTGTGCATAGCATACTCCTGTACTCCGTAGGCAGCAAACTCCTGTACCCTGCACTCCGTAGGCAGCAAACTCCTGTACCCTGCACTCCGTAGGCAGCAAACTCCTGTACCCTGCACTCCGTAGGCAGCAAACTCCTGTACCCTGCACTCCGTAGGCAGCAAACTCCTGTACCCTGCAATCCGTAGCCAGCAAACTCCTGTACCCTGCACTCCGTACGCAGCAAACTCCTGTACCCTGCACCCTGCACTCCGCAAGCAGCAAACTCCTGTACTGTTAGGTTCAACTTTTAAACAAGTTGCTTAAGTTTATATTGCTTTGCCAAATTATTGCTTCTATAAGAATAATGACACGGAGTCAGGTATGTCTGTATCAAAGTTCTGAGCATCCCCAAAAAGGACTGCTCCCTTTACTTCTTTTATAGGCAGTTACAAAAGCAGTAATCTTATCGGCATTACCAAATGAGGTTAAGGTACAAAGAGTTTCTCATCAGCGAACATGTAATGATTATTCAGCAGTTCCAAATTCCATCTAGATACAGATTGATGGAACAATTGATACGTACACAGGTAAGAAAGGAGCACAAACAATTTAAATAGAACAATTGATACGTACACAGGTAAGAAAGGAGCACAAACAATTTAAATAGAACAATTGATACGTACACAGGTAAGAAAAAACAGAAACACTTAAAGTGGAACTCTAAGTCATTATTTCAACCCTATCAATTTCCCCCTTTGACATCATCCTCTCCTTCCCCCTGGGTCCTCATGAATAAGTTCTAGTCAGTTTTTCCCCAGAGTCCTTTCCCTGACCGCGAGTTGTCAGAGGGGTAGAACCCATCCCCCTAGGTATTACCAACATCTTAAAATTCAAGAAGAGGAGTTTTATAGGAGTAGGGTGATGTCAATACACATTTATCAGTATACCCTGTCTATTCTCCTAATTTTCCTATTTATTTTCCTGTATACACATATATTCGTGATTGTAAGTGATATTAATATTAGAATAATAATTACCATTGGACTTAACAACCAGTGAAAGGTATTGGTTGCTGTAGAAGACATTCCACTAAATATATCCCACCAATGTGGTGCAGTATCCTGTTGTATCTGTGAGGAAAGATGTACTAGTCTACCTTTGTCAATAATAATTTGCTACTTTAGGATCATCTATAGCCCATTCGAAAGTTGTTGTTTCCTCTACTTCAAGTACATTAATACCAGGAGTCCATGCATATATTTGTAAAACAACAATCTTCAACAAAAAATCTGTAAGTAGATATTTCATCATGTTGTTTTCTCGGGTTGTTTCTTGCAATGTGATGCGTGTATCCAGGTAGGTTTTCCTTCCAGCTTTACTGAGGTGGCTGTGGTCAAGAGTACTTGGTAAGGACCTTCAAACCTGGGTTCCAATGTCTTTCTGGTGTGTTTCTTCACATATACATAATCCCCTGGTAGCAGCGTATGTGTACCTGTTATTGAATTAGGGTCTGGAAGAGAAGAATACACACTTTTGTGGATCTTAGTTAGACGTTGTTGTAATTGTATCACATATGCAGTCAAACTATCACATTGCAATTGCATACTCTGTGGAAAATATAAACCTAATCTAGGTGCATTCCCAAAAAGTATTTCGTATGGGGATAATCCTGTTTTTCCTGTTGGAGTGTACCTTATAGAGAACAAAGCCAAAGGCAGGCATTCTGGCCAAGGCTTGTTTAACTCTTGCATGGCTTTTTGTATTTTTAACTTTATTGTCCCATTTACTCTCTCCACTGATCCTGAACTCTGTGGGTGGTAAGGGGTGTGAAAACTTTGTTGAACCCCTAACATGGTCATCACATTCTGCATGATTTCTCCTGTAAAGTGTGTCCCCCTATCTGATTCTATGGTTTCAGGAAGACCAAACCTAGGTATTAACTCAGTGATCAGTTTCTTAGCTGTGGCTTTAGCTGTAGCCGATTTTACTGGATAACTTTCGGGCCAACCTGAGAATAAATCGATACACACGAGGACAAATTCAATAGGGCCGCTCTTAGGCATTTGTATGTAATCAATTTGCAGTCTCTGGAAGGGGTATTGGGCCCGGACCTGGTGTTTTCGTGGGGTTTTTACTCTCTGTCCTGGGTTATTCAGGAGACAGATTTGGCAGGCTGCACAGTAGTTTCTTGCAGTGCTACTGAATCCAGGGGCGAGCCATCCTTGGTTCACAATCCTATACATGGAATTGGAACTGACGTGTGTGGGTAGGTGAACTGCCGCTGCCATTTCTGGGTACAGAGAGGCAGGCAGGCATATTTTGCCTCCTTCCCTCCATACATTGTCAAGGTCTGGTGCTGCTCCCATCCTGACCCACTTATCTTTCTCGCTCTCCCCTGCTTGCTCCTGTAATTTACTCAGCTGCTGCCATGTTGGTTCTGGGATACTCACCTCTACCGCTGCTAAGGTCTCAGGGCTTCCTTCCCCTAGAGCTGCCTGTTTTGCAGTCAAATCTGCAAATGCATTTCCTTTTGCCTCAATTGTTTTTGCGCTCGTGTGTGCCGCTATCTTCATAATGGCTACTCGTTTAACCTTTTGAAGATTGTTCAGGACTCTCTTAATCCCTTCTCCATGTTTTACAGGTGTACCTGCTGCTGTCAGATAACCTCTAGCCCTCCATATGTGGCCATAATCGTGCGCTACACCATAAGCGTAGGCAGAGTCAGTGTAAATATTCCCTTCTCGTTCTTTTAAGTATTCTAGGGCTTGTTCTAAAGCTTTTAATTCTGCTTCCTGTGCTGACATGTGGGCTGGTAAGGCCTGTGCTTCAATTACCTGCGTATCAGTCACTACAGCATACCCTGTGTGATATTTACCCTTGTCATCAGCAAACCTACTACCATCTATATATAAGGTGTGCTCAGCATTTAAAATCGGTGTATCTGTAACATGTGGGAATCCCATTGTCTCCTGTTCCATGAGCTGAAAACAATCGTGCTGATCTACTTCTTTAAACAAAAGAGTGTCAGTGTCCTCATTTCTTTTCTCACTAGTACTATTAGTACTATCATTCCCCCTTGCCAAATCTGGTGACTGAAGAGGCAAAAAGGTGGCCAAATTTAAGGTTGTACAGCGCTGAAAAGTAACATTTGGAGGTAAGAGTAAAGTACACTGTAATCTTAATTGCCTAGCCATTGAAATGTGTTTGTGCTGTACCTGAGACAAGATTGCATGTATGTCATGTGTGGTATGCACTACGACTGGATTGTCTAGAACAATCTCTGATGACTTATCTATGATAATTGACACTGCAGCTACCGCCCGTACACAAGACGGTGAACCTCTAGATACTGGATCTAATGCTGCTGAAAAGTAAGCGACTGGTCTTTGTTTTACATGTGCCTGTGTCAGAACACCTGTGGCGTGTCCAGTGATCTCAGCAATGTACAGATTAAATATCTTGGTGTAATCTGGTATACCAATAGCCGGGGCAGAAATCAACAACTTTTTCAAAGTGATAAACGACTCATAAGCTACTTCTGTAAGCACATACGGTACAATTTTCAAACATCGTATAATGGCTGCATCAAAGCGCTAGCATGTGGTATCCACTGTCTACAATATGACACGATACCTAAAAACATACGCAATTGTTTGAAATTCCGTGGGGGTAACATTCCCTTTATCACTTGAACCCTCTCCTCAGTGAGATGTCTCGTACCCTGTGATATACAATGTCCCAAAAAGATAACTTTTTCCTGACACACTTGTAACTTTTTCTTATTAACCTTGCAACCTTTTTCTGCCAAAAATCGCAACAAATTAAGGGTGGTGGCCAAACAAGTTTCTTTGTCAGGGCAGCATAACAATAAATCATCCACATATTGTAACAATACACAGGAATCTGGTGGTACCCATTCTCCCAACACCATTTGCAATGCTTGCGAATACAAGGTAGGTGAATGCGCCATACCCTGAGGTAGGCGTGTCCAGGTTAGTTGCCGATTTTTTATTGAAAATGCGAACCAAAGTTGGCATTCTTCAGCAACCGGGACGGAAAAGAAAGCATTCGCTAAATCTATAACCGTAAAGTACATACTGGTTGATGGTATTTGTGACAGTAATGTATGTGGATTGGGTACTAAAGGTGTCATCGGGGCTAGTATTTTGTTGACCGCTCTAAGGTCTTGGACCATTCTATACTTAACCGGACTACCGGCTACTGATTTCTTTTTAACCGGGTACAAGGGAGTGTTTGCCGGTGATTTTACCTCTTTTAGAACTCCACTTTTTAAGAAGGATTGGACCTGCATTTCTATGGCCGTCTCTTGGGGTGCACTAAGTGGATACTGCTTTTGTTGGGGAAGCACTGCTCCTGGAATCAGCTGTAGGGTAACCGGAGGTATGGGCAAAAGTCCAACATCAGCTGGATGTTTTTCCCATAGTTCTCCTGGAAGGGACGACAAAATCTGATCTAAGTCTGAAGGAGGTGTGCCGGACAATTCCGATTCCTCCTCTAGGTATTGTATCAGGTTACACATCTCCATGTGTTCTTGATTATCCCCTATAGCTAAGGTGACAGTGCCATCTGGGTGATAGGTAATGTTAGCTCCTATTTTCTGCAAAATGTCAGCTCCTAACAAATTAGTGGGGGCTCCTCTGGATACCAGAAAGCGTGAAAGGAACATGTGGTTTCCTACTTTAACTTTCAGAGGTTTTGTAAGCGGGGCGTCGGCTAAAATGCCATCATATCCAGTTATTAGTAAAGTGTCAGGTGATTTTTGGCCAGGCAGTAGTTCAGAGTCAGAAAGTAACGAGCGTGAAGCTCCTGTATCGACTAAACAAGAGATTTTCTTATTACCAACCGTTATATTTGTCTTAAGCATTGTTGTTTTGGATTTTTCTAAAACCGGGGTGAGTCATGCTCGTGGACCATCTCCCTGCTGCCTGATATGACTATTTTTGTTGTCCCTGGGCTGGTTCCTTCTCTGATTAACTGGAGAATCAACACCTTCCTCTCCTTCATCCCTTATTCTTTTCTTACAGTTGCGTCTGATGTGACCAATCTTGTTACAGTAGTGACAGGTAAGGGGTTTGCGAAAGGAACCTCTACCTTGCTCTTGGGGACCCCCGAGTGCGTTGATAGCATGAGATTTCCTCCCTTTGGTTTCTGCTAAGTCCGCCTCTATGCCTTGCGCTTTTTGTAACAACGTCCCTCTATCTCTAGTTGCCCTCCACTCTGGTGTGCAGGCTTTCAGTCTCTCACTTATCTGTGGAATTAATCCCTCCATAAATTGTCTATTGAAGGCTCGGATTGTGACTGGCAGGGCCAAGTCCAATCCCTCATCTGCCATCATACTTTCCATAGATAAGTAAAATTCCGATACAGTCTGTCCTGGCATTTGCTTCATGGGTGATATGGACCCCCTCTCCTGTTGTTTTGCCTGACAAAAAGCTTCTAATCTAGCAATAAAAGGGGCCCTTGAGTCTATATGTCTGACATGTCCTGTCTCTAAATTGCCATCCCCATCAACTTGTCCTGCAGGTCTGTGTGGACCTATTTCTGTCATAAACTGGTTAAACAGGGTCAGAGTCATTTTGTGTCTGCATAGATCCTCCCCATCCTGCCAGGTCGCTTCATGTGTATTCATTAACTGTGTCACAAATCTACAAAAAGCAGCTGGCTTTGCTACCGGGTCTGGGGCGCTCTGTATTAATGCCATAAGGGTGTCTGCCGACCATGGTGCCCAAGTCCTTATTTGCATTCTACGAGTGACAGTAGGCGGGGCATTTGGATGGGCTGCTTGTCCAAATTCTGGATTGTTTACCTGAACAATGCGTGTATCAGTGCGTACGGGAGCTACAGTTTCTGGATGAGGTTTTTGTGCCCCACAATGCACACATTCTACTGCCCATTCTGGGTTTTGTGCTCCACGATCCTGACAAACCCATCCTCTCCCCTCAAGTACCGGATATATCTTGTGTGGTTTGCGTTCTACGTCAGTGTATGGGGGTGGGATGGCTGAGCTGGGAGCCTCGACATTTTTTGTTCTTCTATCTTTCATATCCCAACCATCACAATCTGGATTATACTTCCACCCCTCTTCTTTCGCTCTATTTGAGACCTTAATTAAGCATTGAACCTGACGCATCCATTGCTTCTCTAACACCTCTCCTTGTCTGTCCCTTTTTATTTCACTCCATACATCCGGGTCTAAGCCCGCTGCTCCTTTCACCTTAAATTTACGAAGGACATCCTTTAAGTCCTGTGCTTCGGTTTTCCCATAAATGTTCTTAATTATCTGTGGCACCGTATAGTGCGCCACAATTCCCTGACGGGGTTTTGTGTTCCTCTGGCCCATTCTAACAGTCCTGCCTAGGTAGCGTGTGGGACACTTAGTGTACAATATAATGCGGCTACAACATATACAAGAATGAATAATTACTTTATATGCTAGCCCAATAGCAAACCAGCTAAGTTACACTAGTTCCTCGTTGCCTTCCTCCTAGGGTGCTAGAATTCTAGAAACCTCTCCGGAATGAGATTTCTGAAACCGAATTACTTTATATGCTAGCCCAAAAATAAATAATTACTTTATATGCTAGCCCAATAACAAACCAGAATGCGGCTACAACATATACAAAAATGCGGCTACAACATATACAAGCATTCCTTTAAGTGGCCAGGTATCCGACTAGATCTCGAGACTTTGTTGAGACCTTATTCCCTCCCCGTATCTGGGAATCCCTCTCATACACTCTTATTCCTGCTTTATGGAGCAGACAGGGCTTATACTCTCAACCCGTCTATGGTTTATGAGTTAGATGTGAGGTTAAGCATAAGCGTCAGACCCCCAAGCTCACAAGCCCTCAGGTTCCCAATCGTGTGAGGTAAGGCGCATTCCGTTGCTTAGTTCGGCAATCCCCTTCTAACTCATACCATCCTTGACCAGGCTCATTCACTTTCTCAACAAGACAGACAAGACAGACAAGACAGACAAAACAAACAAATAATTCCAGCAATATAAACTAAAATATGCAGTAATTCTAGACTCACCACTACAGAGGCTGGTGTTTTAAAACCAGGAGAACCGTAACTGACAGAACGGATAGGCACAAATCAGGGGAGCACAGAATATAAGAAAAATAAAGCTTTTTCTTACCTGCGCAGGTTTTTTTTGATCTGTGGTTCCCGGAATGCCTGTCTTTTTGTTCCGTCAGCCGCTTTCGTCCACCTCTTGTAGTATCATCGGTGAGTCCCTGTTTCGGGCGCCAAAGTGTTAGGTTCAACTTTTAAACAAGTTGCTTAAGTTTATATTGCTTTGCCAAATTATTGCTTCTATAAGAATAATGACACGGAGTCAGGTATGTCTGTATCAAAGTTCTGAGCATCCCCAAAAAGGACTGCTCCCTTTACTTCTTTTATAGGCAGTTACAAAAGCAGTAATCTTATCGGCATTACCAAATGAGGTTAAGGTACAAAGAGTTTCTCATCAGCGAACATGTAATGATTATTCAGCAGTTCCAAATTCCATCTAGATACAGATTGATAGAACAATTGATACGTACACAGGTAAGAAAGGAGCACAAACAATTTAAATAGAACAATTGATACGTACACAGGTAAGAAAGGAGCACAAACAATTTAAATAGAACAATTGATACGTACACAGGTAAGAAAAAACAGAAACACTTAAAGTGGAACTCTAAGTCATTATTTCAACCCTATCAGTACCCTGCACTCCGCAAGCAGCAAACTCCTGCACCCTGCACTCCGCAAGCAGCAAACTTCTGTACCCTGCATTCCGCAAGCAGCAAACTCCTGTAGCCTGCACTCCGTACGCAGCAAACTCCTGTACCTTGCACTCCATAACACCCAGTAATAAACAAATGCAGTGTCAATTATTTACGATAATAAAGAGTGGACACATAGTCCTACAGATACAACCGACCCTTTGAGGGCAACAATACTGCTGATGCGGCCCCCGATGAATTTGACAATGTTTTGTGTAATTTTTGGTATGAACGTGCAGCGTTAGAAATATTGTATAAATGGACAACTTTGTGTAAAAAAAAAAAAAAATGCATTTTCATTTTCTTTCCACATTTTCCAAAAACTTGTAGAAAAAAATGACATGTTCAAAAGACTCGATATGCCTCATAGATTATACGCTGGGGTGTTTTCTTTCCATAATGAGGTCATTTTTGGGGCGTTTTTATTGTCCTGGTGCTCCATGGCCTTCAAAAGTGCAAGAGGTAGTCAAGAAATTAGATGTGTAATTTATGCTCCTAGAACACCTTATGGTGCTCCCTGCATGTTGGGCCTCTGTATGTGGCCAGGCTGTGTAAAAGTCTCACACATGTGGTATCGCCATACTCAGGAGTAGTAGTAGAATGTATTTTGGGGTGTAATTTGTGGTATGCATATGCTGTGTGTGTGAGAAATAACCTGCTAATATAACAATTTTGTGAAAAAAAAAAAAAAAAGAAAAAAAATCTTGATTTTGCACTTCAAAAAACTCACCATGCCTCCTTCTAAATACCTTTGAATGTCTACTTTCCAAAAAGGGGTCATTTGGGGGGTATTTGTACTGTCCTGGCTTGTTAGGGTCTCAAGAAATGAGATAGGCCGTCAGTACTTCAGGTGAGATCAACTTTCAGTGATTGGCACCATAGCTTGTAGACTCTATAATAACTTTCACACAGACCAAATAATATACACCAATTTGGATTATTTTTACCAAAGATATGTAACAGTATTAAATTTGGCCAAAATTTATGAAGAAAAATTACTAATTTGCAAAATTTTATAACCGAAACAAAGAAAAATGCTTTTTTTTTTTTTTTTTTTTTTTTTACAAATTTTTCGGTCTTTTTTCATTTATAGCGAAAAAATAAAAAACCCAGTGGTGATCAAATACGACCCAAAGAAAGCTCTATTTGTGTGAAAAAAAGGACAAAAAATTCATATGGGTAGCATGTTGCCTGAGTAATTGTCATTCAAAATGTGAGAGCACTGAAAGCTGAAAATTGGTCTGCAATCCTTGTTCCCTAACTGGTGGACAAGTGACTCGATCCACTATTTGGGGGTTGAAATTACTCCGGACCTGTCTGCTCTTTATTCAGCCAACTTCACTCCATTGCTTCTTTGTCTAAAGGCCGAGTTACTGCACTGCCATTCTCTCACCCTAACCTGGTTTGGACGTTGCAGTGCACTCAAGACCATCAAGATGAAACAGTGGGTTGCCATGGAACTTGAGGACTCCAATGACACGACAAAGAGCTGGCCATGGATCAGCTTCTCCTGACCAAAAGCTCTCAGGGACCATCCTACCCTTGGCAGCACATTAGTAGTGGCCAGTGATGCTTTTCGATGCTCCTTATTATCACCTACTCCCTCCCCCATGATGCCTGTATTGGGTAATCCAGAATTCACACCTGGTCTCCAGAACCCTCACATTTTGTCTTTGGCTGTCAGTGGACGGCTACATCTCTGTGACTTTCTAGGGCCCGATGGACAGCTCTCCTTCTCTGCATGCGAGACAGCCACAGACCTCCCTCTTAACTTCTGGTGTGGTATACAGAAGTGTAAGTTTCTCCGTCGATGCTCGCGCTCCCTGGGTATATTTCGACCGCTTACGGAACTGGAACACATTTGCCACAGGAAGGAACCAATCCGGCACTGCCTTTCACTGATCTATGGGTCCCTGATCCGACCGGCGACAGGGTATGAGCCTGGGTTCCTTTCAAGATGGGAATCAGCCCCTGATATCCAATTCCCCGATACACACAGGGAGAAGGTTCTAGAACTTTGTGCAGAAGTCTTCCATAGCCATTAAAATACAAGAGACTGGATACAAGATTTTGACTCGCTGGTACAGGGTCCCTGTCGCTCTACACTGTTTTTATCCTCAGGTCCCCAGTACATGCTGGCGGTGTGCTAATGCAAACGGAACGATGTACCACATCTTTTGGGACTGCCCCAAACTTAGATCCTTTTGCCGAGAGGTGATCGGTATTGTCAGGGACGTGCCGGTGCCCGTCGGGCGAACATGCGTGCGCGCGTGCGCATGAGCGGCTTTTCCAGGGCAGTTCAGCTGAATTCCCCACCGGGGGGCGACCTTCTACCTCCCCAGCTGGTGCCGGAATATTTTTCGTCTCCAAGAAAGATCAGACTCTTCGGCCATGTGTGGACTATCGGGAGTTAAACAAAATCACAGTTAAGAACCGCTATCCGTTTCCCCTGATACCCGAATTGTTCCAGGAGTTGAGGTCTGCCAGCATCTTCACCAAGCTGGATTTAGGAGGAGCCTACAACATGGTCCGCATCTGGGCCGGGGATGAATGGAAGACGGCTTTCTGGACCCGGTTTGGCCACTACGAGTACTTAGTCATGCCCTTCGGCCTATGCAATGCCCCTGCCACATTCCAGCATCTGGTCAACGATGTATTCAGAGACTTCCTGGATATCTTTGTAATCGTCTACCTGGATGACATTTTAATTTTTTCCAGTTCACTTAATCAACAATCGGGAACATGTTCGCAGAGTCTTGGGCCGTCTTCGTTTGCACGGACTGTATGCTAAAGCGGAGAAGTGCGAATTCGAACAAAAAGACATTCAGTTTTTGGGGTTAGTGATCTCCCCAGCTGGCATCAAGATGGACCCTCAGAAGGTGTCCGCCGTGCTAGATTGGCCAGCCCCCCTGGACAAGAAGGGTGTGCAGCGCTTCATTGGATTCGCAAATTTCTATAGAAAATTAATTAAGGGATTCTCTGCCATCATTTCGCCCATCACGCAGTTAACCAAGCAGAACTGTCGTTTTCACTGGAGTCTGGAGGCTCAGGAGGCCTTTGAAGAATTGAAAAGGCGCTTCACTTCAGCTCCGATCCTCAGCCACCCTGACCCATCTTTACCCTTCATTCTGAAGGTTGATGCTTCCGAAGTGGCCGTGGGTGCAGTCATCTCTCAACGGCAGGGCAACAAGGACCTGATGCATCCCGTGGGATTCTTCTCTAGGAAACTCTCGCCGGCTGAGCGGAATTATGATGTGGGTGATCGGGAACTACTTGCTATCAAGACAGCATTGGAGGAGTGGAGGTATCTGTTAGAGGGCGCAGTTCACCCAGTTCTAATATATACCGATCACAAAAATCTAGAATACTTGAGATCTGCTAAGAGACTGAAACCTTGACAAGCTCGCTGGGCCTTATTCTTTACACATTTCCACATCACTTACCGGCCAGGAACTAAGAACGTAAAACCAGACGCGCTATCACGCATGTTCGATAGCCCTAAAGACCTGCTGGCAAATAATTTCTTACTTCTTCAGACGGATCTCCTGTCTTTGATCAGAGAAGCATCGCCAGAACCTTCAAGTCTCCAGGGAACCACGTTAACACCTCGAGATGGATTATTGTGGAGAGGAAGTCAAATATTTGTACCAGAGAACGAGAGTCTAGGTGCTGACCTTGCTTCACGACCATCCACTTGCAGGACATTTTGGGGTTCGTAAGACCCTTGAACTCGTGCAACGCACGTTCTGGTGCCCTAATCTGAAAGAATTCTGCAGGAAGTACGTCAGCTCTTGTCCTGTTTGCATCCAGAACAAAACCTCCAGGAACCGAGCCTGGGGACTGTTGAGGCCATTGCCCATACCAGATAGGCCCTGGAGGATGATAGCAATGGACTTTATAGTTGAGCTACCATGCTCGGAAGGATGTTCGGCGATCTAAGATGGCCCATTTCGTGCCCTTAAAGGGGACGCCCTCTGCTGTAGAGACGGCCCGTGTCTTCATCAAGGAGATCGTCAGGCTGCACGGAATTCCTGCAAATATAGTATCTGATAGGGGGGTGCAGTTTACTTCACGTTTCTGGAAGGCCCTGTGTGAGATCTTGAAGATTGAACTAGCCCTGTCCTCAGCATACCACCCCCAAACTAATGGGCAAACAGAAAGGACAAATCAGACATTGGAGCAATACATTAGGTGTTTCACATCTTTTGTACAAGATAACTGGGTGTCCCTGCTGCCCCTAGCGGAATTCGCTTATAATAATGGCAACCACTCTGCCACTGGTCAGTCTCCCTTCTTTGCCAATTATGGTTTTCATGTATCTTTTTTACCTGATTTTCTTCCAGAATCCCCAGTTCCAGCGGTCCAGGACACACTACAGTTTCTCAGTCACAATAATCAGATGTTACAGGAAGCGGTATCCAAGGCACAAGCAGACAGTAAAAGGATCTTCAATCAAAAGAGAAGAGGAGATCTAAACCTTCAGCTTGGTGATAAGGTATGGCTGTCTACCAATAACATTAAACTGACTTGTCCTTCTAAAAAGTTTGCTCCTAAGTTTATGGGGCCCTTCCCGGTGAAAAGGAAGATTAATGAAGTATCCTATGAACTGTGTTTACCTGACTCACTTAAAATCCACCCTGTATTCCATGTGTCGCTATTGAAGCCTGCTGTGACCGATCCCTTTCCTGATAGGGAACCAGGATCCCTGAACCTGTCTTGGTGGACGGAGATGAGGAATACGAGGTGGAGGCCATTCTCGATTGCAGAAAGAGATTGGGGCAAGTACAGTTTTTGATTAAATGGAAAGGGTATGGTCCAGAGAATAATTAATGGGAACCTGACAGCAATATCCACGCTAAACGTTTGATCCATGCCTATTTCTCTGCTCATCCTGAAAAGAAGAGTTGTCTGGGCATCCAGAGGCTGCCCGTTGGGAGGGGGCAATGTCAGGGACGTGCCGGTGCCCGTCAGGCGAACATGCGTGCGCGCGTGCGCACGAGAGGCTTTTCCAGGGCAGTTCAGCTGAATTCTCCACCGGGGGGCGCCGGCGCGCTCCCGCTGTTTGGCGCCAAGGACTCTTTAAAAGGTTGTCAGATGCTTCCATCAGGTGCTGCTCGTCTGCAGCTCTGCACCTGAGTTCCTGTATCCTGCCTGTTGTTATTTGCTATTGACCCGGCTACGTCTGACCATTCTCCTGTCTCCAACCTGACCCGGCTTGTCTGACTTTGCTTATATCTTGTGACCCGTTGCCGAACCTCTGCCTGCCTGCCCATTCTGTGATCATCCCTCCTGCCATATACCTGCCTGATCTCCTGCCAAACGGACTGTCTGACTCTGCTTTGCCTGTGTCCTGTGACGCTGTTCCAGTCTGCTCTTCCAGCTCCAGGTTCTGCTGCGGCCATATCTTCTACCTGCCTGCTAACCAGCTTCTATCTGACTGCATCCGCAGCCCACGTCTTCCCAGCTCCTGTGTCAGCCACCGCAAGGACCCGCACCAGGCACTTCTACCCACTGTGCTCAAGAGACCACTGTTCCCACTCCAGTGGCTCCTGAACCAGCGCTTAGGAGAGGTCTTCTTCTACCAGTCGGGCTCAACTACCAGGTACCTAACAGGTATCATCAAGCAATTGACTAACGTAGACCTAGAGGGGAACCCCGCTGCTTGTCTGCTGCATCTCTTGAACCCTCCAATCAAGAAGTATAAGACTTCCCTCTGGATCCAGTTGCTGAATGCGGCTAAAGCATGCATCCCCTTATGTTGGAGATCCGAAAGCCTGCCCTCAAAATACTTGTGGTTTTCCAAGGTTAATGAACTCCAGGACATGGAGGATCTCACAGCTACCCTACATAACCGAGAGGAGACCTTCCGAGACACTTGGAGACCGTGGCAATACTTTATTTAAACTGATGCCCTCCTTCAAGGTGCCCCGCTTGCGGACTGAACCCCTGGGGTCGGCAATGTTCCCCGGGCAAGAGGCCCCCCCCCGCCCTCCTCCTGAGTTCCTTTTCTCTCGCACCTGAGATGCTTACCTTCCTTCTCCTTTTCCCCCGTTATCTCCCAATGCCATCTTCTCCCCCCCCCCCCCCCCCGGTCCTCACCCTTCCTGGTACAATAACTCAACTACCTAATTCCCACACTGGTCACCGGGAAGGTCCCGCTTAAAACCTAGCTGCATGGCTTTACATATACAAATTGAGTGTGTGTGGTCTTGCACATTGTTACTCTGTCTGTTGCATATACCTGGTGAAATGTAGTGCATTCTTGTTTTTGAATCATCTGTGTTCTGATGGGTCTTTTGACAATTTTACTGAGAATGGTTCAATGTATCTGTTAAATGCTGACCATGCCTTATCCATTCATGTTTCTGTTAAACTGTGAATTGCAACACATGGTAAATAAAGGGATTACAAAAAAAAAGTATCACTTCAGTCAAAATTATAAAATGTGTCAAAGGAGTGGTTATTGAATAAAGTGGAACTTAGGTCACCAATACTTGAGTGCCTAGAGTTGTGTATATAGTGTCAGCCAAGCCAGAGAGTCAGACTTGCTGCTTCGCACGGCCACTCCCAGTGTTACTATGTCTTACCTTTTGCCACAATGCAGCCATGAAGCATTGTAATGTAATGTAACTCTTTAAAAAGTTATATATAGAGATGGTAATGAACAAAATATCCAAAAACACAGATAATATAATAAGGACTTAAAGGAAAAGTTCAGCCTGAGCTTTTTAGGCTGGGCTTCTCCTAAGGGTTACAGGAGTGCAATTAGTTTTGCACTCCTGTGACCCGTTTTCAGCGGAGAGCGGTCTGAAGTCCGCTCTCTGCTGACGTCACTGCCATCAGTCGAGGCACCGCGTCATCTTGACATTCCAGGTCTGGTATCCGCCAGCTGCCTTGATTGATGGCAGTCTCAGCAAGCCGCTGAGATGGCCTCTCCTCTCAACAGCTCATCGCTCCAATGAGCGTGGAGAAGCAGACCAAGAGCGATGCTGACTGATAGTCAGCATCGCTCTGCTTGCGGAAAAGTGAGAATTGAGCCATCAGCAGTATTCGGTGGCTCAGTTCTCAGTGAAGAGGTGGCGGTGGACAGATGCAGTATTGGTCTGATGCTCCATCCACTGAAGTAAGTATGATTAGAGAAAAAAAAAAAATAGCATACTTCTCTTTTAAAGTGATTGTAAAGTCTTGTTTTTTTTCAATAAAAATAACAAACATGTTCTACTTACCTGCTCTGGATTTTCACAGAGCAGCCCGGATCCTCCCTCTTCTGTGCTCCTGGCCCCTCCTACCCCCAGAGCAAGCAGCTTGCTCTGGGGGCACCCGAGTCGCAGCTCTGTGTCCATTCAGACACAGAGCTGCATCCCGCCCCCACCCCCGCCCCCTTTCCTGATTTGGCTTGCTGACTGCCTGACGGCAGCGGGAGCCAATGGCACCACTGCTGGGTCTCAGCCAATCAGGAGGAGAGCCTCGGATGACTGAGACACTTGTGGACATCGCTGGATAGAGATGGAGCTCAGGTAAGTATTAGGGGATGCTGAGGCAGCTGCTGCACACATTAGTATAAAAACCTTCTGACTTTACAACTCCTTTAAGCTGGGCCATATAGGCATAGATTTATGTTGCTCATGTGAGTTGAAAAAAATCTATGAGATTCCTCCACCCGTGGTAAACAGTGCAGATGGTTGATTTGCCCCTGCCGGCACTGGTGGCTGTAAGAATACCCGGCTCCTTTGGCTCATGTTTGTCGAGCCAGGTGGTGGCAGGAGGACCATCCACAGATCGAATTTGGCCCGTTTCAGTTATTCTGACTCATTACCCCTTTATATACAACATTCAAAAGGAGGTGACAGCACATAGCGGCCATAGCTAAACATAAATAGATTGTAGATTGTGTAGATTTCTCCTCAAACCCCGGGAGTCAGAGAGATAGGAAGATGGGAATCTCTCCCCCTGGGGCACACTGGCAGCAAAAAACACTTTTGGGCACATTTATAGAGCAGTAATCTAACATTCATAGCAGATGAATCTTTCTGGTGCATGTGTTTTAAATGTCACTAAATGATTCACCACTAGAGAATTTTTGGTGAAAGTCACATTCGCTCCTTCATAAAAATTCCCCAGTGTATTAATAGGGAATGGTAAGAGGCATTTGCTAACCTTTATCCAAAAACAAAAAAAAACTGTTTGTGACTGCAGTGTGAGCTGGAGTTTGGCTTTAATTTGTTAGTGTATCTAAATCTGCTAGTACATTCAACCAGGGGCAGCAGCAAACAAACCTGCCCCACCCCCCCCCGCACTCCCTGGGGCTCTCTTGTGATTGATCAAAGCGGCGACACTACTCGCACTACAATTTACCCCCGTACACGGCTCTGCTTGCACTACAACCCTCCCCAGGCGGTGATCCGCTCACACTGCACCCACCGTCTGATCCATGGCCTTACCTTATGCTGCGGTAGAGGTGCGGGGAGGACAAAGTGATGGTGCACTGCTGAATCTGAGGTAGGGCTCCTGGAACAGGCTGTTGCTGCAGAGGCCGTTGCTTCTCCTCCCGGCCGAACAGGAGGCGGGTCCTGAGACCCCTGGCCAATCGGTTCTCAGGACCCGCTTCATATTTGGTCAGGAGGAGAAGCAGGAAGACATTGACTAATATTAATTTGCTAAATTAAGTGGGTGGGCTTGGGGCGCACTGCTCTGTTTTACTGACCAGATCACCAGGTGAAAACAGGAAAAAAAAAGCCCCCCTGCATCTAATTATTGGTAGGCTGCAGCCGTACGTCCTCAGTAATCGGTGTCCCTAATCACTAGCCCCCAGTGTAGCGTGAATAAACAGTATAGCTGTAGCCAGTCACCTGTCAGTGCCACCAGAACAGTGTACCCTATCACTAGCTACATCAGCAGATCATTGCCACCAGCCAGTGTCCCTGATTGCAGTGAAGCCAGACTGCTATAGTCCTGATCACCGCCATACCCCACACCAGTGTCCTGATCACTACTATACTAGTGCCAGTATCAGAGCAGGTATCCCCAACTGTTTCCAGTGTCCTGGTGCTCCAGGGCCTCCAAAAATGTGGCAGGCAGTTAGAAAATTAGATGTATAATTAAGGCTCCTAGAATGCCTTAAGGTGCTCCTCTCCTCTCGCCATACTTGGGCGGAGTAGCAAAATGTGTTTTAGGGTGTAACTGTTAAAAATTACAAAAAATTAAATAAAATAATTAAACTCTTACCTCTTACTAAATACCCTGGACTGTCTACTTACCAAAAAGGTGTCATTTGGGAGTATATGTACTGTGCTGCATTTTAGGGCCTCAAGAAACATCAGTACATCAATATTGATTAGTTTTCAAATATATACACCATAGTTTGTAGACCCTATAACTTTCACACAGACTAAATAATATACACGGATTTGGGTTATTTTTACCAAAGAAACGTAGCAGAATACATTCTGGCCTAAGCCCCTGTTCACACTGGTGCAACTTGTCAAGACTATTTGCAAAATTTTATAACTGAAACTAAGAAAATTTTTTTTTTTACATATAGCAAATTATTCTGTTTGACTGCCTCAGAAGATAATGAATCATGCGTAAGGCGGAGTCACGCACTGACATCATTTCCGGGTGTGATAGCAGTTAGTGAGCCTGTGGAACGCAGCTGGAGCGCACGCTGCAAGCGAGACACACCACGGGTCTGAAGCTGTCATTTCTCCTGTAGTTGTAGAACTTTGTGAGGAGTTTCCATAGTATGGAACATTTGTTTTTATTTTTTATTTTTACTTTTTTTACTATTTTTTTACCATTTTAACTTTGGAATAAAAACATTTCCTTATTTAAAAACTACACTATGGGATGATCGGTGCATCCAGCCTATATATATGCTATGCGAGATACCCCTGTAGGGGTTACTGGAGCTGGTGAGTGGGACCCAAGAGGGGGAGCACTTAAAAGTCACCTGGATTTTGTTCCTGTGTATCGTCACCAAGCACTTAACTATCACATAAGACTTTGGTTGGATTGATTTTTTTGAAGTATTTTTTGGACTTGGCACACTAATTTTTTGGGGTCGTTTCATATCATTTCAACTATTTTTTAATATTTTACATTTATCTTACACTTTTGGGATTATTTATTATTTTTATTTGATTTATTTATTTTCATATACCTGTATTGTTGTTATTGTAGGATCACATTTTTTGTATCACTTCTAAACATTTATTTATATCTAGTTTATTTGGCAACCTAGTGAGGTTTGCAACACTAGCACATGCACATTGGTAATTTATTATGATTGCACTATTGGTATATGCACATTCAATAGTCACTATAGAGGCACATAGCAGCTAACAAGTGAACAACAGGGTCTGTCGCCTTTCATTATATAGGTAGCGCCATTTACCCTCACACTTGCACAAAAATATAGGGTACCTTTTAAAAATGCTTATAAACCAAAACGCGTCTAAATGCCGGTACCGCGTTTAGCATCTGAAACGTGGAAATCTTCGGGGTCTGAACCCATTTTTTTGCTTTCGAAGAAACGCTGTTAAACGCAAGTGCCTAAAAAGGGTAATAAACGAGACTGTGTACATGGTCACATAGGATAACATTGAAGGAGTTCAGGGGCAGTTGAAAAAAGCGTCCAACTGCCTCTGAATGTACGTTTAGCAGCGTCCCGTCTACAGCTAAAACCTGGCAAGAGTCCTAATCCCTCTCCACTCTATATCTATACAAAACTTAAAAAAAAAAAAAAAAAAAGTTTTGCCTTTAGTGACACTTTAACCACTTCAATACTGAGCACTTTCACCCCCTTCCTGCCCAATTTTCAGTTTTCAGCGCTGTCACACTTTGAATGACAATTGCACGGTCATGCAACCCTTTACCCATATTACATTTTTATAATTTTTTTCTACACAAATAGAGCTTTTGTTTGATGGTATTTTACCACTACTGGGTTTTTTATTTTTTGCTAGATAAATGAAAAAAGACCTAAAATTTTGAAAAAAAGTCCTTTTGTTTCTGTTATAAAATTTTGCAAATAAATAATCTTTCTTCATAAATTTAGGCCAAACTGTATTCTGCTACATCTCTTTGGTAAAAAAAAAAAACCCAAATCTGTGTATACTGTATTATTTAGTCCACAAAATATAGTATGTATGTGTGTGTGTATATATATATATATATATAAAACATACAGTAGGTATGGAAAGTATTCAGACCACCTTCAATTTTTCACTCTTTGTTATATTGCAGCCATTTGCTAAAATCATTTAAGTTTGTTTCTTCCTCATTAATGTACACACAGCACCCCATATTGACAGAAAAACACAGAATTGTTGACATTTTTGCAGATTTATTAAAAAATAAAAACTGAAATATCACATGGTCCTAAGTATTCAGACCCTTTGCTGTGACACTCATATTTACCTCAGGTGCTGTCCATTTCTTCTGATCATCCTTGAGATGGTTCTACACCTTCATTTGAGTCCAGCTGTGTTTTAATATACTGATTGGACTTGATTGGGAAAGCCACACACCTGTCTATATAAGACCTTAGCCCCGGTTCACACAAGGGCGACTTGTCAGGCGACTTAGCCGCCTGACAAGTCGCATCCTGTTCTGTACTATGGAACCGTTCTAATAGAAGAGACTCAAGTCGCGCCGACTTAGAAAAAGGTTCCTGTACTACTTTTGGGGCGACTTTAGGCGACTTGCATTGACTTCTATACAGAAGTCATTTTGCAAGTTGCTTCACAGTCGGCCTGCAAGTCGTGTTGCCCCTGTGTGAACCGAGGCTTACAGCTCACAGTGCATGTCAGAGCAAATGAGAATCATGAGATCAAAGGAACTGCCTGAAGAGCTCAGAGACAGAATTGTGGCAAGGCACAGATCTGGCCAAGGTTACAAAAAAAATTTCTGCTGCACTTAAGGTTCCTAAGAGCACAGTGGCCTCCATAATCCTTAAATGGAAGACATTTGGGACAACCAGAACCCTTCCTAGAGCTGGCCGTCCGGCCAAACTGAGCTATCGGGGGGGGGAGCCTTGGTCAGAGAGGTAAAGAAGAACCCAAAGATCACTGTGGCTGAGCTCCAGAGATGCAGTCGGGAGATGGGAAAAAGTTGTAGAAAGTCAACCATCACTGCAGCCCTCCACCAGTCGGGGCTTTATGGCAGAGTGGCCCGACGGAAGCCTCTCCTCAGTGCAAGACACATGAAAGCCCGCATGGAGTTTGCTAAAAAAACACCTGAAGGACTCCAAGATGATGAGAAATAAGATTCTTTGGTCTGATGAGACCAAGATAGAACTTTTTGGCCTTAATTCTTAGCGGTATGCGTGGAGAAAACCAGTCACTGCTCATCACCTGTCTAATACAGTCCCAACAGTGAAGCATGGTGGTGGCAGCATCATGCTGTGGGGATGTTTTTCAGCTGCAGGGATAGGTTGCAATTGAGGAAAAGATGAATGCGGCCAAGTACAGGGATATCCTGGATGAAAACCTTCTCCAGAGTGCTCAGGACCTCAGACTGGGCCGAAGGTTTACCTTCCAACAAGACAATGACCCTAAGCACACAGCTAAAATAACGAAGGAGTGGCCTTTACAACAACTCAGTGACTGTTCTTGAATGGCCCAGCCAGAGCCCTAACTTAAACCCAATTGAGCATCTCTGGAGAGACCTAAAAATGGCTGTACACCAACGTTTACCATCCAACCTGACCGAACTGGAGAGGATCTGCAAGGAGGAATGGCAGAGGATCCCCAAATCCAGGTGTGAAAAACTTGTTGCATCTTTATGGCTGTATTAGATCAAAAGGGTGCTTCTACTAAATACTGAGCAAAGGGTCTGAATACTTAGGACCATGTAATATTTCAGTTTTTCTTTTTTAATAAATCTACAAAAATGTCAACAATTCTGTGTTTTTCTGTCAATATGGGGTGCTGTGTGTACATTAATGAGGGAAAAAAATGAATTTAAATGATTTTAGCAAATGGCTGCAATATAACAAAGAGTGAAAAATTTAAGGGGGTTTAAATACTTTAGGTGCCCACTGTATATAATCTCTATCTCTCCATCTCTGAAAATTGATCAATTATGATGTATTGATGGCCTATCTAATTTTTTGAGGCCTGAAACTGCCAGAACAGTACAAATATGCCCCAAATGACCCATTTTTTGAAAGTAGACAGTCCAAGGTATTTTTTTTTACTGTCATCGATGCAGTACAGCGCCATCAAGTAACTGATGTTGTGGTGATCAGGGACTGGTGACAGTATGTACAAAAATAAAGAAAATAAAAAAATTAAATTGTTCATTTTTTTAATATTTCTTTTTCCACTCTGCCTGTACCATGTGATCACTCTGATCAATCGCAGAGATCAGCACATTCTCATGTGACCTGTTGTGATTAGTCACATTGATCGCATGGTACCAGTGGACATAGCGGGTGACCGACTGTGCACGTGCGATCCTGGGAGGAGGTCATATGACATCCACTCAGAACAGCAAATGTCCTGCCTGGCCGTCATTTTACTGTAGGCCAGCAGGAAGCGGTTAAAGAGTGAGGGCCAGTTCACACCACATGCAATTCAGTGCGTTTTTTCTGCATCAAAAACACATGTAAAGAAGGTTATATGGTTTCCAATGGCATAGTTCACAGCAGTGCGGTCAGTTTTCAGGGCATTCCAGTTCCAGACCAACCTTTGTTGTAGATTCCTACACTTTGTTATTCTGAAGAAATACTGTAACTTCTTGTTAGTCTGTGTCCATGTACAAAAAGAATCTAATGGAAGTGACTTTATAATTATCAATCAGCTGCTGCACTTGCAGGAGTCTAATGCGGAAACTTCCAGGAAATGACATATCTGGAGAGAAAGTGAAAAGTAATTTTTATTGACCACTTTAGCTCCAGGCACTTTGTTTACATGTAACAATCAATATTTTTTGCTAGAAGTCTTAAAACCCCCAAACATCATAGTTTTTTTTTAACCTTTTTGCTGCCAGTGCAGTTTTTACACACCTGTTTAAAAAATAATTTTCGGCCTGAAGTATACACACAACCCCAAAACATGATATATTTTCTCAAAGGAGATACCCTAGAGAATAAAATAGTGGTAGTTACAATTTTTTATGTCACAGGTTATTACCGCAAAGGTCTAGGCAATGAATACTTTCAGTAAAAAAACACTAAATAGATTTTTAGGCCAAATGAACACAAATTACCCAAGTTTTTGACAAAATATAAAAGATGAGGTTGCGCCAAGTAAATAGATGCACAACATGTCCAACCTTAAATTTGTGTGCGTCAGTAAAATGGCAACAAACTTCAGTACCCTATATTTTCTATAGGCGATGCTTCAAAAGCTATGGGTATTAGTTTAGTGTTATGGCCTTATGTTAGAATTGCTCTCCCTCTGATGTGCGCAGCGATATGTAACGTGTATCGCAATCAACGTTTTCATGTGTAGGCGCCCGACACATGCGTTTACGTTCGTATGTGCGTATATTTGGGTGTGGGGGGGCCCTCAAAAAAAAAAAAAAAAACGTATGTGCATATTTTTTTGCAAAAAAATTTTTTTTTAAAAAAGTTTCTTATGTGATGTTTTTAGGTGACAGGTTCTCTTTAATGAGACATGCATCTCCCCTGTGCTCCACTGAATATTTTGCAATGCAGATTGCATTGCAAAACATTACTTCCCGGTCAGAGACGTTACTTTCCGGCTCACAAGAAGGGGAGAAGAGCGGACTTCTCCTCCTCCCCCTCCAGCCACCGGCACACGCCATCTTGCTCCCGGGCGGGCCGCCGGTATCGGGGGTGTGTGAGAACCATTGGGCGTCAGCGCTGCTGCCCAAATGCTTTCACATGACAGGCAAGAGTCTGCCTGTCAGTTTCACACACAATCCCGTATGATGTACAGACCTGGCAGCGAAAGGGTCAAAGTAGATGTCCTGGAGAATAAATTGGTGGGCTTTGCAATTTTATGTCGCACAGTATTGGGGCAGCAGTTTTTCAAACGCATTTTTTTTTTTTGTGGAAAAAATACACCTTTTTTTCATTTTAATGCAAAAAAAAAAAAAAAAATTACATAATCCAATTTGTTGATCCCAAACATGTCACTCAACAGCGACAAATGACGTAAATTTTACTAGACATTACAAAATGCCTTTACAGGTTACCACTTCATATTTACATACCAGGTCTGGTGCTAGAATTACTGTCCAGGGATATAGTGGTGAACCACAAAGAGAAAGATTTTCAATAGAGCGTTGCCAACATCCCAAATTAATATTGTAAAAGGGACCCTAAAGAAGAAGGGACACTTGTACCCCCCGGTACAGAGGGACTTTGAAGGCGAACAAACGAAAATTTATAAAAGCATATTATATATAATATATATATATATATATATATATATATTTTTTTTTTTTTTTTTTTTTTATTCATTACTTTCCATGATCTGACATTTGTGGTGATACCTCACGTATGGGACGATCGCTGATTGTGTGCGTTCTCCTATGCACTTTTTTTTTACACTGTCGCTTTACTTTTTTTTTTTTTTTTAAATCACTTTTATTGCTGTTACAATGAATGTTAACATTTCTTGTGATAGCAATAGGCATGTGATAGGTACTCTTTATGTAGAGATCTGGGGTCTACAAGACCCTAGATCTCTCTTCTGCCCTTAAAAACATTTCATCACACCAAGATCAGTGTGATCAAATGCTGCTTTTCATTTTTTAAAATGGCATTGTTTACATCTGGTTAAACCGGAAAAGAAGGTTATCACTTCTGGGTTACTATATCAGAGCCGAACAAAGCCAATCTAAGGATTTTAATCCCTTCCCGATGATGTAACACACTGTATATGCGGCCTCACGAAAGTGGGCTTTTTTCCATGGGGCCGCATATATGTGTATCTCCCTTTGTGCTGGGAGCGCGCTCCTAGCACAGAGACCGGGATCTCATGGAGAGCTCCGGGCTCTGTACCAACGATCGGGACCAGAAACTCCTGATTCCGGGTCAACTGATCGCTGTGGTAGTCTCTGATTGGCTACCACGGTGATCACCCACCGTGAAGCCCGCCCCTAGGTTTCTCTCTGTGTGAATGGAGAGGGAAGATGCAATGTATCTTTCTCTTTCCTTGCAAAGAAGAAAAAAAAAACTGTAAAAAAAAAAAAAAAAGTGTTTGGGTCAAGCAAGGGTCAAAGGTCAAGGTCAGTATATTTTGGGCAGGATGTTTTTTTTTCATTGGTGTCTTTTAGGTGGGACCAAAAAAAAAAAAAAAAGCAAAAATGTGCACTGTTGCTTTAGGGCTGCACTATGGGTACAAACAAATAACCTACACATATGTGTTATCTCTGCAGTTGTCAGGAGCAGGACCATTTATTTTGGGTTGTTCTTTGGTAGGTTAACCACTTCAGCACCGGAAGGATTTACCCTCTTAATGACCAGGCCACTTTTTGCGTTACTTAAGTGACAATTGCACAAGCATGCGACGCTGTACCCAAATAAAATGATGTCCTTTAATCCCCCACAAATAGAGCTTTCTTTTGGTGGTATATACGGTATATCCAATTAAAAAAAATGTAAAAAAACATTTTTTCATCAATTTACACCAATATTTATTTCTTCTACATATTTTTGGTAAGAACAAATCACAATAAACGTATATTGATGGTTTGCGCAAAAGTTATAGCGTCTACAAAATGGGGAATATTTTTATGGCTTTTTTTTTTTTTTTTTTACTAGCAATGGCGGTGATCATCGATTTTTAGAGGGACTGCGACATTGCAGCGGACAGATCAGACACTTTTTTGGGACCAGTGACATTATTAGTGATCAGAGCTAAAAATAGCCACTGATCAGTGTATAAATTACACTGGCAGGGAAGAGGTTAACACTAGGGGGTGATCAAAGGGTTAAGTGTGTCCTAGGGTGGTGTTTCTAACTGGGGGGGGGGGGAGTGAACTGACTGGGAGTACAGAGAGAGCTGTTCCCGATCACTAGGAACAGGTGATCTCTCTGTACTCCCCTGTCAGAACAGGGATTTGCTTTGTTTACATAAGCAGATCCCCGTTTTGCCTCTCTGAGGAAGCGATCATGGGTAGCCGGCGGACATCACAGGCGCCGGACCCACGCATCGGCTCCCCAGCTGTGCAGCCTGTGCGCAGTGTCTCGCACATAAAATGACGTACGAGCATGTATATATGCAGTGGGTGGTCCTTAAGTGGTTATGGTAGTAACAAGAAACAGTTAAATAAAAAATCAGAAGGTAACCATTTACTACCAAATAAAAGCTTAGTTTGTCCTGAAAAAAAAAAAGGAATAATCCACCTGGATGCACAAAGTGGTTGTGGTGATATGTACAGTTTTACTAACGCAAGTCAAAGCTGCAAAATTGTTCCTAGGGATTTAGATTAGTTTTACCCTTAGCTGTGAAGGGGTTAATAACCTTTGTAGCAGATTCTGATCTTTTTGTTATGCTGAAGAAATAGCTGTTTGTTTCTCTGTGTAAAAGTGGAAAATGAATCTAATAGGAGTGAGTTTATAATTCTCAATCAGCTGCTGCACCTGCAGGGTTCTAATGAAGAAAGTGGCAGGGTCTGCATTCTTTTTAGAGGTCATTTCACTTTGGGGGTATCGCACCAAAAATGACATTTTAGTTGCAGGGGATGCCTTATATCTGACCTAGTGTAGACTTCAGGGAAAATCAGTGATCCAATCACACAAGCCAGAAGTAACATATCTGGAGAGAAAAGGAAAAGTATTTTTTTTAAATATTTATTAACAATGATTATATTATTGTTTTTGTTTCCCATGACCATGGCGTTACCCTTTAATCTCCTTCCACTCGCTGTATAGACAAACGATGGTGGGCAAGATCCCCTCTTGTTCTGGGATGACCCACTATTAGAGTTGCACCGATACCACGTTTACAAGTACCGATACTTTTTTTTAAGGTCATGTGACAGTGGCACTAATATGCAGCACTTATGAGGTGTGGACTGTCAGTAGTTTTATTTACAATGCTTTCTTTTTTTTTTTTGGGGGGGGGGGGGGGGGTGGTGTCAGTTTTTTTATTATTTTTTTCAATTTAACCTTAAAAAAAGAAAATTGTAATAAATAAATATTTAATCAGCTCTGTTGGGGGGTTTTGGTGAGATATCAGAGGTCTAAACAGACCCCTAACATCTCCCTTTTGATACAGAGAAAGCAACAGAGGACACAGATTCCCCAGATCCTTTCTCTGCAGCCTCAGCTGTACTGAAGATGAATGGACAGGAGACAGAGGCTCCTCTTCATTCATAAACTGAAGCATTGTGTGTTTACAATGCTCAGTTATGAATGGACAGAGTCCATTGATCACTGACTCTGTGCATTCAGAAACGGAAGGAGCCGGTAAATGACATTTACAGGCTTCTTCCTCCACTCTCCATCCTGACAGATCTGGGACGAGGGTGGGACCGGAGGAGGACCCGGAGAGCTTGAGGAGCACACAGAAGACCCGGGAATGATCGGTGTGGTGGTGGGGGGGGGGCAGTTACAAGCACCAATCTCCCTGTATAGCAATAAAGCAGCTGACAGCTGCAGGAGGGAGAGGAGGAGAAGTGGCCGAATAGCGCTGCAAAATTAACAGTAAAGTGCCGCTAAAAATGGCAGCGCTTTAGCGCCGACGCCCCCAGCGTGAAAGGACCTTAAGACCCCTTTCACACTGAGGCGTTTTTCAGGCGCTACAGCGCTAAAAAGAGCGCCTGACAAAAGCCTCAGCTGCAAACCCAGTGTGACAGCCCGAGTGCTTTCACACCGGGGCGCTGTGCTGGCATGACGTCACAAAAAGTCCTGCCAGCGGCTTCTTTGCAGTGGTGAACACACCGCTCCTTCACATTGAAAACAATGGGGTAGTGCTGGCAAAATGGCACTGCAGCGGCGCTTTGCGGGCGGATTTAACCCTTTTCAGCCGCTAGCAGGGGTTAAAACCGCCCCACTAGCAGCCGAATAGCGACGCTAAAACAAGAGTAAAGCAGCCTGGGGCGGCTCAGTGTGAAAGGGTATTAGGCACCTTTCACACTGGGGCGGTGGGTGCGTCTGCGCTTAAGTGCCACTATTTTTAGCGGCGATTTCGCAGTGCTATTCGGCCACTAGTGGGGTGCTTTTACCCCCCACTAGCAGCCGAGAGAGGGTTAAAACCACTGCAAAGCGTTGCTGTAGCAGCACTATGCCGGCGGTACAGCCGCGATGCCCCATTGATTTCAATGGGCAGGAGCGGTGTATACACCACTCTTTCACCGCTCCAAAGATGCTGCTAGCAGGAGTTTTTTTTAGCGTCCTGCCCGCGCCCCGCTCCAGTGTGAGAGCCCTCGGGGCTTCCACATTGTAGTGACAGGAGCGGCTCTTTCAGGGCCTTTTGCAGGCGCTATTTTTAGCGATGTGTCGCCTGCAAAGCGCCCCAGTGTGAAAGGGGGGGGGTAAAAGATTTCCCCCTCTAACTAAGGTATGTGTGGAGGACAGCTGTGGATTGTTTTGGTAACAATGGTGACCGGTACAAAATCTGACCCTCCTCCTCTCCGTCCAAACCTGAAGCAAAGGCTTGGCCTGTAGCACACAGGAGGGGACTTGCAGGCTCCTGTCTGTCATGTATGAGGAGTTATGGCCCCTCTTGTCAGTCAGGCCGGCCGGTATGTGGTGTGAAGTCTGAGGGCTCCTCTGGCGGTCATGTATGCGGAGTGCTGGGCCTGTCTGCTCTCCCCCGGTGTACAGCTCCGGCCCGGGCACACACGCGGCACCTACTTCACCTCTCACCCTTACAAAGTCCTCAATGAACTTGGCCACATTTCCCTGTTGTCACATACGGGCACCCAGCGACCAATCACACGAGGCCCTACCTCAGAGCCTTGTGTTCAAACTCTCCGGCGAGAGCCAATCGACGGCCTCCCGGCCCTTTCGGCTTCCTCTGTCCAATCAACGCCCCGCTGCGCCCGTCAACACAAGCCGCCGTCCTATCAACCCGGTCCAAAACATCAAGGTGGGCGGGCCCAACAGAGGAGAGGAAGCCCTCGCCAATGGTAGAGCGAGGACTGCCAAAACAAGACCGGCGGACCAATGCCCGTGCGAATCACGGGGCGCAGCTGGATAGACAGACGTCGCGGCGGGCCAATGAAGGGCTGCGGTGTTCGTCC
This sequence comes from Aquarana catesbeiana, assembly GCF_042186555.1. Taxonomy (NCBI): domain Eukaryota; kingdom Metazoa; phylum Chordata; class Amphibia; order Anura; family Ranidae; genus Aquarana; species Aquarana catesbeiana. Next base: position 165,263,361 of record NC_133335.1, read on the forward strand.
AATCCCGCCCTCCGGTGGGTGACGCGCCGGGTCTTGTGGTGGAGGACATAACGAGGCGGCCGGGTGGGAGTGCGGAGCGGTGTCCGGGATGTCGGTGAACATGGAGGAACTGCGGCACCAGGTGATGATTAATCAGTTCGTGCTGGCGGCGGGCTGTGCGGCGGACCAGGCCAAGCAGCTCCTGCAGGGGGCACACTGGCAGTTCGAGGTGAGAGAGAGCGGAGCACACCGTGTTTACACACACACCCTTCACTGTGTACACACAGCACGCTTCCAGCCTGCACACGCCGAGCCCTGCTCCTTTATTTATAGACATGGAGGCGGTCATGTGACCACTAAATGGAGGATTTCATACAAACTACAAGCAAATTACATTTGTATTCATTCCTTATACACATTATTCAATGAGGTATTATTCCTAAAGGGCACCTGTCATGTAAAACAAATCCATACTCTCCCCATGACGTGGACACCCTCTGCTGCCATAAACTTGTCAAAAAAATGTACCTATTAAAAAAAAAAAAAAAAATCCTCACTTGTGCCACTACCCCCCATCCCTGCTCTACCCAAAGAATATTCTGACATTGGCACACTTCTGGATGTCCCCCCACTGAGGGCCGTGGTCCCTCCCGCCACCCCCTGCACTATAGAGGTGTCCTGTGAGGTGATGTAGGGGAGGACGGAGGATCAAACCACAGAGTGGGGGGGGGGCAGAGATCTGACACTCCTGGAAGTGTCGGATTTTGAAGATTCTTCTGCTGATTGGCGGTGTACATATTCGGGTTCATTCACCCCATAGGTTCCATTCATTAAGATAACCCACCAGTATGAGGATCTTTTTGTCTTTTAAAAAAAAAAAAAAAAAATTTCAGTTCCTCATTTCCATTGATGTTGAAGTCACATGACTAAAATAGATGCGTACCCTTGCATTGATTTGAGGCTTAATGCAAGAGTAAATAATAGTTACTCTGTTTCCAGCGCAGTGCCGTACACCCCATTAAAAAAAAACAAAAAAAACTGCGTCATGCCTGCATTTTTGCGCACTGCGGCTTGACTGAAGTGACACTTCGATTGTTAAAAAAAAAAAAAGTAAACAGTGCGATGTGTTGTAAATGCTCCACAAGACCCCTACGCATGACATACCCGCCATGTGCACTTTAGCACACAGGCTGGTGTGAGTGAGACCTTAAAGCTGCACTTTAGCACACAAACTATTTTGTAAAATATATTCACAGATAGCTGCATAAGATATAAATCTGCTCTGTGTGCACCAAAAGTCTTTACAAACCCAGATATTACCTTGTAAAAGCAGCAGTGATCTAATCACTGTGCTACATATAGAGGGGGGGCACAGCTGAACTCAGCAGATCAGTCTTTCTGCACAAGAGCAGCGGTGACCGGACTTTTTATTATTGGAAGCTTCTGCGCAGATCTGGAATTAAACAAAATGCACCCTCTGATTCTCTATAGATTGGATCTATAGTTAAAGATTTAGAGGTCCTCTGGTCCCCTTGTGGCCGAGGGGGGGGTGGGAATTCCCTTTCACCTTAATACTTAGCTCTGTTTTGGAGTCTCGGTGGCCACCCCCTCCTTTCGGTTCCCTCTGTTAAAGGACATTTATACTTGTACTTTGCATAGTTATCCTTAAGGATGATCCCCAACCTATGTTATATACCCACCTGTCTGAATTCCTGCATGATCCAAGCTGTGCCGACCATGGGGAGCCCCACAGCCACTCTCTTTGGCCATTTTCTCCAGCACATGTGTAGAAATGTCCTATTTATTCCTATGGAGAGCAGGTCTGACATTTGGGTTGGGGCACACAATAGACAAAAAGTATAGTTGTCCTTTTTAAGCTGACTGTACACAAAAGGGGGAAGAAGAAAGAAATGGCTGCACATCCAGAACTTCCAATTGCCTTTTGTTTCACAAAGAAAACACCAAAGACACCAAACTATGGTCCCGTAGACGCGTTTCACACATACATCTTGTGCTTAATCATTACCATGGTAATGATTAAGCACAAGATGTATGTGTGAAACATGTCTACGTGACCACAGTTTGGTATTTTGGTGTTATCTTTGTGAAACAAAAGGCAATTGGAAGTTCTGGATGTGCAGCCATTTCTTTCTTTTTTCCAAGTTTCCCACGGAGGAGGCTCAGGCTAGCACTCTGCAAGATACTCCAATCAGCCTTCTCTTAATACACCTGGAGCAGCGGTTCTTTTTCTTGTATTGTGACTGTACACAATACATTCTTTAATTTTCAATATTCTTTAAGGCTGGGTTCACATCGCAGGACAGAGCAGCTCACAGCAGGGGTCTGGTGTGTCCCCGTTTACCATTTCAGGTCCGATTTCAGCCCGAATTTTTGGCTGAATTTGGCCCTGAAAAGGACCAGAAGATGCACAGGACTCCTGCGCAATTTGCACCTGAACCGTTTCAGAGATGTGTGAGTCTGTCACAATCTCTTGACATGCGATTTGGATGCGGAGAAAACCTCATCCAATTCACAATTGTGTGAACCCAGCCTTAAAGAGAAGTATGGGAAAGTTTATTATTTTAGAATCATGCTTACCTAGGTGGATGCAGCACCGATCCCCTGCTGGCTCGAAGGCCAAGAACCGAGCGATCAAACAATGCAGATCGCTGGGTTCTCAGAGCTCCCTGAGCAGAGAGCTGGTGACTCCTCCTGTGCTCACCGGAGGGGAAAGGCTGAGCCAGGCGCAGGTCCAGGCATGTGGGCGGCTCCTGACATATGGTCGCAATCTTTCCTGAGCCTGCACCTGCTCTGTGATGTGAGCAGACAGCGCGAATCAGCCCGCTGTTTGCTGAAAACGGGTCACAGGAATGCAGAACGCACTGCGCTCTTGTGATCTACAGCCAAATGAGCTGTGTCTGTACTTCTCATTTAATAAACAGCTATGTAGTGCAAGGACCTTCCTGGAAGGAAATTATTAGGTAGGTCCTCGTGTTACATTTGGTACATCTATAGGGGATTGCTTAGGTGTGCCTGCATGTTACATTGAAAGAAGATCATACGGGTAAATTGTAATGTGTACAACCTGCTTTAGAATTGCATGGATCTGTATGTGGGGAGGAGCTCTGATTGGCTGTTCTGGTAGAAGATCATTTCTTTGTTTGTGGGTGATGGCTGCTGATACTCTGTTCCCTGCTCCAAAGGTAAGTATGGGGAAGGGGGATGCTGGCATCCTCAAGGCCTAAGGTCAGTCTTCAGCTTTAGGTCCACTTTAGCTTTGTCACCTCTCCTGCCTACTGCATTCCCTACAAAAAATTGTTGGGGAGAAGGGAATTTCTCCTGAAAGTCAATTCCTGCATTCTGTTAGACACAAACTATAGGTTCTCCTTCCCCCAGGTAATATCACTTTGGCCTGGTGATTGGGCACTGCATTGTGGAAGGGTACATATATGCCCCATACCTGTACCAATAGCAGCAGTAATGAGGTCCAGTGGCAGATGTGCTGATGGTAGGTTAAGGCAGTGGAAGCCATAACAACCAATCAGAAGCCAGACCAGTGAAGTATTTATTATTGGCTTCCATAAATTACTGCATGTAAAAATTAGAACTCCTACTAATGAGTTTCGATAACTAAAAGTTGCTCAAAATTATAAAATTATTCTCTCTCCAGTTCTCTTTATCTATAAATTTCGAGGTAGGATGAGAAGACAAATGTGTGTCTAAAGGGTGCAAGTTGCCCCCCTAATAATATGTAATCACTGACCTCATGTTTAATACACATCTTTTTACCCAGAGCCCCAATCCTATTGAAGGAAAAAAGGTTACCAATGAGAAGGTCTTGTTGCTGGTTTAGTCCAAGAACTGGTCATTCAGAACTGCATGTGAAATGGAGACTTTTGTCATCTGTTTATGTGGTATAAATCTAGATTAGAAAACATTAGTACAAGCCTGTAATCTTAGAGGGATAAGTCGTAGCCTTTGCAGGAAGGCTGTCATCTGTCTATGTGAAGGCCCGGGCATGCTGCAAAAACTACAAATCCAGAGTGACAATTGATTCGCATTTTATTTTTTAAAGTTTTATAATGCCATAAACGATTACCATATTCCACGATCATCTTCCATGTTGGCTCTGTGCATCTTCTTGTCGGGGATTTGTGTGCATTATGATGCATAGTATACAGTGCACTGCACACTTCACGTGGCCTGCACATAACCTATACAATAGACTTAAATGAGTTGGTACTGATGGCAGACACCCACACAAGAGATCTCATTTTTTGAGCAATACATATACCTTTTTATCATTTTGTAAGCGCTTCTGAGCAAGGCCCTCTTAATCCTCTTGTATTTTATTGTATTGTAACTGTATTGTCTCCTATTTATATTTTAAAGCGCTGCGTAAACTGTTGGTGCTATATAAATCCTGTATAATAATATTAATTTCACTGCCAGTGTTTATGTAGAAACCGGCCTAGACAATGCAGTAGCACAGCATGCTTTAACATACGTGATCGTGATAAATCAGTTGTGACAATACATGGACTCCTAACGTTTCTATGCACATCATGTATTGTTGCACACATGTATCAAAGTGCACACGAATTTAAGGACATGCCCATGTATTGAGCTTGTATGCATTATGTCCTCAGTCTTTGTTGACACAGCCTATGTAATAAATGCAGATAATGTCCATTATCAGGTCTCATCTCATATTCAGGTTAGTAGTAGAATTGTTTATGGGGGTTCTAAATAGCTTGGTTTGATGTCTGTCTACTGACACTTTAGCGAGATCCTATAGGAGCAGTGGGGGGTTTGGAGCCCACTCATCTATTTATAAACTCAGTAATTGTATCTCTCATATACTTGTATGAGCTCAAGGACTAGAATATAACCACACTGGACATCTGTGTCTTGTGGCAGAGGGTTGCTGTAAATACCCCCCAATCAGACCGTCCTAGAATGAGGGATGCTAAAATAGTTTAATAATCATCTGGCTGTTAATTTGACAAAGGATCATGAAAACATTTGTTGTCACCCATGTTGGGAGTCGTTTGCTTAAATGTTGATGCATTAAGAAAACGGGGAAATATTTCAAATCGGTGTACGATCGGGTTGCAGCACTAAACATTCTATGATCCAGTCTCCACCAATATTAAATCCACGTCGAATCTTCAAAGGAGATCTGGTCAGAAAGTAATAAAAAAAAAAAAATACTCTAAATTTTAATATTTTGTGTTATGCACAATTCTTCAGTTTAGTTTTTTTCCTAATTTTGTCTATTTTACCTTGGATCCCAATTTCCTTAATGCAAGTGACTTTAAAATTTACACAGGACACATAAATCTAAACCTATGTATTAAACTGGAACACCCATAATAAACGGGAACCCTGTATGTTTTTTGCAAAAAAGGTAATTGGTAGGAATGAGTTGTTGTGTGCTATTTATTAAGAACCATTTCAAGACGGTCGATTTGCTCTTTTTTGTAAATTTCCATGTTTGTGCTTGGGATTCAATTATTGCCATAATGTACAAAAAAAACTTTGCTGCATTTTTCTCTTGGTGTATATCTAGATTTTGAATTAGAACGTGGTTTCCTGTGTTTTGGGTTTTCTTGTGAAATCCCGCAGTGTGGCTCTGAGCATGTGAAAGGGTTAATCTTCATTGTTATTGTTGTCAGTTTTGTCCCCGCCTTGTTCTGCTGCACACACTGGCACACATACATATACACAGACCAGCTTTACTGGTCTTCACGCTTCTTCTTGCTTCTTTCCCATCATGTGTATTATTTAGTTTGTTTTTCTTTCCTTTGATATCAGGTAACTATAATTAACCCCCTTTTTTTCAAGGATATTGGTCTTTTGTTTTCCGGAATACATTATATGGAAGGCGATAGTGACGTGAATATTTGTCCTTTTGCATCTATATGTTCAGCATATATTTCACTCTAGTGTAAAATGGAGACGCATTGTTAGCTGCCGGGCAGCTGCCTGTATGGCTGTTATTTTTTACAAAAATTAGACTAATTATAAAATGATTTGTTTAAAATAAAAAAAACCCAAACCTTTTTCTTTCAGTTGTTGATATCTCTATTTTGAAGAGTAAGGAATTTGCGGTCTTCATGTTTGTGTTATGTGATTGTAAACAAATTGTACATTCCTAAGCACAAGCTATGTTTTTTTGTTCCCCCCCCCCTTTTATGATTATTAAGCAATCACGTCTGCACAAAGCTGTTAAACTGCAGACATGCTTGATTAGGACAAAGAGCTCCTGTGAACAAGTCACTGTAATCCCAGGTTGATTTAAATACATACCTTGGTCGTTTTTTATTTTCTATCCTCTTCTGGGCACTAAAAGCAGCTTTTGGCGTGTTTCATTTTCCTGTCTTTACATTTATCTGTGCATAGAGTAATTGATGCTGATCAAACTTGAACTTTTTTCCTTTCCTTTAAAAAAAAAAAAAATATAGATAGATTGTTAAAGGTGTTTTTTACTTTACCTCCATAGCTTGTTTTAACATAAATGCACAGATTAGCAAACACTGCAGTAGGGCAAACTACTCCAGTTGGCATCTGATACATTTTCCTAGTGTCCTGCCATGTACCTGTGGTGGGGGAATGATTGCACTACAGGAAATCGCACAAGCGTGAACAGGCCCAAAATGTAGGTAATCCACTCAGATACCTGAAAAGCAGGATCGCATATCTGCTAACTGCAAATTTTGTAAATAAACGTCATACATTTACACTGTAGGAAATCAAGTTTTTTTTTTTTTTTTTTTTTTTTTTTAAATCTTTTATTTAGAATACAATCTGTATATTTGTCATTTGTAATTTAACTACTACAACCCTATACATGTTATAGCTGCTAAATGCTTTAGTATTGGCAGCTATATTGTAAGTCTGTAGTGTCTTACTGGCTTTGTTACAAACACAGATGTGATGTCTACTGCTTTTTAAAAAAACCAAACCTACGTTTTGTAAATGGCCTTTTCAAGACTGGCCGTTGTGCACTTTCTTTCCCTTTCATTCATGATATGTCTTAAGCGAGCTATAAAATTCATTATTGTTTTATTTATTTTTTTTATTCAGCTATTGAGTTGAATGAAAAAAAACATGACCCGATTTCACCATTCACACATTCGATACGTTCAAAGGCTTTCCCGCTGTCAGAATACAATAAACAGTGCTGCCAGCTATAGCCAGCGGCACCAATTGATCAGGAAAAACCCAATAGGCTGGTTGTACAGAAGTTGATCGGTAGATTGATTAACGTGCAACCAGCCCGCTCATACATGCATCGAAATTTCGATCTATGTATGGCCTATTTACATGCATGGCTGAAGGTGTGTGTCCCTCTGTCCATTCCCCAAATTGTGACCAGTTACTAGAGAAACCTTCACACCAGTCCTGTGTGAAAGGAACTTGCAATCTAATACTCCTCTAAGTTATATACACTCAGACAGTTTGGTCAGAAGCTATCCAATTCCAAACCATTTTTTAAAGTTTTGGATAGAATAGGAAGTGGTTAAAGCTGTAAATAAACCCAAAAACAAAAATGTATGAAAGTGGTTGTAAAGGCAGAAGGTTTTTCATCTTAGTGCATTCTATGGATTAAGATAAAAACCTACTCTGTCCAGCGATGTTCCGGAGTGTCTCAGCCTTCAGATATTCTCCTTCCTAATTGGCAAGCAGCGGTGCCACTGGCTCCTGCTACTGCCAATCAGGGGAGAGAGCGGGCGGAGCCAGGTCCATGCTCTGATTCTAAATGGACACAGGGAGCTGTGACTCAGCTCGGTTGCCCCCATAGCAAGCTGCTTGTTGTGGGGGCACTGAACAGGAGGGAGGGGCCAGGAGCACAGAAGAGGGACCTGAGAAGAGGAGGATCCGGGCTGCTCTGTGCAAATCCACTGCAACGGAGCAGGTAAGTATAACATGTATGTTGTTTTTATAGGGAAAAAACAAGACTTTACAATCACTTTAAACTGGAGCTTGGCAATTTTTAGCTGTGGTAGCTGCATTAGTTTTCTGTTTTTGTTCAAAGTTAGGTTTTTTTTGGGGGGGGGGGGGGGGGGGGGGTTGATACACAATTTTAACCCCTGTCCTGTATAGAGTGTGTGTTTTTTGTTTAATTTATTTTTGCTGTCTGTATCCCATTTTTAATTTCCTGTCTTGACATAACAGGAAGGAAAAGGAAATCCTCCCATAGACAGTTCTCACTGTTACAAGTGTCCCCATTTGAAGATTTCACCTCCTATTCCTGTTCCATTGGTAACTTAGAAATGTGACTTATCTCTTGCTTTCAGCCCCAGTGAAAATGGTTTGTAGGACATGTAGGGTGGATCTCCTTGCAGGTACACAACCTGCAATAAAAACTGGACTGGCGGTTTGACCCTTCCCTACTCTGTCCAAAACAAATGTTTAAAAATTAGGATTTAGATTCACTTGCACCTCTTAGGGCTTTTGCATGCGGATGGTTTGGCCCATACAGCATAAAAAAACACGTGTTTTTAGGAGCCTGGAAGGCACAGGTGCAGATCACTGCAGTCGGCCTCAATAAAGGACTGAAATACGATGGCTGGACGCCACTCTGAGTCCAGAGGTTCCGCATTTGGGGCATACATCCCAGAACCTATACGGCCCTAAATGCAATTACCACTTGGAACAGTGTACAGCCGCTGCATATTTCTCCCTTTCATTGATTTGGACAGACTGCTGGTAGGCTGCACCTGTGGCTCTGGTCACCCAAAAATGGGATTTGACACTGACTGGCCAATCGGCCCATATTCATCAGGGTGTTTTTGGGTTGTTGTAGAAAACTAGAACATTTGAAGTTAACCTACTGGGAGCAAACCCTCTGCAGATATCATGTCTGGTGAGGTGAATTCCTGACCTCCAAAACAGCAAACGCTAGTTTGTATCAGGTTGATATTTTTTAAGTTGTATTTGTGAGAAGCTTGAAAATCGAAGGCTAAACCACTTTTTTTTTTCCCCTCTGTATTTAGACTGCTCTCAGCACATTTTTCCAAGAATCTAATATCCCCAGTGCTCAACATCATCCACACATGGTGAGTCTGTCTTTTTATCTATTCCATTATTTACTACTTGCCATCATTATTGGAAATGTTGGAGGGGTTAATATCAAGTGTGTGGAGGTCTCCTGGGTGAGTTGTCCCTAGTGGCAGGAATGTGTATTACAGACCACTGTGTGATTCCAGTACTGTGCAACACATGTAAACACAGCTGAGCTGTGTGTGTAACCACCCCAGCAAAATGGTCTCCAGGATAGTGTTTGTCTTAAGCTTAAGGGCGATGATGTATGTGTAGGATCATTTCCTTTTACATGTGTATTTATTATATACACTTTAAGAACATGATTTTAGAAGACTTAATAGTTGTATAAAATACCACTACCCGTAACAGATTGCCTGAATCCCTTTAAAGAGACTCTGTCACTAGCTAACTGAAAGCAGATGTAAAGTCAGCTTTTTATAAAATAGTAATAGGTGGGCTTTTTAATGACAGAAGAGACTGCATATATCAGCACTTTTTTTTTCTGTTTGTGTACACTGAGCCACACAGCTCGGTGTACAATTTTTGGTGCGATTCTGTCGGGACAAGTAACTTCCATGTCATTTGGGCCTGGCCATTGGAACAGCTGAATCCCTGGAGGAGGTGGAATTGCCAGGTACTTAACAATGCTGGTGGGATCACTTTGATAGGTAAGTCTGCCATAATGTACTAATCTGTTGTGTATATTATAGCTATAAGCTTGCAGGGGCCCAATTTTCTTCTGTTTTAAAATGAAAGGAACGTGCTCTGAACAAAAAAAACAAAAAAATCTTACCACTTAAAATGTATGTCAATGCAAAAATAATGCAGCACGTGCCTGCAGTACAGACTTTTTACTTTATTTTTTTTTTTCACACATGTTAAAATGCACATTTTAGGCCTGAAGATTGTCAGATTGCCTGTTGCACTATCACAGTCGCATTAAAGGTCACTGATCACCTCCATTCCTAGTATAAAAAATCCAGTGTATATTTACCTTGATTTGTAGTCACTATAACTTTCACGCAAACTAATATACACGTATTGGGATTTTTTTTTTTTTTTTTTTTTAAACCAAAGGCATGTAGCCAAATACATTTTGGCATTTTTTTTTCTATTGAGTGTTTTATAGCCGAAAGTAAAAAAAATATAGAATTTTTTTTTTTTTTTTTTTTTTTTTTTTGTCTTTTTCTTGTTTTGTGTGCGTTTTTTGTTTTTATTTTATTTTTTGTGATTAAAAAAAAACCCAGTGGTCATCAAATACCACCAAAAGAAAGCGCTATCTGCGTGAAAAAAAAAAAAAAAAAAAAGATATAAATCTTGTTTGGGTACAGTGCTAGAGCAAAAAATGGCCTGGTCATGAAGGGGTAAATCCTTCTTCTGGAGCGCAAGTGAATATTTGGGTTAAATATTTTATATTATTCCAAAATATACAGGTGAGGCTTTGGGCAGCTAGGACAGCCTAAGTACAAGTTCACCACTGCACTTCTAGAATAGGACCACTGCGCTGCCTGTTTTTAGCATGCGGAGCCTCCAGCTGTGCTTACTTCTGTAAATTGTTATGAATAATTTGCACATTCTGCAGAATAAAAAGCAGCTCTGCCTCACTCCTAGACAATGATGTCCAGCACATTGCAGAGCTGCCCACTTTCCCACTCTCCTGTTAAGATATGTTATGCAATAGCAAGGAAAAACTTTTGGAGAAAGTTATAAGGGGGAGATGATGGTATTCTCTGTTTCCTTTGAGTAAAAGTAAATCCCCTAGCATAATAATTCAAAAGTGGCCTTGAGTATTTGCATTAAAATACATCATAACAAGGCATAACTCGCAGTAAGCCAAGGCCAGTGTGATAAATGTAGTATTCCATAGGTCACTTACAATATCACAATAGAATTGACTTCTGCCACCTAATAAGAGAACCGTTGTAAAAAAAATAATAAAATGCTAAACGAAAAGTATATATATATTCTATAACAGTCCTTAGATGTAGTTGCATGAATTAGTTTTTTTTTTTTTTTAAAGAATAACAAACCTGTTGTACTTACCTGCTCTGTGCAGTGGATTTGCACTCCCCTCCACTTCTGGGGTCCCTTTTCGGTGCTCCTGGCCCCACCCTCCTGTTGCTTGCCCCCACAACAAGCAGCATGCTATGGGGGCACCCGACTTGAGCTGAAGCTCTGTGTGTCCACAGACACGGAGCTGCGGTTCAGCCTCACCCCCTCTCTCTCCTGATTGGCTCCAGCTGCTGTCAGTCAGTTAGCCAATGGCGCCGCTGCTGTGTCTCAGCCAATCTGAAAAAGAGTCCCAGATGGCCGAGACAATCATGGACATCGCTGGACAGAGATGGGGCTCAAGTAAGTATTAGAGGGGCTGATTGGGGCTGCTGCACGCGGAAGGCTTTTTATCTTAATGCATTAAGATATAAAAAACTTCTGACTTTACAACCCCTTTAAAAAAAAAAAAAAAAAATAGTTCCTAACTTTTTTAGCTGGCTCCTAGATTCAAAGCAAATTTGTCAAGCCCTGGTTAAAATGACGCTCACACATTTTCTGCTTGCTTTTAAGGCTACATTTTCACACAAACGTATTAGGTTGCATTTAGGTGCATCTGTGTTTTCAGGGAGTTTTTTTTGTTGTTGTTTTTTTTCCTCGATATCCCATTCTTTGGGGAATGTTATACCCCAGGCATATCCTTTTCCACTTTGTTGGTAGTTTTCTGAGCAAGGAGAGAGAGCTGTGTAATTGAAATGGAGTGCAGAGCAAAGCTGGTGCTTGCCATTGTGTGCCTGCTTGAGAAGATGAAGGGTCAGTCCACATGCACGGCTACTACTTCTAAAAACGCAACACTCCAAACTGTATGGTACTGCGGTATCATGCGATTTGGTGCCCACAAATGCACTGTGTTGCAATCTGCGATTTGTGGTGGTGGTTGGCAGTTAATTGGCACCCGCATGCAGATCTCAGAGGCAGTGCAGGAAACGCATGGTACGGTAGAGAGAGGGAATGAACCGTACATCCCAGCATCTAAATGGGGGGGAAATTTTATCCTGATATGAGGAAATCCGAACCTATCCCCATAAATTTTACAACTTTGCCACAATGTTGGTGTCCACCTTTTGATAGCTAACTAAATATTGTGAACCGCATCTGCAAAGCATGAATACCAACATGAGGATGTGTGAGATACCAACATTTCAAGAAGAAAAAGGTAAGTGTCATTTTTCAGCCGCTAAACATGCTGCAGCTAAAAGTAATGTGTATTTAGCTGAAGATTGTCGACTTGGGATAAAGCACTACTTTTCATAAACGCATGAAACGGTCATGTGAATGTAGCCTTAAAAGAGAAGTTTGGGATTTAAAAAAAAAAACAAAAATACATTAATGCTGACCTAGGTGTATGTAGCATCGATCTGATGCTGCGTCTGTCGTCCGCTGCCTCTATACTGAGAACTAAGCCATCAAAAACTGCTTATCATTATAGGGCGAGGAGTGGGAAGACGTGTAGCTACCCGTTCTAGCACTTACTCTCAGCTAGGGATAGATTAATACAGTATAAATTTCTCCACTGCATCTACTATACGACGCCAGCTAGACTATCAAACATATATGGGTCCCCCGCGACTGCGTGTTGATGATCCTTCTCTCTGGCAGACTATTTCCATATATTTTGGCTTTGCCCTGTCATTTGGCAGTTTTGGCAAGAGATTACACAATATATCACTAGTGTCACAACTTTTCCAGTTCCATTAACCATCCAGGTATGTCTGTTGGGTTTGATGGAAGGTCTAGCGAACACAGTGGCACACAGGACGATGTTAAGCATATGTCTTTTATGCCCAAAAAGCAATCCTCCTCCAATGGAAAAGTCCAGTGGCTTCTACTCTGAGCAATTGACGAGGATTGGTGAACAAGGCTCTCATTCTACAAAGCTACCTGTCTACATCAGGGCTGTCCTAGGAAGTTTCAGAAGGTATGGGGCAGCTGGAATTCGGTGACTGATACAAGCGGCTAGTTCTACATTAATTTTCCTCTATTCTGGGTACCAAGTTTGGTTTTTAGTAGAGGTGCACCGAAATTTCAGCCGCCGAAAATTATCGGCCGAAAACTGTTTTTTCATTCGGCCGAAAGAAAAAAACAGCCGCTCCCGAAAGGGGGTGTGATCCGCCCCAGGTGCCGCCCATTGCGGGAATGTCATCAATGCCGCCCAGTCCTCCACTCCCTCCTCCTCCCCTCCCTCCTTTCCTTGCCGCGATCTCCATCACAGAGCTGAATAGCCCGGGCCGTAGTAAAAATGTCCCGCCACCTGTGACAGACGGCACACTGATCCAATGCCGGGACATTGAATTAGTGTGACGTGATCATAGAAGGTGGGACATTGTTACTGCGACCTGGGCAATTCATATCCAGCTCAGTGACACACGGAGATTGCCGCTGATCTGGGCACTGGCAGGTTGCATATGATTGGCACTGGTTAGGCTGCTGGGCTCAGGCAGGCTGCATATGATTGGCACTAGTTAGGCTGCATATGACGGGCACTGGTGGGCTGCATATGATTGGCACTGGTTGGGTCGCTGGGCACAGGTAGGCTGCATATGACGGACACTCGTGAGGCTGCTAAGCACTGGCAGGCTGCATATAAAGGGCACTGGTGAGGTTGCTGAGCACTGGCGGGCTGCATATGAAGGGCAATGGTGAGGCTGCTGGGCACAGGTAGGCTGCATATGATGGGCACTGGTTGGGCTGCTGGGCACTGGTTAGGCTGCGTATGACTGGCACTGGTGAGGCTGACAGGCACAGGTAGGCTGCATCTGACGGGCACAGGTAGGCTACATTGATCTCTTGTATCATGTCTGCAGACTCTGATCATCTTCTGTATCATGTCTGCTAGAGGTGCACCGAATGGAAATTTTGCTAATACTATTAGCAGTGTATTTTAAAGCGGAGTTCCACCCAAAAATGTAATTTCTGCTTTTCGGAATCCTCCTAAACCACCCCCACCCCACCCCCCTCCGGGGTCATATTTGCACCTTTTCAGGGGGGGGGGGGGGGGAGAGCAGATACCTGTATAATCCAGGTATTTGCTCCCACTTCCGGGCATAGATATCCGCAGGTGCCTGCGGATATCTGTGCCATATCCGGCACCTCCTCCGTCCCCTCTGCCGTCTTCTGGGAGACACACGGGTCTCAGAAGGCGGCAGGGACCTGTGGGATTGCTCAGCGCGCATCCGCAGTAGGGAACCAGGCTGTGAAGGCGCAACTAACGCCTTCCAGGCCATGATGGTAGGGGCCACAGGTTTTTTTTCCATCACAGAATGATTATTTTACATGCATAAAACATGAGTAGGGTAAGTAATGTACGGATCACCTTTTTGGGTGCTATTGGGTCAACCAGACCTAGTAAACCGATTTTTCTATAGAGGGCCTAATGTTAATCGTCGTAACCGACTGGATACAGTGCATAACTCAATACCAGAAAATGTGAATAAAATCCGCCCCAGGTGCATTGCACCGCCAACAGTTTGAGGAGTGTGCGGGAAAAATCTTAGCACGTTTAGCAGGGGTATAATAGATTCTTTGGCGGAATTTAAATTGAATCAAATGATCCCTTGCCGACACCAACCTAGAAAAAGTGGAACCCCATACGTTGTCTTAGTTGTAACTGTCCATCTGCGTGAAGTCTGACTGCCATGCAGCGCGACAAGAAGACAACACCTTGTTGGGGTCTATGAACGGTTGTTTATAAATAGTGGATAGGGTTTTAGTAAGGTCCTGATCCCGAATTCCCGATTCCATATCACTAACCCTCACACATAGACTGGAAGATCCAAAAAAGTGTGCCTAAACTGGAGATGGTGAAACGAGTGTGAATTAGGAAGCTGATATTGGCATTTGAGTACATCATATGTCAATAGCGTCCCATTTCCAACTACAGAACCCACCGTCTTTATCCCATACCTCGTCCAAGTAATTGGCTCAGGGTAGAAAAAAACTGTCAGCTAAGGATTGTGCACAATGGCATAAAAGAGGCCACAGCACCATCTTGAGATTCAGCTTTCCTAGTCGCCTCCCATGCCCTGACAACAGATCTCATAGACGCGGTGAAGGGATTAAGGGGTCCTACACCCATGGAACACTAAGTGTTACATTGCCTCTTAGGATCCTACGACAGCGGCCTCCAGTGATGCCGCATCATCATCAGGCTGTAACAGCCATCTGTGTGATCACAAATAATCCCGGAGACAGTGGACAGCACTCACAAGTGCCCCTGGCTATCTTAAAAAAAAAAAAAAAATGCAGACACTATCCTGTTGAGCTTGACCGCAGCAACTGGAGCACTATATAATACCGTTATTCATTTACGAAAGGTGGGACCAAACCGCCATAGAACCTCCTGCATGTAATTCCAGTCTATGGAGTCAAAGGCCTTTTCTACATCCAAAAAGACCAAAATTCCCCCTGTGGTAACCTCCGGGCCCAATTGTATATAAGGGGTTTTTTTTGTTTTTTTTTTTTTTCTCCAATTAATTACTCCAGTTTTTACTCCAATTTTACTCTCCATAAACTGATATCCGTACCTTTTGCCAGGCATAAAGCCCGTTTTGGTCTTCCGAGACCAAATTGTACTACAATAATACAAGACTAGCAAAATTTTTTAATATATTTTGACTTGATATACACGTAGTGTCATGTCATAACTGAGTATAAAACGGAACAGAGGCTCCTCTAAGTGTAGCAATATGGTTACATTTAATGAAGGTACAACATTTAGCAAGTCACATGGTTGTTGATTAAAACGGGCAAATCTAAGTATGCAGGCATCTGGGATATAAAAAAAAATGTATTCATCAGTTTAGGCCGATATTGTATATTCTTCATATTTTTGGTAAAAAAAAACCCCAAAAAAACGCAATAGGCCTATATTGATTGTAGACGCGATAACTTTTGCACAAACCAAACTATGGGATAGATTTAGAGACCTTTTATTGTTTTTACTAGTAATGGCAGCGATCTGCAGGGTTTTTGTTTGTTTTTTTTGTTTTTTCCCCCAAGATTGCAGCGGACAAATCTGACCCCAAATGACACTTTTTGGGGACCAGTGACATTACATTGATTACAAAGGCAATTTCCTTGTCCTGCCTCTGTAATAGGTGATCATGGGTCGCCGGCGGACAGAGTCTGCCTGACCTGCCTGCAACTGCGAGAGCCTTCGTACAGGTACGGCGATTCCTGCAGGAGAACCGACCTGCTGCAGTATATCTGCTTGTGCAGGTCGGCTAGTGGTTAACCATATTGCTACACTTAGAGGTGCCTCTCTTCTCTTTTATACTCTTTTTGCTATAATCTTTTGATATGGACTATAAAATGAAGGACTTGTGAATAAATGGTTGTGGAACGAATTCTTTGAGTTTCCATTATTTCTTATGGGTAAATTTGCTTTGGTATAAAAGTGCTTTGGATTACAAGCATGTTTCCAGAAAAAATTATGCTTGCAATCCAAGGTTTTACTGTATATACTCTTAAAACTCCATACAAAATTTGCAAAAAAAAAAAAAAAAAAATCGCCCAGTACTCAGGCTTTAGTGAGTAGAAAGCTGGTGACTTTCAGGCACAGTCTCTCTGCTTTGCCCCTCCAGCACTCACTGTAGTGTGGCACTGTGGTAGGGGCCCACTGAGAGGCTGAGCCAGCTGCCGATCCAGGCATTTGGGTGGATCCCAACAATAAAGTCTGAATTCCACAGAGTCTAGATCAGCTGAGTGCAGCTGAATACAGGACACAGGAGAGCAGAACAAAGTGTACTCCTGTGATTCCCAAGAGAAGTGGGAGAAGAGTTTTGGCCCTACTTCTCCTTTTAAAAAAGAATATGTACATGCTAACCATTAACTTTTTAGGTCTGTTAAATATGCATAGTGTTGTGAAAATAAAATTCTAAGTTTTGGGTTGTCCCCAGGAAAGTAAAAGAGGGTAAATCTAATGGGGACACTAGTTCTGGTGATGAGGGTGCAAGGGACTACCTTAATTTGCAGGGATTTCCTCTCACTTCCTGTTTTTGCTGTGGGACAGGAAGTGAAGGTAAATCTCCTCGGTGGGACACAGATGGCAAAAAATTCTTATTAAATAAGTACTCACATCTGCGCTATGACCAATAATAATACTCTCTAAACAAAGAACATTGACTATAACCAATGTAACAAGGTCCCCGGTCTTGTCCAGTCTAATGAGGACCTCCAAACCAAGGATAGCTGACATCCTTCCATATGTAGTGGGTTGTGAGGCATAGTGGGTGCAAAGATGGTAAAAGTCATTGGGCGCCAGCCACTTCTTGGATGTAAAAGAGGTTTTATTTCTTTTGACAGTCCTTTTTGTAATTTTGGGTGAAAGAGGGTTAGGGCCAGGACACCCTTAAGTAGTTATAGATTAAATTGGCAGATTCTGAGACTTTAATAGGAGGACAGCCGTGCAGGGAAAGGCCCCAGCAAGGCGCCACTTCTGCACATGCAGGAATACTGTCTCCTCCTATGGCAGGGATATGCAATTAGTGGACCTCCAGCTGTTGCAAAACTACAAGTCCCATCATGCCTCTGCCTCTGGGTGTGCTTGTGGCTGTCAGAGTCTTGCTATGCCTCATGGGACTTGTAGTTCTGCAACAGCTGGAGGTCCACTAATTGCATATCCCTGTCCTATGGTAACAGTCTTTAACAGTTCCTAACTCAAACGTAACAGTCCTTTCAGCTCCACTACAACTGCCTCCTTGTAGTTCTTCAACACTGAGCTCCGGGTCTCTCACTAGACCCACTGATTCACTGACTCTGAATCCCTTGAGCTCTCTAAGATTGGCGGTGGTGTCTCCCTCAAGCGTCACCCCTGCTTCTTTGCTGGGTCCCTAGCTTGGCACTCCAGATACTTCTCAAGCTTCACCCCTGCTAACCGACGAGGTCCCTGGCTTGACTCGCAAGGCTGCTCTGCAAGGGTCTCCTCCGCTGGTTGGGTCCCTGATCACTGCCTGAAGTTTTCCGATTTCTCCACTGTGCCCGTTCGGTGAGAATATGGTTCCGGTACTCTCTTCAGTTACTCACTGTGGTCCCTGGTAAAAGTGGTTGGTCCATTTTTGTGGCGACAGCTTCCCTTCTACCTCTGACCGGTTCTCCGGCCAACAGAACCATCACTTTTGGTTGGACTGCAAGCCGCAGCCCCAACCCTGCACTGCCCTCTTAATTCTGGATAGGCCCTCGCAAAGCCTGGCAACCAGATGCCCCGGGATAGGCCCAATCTCTGGCCTAGCAGCCCGGGGCGTACGACAAACGTCCACCCAGACACAGAACACAGATCACCTGACTCTACCCAAATTTATAGGTGCTCCCAGCAGGCCAAGGGATTCAAGAAAACCCCTGCCCATTGGCTGGGATACCCCATATACCCATAACCTGACCTTGGATTGCCCTTCTCATATCCAGTACCATCAAGTACCCGGCCACCTAGTGGTAGAAGAGAAAAATGCAACAAGGCCAAACTTAGGGAAAAAATCAATAGATCTCTAACAATCAACCAGGATAACTACTCATGGCAAGTAAATTTGTGAGACGCTCCCTGCCTAAGCTACAGGGTGCTACACCAATAATAGTGACACTTGCTGCCGCAGTATATACTCCAGTCTTAAAGCAAAAATTCATGCAGATTAAATAACTAAAATCCTCCAAGCAGCACTATGTGTTCATACCACAAAAAAACTTTTCAGCATGCTGTTAAGAAAAAAGACAAAAACGAAGTTTTCCTATAGTTCTACTTAGAGCAGTGCTATAAGCCTTGCCTTTACAATATTTTACTTTTTTCTTCTTAGATGCACCTTAAAGTTGAACTCCGGGATGAGCAAATATTATCTAAATACAAGAGTCATGTGTATTCTTGCTTGAATCTCGGAGTGCTTTTTGTGTTTCTTCCAGATCTGTGCAGCAATCCATTGTGAAACTTTGCCTCTGCAGGAGCTTCCTCTAGGTCACTCCCTTTCCTTGTGCATGGTGTGATTATTTGTGTTTGGTGTGTGCGTGTGGTGTGTGTGTTGTGTTTTTTTTTTTTTCTTCTTGTTTTTGCTTTTTCGATCAGCTGGTAGACCAAATGATGGCTTGTGGGGGGTGGGGAGAGATTGCCCAATCCCACACAAAGTGAACAGGTAAGCCACACATGGATCGTAATTCGGCCTTCCCCTGCTGAACTTCAATCAATTTTGGATTAGAACTACAAGGGACATTAAGGTTACCATTCCTTCTATGTTGCACTGTCTGATGGGAAGAACTACAAGGGGTGTTGAGGTGACTGTACACCAACATATAGCTACCTGATTAGAAGAAGGGTTTTGAGGTGGCTGGACCTCCTCCTAAATTTGCGCTCCTGAAAAACATGGGGCATTGATGTGACCGTTCTACATTTGTGATGCTTTATTAGAAGTACAAGGGGTGTTGAGATGACTATTCTTCCTACATTAGCTCTACCTGATTAGAAGCGCCGGAAGTGACCGCACTGGCTATAATAGTGCTTCCTTTATTTAAACCTATAAGGGTATTGAGGTGACTGTTCCTTGTACATTAGCACTACAGGATTATGGACTATTTCTAATTTTTAGGTCTGTTTTTGTAAGCATCGTTCCAAAAACTTTGAAAACCTTGTGTGGGGTTTGTTGCTCGTTTCCCCTGCAGGCAAAGTTTTTTTTTATTTTTTTAAATTGCCTGCAGAGCTTTTTTGTTTAAGAGCAGTTTCACAATGTGACTCATGCTGTCATACTGTACTTTATGAATCATTAATGCTGTATTTATTTTTTAATTGCCTTGCCCACTGCGTATTTTTGCCTACCATAAATGAATCCGTCCCGGTTCAGACTGGTGTGATGTGAAAACCAGCGCGACTCCTGTGCAGGTTCTTGTATCGCATCTGACTTGCAGGCAGGCAGTTCACACTGCTCTCTGCGATCCACCAAACGTCTGATAAAGGTTTGGTCTTTAAAGAGGAAGTAAACTTCCCTCTAATGTTTGTATCTATAGGTAAGCCTATAATAAGGCTTAACTATAGGTACTGTAAATATCTCCTAAACTTGCACTGTTTAGGAGATATTTACTGTATACCACGCTGATGACGTCATTGGCGCATGCGGTTTGGGTTTGATGGAGCGGCCGCCCGTGTCCTTTCTTAAGGGCCCTGTGCCAATACCGGCGGCTCCCGCGTTGATGCGAGGAAGTGACGTCATGTGGCTCTGGCAAGTCACACAGCCAGAGTCCGCAGACCTTGAAGAAAGATGGGCGAAGATGGATGCGGCCTCCAGTGGGGAGGATGAAGGCTTCGTTTGCAGGTAAGTTTCACATAATCTGATGCATACTAGCACATTATGCCTTTACTTTGCAGGTGACCAAAAAAAAAGAGGCAGTGTTTACTTCCTCTTTTGTGGTTAAACTGCCCTCATTACAGACCGAAATTCATCCCTTTGATCTAAAAGAACTAAATGATAAATTGTTTTTTTTATCTCAGCCATGAGCAATGTTGTGATGAACTTTGAGCTGTCAGCTGTGAGTAGAGAACGGCTCTGCACTGAATCGCCAGATTAAGATTGGGGGGGGGGGGGGGTTGAATCGAGATCGCAAATATTTTTTTTTTTAACGATTATTTGTTCAGCTCTACATTAGCACTTCCTGATTTAGACCTACAAGGAAGGGACAGGGGGAAGGGGGGGGGGGGCATCAAGAGATATTGTTTGCCTTGCGCACAGAAAGCCAAATTATTGATTGGTCTCCTCAACAGAAAATGGGCAGCTGGGCCACAGGAAAAGTAATGTGATGAATGGCACAGGCTAGACTGGCAAAGGGGGAAAAAAATTTATAAAATGAACTTGTCGCTGGATTTATGTGCCCAGCTTTTAAATATGAAGATTTGTAGGTTAGTCACTACTACAAGGAGCTCGGTGTGTCAGGAATATCACTGTACCTCCTTGCTTCAACAACAATTAATAAAAGATCTGCCGCACAGGGAGTGAATTGTTTTTACACTGGTTGAGCGTTGCATTGTGAATAGGAACAGAAAAGCACAATCATATGTGTAGTACTGCATGTAAATAGGTCTGTCCCCTGTGTACATACAATTACAAATATACAACAGAACATTATTACTATTATTTTTTTTTTTTATTAGTATTATTTAAGACTGTATTGGTTAGATTAGTAGTGAAGCTGATTCTTCCATAGTTCACCAGGTGTAGTGGAAAACATGACATTGGAGTGGTTTGGAAAACATTGCTCTGCTGCACGTGCTTTCTTTTACTTAGAAACAGGAAGCTATGTCACACTGTATGGGGAATTGGTATTTGGTGTTTAGTTCATTTCCTTTAGCAGGGAGGGACCCACAGCAAATATTACAAACTGAAAGCACTTTGGTTTACAAGAAAAAACACACACAACACTTCTTGCTTAGAACAGAGCAGCCTGGGTGTGTAGTACAAGTGGGTAGCTGTGATCATGCTTCCTCCTGTATCTGATCAGTGACCTTTGATTGGCTTTTCTTGTGTTTACAGGCAGTGTTTTGCATGACCTTTGCACCTACATAGTCTCTGAAAACAAGTCATTAATCCATTCTTTCCCAAACTATCATTGGAGTAAAAATAACCTCAGACAAGAAATTGATTTAATAAGAACTTTTCTAATCTTGTCAGTAGTTTACAGTACAGGCAGTCCCCGGGATACAAACAAGATCTGTTCTGCAGGTTTGTTTTCTTAAAGTGGTTGTAAAGTCAGGTTTTATTTAATCTTAATGCATTAGAATATAAAAAACCTTCTGTGTAGAGCAGCCCCCCTAATACTTAACTGAGCCCCATCTCTCTCCATTTGGCTGAAATACAGCAGTGGCGCCATTGGTTCCAACTGCTGTCAATCAGTCTTTTTTGGATTTAAAAAAAAAAAAAACTACTAATTTTTATTTTAGATTGAGTACATACAGTCCAAAGATTAACAGTAGTCCTTATCCACCATATATACAGTCCAATATCCATTGGGAACATTACATATTCATCGCAGCCACCATCATCATAGAACACAGCTTAAATCCGTAGCCCACCTCACCGTGCAACAGGAGTGTAAGTGACTTTTCCTCTTACCCATATTCCATCTGCTATTCATCAAGGTGTCTACATTAGAGCTGAAACAACTAATCGATTATGAAATGAATCGATTACTATTTTCATAATCGATTAATCAGCCAGTAACATAATGGGGTTAAAAAAACTAAAATGAGCCCTTTATAGTACAAAAAGAGCAAATAATCGCTACTGTAAATACTATTACTTTCACAGTTCTACAGTAACAAAATGAACCCCTTACAGTAGTAATTATCATTTTTTTTTTTTTTTATACTATAAAGTTTTGGTGGTTTTTTTTTTTTTTGTTTAACCCCATTATGTTACTAAACGTCTTAGACCTGGTTTACATCTGTGATTTTTGCAGAAATGTACTAAAGTTCATTTACATGGTTTCCTATGGGTCAGGGACTTCTTCCTTGTGTTTTTTTTTTTTTTTTTTGGTTCAATATACTTCAATGGAGAAGCTGCAGACAAGCATGTAATGCGTTTTTGCTGCAATTTGTGTTTTTTTTTTTTTTTTATCTGCCCAACAACAAATTGGGCAAAAAAAAAATGCAAAAACACAAATTGCAGCAAAATCACGTGCGCAAAAATCAAAACGCACTGCAGAAACAGATCAATACAAACTGCATAGGTTTGTACCGAGCCTTATGCTGACCACACGGATCAATTTTCAGATTCAGACAAAAAAATCTTACATTTGCTGAATGAAAGAATGTTTGCAATTTTCACTTGTTTTTAAAATGGATGTAATTTCTGAACGAAAACCACATACCGTATATACTTGAGTATAAGCTGATCCGAATAAAAGCCGTGGCACCTAATTTTACCACAAAAAAACTGTGAAAACATATTGACTCGAGTATAAGCCTAGGGTGAGAAATGCGCAGCTACTGTAAGTGGAAAAGAGGGTCAACAATGCCCATTTGTAGCCTCACTGTGCCCATTTGCAGCCTCACTGTGCCCATTTGCAGCCATAGGTCCCCCGAACTTCAAACTTGGCAGTTAAGGGTTCCTAGATGCCCCCTAGCTGCAGCCAAAACTTGGGGTCTCTGGACCCAAAGGTTCCCGAAAATGACATTGCTGCAGATGGACACAGTTGACTGACTTTGGGGCCACTTAGTGCTAGTAACCACAACTTTGGTGTGCAAACCCAGTGGAACATATCCAAATTTGGAGTTCCTAGCACTAAGTGGCTCTGAGATATGGGGCCCCAAAGTCGGTTCAGAAAATGTCAAGCAAATGTCAAGCACTTTTCTGCAGCAGAGAATGACATTTTTCGAACCGACTTCGGAGCCCCGTATCTTGGGGCCACTTGATGCTAGGAACCCCAAAGTTTGTGTACAAACCCAGTGGAACTAGCACTACAACATATCCAAATTTGGGGTTCCTAGCACCAAGTGGCCCTGAGATACGAGGCCCCAACTTTGGTTCAGAAAATGTCATTCTCTGCTGCAGAAAAGTGCTTGACTCGAGTATAAACCAAGGGGGGCACTTTCAGCACAAAAAAAATGTGCTGAAAAATTTGGCTTATACTCGAGTATAAAGTTTTCTATTTCCAAATTTTCCAGTCCCTGTGGTTGAAAATGAATGTCGATTTGACCCCACTAATGATTAGAAAATTGAACAAACATGCTTAAAATTACATTTTATTTTATTTTTTTTGTAAGAAGACATTGTGGGGTTTTTTGTTTTGTTTTGTTTTTTTTTAATAAAACAAATTGATCTCGGAGTCTGACATTTACCAGATTCACCCCCTAATAGTATATCTCTCTTCTAATAGTTTATACAGTAGATCTCCTCTAATAGTATATTCAGTATATCTCTTCTGTCTTGTTATTCTCAGAGCGGATATTTTGCTCCCTAACCCTATAGTTGGCTCTTTATATTTACCACTGCATGAGATATTTAAGAATAAATTGCCTTTTTTAAAAACTTTACATATTAACTAAATTATACACCACACTTTTTTAAGGTTATTAATCAAAACAACCGGCCAACTAATCGATTATGAAAATAATCGTTAGTTGCAGCCCTAGTCTACATTATCCCACATTCAATCCCAGAAGTCTGTCGATCAGATCCTCCGGGGCGAGCCCTGGTGTCTCCAACCATGGGCCCCATAGCTTTTCAAATTTTCTGGTGCACCCTCTGCTGGTAAATAACTTTTTTCCATTCTTATTGTATTTCCCACTGCAGTAATCCATTCTTTGACCGTGAGAGGGGATTCAGACTTCCAATGTAGCATTATCAGTTTACGCGCCAGAAAGAGGGTCCTCGTAAGGGCTTCTCTGGTGTGGTGTTACCAGTCAAGCTCATCTAAAAGGTTCAACAGACAGTGCTTGGGGGTCTAGCGGGACTGACACCCGGAGCACTGTGTCCAGGGTATCAATCACCCACTTCTAGTACACGTGTAGTTTGGGGTACCGCCACAGCATATGTATCAGGTCCCCATGATCCCGCTTGCATCTAGTGCATGTTGGTGTGGGTAGCAGTCCCATAATATGCAGCCTATGAGGTGTGTAGTAGACTCTCAGGAGGGTGTATAGCTGTGTCAGTCGTTGAGTCACATTCAAGGAGCAAATGGTCAAATGTAGGGCCTCCTTCCACTGGTCCTTATCTAGTGGGATCTAGTCAATCGGGAGAGAGAGGGGGTGGGCCGAACTGGGGCTCAGTGTTTGGATGGACACAGGGAGCTGTGACTCAGCTTGGGTGCCTTCATAGCTAGCAAGCTACTTTCTATGAACCCGGGGTGATGGAAGGCAGCTCTCCAGGAGGTACTTCCCCCTCCTCCTGAATATACAAACATGTCCCAATATGACCATGTTTTAGTATAGTGGTTTTGGGTGGTAAGCACTAGGTCTTCCATGACATTATGTGAATTACTAAATGCTGCTATGTGTGCTAGATAAAATGTGTTTGAACCAACCAGAATAGCTGCATAATTTTAAAGGGATCTTGCACTACAATGACTATATGATTGAAGAATGGTGCGCTTATTCCTAAATAAATCATATAAACAATTCCAATGTACATGCACGTGACATATCAACAGTGATATAAATAAAGTGAAGTAAAACAAAATCTAATAAAAAGGTCCTTTTTAAGGGCTTGGAAATGTTGTCGTTTTTTATAGCTTCTTGTAGTGCTTCTCAAAAAAACCCCAAAACTTTTCAGCGATAAGTGACATCGCCTCCACCAACAGGTGAATTGCCCGCGCACCCCCCTGGGTCTAGTCGTGCCTTCAAGATATCAAATCTTAGATGTTCCTGACAAGGATATGCTGCTGGATTGGGTCTCTTAAGAACATTCCTTAGTGAATAACACCGGCCGTTCTCTGGAGTGACTCAGAGCAGAAAAATAACTTTCATCGCGCAAAATTGCATAAAACAAGTGGATTTATTAAGTATTAGTAGCCAACTCACAAAATAATCGTCTTCTACAATTGTGAGTGGGCTACTAATACTTAATAAATCCTCTTGTTTTATGCAATTTTACGTGGTGACTTGAAGTTATGTGATCTGTGACGCAACACGTCTGGAGCAATCTGTGACGTCACTTCCGGTGTCCCAGTTAGCCGGTAACAGCGGTGGGGAGGGGAGCCTCGTGTTTTTCTTATCTGCTATTCGGTTTTACTGCATTGTACAAGACGATTATTTTGGGAGTGGGCTACTAATACTTAATGAATCCACTTGTTTTAGGCAATTTTGCGCGATGAGTTATTTTTTTTTTTATTTTTTTTTTTGCACTTTGCTGTTACAGTAACGGCAATGTTGTAAACTGTCATGAATGGTTTACATTCATAACAGCTGTGATTACTATTGTTTGCTGTGATTGACGCACAGCTATGATACAGCTGGGATCCCATATCTAATTCTCTGTGGTTTTGCATCCACTTCTGAGATCACCTTAGATATCAGCTCTGTATTGTATCGCCTATATGTGTTTTATCATGGTATTATCATGTACACAATTTTATGTATTAATAAATTTGTATTTTACTACATTTCCTACTTTGTCTGGTGTGACCATTGCCTATAAAGTCCCGGGGCATTTTTGTACATTTCCACAGCTATCATATGATATGTGTTTGGCCCAGGTACCATGTGATAGCTGTGGGACAATCGCTATAGGAATTGCAGCTGTTATGAAATTCATTCATAACTGCTTTGTTGACATTGTAATCATGCAATCACATGAACCCCCAGCCACTCAAAGTGGCTGGATACCGGGAGCCGCAATCCGCTGTGCATAACATGGTGTGGGTGGATTTCTGACTGTCACTGGCTGTGTCACGCCTCTCCAGCCTGTGTCCTAGAATAACAGGGAGGCGATTCCTCCATTAATATGTAATCTCCCTCCCCTATTGTGTTTAGTTGGTTAGTGGGCATGGAGGAGGGAGGGGGGCTGTCATTTACCAGTGTGTATATGCCCACATTAGGATGTTTCATTTTCTAGTGGAAAAAAATAAACTACAATTTTTGCAGACTTTGCTTATGCCCCGAGTCTGAGTGATGTAAAAGATATATATGCTAAATTTCAAGAAGATTGGATAATATTTAGAGGTTGCACACTTTGCTCTGTTTTGTAAAAGTAGGCAAAAAATACAATTTTTCAATGTTACCGTATTTATCGGCGTATAACACGCACCCCAAGTTTAGGAGGGAATTTTAAGGAAAAAAACTTACATTTAAATGCCCATGAATGCAGCCTTGTAGTGTCATCTGCAGCCTTGTAGTGTCACTGCAGTTTTTAAATATGGCGCCGCCGAGAGACACAGAGCTGGTCCTGTGTCTCTCGGCTGCTTTTGGCTCCTCTCGTAGTCCTGTGGGCGGAGCGGAGCGCCGTAGACATTCATACATAGCCGAGTGTACTCGGCTAGGTTCGGCTAGCTCCGCTCAGTCACACCCAGTCCCTGTGTTATGTCCATCTTAGGGCGGGACTGGGCATGACTGTGAGCGGAGCTAGCCGAACCTAGCCGAGTACACTCGGCTATGTATGAATGTTGGTGGCGCTCCCTCCTCTGCTCACAGTCAGCGGGGATTGGCGTATAACACGCACCTGCGATTTTTTTTTTTTTTTTTTCCCCCATCCCCCCCCCCCCGATTTTTAGGGGAAAACCGTGCATGTTATACGCCGATAAATACGGTAATTACTTTTATTGGGAAAACTAGAAATCAGACTTAAAATACTATTAAAACTATACACTAAGATTAATATGTAATATTATAGGCAAAACATGTTATATTAATCTTTGAAAGATGCAATCCCTTGTTTTGTTCGCTTGGTGACAACTTTTCTGTGATGCTCGACTACCCTCAACAAGAATTGTTTTTGTTGTTTGTCCCTGACCGATTCGTTATATTTATTTTATCAGAGCAATTCCTCTTTCTGCTGTATCATTGACAACCTTAAGGCTCGATTCACACAAGGGCAACACGACTTCAACGCGACTTCAACGCAACTTCAACGCGACTTGTGGATCCGACTTTGCCCTGCGACATGTGTCCGACTTTCAATGAACGGGGATCCGACTTGGATCCCCGCCACTGTGTTTGGTATGAATCTTTAGGGGGAACTCTGCGCCAAATTTTAAATAAAAAACCGGCATGGGTTCCCCCTCCGGGAGCATACCAGGCCCTTGGGTCTGGTGTGGACCTTGAGGGGAACCCCCTACGCAGAAAAAACGGCGTGGGGGGTCCCCCCAATCCATACCAGACCCTTATCCGAGCACGCAGCCCGGCTGGACAGGAATGGGAGTGGGGACGAGCGAGCGCCCCCCCCCCCCCTCCTGAACCGTACCAGGCCGCATGCCCTCAACATGGGGGGTTGGTGCCTTGGGGGAGGGGGAGCGTTGCGGGCCCCCCCCCCCCCCCCAAAGCACCTTGTCCCCATGTTGATGAGGACAAGCGCCTCCTCCCGACAACCCTGGCCGTTGGTTGTCGGGGTCTGCGGGCGGAGGGCTTATCGGAATCCGGGAGCCCCCTTTAATAAGGGGGCTCCCAGATCCCGGCCCCCCACCCTATGTGAATGAGTATGGGGTACATCGTACCCCTACCCATTCATCTAGGGAAAAAGTGTCAATTTAAAAAAAAAACACTACATAGATTTTTAAAGTATTTTATTAGACAGCTCCTGGGGTCTTCTTCCGACTTCGGGGGTCTCTCCGGTTCTTCTCCACGCTCTCCGGATCTTCCTCCGGGCTCCTCCGCTCTCTTCTGCCGCTCTTTTGCTAAAGCGGAGGAGCCCGGTCTTCCGTCTTCTGCCCTCTTCTCTTCTTCTGATGTTGACACGACGCTCTCTCCGGCTAGAATGCTCTCTGTGCGCTCTGCTCTGACTTATATAGGCGGTGACCCCGCCCCCTTATGCCGTCACAGTCCCTGGGCATGCTGGGACTATGACTGCATAAGGGGGCGTGGTCATTGGGTGATGACCACGCCCCCTAAAACGTCACAGTCCCAGCATGCCCAGGGACTGTGACGGCATAAGGGAGCGGGGTCACCACCTATATAAGTCAGAGCGGAGCGCTCAGAGCGCATTCCAGCCCCAGAGAGCGTCGTGTCAACACCAGGAGAAGAGGGCAGAAGGCAGAAGATTGAAGACCGGGCTCCTTCGCTATAGCAAAAGAGCGGCAAAAGAGCAGAAAATAGCGGAGGAGCCCGGCAGAAGATCCGGAGAGCGCGGAGAAGAACCGGAGAGACCCCCGAAGTCGGAAGAAGACCCCCGGAGCTGTCTAATAAATTACTTTAAAAATCTGTGTAGTGTTTTTTTTTAAATTGACACTTTCCCTAGGTGAATGGGTAGGGGTTCGATGTACCCCATACTCATTCACATAGGGTGGGGGGCCGGGATCTGGGGGCCCTCTTATTAAAGGGGGCTCCCGGATTCCGATAAGCCCTCCGCCCGCAGACCCCGACAACCAACGGCCAGGGTTGTCGGGAAGAGGCCCTTGTCCTAATCAACATGGGGACAAGGTGCTTTGGGGTGGGGGGGCCGCAGCGCGCCCCCCTCCCCCAAGGCACCAACCCCCCCATGTTGAGGGCATGCGGCCTGGTACGGTTCAGGATGGGGGGGGGGGGGGGCGCTCGCTCATCCCCCACCCCCATTCCTGTCCGGCCGGGCTGCGCGCTCGGATAAGGGTCTGGTATGGATTGGGGGGGACCCCCCACGCCGTTTTTTCGGCGTAGGGGGTTCCCCTCAAGGTCCATACCAGACCCAAGGGCCTGGTATGCTCCTGGAGGGGGAACCCATGCCGGATTTTTGTTTAAAATTTGGCGCGGAGTTCCCCCTCAAGATCATCTGAGCACAAGTCGCATGCCGAAGTCGGATCATGCGAGACGTTGATCCGACTTCAATGATAGTCAATAGGCTGAAGTCGGATCAAAGTCGGATCAAAGTAGTACAGGGAGTACGCTCTGAAGTCGGAGCGACTTCAGTAGTGTATATTAAGACGCTCCCATTCACTTAAATGTGAATCTCTTTCTGGGGCGACTTCGGGCGACTTGAGGGCGTACAAGTCGGATCCCAAGTCGTCCCAGTGTGAACCGACCCTAAGAGCGTTCACGTGGCTTCTTAGAGAATCACTGCAGTATTCTGTCACATCGTGGATCCCAAACTATTCAAAGAACGTCTTTGTTTTATTAGTAACAAAATGGCTCAGGTCTTTTCTTTCAAAAACCATGTTTTTACCCTCTAATCGTTTCACTTCCTTTTTTCTTTGTAGGTTTTGTTTCTAAATTTTTAGACATATTTTCCTTAACAGCCTGAGTAATACGTTCGTCCAAAAAAGCCAATCCTAAGTTTGTTTCTGACAGATACCAAAGGTGTCTCTTAGCAGTTGTGAGAGCACATTTTTTGACGTCTGCATCTGGGTAAATGCTCAAAAGCTGTAGCATATCCAAATCATTCTTTGGAGCCCATCGATTTACAATTGCCTCATGCCAAAAGCAAACATATATATGAGGCTGACAATGTGCAACCGTTTCATTCCTGCCAATTGTCATTGAGGAATATTCAACTGTTTATTGAAGAGGACAATTTTAAGTGCATATATTGCCTTTGCCATCCACCTTGCTTGATGCAGTGCCCCTGGGATCCTGAAACTGAAGTCGTTTTTAGACCAACCTCCTAGGTACAGGAGTGAGTTGTAATAACTCTTTGTAGTCTTCTCTTGGATGACTTCCATCTTTTAGGAAATTTTGGATGTAGTTAACCATTTTCACTCATTGTTCTTCTAGAAAGCCTTGAACGGGACTTTCTTCATCCAGCATTGTTGTATAGGACTTCTTATCAAGTGAAGCCTGCAGACTTTGCTTTGATAAAAGTGATCAATGTGTGCAACCCCTAAATATTATCCAATCTTCTTGAAATTTGGTGTATATATATCTTTTACATCACTGAGACTCGGGGCCTAAGCAAAGTCATATGAAAATCACATCTTTGGAAAAATGAAACACCCTAGCCCACATAAGTAACTTCATAGTCACATTGGCTCTTCAGATGTGAACAAGGAGGAAATGTTCAGCATTGAAACACACTGAAAACTGAGCATTTTCACTAGCTGCCAACATTGCTCTGCAAAATCCCCAAATGCAGTGGGGATATGGACTGATAGGGGAGATGGTGAACAGCAGCATCAACCAGGTTTTTATGCAGAAAACAAATCCCATAGTGACTGAGTGAGTATTAGCAAATACAACAAGGCGCTTCAGGTATGAACATTGGAAATGTATGGGTTCACATGTCTGAATATTGAAACCATGCAATAACAGATAATACAATGCAAAATAAAAAGGCTTGTCAGCCTTGTAAACATTGTATGAAGAACAGACAGATAAGTGGAAAATGGTAACAGACCCTATCGGTAATGTCATCACAAGGGTCCTGGGTAGGAGCTTTTGCCCCTGTAAGAATTATGCAAATGAGCACTCTGTATTGTAGAAAGGGTAAAAGAAAGAGAAGGGAGCAAGGAAGGAGGAGAGGGTGTCGACGGGGGGGACCACCTCACCTCACCCCAGCCCAGCTGGTAAAGGTTTTATATATATATAATTTTTTTTTTTTTTTTTTTTTTTTATTTGACCCTTGCAGATCCCCTGAAACCCATCCATGAGCCTCCGGTTGAGAACCCCTGCATTAGATCATGGAGGAACTCATTCCAGGCAGTTACGTCAGCGCTTATTTGTCTGCCCAGTAGTTGAAAGTCTTCCAAGATAGCCCCTCTCACTTGTAGGAAACACAAAAACCTAATTATAACAGGCAGTAGTGGGTTACATTTACTTGTGCTGTACTCACAAAGCTTGCAGTAGTGACTGGACTAACACTTATGATTGGGAGCCACTCTATTAAATTATCATGTGATCACACTGACAGTCCTAGTAATCACATGGGTTTGTTTACAAATCAAACTTTCAGGCTCAGCTGGAAAGAGACACAAAGTTATGCTAGTATTCTGGTAGGGAAGTATTTATTTCCTACCATACTGTGTGAAGTTGTCAATCTTTGTTCTAACAATGGAAAACTTGAAGAGCATTACAGCAATCAAGGATTTTTTTTCCTTTCTGAAAGGATATCTAAAATAAAGTATCCCTGCATTTTTCCATTGTCAATACCGGCTATATGCTTTATATATATTAAAAAAAAAAAAAATCCAGGATTGCTTCAAACTAGAGCTGCATGATTTTGGCTAAAATGAGAATCGCAATTTTATTGCTTAGAATACAGTGTGACATAAAATATTGCAACAACCGCCATTTTAATCTCTAGGGTCTCTGATATCTATCTGTGTGTATGTTTGGGGGTTCTAAATAATTTTCTAGCAAAAAATACTGATTTTAACTTGTAAGCAACAAGTGTCCGAAAAATGGTTTAGTCTTTAAGTGGTTAGACTGACCTCATTTGCAGACCGAAGTTCATCCCTTTGATCTAAAAGAACCAATTGATACAATTTATATCTCTCAGCACTGAGCAATGTTGTAATAATCTTTGCCGCTTGCCTTGCCTTGCTGTGAGCAGAGAACAGCTTTGCACTTGTTACATGAATTGTGAAAATGACGGATTAAGATCGTGAGGGGGGTTGAATCGAGATTGTGATTTAAGGTTTAATCGCGCAGCTCTACTTCAAACCCTGCTGAACCTATTCTAGTCCAGGAAGTTCCCCTAAGATTGAGTCATGGTGCATCATGATGGCAGCCATTCTGAGTGGGCCCTATAACGTTCTTGGCATCTGAAAAGGTTATCAATCTCAGAATAGCTAGAAAATCTGAACCTAATAGACCTTCAGTGGTGGAAATTGCATTTTGTTCTGAATCAATGAAATTCCCTGAATATATTAACAGATGCACATTTATGGACATGGGGCACCCATATAGGGAAGCTTCACTTTAAAGTGTGGGTGGGGGAAATAAAACACATGCTGCTCAGCCTTCCAGTATATGTACATTTTCCTATATTAAGAATACCTGATGATCCTGCCCAAAATGCAAATGTCTCCTAATCTCTTGTAGTTGGCTGACACCACTGCCACTGCTGTACTGACTTGGCTACAGAGGGTGAGAAACGGCAGGTGTCTGGTATGTGAGGGAAGAGGAGTTATAGAGATGAGGAGTGGCAGATGTGCTTAAAAACTTAGGACTGACAACACTGCTTAGGATTTCACTGATGAGGCGACATTTATGGGCACTGATGAGGCACGAATATGCTGCACTTATGGGCACGGATAGGAGTCTTTGGTGGGCATTGACGGATGGCAGTGATGATCAGCACTGACTGGTATCACTAATGGCCACTGATTTCTGGTAGTGGTGGGCAATCATTGCTGGCACTGGTGGGCACTTCTTTGTAATCGGGGCACTGATGATTAGTGCCCTGATTACATACCTAGCTGTCCCCTGTGAGGAGGCGGCGATTACCGGCATCTCTGTTTTACATGTGACCGGCTGTGATCGGACACAACCGATCACATGGTTAAAGAGCCGCGGCTCTTTGCACAGATCGCGGTTGCACTGTGTCCTAGCAACACGGCGTGGCCGCCACTCTTGCGCGCACCCAGGGGTGCGTGAGAGCGGTCGTTCTGGGAGGTCGTCATATGGCGTCCACCCAGAGTGAGAGCCGCACCGCCCAGCCGTCATTTGACAGTGGGCGAGCAGCAAGTGGTTAAAGAGACAATGGTTCATCCGCCCCCCACAGTGCCCACAGCTTTTAAATCTCCTTTTTACATTAAAATATTGCCACTATATACCTTTTTTTTTTTTTTTTTTTTTTATCTGTATACCACGATTGCATCATAAATTGCAGTTTCTTCAGTGCTGAGAGTTCAGGAAGGTGGAGATTTTCAGCCTGTATACATACCCACGTATGTGATGTCGATATCATGTGACTT
Source organism: Aquarana catesbeiana (assembly GCF_042186555.1). Taxonomy (NCBI): domain Eukaryota; kingdom Metazoa; phylum Chordata; class Amphibia; order Anura; family Ranidae; genus Aquarana; species Aquarana catesbeiana. The sequence goes on from NC_133335.1 coordinate 165,296,874, forward strand.
GGCTATCTCTGAGAACAAGAAACTGTTCTCTCCAGCATAAAAGACACAACTGAGCATTTGCAGGTTGAGGTTGGCTATCTTGCTTGTTCTTTCCAAGGTAGACATTGCGGGAGGGGGGAGGATCTATGCATACAGGATAAAACCGCCTTTTTACACAATGCAGGGGATTAACCCCCTAAAGTTCCACAGTGAGTATAACTAAATAATGCTATACTGCGCATACAGACAGATTTTACTGTTGTGGGTTTAGTGACACTTTTAACCACTTAAGGACCAAGACTTTTTTTTTTTTTACACTTGGTGTTTACAAGTTAACATCAGTTCGCTTCTGCGCACAAGCACGGAGGGAAAAGGCGCTTTAAATGTAGAAAAAAAGCATTACAGGACCTCCTTTTTTAATGTAAGATCTGGGGTCAAAATAGACCTCAGATCTCACATTTACACTTAACTGCTTGCCGACCATCCGCCGCAGTTTTACATCGACTCGCCTTTTGGCCACTAGGGGCAAGCGAGATGACCACCGGGCACCCGCGATCGCTTGTGACAGATCGCCCGCTTCATAAAAAAGTATGAACACAGATCTCTCTTCTTCCTACCTTCCCTCCTTCCTCCTTCCTCTTCCTCCTCCTCCGTCGTCCCATTCCCCCCTACAGTTAGAACACACATAGGGAACGCAGTTAACCCCTTGATCGCCCCCTAGTGTTAACCCCTTCCCTGCCAGTGACATTTATACAGTAATGGTGCATTTTTATTGCACTGATCGCTGTATAATTGTCAATGGTCCCAAAAATATGTCAAAAGTGTCCAATTTGTCTGCCACAATATCGCAGTCCCATTTAAAAGTCGCAGATCGCCGCCATTAATAGTGAAAAAAAAAAATGCCATAAATCTATCCCCTATTTTGTGGACGCTATAACTTTTGCGCAAACCAACATACGCTTATTGCGATCTTCTTTCTTACTTTCTTCTTCTTCCTTCTTCTTCCTTTCTTCTTTCTTCCCTAAACTGATGAAAAAAATTTGTTTAAAAAAAAAAAAATGTGGGATATTTATTATAGCAAAAAGTAAGAGATTTGTGCACGTGTGGTGTTTTTTTTTTTTTTTTTTTTTTTTTCTCTTCTTCACCCCCCCCCCCCCCCTCCCTTAACTTCATCGTCATATGGACCTGACAGCGGGGGTTATCGCACACAATCCAATGGCTGCAGCCACCGGGATTGTGTGTGAAACTGACAAGCAGACTCCTGCCTGTCATGTGACCCTGCATATCATTAAAGAGAACCTGTCACTAAAAATCTTTTCTTTTTTTGCAAAAAATGTAAGTTGCACCCAAGCACATAAATTCCCCCACCTCCACATATACGCACGTATGAACATAAACGCACATGTCAGCAACTAAGCATGAACATGCCAATTGCGATAGATTGCCATGCTCACTGGAGTGAGAGCAATAATTCTAGCACCAAACGCCTCCTTTGTAACATTAAACTGATGCCTATAGCAAATATAGGGTACTGAAGATTGTCGCCATTTCACAGGCACACACAAATTTAAGATTTGGCATGTTGGGTATCTATTTACTTGGTGCAACCTTGTCCTTTTTATATTTTATCAAAAACGTGGGTAATTTATTGCGTTTGTTTGCCCAAAAATTCACTTTAGTGTGGTTTTTACTGAAATTTTGCATTTCCTAGACCTTTGCGGTAATATCTGACATGACATAAATTGGAACTACCACCGTTTTATTCTCTAGGGTGTCTGCTTCCAGAAATGTAAGGTTTGGGGGTTTTGCATCGTTGGGGCTAAAATTATTTTTTTAAACATGTGCAAAAAATGCAAAGGTGGCTCTAGCAGCGAAATGGTTTAAAGAAAAGTTTGTCAACAAGTGAAAACCCATCAATTAAATGCTAATACTGCAATAAACACTGCTGATGTTAAGAAGTCCACTCAATTCACCCTAACTGCAGTAGAATACAGGCACTTTATGACCTGTTCAGAAGTGTGTTAAATGTTGCACGTGATGTGTTGCTTTCTTTTAGCTTCTATTATGACGAACCAGATTAAGACCCCTTTCACACTGGGGCGGTTTGCAGGCGGTATTGCGCTAAAAATACCGCCTGCAATACCGCATACCCCCCTAAACAGCCTCCGCTGTTTGTTCAGTGTGAAAGCCCGAGGGCTTTCACACTGAAGCGGTGCGCAGGCAGGACGGTGAAAAAAGTCCTGCAAACCGCTTTTTTGGAGCGGTGAAGGAGCGGTGTATTCACCGCTCCTGCCCATTGAAATCAGTGGGACAGCGCGGCTATACTGCGGCAATGGCGCGGCTATAGCCGCGCTGCACGAGGGATTTTAACCCTTTTTCGGCCGCCAGCGGGGGTTAAAACCGCATCGCTAGCGGCCGAATACCGCTGCAAGAACGACGGTACAGCAGCGCTAAAAATAGCGCTGTTGTACCGCCGACGCCTCCACCGCCCCAGTGTGAAAGGGGCCTAAAGCTTCCAAGAAGTTTGAATCCGACTAGTATAATACCGTGTAATTCTTCTCTTCCTTCCTTTTTTTTTTTTTTTTTTTTTTTTTTTTTTTTAATTTACAATTCCTTAACCTCTCCAAGCTTCAGTGCCTCATTTGTCCATTGCTTCTGATCCTCTTTGGGCAAAACAACATTCATGTCATTCTGCTCCTTTCCTTGTGAGCCCAATATTTTGCTTACAGGACTCTGCATCACCATGCAGCCTGGACTTGTAGTATTCCACAGCTGAGCAGTTCGGTCCAGGAACAATCATCACCCCTTCTTCATTTTAAAAAAAAAAAAAAAAACACCCCTGTGGTCCATGTGCAGCAGGAAAGCTGACGGCACTGAGTTCGAGCAGGCTTGGTCCACTGTAAGTACTGAGGTTTAGCTTAAGACAACAAGAAGACTCCAATGATTGAGTTTGAAAATATATTTCCTGCATCATAAATGATTATGAAAATGAGTTCCTCAATCACTAACTGGCAGGTAAAGTGAGTGAACTGATGTACTTAAATGCAATGTCAGCAGATCCAAAACTGTCACTCAAGAGACCTACTATAGCAGTGGTCTGCGAACTGCAGCCCAGGAAACAGATGCGGCCCCTTGCTTGCTTTTATCTGGCCCTTGGAGCATTATTCCCCCACTGTCAGCAACAATGGGTCATAGTTCCTGTCACTGATACCAATGATGTGGCACTAGTTCTCCCATTGATGCCAAGGACCAGTCCTCACATGGTGTGGCTAAAGAGCTAGGGTGGTATAGACTGTAATTAGACACTCCCAGAAAAGGAGAGGACTGTGCTAGGAAACTCACTCTTCCCGAAGAAGGCAAATTTAATAGCAAGTTCAAGGACACAATGTGAGGTGAGCATGGAAATGAAAATCACTGCAAATAAGCATTTTTCTGTGGTTTTATCTAAAAGTTGGGGACCTTTTCAAAGAGAAGGAAATGTTTAAATTGGCATTTCCCAACCTTTTTACAGCTAAGGAACACTGGAACAAATGTTAGTTTCAGGAAACCTCTGCAGATGTAAAATGATTACACCTGCAGCTTGTGGAACTTTAGCATGATCCATCAATTAAATAAAGCTTTAAAATAATAACGTGGCATCAATCACAAAAAAGTGCGATTTGCTTTCTCTACTGGAATGTGATATACCTAGAGTATTTTACACTTAGGGTAGGTTGTTTAACACCAACCTGCTGTATACATAATGTTTTTTACTAATGTTGCTTTAAAGGTCAAGTTCAACTTTTTGTAGTTTTTTTTTTTCTTTTTTTTTTTTTATTACCGTATTTATCGGTGTATAACACGCACAGTCATATAACACACACATTCATTTTAAGAGGGAATTTACAGGGAAAAAACTTAAATTTTAAATAAGGAACTTTGAAGCAAAATAAGGGTCAATGCCCATCTGCAGCCTTACTATTGCCTTCAATGCAGCCTGATCAATGCCCATCTGCAGCCTCACCATTGTCTTCAGTGCAGCAGCCTCACCATTGCCTTCAGTGCAGCAGCCTCACCATTGCTTCAGTGCAGCCTGATCAATGCCCATCTGCAGCCTAGAGGGGACAGGGAGGGGGGAGGGACGAGCACCAACAGATTACATACAGTGAGAATCTCCTATGATAGACAGGACAGTGGTCCAATGGCGACCCAGGAGACGGGACTTCCTTTTACAGAGGCCGCCAAGTAACAAAGAGATTTTCTCTGTATGCTGTATGTAATCTGATGGTGCTCGTCCCGCGCGCCCCCCCCCCCCCCCCCCCAGCTAAAATTAAAGTATTGGCGTATTACACGCACACGCTATTTGCACCCAGTTTTCAGGGTGATTTACACGCCAATAAATACAGTACTTTAATACAGGGCATTTTCTTGGTTATTGATCGGTCAGCACTGGCACTCTGGGTGGCACTGATTTGGGACACTGGGCACCGAAAGTCCACACTGATGGGTGGCACTGATAGGCAGTACTGATGAGGAGGCACTGGCAGGCATTACTGATGGGCATTAATTGGCATCATTAACCACTTCAGCCCCAGAAGATTTGGCTGCTCAATGACTAGCATTTTTTGCGATTCGACACTGCGTCACTTTAACTGACAATTGCATGGTCGTGGGACACTGTACCCAAACAAAATTGACATCCTTTTTTTCCCACAAATAGAGCTTTCTTTTGGTGGTACTTAGGGTTGTCCCGATACCACTTTTTTTTGTGTGTGTGTGTGTGTTTTTTTTTTTTTATCAGCCCTGTTGGGGGGCTTTGGTGAGATATCAGGGGTCTTAACAGACCTCTGATATCTCCCCCTTGAGACAGAGAAAGAGACCGAGGATAGAGATTCCCCAGTCCCTTTCTCTGCAGCCTCAGCTGCACTGAGAATGAATGGAGAGAAGACAGCGGCTCCTCTCCATTCATAAACTGACACATCGTAATCACAGGTGATTACAATGTTTCAGTTATGTGAATAGACAGAGTCAGCTGACTCTGTCCATTCACACAGCGGAGAGACAGCAGAACGGAGGGGACAGAGGAAGAGAGAGGGGGACAGCGGAAAGCCGGAACGGATGGGGAAAGCGGAGGGGGACAGAGCACAGGAGGACAGCGGAGGGGGTCAGAGGAATGGAGGGGGACAAAGCAACGGAGCAGGACAGCGGAGGGGGACAGAGGAACGGAGGGGGACAGAGCAAAGAAGGAGGACAGCGGAGGGGGTCAGAGGAACGGAGGGGGACAGAGCAACGGAGCAGGACAGAGGAACGGAGGGGGACTAAGGGGGATGAGGTGACAGTCAGCGGTGATCGCGTGTGGGGGAGTTACAAGCACCGATCACCGCTGTATGTCACTAAAGCAGCTGAAAGCCGCGGGGGGGAAGCTTGTAACTCCCCCGCGCGCCGATCACCGCTGACAGTCAAGGTATCGGGGGAAGCATCGGGAGCATTTGCCCGAGTACAAGTACTTGGGCAAATGCTCGGTATCTGTGCCGATACCGATACTAGTATCGGTATCGGGACAACCCTAGTGGTACTTGATCATTTCTGCGGCTTTTATTTTTTTGCGCTATAAAAAAAAAAAAAGCGACAATTTTGAATAAAACACAATATTTTGTACTTCTTGCTATAATTTCCCCAATTTTTAAAAAAAAAAGCAATTTTTTTCCTCAGTTTAGGCGATATGTATTCTTCTACATATTTTTGGTAAAAAAAAAAAAAAAAAAATCGCAATAGTGAAAAAGCGTATATTGATTGGTTTGCGCAAAAGTTATAGCGTCTACAAAATAGGGGATAGATTTATGGCACTTTTTTTTTTTTTTTATCGTGACTGCGACATTATGGCAGACACTTTTGACACGATTGACAATTATACAGTGATCAGCGCTATAAAAATGCACGGATTACTGTATAAATGTCACTGGCAGGGAAGGGGTTAAAACTAGTGGCCGATCAAGGGGTTAACTGTGTTCCCTGACTGTGTGTTCTAACTGTGTAGGGGGAGGGGACTGACTAGAGGGGATGACAGATCGTGGTTCCTAGCTATTAGGAACTCACGATCTGTCTCTCCTCACAGAACAGGGATTTGTGTATTTACACACACACACACACACACACACACACACACACACACACACGTCCCTGTTCTGCCTCTCGTGCCTGCGATAGCTCGTGGCTGGTGGTCAACGTGACCGTCGGCCACGAGCATCAGCACCTACGCAGTGTTTAATCCCATTTAAAGGAGACGACGTATAGCTACGACGGTTCGTGGGATCGTTCCGACCTGCCGTAGTATAATGACAGCTTGTCGGCAAGCAGTTAATGGGCACTGATTGACATCCCTGGTGGTCATGGGAAGGCATCCCTGGTGTTTTCTAGTGGGCATCCTTAGTGGGTCTGCACTGATAATGCCCTGAATTATCAGCGCAGAACAAAAGAGGATTGACTGCATTTCTAGCATAGTTGACAATTGCACTGAAAACTGACATGAAAATTGTACCCTGCTGTTTGCCCGCAGCAGGGCTAAATGTAAAAAAAAAAAACACCTGCCCAGTGCTCGGCAAGAGGGAATAAGGTCTCCTCAGTTCATAAGTCATGGCAACTTGTGTGTCATTTTGCAAAGAACATGGCTTTCCTGACAGCTGTCCACCTATGGGGGTCTTTGGACAATACTGTGGATTTCCAAAGCAGAAATCATCCAAAATATGGGCTGTTTGCCCAGAAAGTTTCAGCTGCAATCCCATCTTAACACTACCTCTGTACAGAGGCTTTTGGAAGTTCTTTATTGCTCCCTCTGTCATGTAACAGCTCTCCATTTATACCCTAATAACAGCTTTGAAAACTCATATTGGAAATTCGACTTTAGAAGGTAGTTGGATAATCAGTCTTTACAGCTGAGTTTTCACAGCTGCTGCCTAGGAATTGCTGGAGAGCAAAAATATGAGAGACGCCTGCTGTGCTGCCTAGTTACTCCCTGACCTGGAACAAACATACAGTTAGTGAATGTGCACAGAGCACACCTGACCTGTACTAAGTTTTCAAGCGCTGACAATCCTGGAGCTTGCACTTTCAAACACAAATAAGAGGAAACTGACTCTATAATCCAGGGTTTCAGGTGGCTAGTTTACTGCCGTGCTGTAAATACAAACCATATAATATTATGTCCTACAACGGTCTAAATTATACAAAGATGGACTTCCTCGCTAAGCACACAGTACTGTCTAGATCCCTGGAGCCCAACACGCATCGTGATTTCACCAAGGAAAAGTTTCTGATGTGCCAGTCACATCACCAATTCTGTGTGGATGATTCTAAAATGATCACAGCAGCTTCAGATGCATCAGTCTCATCCCTGCAGCTATAAGCAGACTTCTCCAGTGCACAGGTATGAGGCTTGCACATTCGGAGCAGCTGTTGTCTTTTTGTAATACATTCTGCTGATGTGTTCTTTGCATCAGAAGCTTGTTCATGAGCAAATGGCTTATCCATACTCCCAGAGATGGAGACAAAAAGAGAACCGTAACCATAGGGTAATGTTTACTTTTAACATTTAAAGTCAGGGCAATTTACACCACTTGCATTACAGTAATATGCAATTATTTTAAAGTGGTAACCCGGCGTTATGTGCATTTGTGGTACAATTTATTTTCAATGGCAACCCAACACGGCTCCAAAATGCACATATGTTAAAACACACCTCAGTTTGATGTGCGTTGCGGTGTGCTGCAGAAAAAATGCAGCAGGATTTTCAGGCATTGATGTGCTTCATTAGACCATTAGTTTTGAACAGGCCACCTAATGCAACTCAACACAATTCCCATTCGCACCAATCTTTATTTTGGAATACAAACTCAATATACGAGGTTTCCATGACACTGATCTCACAAATCATGCTGAGCTTTCTACTAAGAAAGCCTGTTCTAGCCCATCTATAATTTTCCACATACGTCAAATCCATAGTTTAAAAGAAAAAAAAAAGTCCTCTGCAAGCTCCAAGCCAGGCTAGTCAGTGCTTTCACACTGCTGAAGACTTTTCATGCCATCGTGTGACAATGTTGATGCCTGGCAATTGCACTGTACTGCATGGCCCTCAGCTCCACATGGTAGAAAGAAGAGGAAAAGGGTTGCATGGTCCCCATACCTGGAAGTGCTTTACTTTGCTCCAAGCTTTGAATATATGCAATATATATCACTTGTAAAACAACCCATTCAGTTTCAAATAGAAATGCAAGGCAAAACATGTGTATACATACAATGCATCTGGAAAGTATTCACAGTGCTTCACTTTTTCCACATTTTGTTGTGTTACAGCCTTATTCAAAAATGGATTAAATTCATTATTTTCCTAAAAAGTTCTACAAACAATACCCCATAATAGTAACGTGAAAAGTTTGTTTGAAATCTTTGCAAATTTATTAAAAATAAACGAAAAAATCACATGTACATAAGTATTCACAGCCTTTTGCCATGACACTCAAACTTGAGCTCAGGTGCATCCTGTTTCCACTGATCATCCTTGAGATGTTTTGACAACTTGATTGGAGTCCAATTCATTTGATTGGACATGATTTGGAAAGGCACACACCTGTTTATATAAGGTCCCACAGTTAACAGTGATGTCAGAGCACAAACCAAGCCATGAAGTCCAAGGAATTGTCTGTAGACCTCTGAGACAGGATTGTTTTGAGGCGCAGATCTGGGGAAGGGTACAGAAACATTTCTGCAGCATTGAGGGTTCCAATGAGCACAGGGCCTCCATCACCTGTAAATGGAAGAAGTTTGGAACCACCAGGACTCTTCCTTGAGTGGGCGCCTGGCCAAACTGAGTGATCTGGGGAGAAGGGCCTTAGTCGGGGAGGAGACCAAGAACTTGATGGTCACACTGACAGAGCTTCAGCGTTTCTCTGTGGAGAGAGAAGAACTTTCCAGAAGAACAACCATCTCGGCAGCACTCCACCAATCAGGCCAGTATGATAGAGTGGCCAGAATGAAGCTACTCCTCAGTAAAAGGCACATGACAGCCGTCTGGAGTTTGCCAAAAGACACCTGAAGGACTCTCGAACCACTAGAAACAAAATTCTCTGGTTTGATGAAACAGATTGAACTCTTTGGCCTGAATGGCAAGCGTCATATTTGGAGGAAACCAGGCACCGCTCATCACCTGACCAATACCATCCCTACAGTGAAGCATGGCGGTGGCAGCAGCATGCTGTAGGGATGGTTTTTCAAAGGCAGGAACTAACTAGGAGACTAGTCAGGATTGTGGGAAAGATGAATGCAGCAATGTACAGAGACATCCTTGATGAAAACTTGCTCCAGAGTGCTCTGGACCTCAGACTTGGGAGAAGGTTAATCTTTCAACAGGACAACAACCCTAAGCACACAGCAAAGATAACAAAAGAGTGGCTATGTGACAACTCTGGGAATGTCCTTGAGTGGCCCAGACTTTAACATCTCTGGAGAGATCTGAAAATGGCCGTGCACCAATGCTCCCGATTCAGCCTGATGGAGCTTGAGAGAAAGAGCTTGAGCTTCAACAAAATATTGCACAAAGGCTGTGAATACTTATGTACATGTGGGGGGGGTTCCTTTTATAAATTTGTTAAGATTTCAAACAAACTTCTTTAACCTTGTCATTATGGGGTATTTTTGTAGAATTTTGTGGAAAATAATGAATTTAATGCATTTTGGAATAGGGCTGTAACATACCAACATGTGGAATAAGTGAAGCACTGTGAACACTTTACAGATGCACTGTATATAAATCACATAACCGCTGTATAAGCTTGTAGAGCTAGGGGTGGAGATTGCAGGTGGACAGGCATGTCAGCAGGAGGCCAAGAGAGAGAAGTACACTGGTATTTTTTATTTTTTCCCAGTGAAGACCTGTGTGCAGGGGGTGTCAGCACAAGTCTTGGCCATTGAAGGACAGGCAGGCTATGCTCCTAGCACAGGCAGAAAACGGACTATGCTGGGAAGGATGCTCTTCTATGATCACTTTTAAATAGGGGACTGGCAGAATCACCAGGTAGTCTACACAAACGAAGCGAAACAAGGAGAACTGGATACTTTTCTACACAAATACATGGTAGAACATACACATCAGAAATATGAAATGTTGGGGTAACATTCAGTTTAAGTGAACCTCATGCTTTGCTCTACATGATAAAAGCAGTTTCACTTTATCGCAAACTAATAATGATATCGCTTATTCTGTGAAATATCCCATTTTATAAGCATTTTCTTATGTTACATAGTAGTTTATATCTTTTCAATGAGCACAAAAAGTACCTGTTGATCTTGCCAGGAATCTTTTTGGCTGATAAATCCCTGTGTTGTTTTTTTTTATTCGTTACTTTGTTCCAACTATCCCTGAGAATCCCTCCCTTCTGTTATGGAGAAGACATGTTTGCAGTTCTGTCTTAGGGTAACAACACTTCTCCTTCATAGATTAGAGTACTATGAGTGAACATTGTTGCTGTAGGACAGGAAGTGTTACTTGCAGGATCACCAAGGGTAAAGGTGTTAAAGGATGAAAATTTTGAAAAAAGAGAAATGTGGCCACCACATTGAAGGACTTCTTAATTGCAAAGCTTTTATCCTTGAGTTTAGATACGTTTTAAGATTCCAAAAGATATGCGAGTCACCCAATCTGGTGCCACTGTAGGAAACGTTTCTTTGGCTGGTTTACACCACAATTTCAGCATTCTGGAGTCCTTTTTTGCATGCGCTTTTTGACTCTTGAAAAATCGTAGGGCGGTGGTTTCTTATGTGCATTCCATGTGTCCACATGCGTTATGACATGTTCCAGATGGAAAAAATGCAGCAGGTGGGCTCTTCTTTCTCCTTTCTTTACTTCCTCCAACTTTCAGGTTTAATCTGTTCCCTTTTTTTTTTTTTCGTTCTTTCTTTTACGTTCTATAGGCTTTATGCATTAAATTAAGTTATCAAGCTGCCGGGTATTGTCCTGATTAGGATGGTTATTTTTTTGTGTTTTGGGGGTTTTTTTTATGTTTTATCCTAAATAGGGAGACTCTTCCATGCATGTCTTCGTTCAGATATGCCAGATTCTATAACTGGTCATTTGTTTTTGCAGGCATGCTATGACTTTCATGATGCCTCGAAAGGCTACTTTTGGACTCTCCCTTACACTCTTAGTTACCTGGGTCATTATGTTTGCAACCTGTGTAATGTTACTGTTTATGTTCTCACTTTTTACTATTATTTGTCTGTTTTTTTTTTTTTTTTTACCTCATGTTTGTTTTTTACAAGCTGTAACCATACCACGGCTGTCCTTGTATGTTGGATTGTCTATTAATAAACCTTTTGTAAAAGAAAAAAAATGCAGCAGGTTTTACTTTTTTGTACTAGGGTCATTGGAATATGTGGCAGTTGCTGTAAATGCATTTTAAAAATGCACTGGAAAGTATCTGGGGTGAACAAGCCCTCCTCTGTTTAGCTGTTGCAGGGACAAATCTGTGATTTGATTGAATGCGTTAGAAATCTTGTCCGAATTGTACTTCTTCTCCCCTTTGCCACTTCCCTTACAGAAGCAGCAAATTTTGTGGCACGCACTGACCTTTTTTTCTCTGTACCTCAGGTCGGCATGAAAAAACGCCCTTCTAAAATGTATGAACAATGAATAAAACTTGAAATGATTTGTTTCTTAAGACTTACACTTGTTTGGTTATTCTAATTCCAGGCTTGCTTGTTCTTTTACAATAATTTGATATATATATATTTTTTTTTTTTTTTTCTCTGCAGATGTGTACGCCAAGTAACACACCAGCCACTCCGCCCAACTTCCCTGATGCTTTAGCCATGTTTTCAAAGCTACGTACCTCTGAGAGCTTACAGAACAGCAGCAGTCCAGCCACCTCAAATGCCTGCTCCCCTCCAGGCAACTTCAGCCCACACTGGGCCTCCTCTCCACCAAATCAACAGCCTGTTTGGCTTCCCCCAGCCTCTCCCACCACACTTCTCCACCACCACCATCATCATGCACAGCCTGCATGGCCCCCTACCTCCCAGCCTTCAGGGGGCCCACAGAAAGCCATGAGGGCCATGGATGCACAAAGATAAGACTGGTTATGAGTGCACTGGAGCTGGAGAAGAGGCAGTGATGAGTGCCTCTTTTTCCTTTTTTGAGTTTTTGAACTGTTTTTTTTCCTCCTGTTTTATTTTATAAATAAAAGGTTCTGGTTTTTGTTTTCTCCAAAGGTGAGAAAGTGGAAGGGGAAATGAAAAAAGTGAGCTCCCTTTTCCATCTCCTTTTAATATATAAATATACTGTATAAAGAAAAGAATATATATGAGGTGCTGGATGAGGCATCTTGGAAAACATTGAAGAATTGTGGCCTGAGTAGACCACTTTAACAGATGGGGGAAAAAAAAGGTTTAAGCAGTTGTCCCTCTTATCCGCTCTGTTTGTATTAGAACAGTTTATACGTTGAACCAGTCCTTGGAGCCACATTGTGTTCACCTGCGCTGGACGTTAAGTGAAGAAAGTGACACTGCTTGAGTTGGATCATCTAAACAGAGAAGGAATGGCCATCTTTCAAACACTGGCTTGAGAGGAGAGAGCCTGGCTCTGACAAATGTAGTGGAAAGAAAAAAAAAAAAAGGCAATCATGGACAGACCAGCAGGGGTGATCTGACATCCACAGAACCAAAAGCTGTGTCTGGCATCCAGGCAATACAAGCTTCATCTAACTGAAATAGCCACCCTCTTCCACGGTCTTCTTACAGATCTAGTGCAGGAGGAATGGATCACTACAATGGCTTCCAGTTTCCTTTTTGTAGTTGGAGTTCTAAACAGGGATTTTAAAGTTAACTGTTACCCAAGCGCTTGTGATTTCTTTAAGAGGACACATAATGCAGTAAATGAAGCCATGTCAGCATGTAAAAGGTCACTCCGATTGCGAGCATTGACCTTTATGCCACCTAAAGATGGCACCTGATGGATTTTTGAGAGTTTTCTATTTTCCACATTTGCTCCCAGTTGGGAATAAGAGTTATGTTCTTTGCCCTGAGCAATAAAAATAAACCATGTGATATAACTGGCTTTTTTTTTTTGGTGTATATTTCAAATGTCTGATTACAGCCTCTGTAACATCTTGGTACAATGCAGTAGGCACAGGGTTAACTATTTTTAGCTGCAGGAACATAACCAGAAGTCTAGCCCCAACATTTTTTGTATAAAAGCATTTATAGGGGAAAGTCATGTCAAAATAGTGTTTTAGCATTGTTCTAGTTTAAAAATGCCTTTTCTGTTTTCACTGCCTTCTATTCAGTTAGAGGCATGTACCTGGTTCTAAAGCACCGTGTATCATGAATAATGGCTGTGCTTTTTCCTTTTTTAAATAAAAAAAAAAAAAAAAAAAGTTTCACTTTTTCCTAATCGTTCATTAAGGGACCCATTGTAGAAGTTAATCAAAAACCCTTTTCTGTTTTGTTGGGTCAATTGGCACGGTTCTGCTAGCCTTGTTGCCTTCCCTTCTAATTTATTGATTTGAGTATTCCCAGGTTCTAGGAATATCCAGCCTGTATCCTGTACTGTATGATTAACATAAAAGGAATCTTGACTTGCCTGTAAATTCTGTAACTTTTTGTACAGGCCACATGTCCCTCTGCACCTGTTACTTTTGCATTGCTTGCTAAAAAACCGAGGTGTCAAAGTGGGGTAGGGTTATAGAGGTATGCCCGGAGGGGGGGGGGGGATTTCAAAAGCTTTGCCAGTATCCAAACTCCTGAAAGTTACCAGAAAGGCAGACCTGCATATGTGGAAGGAGTGCCAGACCAAAAAGTCCAAAATGTGTTAAGACAGCCAAGATGATTCGGGGGTCAAAGAAACTCCCCCATCAGCGCTACAATAAAACATAATATAATGTAAATATAATTGTAACTGACAACATCGTGAGCCTAACAATTGTAAAACATCATGGTGTTCTATAATGATCCATGATATTTTAGGATTGTTAGGCTCATGAATTTATCAGTCACAATGAAGCTTACATTTTATTAGGTTTTGTCACAGCCCTGATGAAGGAGGAGTTTCTTTGACCCCTGAAACACGCTGGATGTCTTAACACAAAATAAATTAATTTGGACACTTTTGTGTCTGGCGCTCCTTCCATGTGTGCACGTGGTGTTTTTTCCTGGTAACCCACTGGACGGCAGCTTTATCTGTTGTGAGCAGACTAACCTGAGCCAGTAGGCTCTTCAGTTTTTTTTTTGTTTTTTTTTTTTGTTTTTTTTTATATATATTTTTTTTGCCCTCTTACTACCTTGTTTAAACTCATACTGTTTCCCCAAAAATAAGACCTATCTTGATTTTCTAGGAGTGCTGCAATATAAACCCTACCCCAAAATTAAGCCCTTGTAAAATCAAGTAATCCAAGTTGTAAAATGATTATATAATGCCCAGTGTGTGTAACATTGTTGTAGAAAATACCTTATTTACAGTGCTGCTCATGTGATCCGCCGGAGCTCTCCTCTTGTCCTCCCTGCTGACGTCGGTGGGGATTTCAGCATCTCCCTCAGCAATGCTCACAGCGGGGAAGAAGAGCTCCGGTGGGTCACGTGAGTGCCCAGCGGCACTGTAAATAAGGTATATTCTACAATGTTACATAAAGACACACACTGGACATTACAGAGTGGATTAAATGATTTTACAAGGACTTTAACGAGGGTTTATTTTGGGGGTTACTTGGAACCCCCAAACACACACACACACACCCATATATATATATATATATATATATATATATATATATATATATATATATATATATATATATTCTCTATCTCTATCTCTCTATCTATATCTATATCTCTCTATATCTCTCTATCTCTCTATATATATCTCTATCTCTATCTCTCTATATATCTCTATCTCTCTATATATCTCTATCTCTCTATATATCTCTATCTCTACCTCTCTATATATCTCTATCTCTACCTCTCTATATATCTCTATCTCTCTATATATCTATCAATCTAATCTATCTATACACACCTACCTATATACACAAATATCGATTTACTCGCTGTAACGTCACCTTTTAGGTTTTACTCACCATTTTATTCTTTAGGGCCTTTTCTTTAAACAAATAAACCCACACATACACACTCAATTACCAAAAGTATTGGGATGCCTGCCTTCCTTTGCACACACATGAACTTTAATGACATGCCAGGTTCAATAATGAGTTGGCCCACCCTTTGCAGCTATAACAGCTTCAACTCTTCTGGGAAGGCTGTCCACAAGGTTTGTGAGGTCAAGCGATAATGTGGACAAGAAGGCCTGGCTCACAGTCTGTTTTATTTCATCCCAAAGGTGTTCTATGGGATTGAGGTCAGGACTCTGTGCAGGCCAGTCAAGTTCCTCCATCCCAAGCTTGCTCATCCATGTCTTTATAGACATTGCTTTGTGAACTGGTGCAGGAAGAGGGCCATCCCCAAACAGTTTCCACAGAGTTGGGAGCATGAAATTGTCCAATATGTTTTGTTATGCGGACGCCTTAAGAGTTCCCTTCACTGGAACTAAGAGGCTAAGCCAAACACCTGAAAAATCACCCCACCCCATAATCCCCCCTCCACTAAATGATTTGGACCATAAAGACATGGATAAGTGAGTTTAGGGTGGAGGAACTTAAAGTGGATGTAAACCGAATTTTTTTTTTTTTAAATCATACTGTAGAGCAGGGATATGCAATTACCGGACCTCCAGCTGTTGCAGAACTACAAGTCCCATGAGGCATAGCAAGACTCTGACAGCCACAAGCATGACACCCAGAGGCATGATGGGACTTGTAGTTCTGCAACAGCTGGAGGTCCGCTAATTACATATCCCTGCTGTAGAGTATAAGATTTCCTATCATTTGAGCCCAGTCTTGCCACACAGAGTTAATCCATCTCTGAGCAATCCTCTTTTATTGTTCAGTGAGAGAAATCTTGACAAACTGAGAAAAACTTTGTCAAATACTCCCCCTTGCTGTGAGTGACAGCCTAAGACACAGGCATGATTTTTTTATTCCCTCCCCCACACCTTTCTTCAGTGGCTCTGCAAGGATTGGCTGTTCCACACCTCACCATGATTTGGCATGCTGAAGTCATGTGGTTACTTTCCTGTCTTTTCACTGGATGTTAGAGATCATAGCAGAAGTTCAGTGTAAGAAATACACAGGAGAAAATGAATATTGACAAGGGGAGTGTAGATGTGGGCGGGGAGTCTACTGACATCACGACTCCACCCACCGAGCTCCAGACAACAGACCCGCCCACAGAATCTGCAGTTTTTCGGCTCTCATAACAGACAGAGGGGAGACATTTGACAGGTAAAGATACATGCAGTAGGCATGTATATCCTTATAGATAACCCCTATGGCAGTAGTTTAGAAAGGATGACATTGGGTTTACATCCAGTTTAACTAGCCTGCAGAGTCCTGACCTCAACCTGATAGAACATCTTTAGGATGAATTAGAGCGAAGACTGCTAGCCAGGCCTTCTTGTTCACATCATAGCCTGACCTCACAAAAGGAACTTTAATGGGTTGCCATTAAAGTTCATGTGCGTTTTTAAAGGCAGGTGCCCCAATACTTTTAGAGTGTGTGGGGTTTTTTTTATTTAAGAAAAGGCCCTAGAGAATGAAATGGTGGGTAAAACCTAAAAGATGTTACATCGAGTAAATGGATATTAAACATGTCACGCTTTAAAACTGCGTATGCCTGTGGTACTGCACCAAATTACAGTACTTAAATCTCTCCTAAGCGATGCTTTAAAAGTAGGGGTGCACCAAATAGAAATTTTGGTGCCGAAAATGAAGGATGCACTAGGCCCGAAACCGATATCGAAAATGACAGTTTTTAGAAAATACTTATATTTTCATATACAATTGTATATTCGACTTTTTAATTAATATCATTAATATGAATTATTGGCACCTTTAGTGCAAGAAAGGGTTAGAAACTGCATTTTTCTTAACATCTCTTGTGTCGTGTCGTGTCATGTCCCCAGTCTCTGCCCATCTCTTGTGTCGTGTCATGTCCCCAGTCTCTGACCATCTCTTGTGTCGTGTCATGTCCCCAGTCTCTTACTTAACCACTTCAGCCCCGGAGGATTTTGCAGCTCAATGACCAGAGGACTTTTTACAATTTGGCACTGCACCTGCTTTAACTGGTAATTGCACGGTCATGCAGTGTTGTACCCAAATGAAATTTGCATCATTTTTTTTCCCAGCAAATAGAGCTTTCTTTTGATGGTATTTGAATGCCTCTGCGATTTTTATTTTTTGCGATATAAACGCAAAAAGACCGAAAATTTTGAAAAAAAAAAATATTTTCTACTTTTTATTAATTTTTTTTTTTTAATAAAAAAAAAAAAAAGACATTTTAGTCATACATTTAGGCCAAAATGTATTCCGTCACATGTCTTTGGTAAAAAAAATGTCAAGCGTTTATTGGCTTGCGCAAAAGTTATAGCGTCTACAAACTAGGGTACACTTTCTGGAATTTACGCAGTTAGTTTGACTGCCTATCTCATTTCTTGAGCTGCTAAAATGGCAGGGCAGTACAATCCCCCCCCCCCCAAATGACCCCATTTTGGAAAGTAGACACCCCAAGGAAATTACTGAGAGGCATGTTGAGCCCATTCAATATTTTATTTTTTTTGTGACAAGTGATTGAAAAATGACAAAAAAAAAATTACACAAAGTTGTCACTAATAATAATATATACAGTGGGGACGGAAAGTATTCAGACCCCCTTAAATTTTTCACTCTTTGTTATATTGCAGCCATTTTCGAAAATCATTTAAGTTCATTTTTTTTCCCTCATTGATGTACACACAGCACCCCATATTGACAGAAAACCACAGAATTGTTGACATTTTTGCAGATTTATTAAAGAAAAACTGAAATATCAAATGGTCCCAAGTATTCAGACCCTTTGTTGTGACACTCATATATTTAACTCAGGTGCTGTCCATTTCTTCTGATCATCCTTGAGATGGTTCTACACCTTCATTTGAGTCCAGCTTTGTTTGATTATACTGATTGGACTTAATTAGGAAAGCCACATACCTGTCTAAATAAGACCTTACAGCTCACAGTGCATGTCAGAGCAAATGAGAATCATGAGGTCAAAGGAACTGCCTGAAAAGCTCAGAGACAGAATTGTGGCAAGACACAGATCTGGCCAAGGTTACAAAAAAATTCTGCTGCACTTAAGGTTCCTGAGAGCACAGTGGCCTCCATAATCCTTAAATGGAAGACGTTTGGGACGACCAGAACCCTTCCTAGAGCTGGCCATCCGGACAAACTGAGCTATTGGGGGAGAAGAGCCTTGTGAGAGAGGTAAAGAAGAACCCAAAGATCACTTTGGCTGAGCTCCAGAGATGCAGTCGGGAGATGGGAGAAAGTTGTAGAAAGTCAACCATCACTGCAGCCCTCCACCAGTCTGGGCTTTATGGCAGAGTGGCCCGACGGAAGCCTCTCCTCAGACTACAAGATGGTGAGAAATAAGATTCTCTGGTCTGATGAGACCAAGATAGAACTTTTTGGCCTTAATTCTAAGTGGTATGTGTGGAGGAAGCCAGGCACTGCTCATCACCTGTCCAATACAGTCCCAACAGTGAAGCTTGGTGGTGGCAGCATCATGCTGTGGGGGTGTTTTTCAGCTGCAGGGACAGGACGACTGGTTGCAATCGAGGGAAAGATGAATGCGGCCAAGTACAGGGATATCCTGGACGAAAACCTTCTCCAGAGTGCTCAGGACCTCAGACTGGGCCGAAGGTTTACCTTCCAGCAAGACAATGACCCTAAGCACACAGCTAAAATAACGAAGGCGTGGCTTCACAACAACTCCGTGACTGTTCTTGAATGGCCCAGCCAGAGCCCTGACTTAAACCCAATTGAGCATCTCTGGAGAGACCTAAAAATGGCTGTCCACCAACGTTTACCATCCAACCTGACAGAACTGGAGAGGATCTGCAAGGAGGAATGGCAGAGGATCCCCAAATCCAGGTGTGAAAAACTTGTTGCATCTTTCCCAAAAAGACTCATGGCTGTTTTAGATCAAAAGGGTGCTTCTACTAAATACTGCGCAAAGGGTCTGAATACGTAGGACCATGTGATATTTCTTTTTTAATAAATCTGCAAAAATGTCAACAATTCTGTGTTTTTCTGTCAATATGGGGTGCTGTGTGTACATTAATGAGGAAAAAAAATGAACTTAAATGATTTTAGTGAATGGCTGCAATATAACAAAGAGTGAAAAATTTAAGGGGGTCTGAATACTTTCCGTCCTCACTGTATACCCCCTTCCTGCCCAGGCCAATTTTCAGATTTTAGCGCTCTAACACTTTGAATGACAATTGCGTGGTCATGCAACACTGTACCCAAATTAAATTCTTATAATTTTTTTTTTCATACAAATAGAGATTTTTTTTGGTTGTATTTAATCACCACTGGGGGTTTTATTATTTGCTAAACAAACAAAAATTTTGAAAAAAAAAAAAAAACACTTCAGATTTTGTTATAAAATTTTGCAAACAGGTAATTTTTCTCCTTTGCTGACGGGCACTGATGAGGTGGCATTGGTGGGCACTCCACTTCCCGACCGCCGCACGACTATGTACGTCCTAAGTTTGAAGGGGTATATCGTTGTTATGGCAGCAGCTAGCTGCCATAACCCCGGTATCCCCGTTTTTGTGCGGCGGCCGGCTTTCAGATAAAAGTGGTCCCTGCGGCGGATTCGATCCGGTGCCCTCCGGTAGCGGCGGAGGCGATCGCGTCCTGTGCCGTTGTGTGTCTGGAGACGAGTGAGGCCAAGATGGCGCTCACTCGTCTCCATGACACTGCTGGGCGGAAGCGACGTCAAAACGTCACTTCCGTCCACGCCTCTTAAAGGCATATTTTTTCAAATGTCATTTTTCTGAATGACTTTTTTTTTTTTTTTTTTTTAATTGCATTTTAGTGTAAATATGAGATCTGAGGTCTTTTTGACCCCAGATCTCATATTTAAGAGGTCCTGCCATGCTTTTTTCTATTACAAGGGATGTTTACATTCCTTGTAATAGAAATAAAAGTGACACAATTTTTTTTTTTTTAAACAGTGTAAAAATAAATAAAATATTGTAAAATAAATAATAAAAATAAAAAAAAAAATTTTAAAACCCCCCTGTCCCGACGAGCTCGCGCGCAGAAGCGAACGCATACGCGAGTAGCGCCCGCATATGAAAACGGTGGTCAAACCACACATGTGAGGTATCGCCGCGACCGGTAGAGCGAGAGCAATAATTCTAGCCCTAGACCTCCTCTGTAGCGCAAAATATGCAACCTGTAGAATTTTTTAAACGTCGCCTATGGAGATTTTTGAGGGTAAAAGTTTGACGCTATTCCACGAGCGGGCGCAATTTTCAAGCATGACATGTTGGGTATCAATTTACTTGGCGTAACATTATATTTCACAATATAAAAAAAATTGGGATAACTTTACTGTTGTTTTATTTTTTTATTCAAAAAAGTGAATTTTTTCCAAAAAAAGTGCGCTTATAAGACCGCTGCGCAAATACGGTGAAAAAAAAAGTATTGCAATGACCGCCATTGTATTCTCTAGGGTGTTAGAAGAAAAACCATATATAATGTTTGGGGGTTCTAAGTAATTTTCTAGCAGAAAAACCTGTTTTAAACATGTAAACACCTAAAATCCAAAACGAGGCTGGTCTTAAAGTGGTTAAAAAAATTCTTCAAATATATTAATAGTAAAAAGGTCAGGTCTGAGCATGTAGGCCCTTTACAAAATAATCTAGAGTGGGTGACTGGGGACAAAGAGAAGGCAAATTTATTAAATACTTTCTTCAGTTCTGTGCAAAAATATGAATGCAATCTATACACTGGGGGGAGAACCTCTGGGGCAATCTAGGATGGAAAAGGACCTGGGGGTCCTAGTAGATGATAGGCTCAGCAATGGCATGCAATGCCAAGCTGCTGCTAACAAAGCAAACAGAATATTGGCATAAATTAAAAAGGGATCAACTCCAGAGATAAAACGATAATTCTCCCGCTCTACAAGACTCTGGTCCGGCCGCACCTAAAGTATGCTGTCCAGTTCTGGGCACCAGTCCTCAGGAAGGATGTACTGGAAATGGAGCGAGTACAAAGAAGGGCAACAAAGCTAATAAAGGGTCTGGAGGATCTTAGTTATGAGGAAAGGTTGCGAGCACTGAACTTATTCTCTCTGGAGAAGAGATGCTTGAGAGGGGATATAATTTCAATATACAAATACCTTACTGGTGACCCTACAATAGAAATAAAACTTTTTCGCAGAAGAGAGTTTAACAAGACTCGCGGCCACTCATTAAAATTAGAAGAAAAGAGGTTTAACCTTAAACTACGTAGAGGATTCTTTAAGAGCGGCAAGGATGTGGAATTCCCTTCCGGTGGTCTCAGCGGGGAGCATTGATAGCTTCAAGAAACTATTAGATAAGCACCTGAATGACCACAACATACAGGGATATACAATGTAATACTGACACATAATCACACATAGGTTGGACTTGATGGACTTGTGTCTTTTTTCAACCTCACCTGCGTATGTATGTGTATACAAAGGAGCATGGGGAAGCTCATGGGGATGGTAGTGACACAGCCCCAAATGATCCACAATGGCTCAAAAGTGATATGGTCCAGAAATATTTAGACAGAATAAAGGTGGATAAAGCACCTGGACCAGATGGCATCCACCTACGGATCCTAAAAGAATTGAGCTCTGTCATTTCAAAGCCATTATATCTAATTTCTAGGGACTCGATAATTACTTAGCAACCAGCCGCTGTCGTTATATGGCAGCAGGTTAGCTCCCCTGTGCGAATCACCGTAGCTGTACAGCGGCCACTTTAAGGGCTATAGGGGGCCCGCAATGCCAGAGCCGATGCTTGTGGCCGGCGGCCACGATGTCTGCCAGTGACCAGCAATCACTCCTCACAGAGCCAGAATGGGGATCTGTAAATGTAAACAGATGCCTGTTCTGTCAGGGAAGTAGAGAGAGATGTGCTGTTCGTAGTGATCAGGAACAGCGATCTCTCTCTACTCCCTGTCAGTCCACTCCCCCCAACGTTAGAAACACCTCCCTAGGACACACTTAATCCCTTGATCGCCCCCTAGTGTTAACCCCTTCCCTGCCAGTGACATTTATACAGTAATCAGTGGCTATTTTAGCTCTGATCGCTGTATAAATGTCAATGGTCCCAAAAAAGTCCCGCTAAAAATCACTGATCACCGCCATTACTAGTGAAAAAGAAATAATAATAAAAATGCCATAAATGTATCCCCTATTTTTAGATGCTATAACTTTTGCGCAAACCAATCAATATACACCTATTGCGATATTATTTTATTTTTATTTTTTTACCAAAAATATGTAGAATACCTATTGGCCTAAACTGATCAGAAAATGTTTTTTTTGGGGGGGGGGGATATTTATTTTAGCAAAAAGTAGAAAATATAGCTTTTTTTTTTTTTTTTTTTCAAAATTTTCACTCTTTTTTTGTTTATAGCACAAAAAATAAAAACTGCAGAGGTGATCAAATACCACCAAAAGAAAGCTCTATTTGTGGGGAAAAAAAGATGTCAATTTTGTTTGGGTACAGCATCGCATGACCGCGCAATTGTTAGTTAAAGCGACGCAGTGCCGTATCGCAAAAAATGGCCTGGTCAGGAAGTGGGTAAATCCTTCCGGGGCTGAAGTGGTTAATGACTGGAATAGTACCACTGGATTGACGTAGGGCCAATGTGGTGCCTATATTTAAAAAGGGAACAAAGTCTTTACTACGTAACTAAAAACCTGTTAGTTTAACCACTTAAAGCGGGGTTCCACCCAAATTTTGAACAATATCTGTATGTATTCTCTTCCTTGCCTAGATGCTGACATGCCGTTTAAAAAAATTGAAATCGCCGTAATTACCTTTTATTTTTCTATTCTTCTTTGCACTTCCTGGTTCTCCTCCCGTGGGAGTAGGCGTGTTTCTAGCCTCTCCCAGACTCCTGGGAGCTAGTCTCAGGCTTCCGAGGATGCCACTGAGCATGTGCGGGAACGAGCGGTGAATGCTGGGAGTACAGCATTCACCACATCCGGGAAATAAATGCTTGTGGGCTTCAAAATGCCCACAATGAAGATGGAAACCGCCTGCAGTGAATAATATAAGTTATTCTTTCCGACGAAATCTGACACAGGCGGACATATTACACACAATATGTGAGTATGTAATGCTGAGAAGAAAAGTTTGTGAATGAACTCAAAAAAAAAAAAAACGATAGGTGGACCCCCGCTTTAAGGACCAGCCTCGTTTTGGAATTTAGGTGTTTACATGTTTAAAACAGGTTTTTTTGCTAAAAAATTACTTAGAACCCCCAAACATTATATATTGTTTTTTTTCTAACACCCTAGAGAACAAAATGGCGGTCATTGCAATACTTTTTTTCACACCGTATTTGCGCAGCGGTCTTACAAGCGCGCTTTTTTTGGGAAAAATTCACTTTTTTTAATAAAAAAATAAGACAACAGTAAAGTTAGCCCAATTTTTTTTTTATACTATGAAAGATAATGTTACGCCGAGTAAATTGGTACCCAACATGTCACGCTTCAAAATGGCGCCCGTTCGTGGAATGGCGTCAAACTTTTACCCTCAAAAATCTCCATAGGCGACGTTTAATTCTACAGGTTGCATGTTTTGCATTACAGAGGAGGTCTAGGGCTAGGATTATTGCTCTCGCTCTAACGATTGCGGTGATACCTCACATGTGTGGTTTGACCACCGTTTTCATTTGCGGGCGCTACTCACGTATGTGTTCGCTTCTGCGCGTGAGCTCGTCGGGACAGGGGGTTTTTAAAAAAAAAAAAAAATGTATTATTTATTTTACATTATTTTATTTATTTTTACACTGTTAAAAAAAAAAAAAAAAATTGTGTCACTTTTATTCCTATTACAGGGAATGTAAACATCCCTTGTAATAGAAAAAAAGCATGACAGGACCTCTTAGATATGAGATCCGGGGTCAAAAAGACCTCAGATCTCACACACTAAAATGCAATTAAAATGAAAAAAAAAAAAAAAAAGTCATTTAAAAAAAATGACATTGAAAAAAATGTGCCTTTAAGACGTATGGGCAGAAGTGATGTTTTGACGCCGCTTCCGCCCCGCAGTGTCATGGAGACGAGTGGGTGCCATCTTAGCCTCACTCGTCTCCAGGCACGGCACTGAGAAGGACGCGATCGCCTCCGCCGCTACCGACGGCCCTGGTAAGCGGCGGAGGGCAGCGGGAGCGGGGGGGCCCTCTCCCACCACCGATAAGTGATCTTGCGGCGAATCCGCCGCAGAGACCACTTTTATCTGAAAGCTGACCACCGCACGAAAACGGGGATACCGGGGTTATGGCAGCTAGCTGCTGCCATAACAACGATATCCGCCGCCAAACTTTGGATGTACATCAGTCGGCAAGTGGTTAACTTCTATAGCTGGGAAGATACTGGAGAGTTTAATAAAAGACCAAATAGACGAGTTCTTGCTGGGAAAAAAAATATTTTAAGTAACAGACAGCATGGATTTGTGAAAGACAGAAGTTGTCAAACAAACTTGATTTCTTTTTATGAAGAGGTATGTGAAACCTTGGACAGAGGGGTGGCTGTGGACGTGGTATACTTGGATTTTTCAAAAGAGTTTGAAACAGATCCCCACACATGGCTAATGTGTAAGGTAAAGTCTACAGGCTTGGAAATATCAGTTTGTAAATCGATAGAAAACTGGCTAAAAGACAGAATTCCAAGAGTAGTGGTTAATGATTAATGGATAATGGTTAATCTTACTCTGAATGGTCTAAGGTTATCAGTGGTGTACCCCGAGGTTCAGTGTTAGGACCCTTACTTTTTAATATCTTTATAAATGATATAGGGTCTGGGAATTAAAGTACCATTTCAGTCTTTGCAGATGACACCAAACTATGCAGTGGAATACAAGATGTCTCCAACCCACAAGCCAACCTAAATGCACTGTTTACAGTGCCTTGAAAAAGTATTCATACCCCTTGAAATTTTGTCATGTTACAACTAAAAATGTAAATGTATTTTCTTTATCATACATCCCGGGACACAGAGCCACAGTAATAACTGTATGGATTATATGGCACCTTCAGGTGATGGACACTGGCTCACCCTAAACAGGAAGTTCAATTCCCCATATAACCCCTCCCCTTACTGGGAGTACCTCAGTTTTTTCGCCAGTGTCATAGGTGTTGGTCACGAGTAAAGACGTGCTGTGCTGAGCTCCGCTGGAATGTTCATTACTGGGGCAAGCCATGCAACCAGATCCATTCAAAGTGTCTTTTCCAGACCGAATTGAACGGTACCCGGGTCTCGTGTCCTAAGAAATGAGGTTTTACCTGTAATGCTTCTCTCTTTGGAGAGCTGGACCCCGGGATCCAGTATTTGTTTTTTTCAGCCATATTCCTGGTGGGGTGCTTTTTACAGGCCCAGGGCTGTGGATCCCCCAATAAAAAGGGGGCCCCAGTCCCTGAATGTTTTTTTAACGGAGCCCACCGTGAGAGGTGAAGATTGGGTCTGTTACCACAGAACCCTGCAGCTGGATAAAGTAAGGGAGATTCCTATGGAATTTTTCTAATTCTTGTTTGTTTTCTCCTTTAACCACTTGCCGACCGCCTCACGTCTATATACGTCAACAGAGCGGCACGGGCAGGCAAAATCACGTACCTGATACGTGATGCCTTCCCGCGGGCGGGGGGTCTGATCGGACCCCCCCCCGGTGCCAGCGGCGGTCGGCATTTGTCTGGCAGCGATCAGAGATGAGGGGGAGGCCATCCGATCGTGGCCCCCCCCTCGCGATCGCTCCCAGCCAATGAGAAACATCCCCTGCCTGTGTATAGTACACACAGGCAGAGGATGTGATGTCATCTCTCCTCGGCTTGGCAGTTTCCGTTCCGACGCCGAGGAGAGAAGACATCCGAGTAAGTGTAAAACACTACACAACACAGTAGAACATGCCAGGCACACTAAACACCCCCGATCCCCCCCCCATCACAAACTGACACCAAGCTGTTGTTTTTTTTTTTTTTTTTTTTCCTGATTACTGATTGGTGTCAGTTTGTGACAGTTAGAAGTGGTAGGGCAGTGAGTATTAGCCCCCTGTAGGTCTAGGGTACCCCCCTAACCCCCCCTAATATAGTTTTAACCCCTTGATCACCCCCCGTCACCAGTGTCGCTAAACAATCATTTTTCTGATCGCTGTATTAGTGTCGCTGGTGACGCTAGTTAGTGAGGTAAATATTTAGGTTCGCCGTCAGCGTTTTATAGCGACAGGGACCCCCATATACTACCTAATAAATGTTTTAACCCCTTGATTGCCCCCTAGTTAACCCTTTCACCACTGATCACTGTATAACCGTTACGGGTGACGCTGGTTAGTTTGTTTATTTTTTATAGTGTCAGGGCACCCGCCGTTTATTACCAAATAAAGGTTTAGCCCCCCGATCGCCCGGCGGTGATATGCGTCGCCCCAGGCAGCGTCAGATTAGCGCAAGTACCGCTAACACCCACGCACGCAGCATACGCCTCCCTTAGTGGTATAGTATCTAAACGGATCAATATCTGATCCGATCAGATCTATACTAGCGTCCTCAGCAGTTTAGGGTTCCCAAAAACGCAGTGTTAGCGGGATCAGCCCAGATACCTGCTAGCACCTGCATTTTGCCCCTCCGCCCGGCTCGGCCCACCCAAGTGCAGTATCGATCGATCACTGTCACTTACAAAACATTAAACGCATAACTGCAGCGTTCGCAGAGTCAGGCCTGATCTCTGCGATCGCTAACAGTTTTTTTGGTAGCTTTTTGGTGAAATGGCAAGCACCAGCCCCAGGCAGCGTCAGGTTAGTGCCAGTAGCGCTAACACCCACGCACCGTACACCTCCCTTAGTGGTATAGTATCTGAACGGATCAATATCTGATCCGATCAGATCTATACTAGCATCCCCAGCAGTTTAGGATTCCCAAAAACGCAGTGTTAGCGGGATCAGCCCAGATACCTGCTAGCACCTGCGTTTTGCCCCTCCGCCCGGCCCAGCCCAGCCCACCCAAGTGCAGTATCAATCGATCACTGTCACTTACAAAACACTAAACGCATAACTGCAGCGTTCGCAGAGTCAGGCCTGATCCCTGCGATCGCTAACAGTTTTTTTGGTAGCGATTTGGTGAACTGGCAAGCGCCAGCGGCCTAGTACACCCCGGTCGTAGTCAAACCAGCACTGCAGTAACACTTGGTGACGTGGCGAGTCCCATAAGTGCAGTTCAAGCTGGTGAGGTGGCAAGCACAAGTAGTGTCCCGCTGCCACCAAGAAGACAAACACAGGCCCGTCGTGCCCATAGTGCCCTTCCTGCTGCATTCGCCAATCCTAATTGGGAAACCACCGCTTCTGCAGCGCCCGTACTTCCCCCATTCACATCCCCAACCAAATGCAGTCGGCTGCATGAGAGGCATTTTCTTTATGTCCTCCCGAGTACCCCTACCCAACGAACCCCCCCAAAAAAGATGTCGTGTCTGCAGCAAGCGCGGATATAGGCGTGACACCCGCTATTATTGTCCCTCCTGTCCTGACAATCCTGGTCTTTGCATTGGTGAATGTTTTGAACGCTACCATTCACTAGTTGAGTATTAGCGTAGGGTACAGCATTGCACAGACTAGGCACACTTTCACAGGGTCTCCCAAGATGCCATCGCATTTTGAGAGACCCGAACCTGGAACCGGTTACAGTTATAAAAGTTACAGTTACAAAAAAAAGTGTAAAAAAAAAAAAAAAAACACAAACAAAAATAAAAAAAAATAAATAGTTGTCGTTTTATTGTTCTCTCTCTCTCTATTCTCTCTCTCTATGGTTCTGCTCTTTTTTACTGTATTCTATTCTGCAATGTTTTATTGTTATTATGTTTTATCATGTTTGCTTTTCAGGTATGCAATTTTTTATACTTTACCGTTTACTGTGCTTTATTGTTAACCATTTTTTTGTCTTCAGGTACGCCATTCACGACTTTGAGTGGTTATACCAGAATGATGCCTGCAGGTTTAGGTATCATCTTGGTATCATTCTTTTCAGCCAGCGGTCGGCTTTTATGTAAAAGCAATCCTAGCAGCTAATTAGCCTCTAGACTGCTTTTACAAGCCGTGGGAGGGAATGCCCCCCCCCCCCACCGTCTTCCATGTTTTTCTCTGGCTCTCCTGTCTCAACAGGGAACCTGAGAATGCAGCCGGTGATTCAGCCAGCTGACCATAGAGCTGATCAGAGACCAGAGTGGCTCCAAACATCTCTATGGCCTAAGAAACCGGAAGCTACGAGCATTTTATGACTTAGATTTCACCGGATGTAAATAGCGCCATTGGGAAATTGGGGAAGCATTTCACACCGATCTTGGTGTGGTCAGATGCTTTGAGGGCAGATGAGAGATCTAGGGTCTAATAGACCCCAATTTTTTCAAAAAAGAGTACCTGTCACTACCTATTGCTATCATAGGGGATATTTACATTCCCTGAGATAACAATAAAAATGATTAAAAAAAAAATGAAAGGAACAGTTTAAAAATAAGATAAAAAAGCAAAAAAATAATAAAGAAAAAAAAAAAAAAAAAAAAAGCACCCCTGTCCCCCCTGCTCTCGCGCTAAGGCGAACGCAAGCGTCGGTCTGGCGTCAAATGTAAACAGCAATTGCACCATGCATGTGAGGTGTCACCGCGAACGTCAGATCGAGGGCAGTAATTTTAGCAGTAGACCTCCTCTGTAAATCTAAAGTGGTAA
Source organism: Aquarana catesbeiana (assembly GCF_042186555.1). Classification (NCBI taxonomy): domain Eukaryota; kingdom Metazoa; phylum Chordata; class Amphibia; order Anura; family Ranidae; genus Aquarana; species Aquarana catesbeiana. The sequence goes on from NC_133335.1 coordinate 165,325,720, forward strand.
CCTGTAAAGGCTTTTAAAGGCTTTTAAAAATGTATTAATTTTGTTGCCACTGCACGTTTGTGCGCAATTTTAAAGCATGTCATGTTTGGTATCCATGTACTCGGCCTAAGATCATCTTTTTTATTTCATTAAACATTTGGGCAATATAGTGTGTTTTAGTGCATTAAAATTTAAAAAAGTGTGTTTTTTCCACAAAAAATGCGTTTGAAAAATCGCTGCGCAAATACTGTGTGAAAAAAAAAATGAAACACCCACCATTTTAATCTGTAGGGCATTTGCTTTAAAAAATATATAATGTTTGGGGGTTCAAAGTAATTTTCTTGCAAAAAAAAAAAATTTTTTCATGTAATCAAAAAGTGTCAGAAAGGGCTTTGTATTCAAGTGGTTAGAAGAGTGGGTGATGTGTGACATAAGCTTCTAAATGTTGTGCATAAAATGCCAAGACAGTTCAAAACCCCCCAAATGACCCCATTTTGGAAAGTAGACACCCCAAGCTATTTGCTGAGAGGCATGTCGAGTCCATGGAATATTTTATATTGTGACACAAGTTGCAGGAAAGAGACAAATTTTTTTTTTTTTTTTTTGCACAAAGTTGTCACTAAATGATTTATTGCTCAAACATGCCATGGGAATATGTAAAATTACACCCCAAAATACATTCTGTTGCTTCTCCTGAGTACGGGGATACCACATGTGTGGGACTTTTTGGGAGCCTAGCCGCGCACGGGACCCCGAAATCCAAGCACCGCCTTCAGGCTTTCTAAGGGCGTAAATTTTTGAATTCACTCTTCACTGCCTATCACAGTTTCGGAGGCCATGGAAAGCCCAGGTGGCACAAAACCCCCCCAAATGACCCCATTTTGGAAAGTAGACACCCCAAGCTATTTGCTGAGAGGTATAGTGAGTATTTTGCAGACCTCACTTTTTGTCACAAAGTTTTGAAAATTGAAAAAAGAAAAAAAAAAAATTTTTTTCTGGTCTTTCTTCATTTTCAAAAACAAATGAGAGCTGCAAAATACTCACCATGCCTCTCAGCAAATAGCTTGGGGTGTCTACTTTCCAAAATGGATATAAATGGGGGGAGATTTGGGACTTTAAATGAGGCACACTAATGTGCCTCCATCCCGATTATCGGTACAATAGAGAGGGAAGTTGGGACTTTAAATGAAGCACTTGGGTAGTGGAGGGAAAATAGACCATAGTAGAAATGCATTAAGAAATGTTTATTGATTATAAGGAGTACCAAACAATAAAAGAGTAATCATTTCATATACAGTAAACTATTCATTAATATATGCATAGGTAATGTACACATAGCATAAACATAGTAAAAATTGTATATACGTATAGCAGCACAGAGTCTGATGTAAATACAGCAGTGATATGGCATAGTATTGCTAGCGACAACAAGCCTGATACCGACACATGCACCCACGTGATAAATGTGCATTTCTTAAATAAGGAAACAATTGATGTAAACAGATGGTGTGGGTAACAATGGTTCCATGTAAGATGTAGCTGGGGCATCGTTAATATAAAGCTTGACGCGTTTCGTGGGTATGTTCCCACTCATCAGGAGCTGATGCGATTGGGTTTCCTAAAGGATATATATAAGAGTATAATGAACCATAGAGTCCATATAAAAGTAAAAAATGATGAAATCAACATTTGATATCTATAGATGTTTATACCAAACGCACTCACCGACTCAAGCAACAAGTGCAGTGTGCTGAGGTGGGAGCAGGGTGGGCCAGGGCCATAGCCTCTCCACGGGAGCTGAGGCGGCATAAATGTAGATGCGGCATCGGGCAGGAAGAAAGAAATAGAATGGGGTAGAATGTGTCCAACAGTGAAAATGTATTGTCGTAAGAACAGACAATTCTGGGAACAGAACAATATGTTTCATTAGGTGTACATCTAAATAATAATAATATTAAGTAAGTAATAAAAGTTAAAGAGTAAATAATGTACCCAGGAAGTTCCCAGAGAGGTGATGGTGTGGATAGTAAGTGTGTGTATATGGAGATCTGTGTTTATAAGTGAGGGCATGAGAGTAGGGGTAAAGGTGACCAAAGAAAGTGAAGGCATTGTAGCAAACAGAGTGGAAGAAATTGAAAGTGAATGGTGACTAGTAAGTGAGGATAAGACAAGACCACCATAAAGGTAAACACATATACCAGGAGAAGACAAAAAACAAAACAGGAGGGGAAGGAAAGGAGAAAGGACATAGAACCTACCCAGATGCAGCATCAAAGGCAACCGGCAGCCAGACGTACAACGTAGGGCTGGTCTGCAAAGACCCCAGAAAGAGACTGGCCGTGTGAACAGTCAGCTCCAAGTGGGGAGTATAAGTATGCCGCCAACGCCACGTGGGTGACGCAGAGGAGGAGCCGCCGCACCTGAACTGAGTTAGACTCAGCCGTCGGCGTGGAGAGGCTCCTCCCTAAGGGCACCGAGAAGGAACACACTGAACGTCGGCGCAGTGACGTCAAGAACTGACGTCACGCGCACGACGCAGGGGGCGTGGCGCCGATGCGCAGAGTGGCGTCCGCCCGATCCCCCGATCATAAAGTAGATGGGGAGAAAGGGAGGACCCCCTGGCGCATCGCAGCTCCCGCAGGGAGGGGAGCCCAGCACCACCCACACGCCCAATCATCACACACAGAGCACAGATGCTGGTCAGGTGAAAGGTGTGTCTGGGGCATTTGTAAAGAAAAAAACATGTGGGGCATGGGATCAGTGACCAAGATGCTGCATAAGAAGGTTGAAATAAAAAGTAAATAAGACAATAATATGTCCACAACTAAGGAACATATATGTCTATAAACGTATAAACGGGACACTGTCCTATACATAAAGATCCCTTTAAAATAAGGGCGGACCTCACACAGGGAGGGTAGGGGAGCACTACCAAACCCATATAACCAAATGCTTCCATCCCGGTAATATATGAATATAAATGGGGGGAGATTTGGGACTTTAAATGAGGCACACTAATGTGCCTCCATCCCGATTATCGGTACAATAGAGAGGGAAGTTGGGACTTTAAATGAAGCACTTGGGTAGTGGAGGGAAAATAGACCATAGTAGAAATGCATTAAGAAATGTTTATTGATTATAAGGAGTACCAAACAATAAAAGAGTAATCATTTCATATACAGTAAACTATTCATTAATATATGCATAGGTAATGTACACATAGCATAAACATAGTAAAAATTGTATATACGTATAGCAGCACAGAGTCTGATGTAAATACAGCAGTGATATGGCATAGTATTGCTAGCGACAACAAGCCTGATACCGACACATGCACCCACATGATAAATGTGCATTTCTTAAATAAGGAAACAATTGATGTAAACAGATGGTGTGGGTAACAATGGTTCCATGTAAGATGTAGCTGGGGCATCGTTAATATAAAGCTTGACGCGTTTCGTGGGTATGTTCCCACTCATCAGGAGCTGATGCGATTGGGTTTCCTAAAGGATATATATAAGAGTATAATGAACCATAGAGTCCATATAAAAGTAAAAAATGATGAAATCAACATTTGATATCTATAGATGTTTATACCAAACGCACTCACCGACTCAAGCAACAAGTGCAGTGTGCTGAGGTGGGAGCAGGGTGGGCCAGGGCCATAGCCTCTCCACGGGAGCTGAGGCGGCATAAATGTAGATGCGGCATCGGGCAGGAAGAAAGAAATAGAATGGGGTAGAATGTGTCCAACAGTGAAAATGTATTGTCGTAAGAACAGACAATTCTGGGAACAGAACAATATGTTTCATTAGGTGTACATCTAATTAATAATAATATTAAGTAAGTAATAAAAGTTAAAGAGTAAATAATGTACCCAGGAAGTTCCCAGAGAGGTGATGGTGTGGATAGTAAGTGTGTGTATATGGAGATCTGTGTTTATAAGTGACGGCATGAGAGTAGGGGTAAAGGTGACCAAAGAAAGTGAAGGCATTGTAGCAAACAGAGTGGAAGAAATTGAAAGTGAATGGTGACTAGTAAGTGAGGATAAGACAAGACCACCATAAAGGTAAACACATATACCAGGAGAAGACAAAAAACAAAACAGGAGGGGAAGGAAAGGAGAAAGGACATAGAACCTACCCAGATGCAGCATCAAAGGCAACCGGCAGCCAGACGTACAACGTAGGGCTGGTCTGCAAAGACCCCAGAAAGAGACTGGCCGTGTGAACAGTCAGCTCCAAGTGGGGAGTATAAGTATGCCGCCAACGCCACGTGGGTGACGCAGAGGAGGAGCCGCCGCACCTGAACTGAGTTAGACTCAGCCGTCGGCGTGGAGAGGCTCCTCCCTAAGGGCACCGAGAAGGAACACACTGAACGTCGGCGCAGTGACGTCAAGAACTGACGTCACGCGCACGACGCAGGGGGCGTGGCGCCGATGCGCAGAGTGGCGTCCGCCCGATCCCCCGATCATAAAGTAGATGGGGAGAAAGGGAGGACCCCCTGGCGCATCGCAGCTCCCGCAGGGAGGGGAGCCCAGCACCACCCACACGCCCAATCATCACACACAGAGCACAGATGCTGGTCAGGTGAAAGGTGTGTCTGGGGCATTTGTAAAGAAAAAAACATGTGGGGCATGGGATCAGTGACCAAGATGCTGCATAAGAAGGTTGAAATAAAAAGTAAATAAGACAATAATATGTCCACAACTAAGGAACATATATGTCTATAAACGTATAAACGGGACACTGTCCTATACATAAAGATCCCTTTAAAATAAGGGCGGACCTCACACAGGGAGGGTAGGGGAGCACTACCAAACCCATATAACCAAATGCTTCCATCCCGGTAATATATGAATATAAATGGGGGGAGATTTGGGACTTTAAATGAGGCACACTAATGTGCCTCCATCCCGATTATCGGTACAATAGAGAGGGAAGTTGGGACTTTAAATGAAGCACTTGGGTAGTGGAGGGAAAATAGACCATAGTAGAAATGCATTAAGAAATGTTTATTGATTATAAGGAGTACCAAACAATAAAAGAGTAATCATTTCATATACAGTAAACTATTCATTAATATATGCATAGGTAATGTACACATAGCATAAACATAGTAAAAATTGTATATACGTATAGCAGCACAGAGTCTGATGTAAATACAGCAGTGATATGGCATAGTATTGCTAGCGACAACAAGCCTGATACCGACACATGCACCCACATGATAAATGTGCATTTCTTAAATAAGGAAACAATTGATGTAAACAGATGGTGTGGGTAACAATGGTTCCATGTAAGATGTAGCTGGGGCATCGTTAATATAAAGCTCGACGCGTTTCGTGGGTATGTTCCCACTCATTAGGAGCTGATGCGATTGGGTTTCCTAAAGGATATATATAAGAGTATAATGAACCATAGAGTCCATATAAAAGTAAAAAATGATGAAATCAACATTTGATATCTATAGATGTTTATACCAAACGCACTCACCGACTCAAGCAACAAGTGCAGTGTGCTGAGGTGGGAGCAGGGTGGGCCAGGGCCATAGCCTCTCCACGGGAGCTGAGGCGGCATAAATGTAGATGCGGCATCGGGCAGGAAGAAAGAAATAGAATGGGGTAGAATGTGTCCAACAGTGAAAATGTATTGTCGTAAGAACAGACAATTCTGGGAACAGAACAATATGTTTCATTAGGTTTACATCTAATTAATAATAATATTAAGTAAGTAATAAAAGTTAAAGAGTAAATAATGTACCCAGGAAGTTCCCAGAGAGGTGATGGTGTGGATAGTAAGTGTGTGTATATGGAGATCTGTGTTTATAAGTGAGGGCATGAGAGTAGGGGTAAAGGTGACCAAAGAAAGTGAAGGCATTGTAGCAAACAGAGTGGAAGAAATTGAAAGTGAATGGTGACTAGTAAGTGAGGATAAGACAAGACCACCATAAAGGTAAACACATATACCAGGAGAAGACAAAAAACAAAACAGGAGGGGAAGGAAAGGAGAAAGGACATAGAACCTACCCAGATGCAGCATCAAAGGCAACCGGCAGCCAGACGTACAACGTAGGGCTGGTCTGCAAAGACCCCAGAAAGAGACTGGCCATGTGAACAGTCAGCTCCAAGTGGGGAGTATAAGTATGCCGCCAACGCCACGTGGGTGACGCAGAGGAGGAGCCGCTGCACCTGAAGTGAGTTAGACTCAGCCGTCGGCGTGGAGAGACTCCTCCCTAAGGGCACCGAGATGGAACACACTGAACGTCGGCGCAGTGACGTCAAGAACTGACGTCACGCGCACGACGCAGGGGGCGTGGCGCCGATGCGCAGAGTGGCGTCCGCCCGATCCCCCGATCATAAAGTAGATGGGGAGAAAGGGAGGACCCCCTGGCGCATCGCAGCTCCCGCAGGGAGGGGAGCCCAGCACCACCCACACGCCCAATCATCACACACAGAGCACAGATGCTGGTCAGGTGAAAGGTGTGTCTGGGGCATTTGTAAAGAAAAACCATGTGGGGCATGGGATCAGTGACCAAGATGCTGCATAAAAAGGTTGAAATAAAAAGTAAATTAGACAATAATATGTCCACAACTAAGGAACATATATGTCTATAAACGTATAAACGGGACACTGTCCTATACATAAAGATCCCTTTAAAATAAGGGCGGACCTCACACAGGGAGGGTAGGGGAGCACTACCAAACCCATATAACCATTAATTAGATGTACACCTAATGAAACATATTGTTCTGTTCCCAGAATTGTCTGTTCTTACGACAATACATTTTCACTGTTGGACACATTCTACCCCATTCTATTTCTTTCTTCCTGCCCGATGCCGCATCTACATTTATGCCGCCTCAGCTCCCGTGGAGAGGCTATGGCCCTGGCCCACCCTGCTCCCACCTCAGCACACTGCACTTGTTGCTTGAGTCGGTGAGTGCGTTTGGTATAAACATCTATAGATATCAAATGTTGATTTCATCATTTTTTACTTTTATATGGACTCTATGGTTCATTATACTCTTATATATATCCTTTAGGAAACCCAATCGCATCAGCTCCTGATGAGTGGGAACATACCCACGAAACGCGTCAAGCTTTATATTAACGATGCCCCAGCTACATCTTACATGGAACCATTGTTACCCACACCATCTGTTTACATCAATTGTTTCCTTATTTAAGAAATGCACATTTATCATGTGGGTGCATGTGTCGGTATCAGGCTTGTTGTCGCTAGCAATACTATGCCATATCACTGCTGTATTTACATCAGACTCTGTGCTGCTATACGTATATACAATTTTTACTATGTTTATGCTATGTGTACATTACCTATGCATATATTAATGAATAGTTTACTGTATATGAAATGATTACTCTTTTATTGTTTGGTACTCCTTATAATCAATAAACATTTCTTAATGCATTTCTACTATGGTCTATTTTCCCTCCACTACCCAAGTGCTTCATTTAAAGTCCCAACTTCCCTCTCTATTGTACTTTCCAAAATGGGGTCATTTGGGGGGGGGGGGTTTGTGCCATCATGGCATTTTATGGCCTTCAAAACTGTGATAGGCAGCGAGGAGTGAAATCAAAAATTTATGCCCTTAGAAATCCTGAAGGCGGTGCTTGGTTTTTGGGGCTCCGTACGCGGCTAGGCTCCCAAAAAGTCCCACACATGTGGTATCCCCATACTCAGGAGAAGCAGCTGAATGTATTTTGGGGTGCAATTCCACATATGCCCATGGCCTGTGTGAGCAATATATCATTTAGTGACAACTTTTTGTAAATTTTTTTTTTTTTTTTGTCATTATTCAATCACTTTGGACAAAAAAAATAAATATTCAATGGGCTCAACATGCCTCTCAGCAATTTCCTTGGGGTGTCTACTTTCCAAAATGGGGTCATTTGGGGGGGGTTTGTACTGCCCTGCCATTTTAGCACCTCAAGAAATGACATAGGCAGTCATAAACTAAAAGCTGTGCAAATTCCAGAAAATGTACCCTAGTTTGTAGACGCTATAACTTTTGCGCAAACCAATAAATATACGCTTATTGACATTTTTTTTACCAAAGACATGTGGCCGAATACATTTTGGCCTAAATGTATGACTAAAATTGAGTTTATTGGATTTTTTTTATAACAAAAAGTAGAAAATATCATTTTTTTTCAAAATTTTCGGTCTTTTTCCGTTTATAGCGCAAAAAATAAAAACGGCAGAGGTGATCAAATACCATCAAAAGAAAGCTCTATTTGTGGGAAGAAAAGGACGCAAATTTCGTTTGGGTACAGCATTGCATGACCGCGCAATTAGCAGTTAAAGCGACGCAGTGCCGAATTGTAAAAAGTGCTCTGGTCAGGAAGGGGGTAAATCCTTCCGGGGCTGAAGTGGTTAAGTAAATGTTGTCATGCCTTTAGTCACCACCAGGGGCTGTCAAGAGCACGTACCTGTTCCATGCTTGTCAGTCTCACTCTGTGTACAAGCTGCTTGCTCCCTCCGGCCCAGGTTCCAGGTAAAGTCGTGGGAAAGGGGGTGTTTTCTCCTAGGAATGTCCCCCCCACCTGGATAGCTTTCCTCCAAGCAGAGGAGCATGGTATTAGACGGGGGTGTGCTGTGCTGCTCCTGCCACCATTGTGGCGGTTCCCTTCGGCAGCTTTTCTCCTCTCCTCCACCCCAGTCCTCCTCCATGCGGTCCGGTCAGGATTGGAGCCTGCTCGCGCGGGAAAACGTTCTATTTTAAAATAGATGAGGGAGTTGGTGGTCGGAGGAAGGGGGGGTGGGTCCTAGTGGCGTTGGCGTGCTACTGCGTCCACAACGCAGGATGTATAGCTATAAAAATGTGCCTTTTTCAGGTGCATACAGCTAGGAGGGACACAGAGCGGACGGGTGGCATGTGAGTGGGTGACACAGGCATTCGTAGGCACATTTACTTAAGCATCACGCTGAGCTTAATAGCAGCGGCAGTTGCTGGACTACTGCTCAGCAGTGGGTGCATTTTTTTGGTGGTGCCTCTGCGTTTGTGCTCAGCACTATGACCAGAGGAGGTGGTTCAAATGCCACAAAGACCAAGGACACAAAGGGGTTGCCCTCAGGTCCTGAGGACCCTCCCTCTGCAACACTATCCTGTTCTAAGGAGGCTGGTCAGAGTGAGCCATCAGGGGCTGCAATTGCTTCTGACACTTCAGCCCCATCTATATAACTGAGCAGGTTTTCTCCTCAGCTATGAGTGGTTTAGAGGAAAGACTAGTGGCTTTAATCACGTCTTCACAGAGTGGAAGAAAACGCATTAGGTTCCCTTCTACCACCCAGGATCCTCAAACTGAGGAACTGTGGGAGTGGGAAGATGAATCCCCCTCAGGGGACCGTGAACAGGCTGATGATTCCTCTTCCGAGGAATCAAGTGGGGAAGGACCTTCTTCAGCTTCACATGCTGAGAAGTTGCTGGTGCATTCTCTTACTGAAATTGTCCGCGCCACATTTAAGCTACTGACTACGGAGTCAGTTTTAGAGCCCGCTTCCTGTTTGGGTTCACTAAAGTCTCCACAAGCCTTGCGTGCCTTTCCTGTCCATTCATTATCAGAAAAGCTTATGTATTCTGAGTGGAATCACCCAGATAAGCACCAAAAAATATCCAGTGGGAAAATAACCCTTTTGCCAGCTAAGAAAAAGAGTAAACATCCCTCATTTAAACGGGCTCTTTCTCCAGTGCCAGGGGCATCAGCCTCCAGGCAGTCACGACGGCCTCCACTGTCAGGTTCAAGAGGTAAAACTCGGGGGTAAACCCCAGGGACAAAAGAAGTCCTGGGGGAGGAAACCCGCAAGACAGAACGCTAAAGCCTCTTTATGAAGGGGTGCCCCCACACGCTCAAGTGGGGAGAAGACTTCTGCAGTTCTCAAAGGTATGGCAGGAAGAATTTCGGGACAGATGGGTGGTCTCCACAATAGCTCTAGGTTACAAACTAGAGTTCTGAGAATTCCCGTCTCCTCGTTTCCTCAGGTCAAATGTCCCCAAAGACCCAGAGAAAAAGAAGTCTCTCTTTCTAGCGTTAGAGCGACTTTTGTTGCAAAAAGTGATCATGGTGGTTCCCGTGGAAGAGCAGGGGTCAGGGTTTTATTCAAATCTTTTCACAGTACCAAAACCAAATGGGATGTTAGACCCATTCTAGATCTCAAAGATCTAAACCGGTTCCTGAAGATTTGCTCTTTTCGCATGGAATCAATCCGATAAGTAGTCTCCATCCTACAAGGGGGAGAGCTTCTGGCATCAATCGACATCAAGGATGCACACCTGCATGTACCTATTTCCCCGCTCACCAGAAGTATCTGCGTTTCAAAGTAGAAAAACTTAATTTTCAGTTTGTAGCCTTGCCTTTCGGTCTAGCTACTGCACCTCGGGTGTTTACAAAACTTCTGGCCCTTCCTCTGGCCAGATTAAGGGCTCAAGGTATAACAATAATAGCATACCTGGACGTCCTGTTCTTGATAGACTGGTCGGTAGTCCGCTTGGACCAAAGCATGGTTACCACAGTCAACTACCTGGAATACCTAGGTTGGGGTCATCAACCTAGAGAAATCTTCCTTAAAGCCAGTAAGAAGGTTAGAGTACTTGGGTCTGGTCATAGATACAGCCCAGAAGAAGGTGTTTTTACCCCAGGCAAAGATCAGTGCCATAAAGGAGCTGCTCCAAGGGGTTGTTGGGGAAGATGGTGGCTTCATTCAAAGCAGTTCCCTATGTTCAGTTTCATTTGAGACTGCTGCAAAACAGTATCCTATCGGCCTGGAACAAGAAGATTCAGGCACTAGATCTTCCAATGCGTTTGTCGCCAAAGGTGCGCCAGAGCCTCAGTTGGTGGAAGATATCCAAAAATCTGTAGAAGGGGAAATCCTTCTTACCGGTTACTTGGAAGGTGGTAACAACAGATGTCAGCCATTCAGGTTGGTGAGCAGTCCTGGAGGAAGCGTCTGTCCAAGGGTAATGGTCCAGAACCTAAAGGACCTTGCCCATCAACATTCTAGAGATTTGGGCAGCGCGTCTAGCCATAAGGGCCTGGACATTCAGGTTGCAGAATTCTGCGCCCCCAGCCCACCCTTTTTGAAAGCCCATTAGAGCCTCTGGCTCTAATCAGGTGCTTAAAAAAATACACCCCCTCCTGCCCCCGCCATAGGAGTCCATGCGTCCGGCGTCCTGAAAGGGGCCGGGCGCATGGATGGGGGGTGGTTGGGGGGCACCTGGCGCATGGATGGGGGGCGCCTGGGCCCATCAAACGCTGCCATTGTGCCATCAAACGCTGCCACTGTGCCCAAATGCTGCCATTGTGCCATCAAATGCTGCCACTGTGCCCATTAAATGCTGCCACTGTGCCCATCAAACGCCACGGAGCCATCAAACTCTGCCAGTGTGCCATCAAATGCTGCCACTGTGCCATCAATTTCAGCCACTGTGCCATCAATTTCAGCCACTGTGCCCATTAAACGCTGCCATTGTGCCCATAATATGCTGCCAGTGTGCCCATCAAATGCTGTCAGTGTCCCTCCCAGGACACACCCCCTGCGGATGGATCGCAAGACACCCCGCTCACACAACCCCCCCCGCGGATGGATCGCAGGACACCCCGCTCACACCCCCACCCCTCCAGGGATGGATCGCGGGACACCCCACTCACACCCCCCTCCCCCTGCAGATGGATCGTGGGACACTCCACTCACACACTCCCCCGTGGATGGATCGGGGGACACCCCGCTCACACCCACCCCCCTGCCCACCGAAAGATTGCGGGACACCCCACTCACACCCCCCAACCCCCCCGCATTCGGATGCGCTTACCGGGTGTCCTCTTCTCCGGCGTCTCCTCTCCAGTCAGCTTCTTCCGCTCTGTCCCACTTCTGCCAAAGCGCTGAGCATCCAATAGGGATGCCTGGCGCTTTGGCCAATCAGGAAACTGGTCTGACTGACCTGTCTCCAGATTGGCGGGGAGGCAATGCGGTGTGAAAATAGCGAATATTCTTTTGCTATGGTCACACAATTGGGTGGGATCAGAGCGCACTCTCTGCGCCCCGAGCCCACCCTTTTTGAAAGCCCATTAGAGCCTCTGGCTCTAATCAGGGGCTTCAAAAAAATACACCCCCTCCTGCCCCCGCCATAGGAGTCCATGCGTCCAGCGTCCTGAAAGGGGCCGAGCGCATGGATGGGGGGTGGTTAGGGGGCACATGGATAGGGGGTGCCTGTGCGCCCACAATGCACTGGCCGCCACTGCCCCAGTCTCAAGTCTTTTGCAGACTCTAGAGGGTTTTCTTTTAAGATTGTCCAGTATATGGCTCCATTCATCTTCCCATCAACTCTGATTGGCTTCCCTGCCCCTGCTGAAGAAAAGCATCCAAACAACATGATGCTGTCACCACCATGTTTCACGGTGGGGATAGTGTGTTCAGAGTGATGTGCTGTGTTCGTTTTCTGCCACACAGCATTTTGCTTTTAGGCCCAAAAGTTTAATTTTGGTCTCATCTGACCAGAGCACCTTCTTCCACATGCTTGCAATGTCCCCCACATGGCTTCTCGCAAACTGTAAACGGGACTTATGGCTTTCTTTCAGCATTGGTTTTCTTCTTGCCACTCTTCCATAAAGGGCAGATTTGTGGAGTGCACAACTAATAGTTGTCCTGTGGCCAGATTCTCCCACCTGAGCTGTGGATCTCTGCAGCTTCTCTAGAATTACCATGGGCCTCTTGGATGCTTCTCTGATTAATGCTCTCCTTGCACTGCCTGTCAGTTTAGGTGGACGGCCATGTTTTGGTAGGCTTGCAGTTGTGCCATACTCTTTCCATTTTCGGATGATGGATTGAACAATGCTCCGTGAGATGTTTAAAGCTGGGGATATTTTTTTATAACCTAATCCTGCCGTAAACTCCTCCACAACTTTATCCCTGACCTGTCTGGTGTGTTCCTTGGCCTTCATGCTGTTTGTTCACTAAGGTTCTCTAACAAGTCTCTGAGGGCTTCACAGAACAGCTGTATTTATACTTATATTAAATTACATACAGGTGGACTCTATTTACTAATCAAGTGACTTCTGAAGGCAATTGTTCCACCGCATTTTAGTTAGGGGTATCAAAGTAAAGGGGGCTGAATACAAATGCACGCCACACTTTTCAGATATCTATTTGTAAAAAAAAAAAATTATCATTATCCTTCTACTACACAAATGTGCCACTTTGTGTTGGTCTATCACATAAAATCCCAATAAAAGACATTTACGTTTTTAGTTGTAACATGACAAAATGTGGAAAATTGGTATGAATACTTTTTCAAGGCACTGTAATTGGGTGACTATGTGGCAGATGAGGTTTAATGTAGATAAATGTAAAGTTATGCACTTGGGGGCTAAGAATATGCATGCATCATACATACTAGGGGGAGTACAACTGGGGGGACCCATAGTGGAAAAGGATCTGGGGGTTTTGGTAGATCATAAGCTCAATAATAGCATGCAATGCCAAGCTGCGGTTTCCAAAGCGAGCAAAATCCTTTCTTGTATTAAGAGATGTATGGACTCCAGAGAGAGAGAGAGATCAGGTTGTAACATTTTGACTCATTAGTATGACCTCATCTGAAATATGCAGTTCAGTTTTGGGCACCAGTTCACAAAAAGGATATCGGGGGAACTGGAGAAAGCGCAGAGAAGGACAACCAAACATGGAGGAACTCAGCTATGAAGATAGATTAGAGGAACTGAATTTATTCTCTCTTGAGAAGAGGAGGTTAAGGGTATATGATCAACATGTACAAATATATAAGGGGTCCATATAGTGAACTTGGTGTTGAGTTATTCACTTTACGGTCAACACAGAGGACAAGGGGGCACTTGTCATGCTTAGTGGAAAAGAGTTTTCGTCTCCAAATACGGAAAGGTTTCTTCATAGTAAGAGCTGTGAAAATGTGGAATAGACTCTGGCCAGCTCTGTAGATTTAATATAAACTAAAACTCACGCTGGTGGAATAATAAATTTAGTGAAATAATGGTGCAAACAAAAGTATAGATAGACCACAGCAGCTGTTACAAAGGTGCTACAACCTTAAAGAATGGATATACAAATATTTAACAGCGCTAATAGATTATTAGCATAAATGTAAACAATAAAGTGCAAGGTGCAGTAATAAAATACAATAAAGTAAAGTGCTTCCAACGGCAATTCAAGTATCCAGGTTGAAAGGAGTCTCGAAAAACTCACCCAAAGGACACACTCCCCTCCTGTGACCCCACTCACCAGAGCTTATGGACCCTCAGCTTTGCAGTCCAGGGGTTAAAAAATGCTTAGTGGGGTTGTGGTATATGGCTCCAAGATCAGAGAGGCTTCTAAGGAAGCTTTACATGTGGACCATAGAGGATGATAAGTATTTGGAAAAAAAGAAGGTACATAGTGAAGTACTGCCGGCACTCAGTTAATGTGAATTAACAAAAACGCCACTCACGAGACGGCTTGAAAAACAGGCATCAGTGTGTTCCGGGTTCGCATCTGCAGTGCGCGTTCCACGGATACCAGAAGTTGTGTCACTGATACGTAAACGGGAAATGCGCTGCATTATCCGTTTACGTACCAATGTTAAAGGCACCTAGATTGCCCACTCAGGTCCTAGAACTGGCACATGAGAGACAAAAACAATAAAAGGAAATGCAACATAAACCAAGGAGGACAGCCTCCTAATTAACAGTCACAGAAATCCTAAGTGCAGCATACTAAATTTGGGGTAACCCCCATAAGTGCAGGAATAACCAGGACAAAATGCATTGATTCTGCATTTCTGCAATTAAGATCATCTTGAGCCTCTGTTAGCAATAAAAAAAGGGCTAAGAGCCTTGGTAAGAGAAGAAAAGAGAGAAATAAGAAAGAGAGAAGGAGAATAAGAGAAAGTGGGGAAGCGGGAGAAGGTAAAAGGAAAGGGGGACCCGGGACCACCCAGGAAACCAGTCAGAGCCGATCTATACTAGCCAGAGGGAGTTTGGGGGAAGGCATTTGCCAGCCATGGCTCCCAAACTTTAAGGAACTTGGCATGCGTGTCTTTGAGTATACTAGACATTTGTTCGTTGACCATCATGGACGTCAAGCTGTTTTTCACTTCCTGAAAGCGGACTGTGGTTTTTTCCATGCTTGAGCAATCGTCCTTTTGGGCGCTGTGAACAGATAGGTTGTCAATTTCTGTTGACAAGCAAACAAACCCGGTATTGGGCAATGTAATATTGCAAATTTGGCCTCTTTACGGACATTTAAATGGAACAGAGAAAACAACAGGCCAAACACTCTGGACCAAAAACCCACTATTCACGGGCAGGCCCACCAGTTGTGAATCACATACCCACGATGGCCCCGGAAGCAGCGATCGCTAGAGATTGGGTTGGCATGGGCAATACGTGCTGGAACCCAATACCACCGCAATAGACTTGTTTCTTTTTTCAACCTAAATCTGTAACTATGATCAGGAGGTACTGATGAGGCTGCATTGATGGGTGGCACTGATGGGCACTAATATGCAACGCTGATAGGCACTGATAGGTGGCACTGAGCACTGATAATGAGGCACTGATGGGCACTAATTGGCAGCACTGATGGGCACTGAGAGGCGGCACTGGTGAGCACTGATTAGTGGCACTGATTAGCAGCAATGGTGATCACTAAGGGGACTGATGTCCCTCTAACAGAAGCCGGTTAACAGCTTTTTTTTTTTCTTCACGCTGAGAGCGTAAATTAAAAAAAAGCCGGAACGTGGCTTCTGTTTACTTCCGTGATCAGCTGTCATTGGCTGACAGATGATCACATGGTAAAGGACCTGCTGTGATTGGCACTTTACCCTACTCTGTGATCAGCCGAGTCCCTCCCGGCATTTTAACCCCGCGCTGTAGTAATCTTTCGGCTATAGAGCGGGCGCAATGTGGTTAAAGAAACTGCCATGGAACTGCTCAACTTCCTTTTTTTTAATCACTGCCCCCCCCGCCCAGCAAAAACAACAAAACAAAAAATATTCTCTCATCCTCTAAAATATTTTTTATGGTGTTTTAATGAAAAAAATTCATGGCTTCGAAAACCCCAGTTAAACATTCCCATGTTTTAAATTTCAGTTAGGACCATTTGAAAAAGCTGTTGGCAGAAATGGAAAACTAACTGCCAAAATATTTGAGGTTTAATCTATTTTTAATATAGAAGAATATATTTTAACACAGGAGCAGTGTTCCTTGATCTGTTAAAAGTGATATTGGTGTGTTTGAGCATATCTTTTAATCGACGGAATCTGTTTGATTATTTTGCTTGTAAAAAGGTATGATTACTGTATGTCAAGGAACTTTGCCTTAAATAAATAAAGAATTAAAAAAACAAAAAAACACAGGAGCAGTGTACAAAAAAGTCATAGTCTGTGTCTTTGATGTAGATAGTGAGAGCCATTACAAGTCTTGACAATAAGTTCTATGGGTACGTTGTGGACACAAGAACATTTGAGCGTACTCCTATAGGCATTACAAAAGAAGAACCAGGGTGATGTGAGTAAATAAAATAGTTAAAGCAGAACTAAACCCTCCTATCGTTTTCAGCGAAGGAAGCTGCCATCTTGGCCTCTGTTTGATCGTTAACTGCCATGATGCTGCACAAGTGATCAGTTATGACACCAGCCATTTGATGGTTTGACAGTTTGGTTGAGAGCACAACCAATGTAGTTACATTCCCGGCATGTGCCGAAAATGTAACTGTTTTTTGAAGCTGTTAATACGATGGGTTTAGTTCGCTAGGCATAGATAATATAAGGTTCAAGAAAAAAGAGAAGGGAAGAAGTGTTAAAGTTAGCAGTAGGATTAGGGTTAAAGTGGAGTTCCACCCAAAAATGGAACTTTCACTTTTTGGATTCCTCCCCCCCTCCGGTGTCACATTTGGCACCTTTCAGGGGGGAGGAGGGAGAAGATACTTGTCCACTTCTCCCACTTTGCTATTTGCTCCCACTTCCTGGCATAGCTCACCGCGGCGCTTGTGGTGACCAATGCCACTTCCGGTGCCCACCCCGTCCTCCCCCCGCTGTATTCTGTGAGACACAGAACACAGCAGGGACCTGAGAGGACACGCAGCGCGACTCGCGCATGCGCAGTAGGGAACCAGGAAGTGAAGCCTGCGGCTTCACTTCCTTATTCCCTTACCGAGGATGGAGGCGGCAGCAGCCGAGAGCCGAAGGACGGATCCGCTTCGACTGCCGACATCGTGGGCTCCCTGGACAGGTAAGTGTCCATATATTAAAAGTCAGCAGCTGCAGTATTTGTAGCTGCTGGCTTTTAATATTCTTTTTTCAGCGGACCTCCACTTTAAGGATAGGAATACATTTATGGTTAAAATTAGGGTTAAGGTTAGGATTAGAGCTAGGATTAAGGTTTGGTTTAAGGCAGTGATTCTCAAACTGTGTGCCGTGCACACTAGTGTGTAGCGTGAGATTTTCAGGTGTGCTGTGGGAGTTTTAAAAAAAATATTTAAAATTGCTAGCGTTTTGAAACCTTGAACATATCGAAAAATTAAATGGTAAATCAATGTTGCAAAAGTTAAAAAAAGTAACATATATAAAAACGCAATCTCTGTCAGTCTGTCATTCATTGGTTCCTTTCATAACGCAAGACTTGTGGGAGATCTCGGCCGCTCTAATGATATTATAATAGAGACCGTTCCATTCCAACTTTGATGCTTATATAAGTTTGTTCAATGTTTATTGATGGAGAAACACTTAATCAAGTCTAGAACTCTGAAAGAGAAACTGTTAAATGAAAAGCAAGGAAGCAAGCAAAAGTACAAACAATCGCTTCAATCTGATTTCCTCTCGAAAGCAGGCACATTAAATTTATAATGAAATATATATGTAAAAACGTTCTTCACCATAAAAATTGTTAAATCTTTTCAGGTGTGCCGTGAAATTTTTTAGATCACTTTGGTGCACCACAAGACCCAAAAGTTTGAGAAACACTAGTTTAAGGTCAGGTTTAGGGTTAAGGTAAGAATTAGGATTACGGTTAAGTTTTGGGTTAAGGTTACTATTAGGGTTAGAGTTAGGGTAATTGCACACTGGGGCAGTGCCGGTGTTAGCGGCGCTCTACTGCTCTTATAGGGGATCTTTTCAGCTGTTAGCGGGGTGCTTTTAACCCCCCGCTAATGGACGAAGAAAGAGTTAAAAGCACTTGTGTTGCGGCGCTGCCAAAGCGATTTGCAGGTGCTTCAGCAGCGCTGCCCATTCATTTCAATAGGCAGGGTGTTTTGGGACGGTGTATACATCATGCCCGCACCGCCCCAAAGATGCTGCTTTTAGGACTTTTTTTTTCCGTCCTGCAAGCGCACCACCCCAGTGTGAAAGCACTCGGGCCTTTACACTGGGGTGGCTTGAGAGACGCTTTACAGGTGCTATATTTAGCACTACAATGCCTGAAAAGCACCCCAGTGTGAAAGGGCTCTAAGGGCTATAGTTAGGGTATAAGATAGGATTAAAAGTCTCAAGGTTTTTCATCTTAATACATTCTATACATTAAGGTGAAAAGCCTTCTGTGCTGTAGCAGCCCCCCAGAGCCCCCCCTTTCTTACCTGAACCCGATCGTTCCAGCATTGAGGACGAGCCCAGCAGCTTCAGCTGCTGTCTCAGATTCTCATTGGCTCCCACTCCTATTGGCTCCCACTGCTGTCAATCAAATCCAGTGACACAGAAGCTGGGGGGTGGGGTCGAGTCCTGCTGTCTGTGTCAATGGACGCAGCAGCAGGACTCAGGAGCGCGCCCACATGAGTGCCCCCATGGAAAGCCGCTCTCCATGGGGACACTTGATGAGGAGAGACCAGGAGCGCCACCAGGGGACCCCAGAAAAGGAGGATCGGGGCCACTCTGTGCAAAACCCTTGCACAAGATAAGTATGACATGTTTGTTATTTTAAAAAAATGAACCTTTACAACCACTTTAAGTTTAAGGTTGTGGGTAGGGTTACGATTGTGGTTAAATTAGGTTCAAAATAAGGGTCAGGTTTAGAATTAGGGTTAAGGTTAAAGTTAAGGTAAAGTTAACATTGGAGTTGCAATTAGAATTAATGTTAGGGTTAAATGTAGGATTAAGGTTAGGGTTAAATTTAAGGTTAGGATTAGATTTAAAATTATGGTTAGAGTTAAGGTTAGGATTAGGGTAAAGATTAAGGTTAGGGTTGATATTAGGGTTAAAGTTAGGGTTGGGATTAGGTTAGGAAAAATGTTGGGTTTTAGGTTAGGATTAGCGTTAAGGCTAGAATTTAGGTTAAGGTTAGGGTTGATATTAACCCCTTCACGCCTAAGGGTAAAATAAATGTAAATGCCTAAACACAATTTTGCAACTTTGACATGTGTTCATAAAACTGTACATATTGTCACAACTTCTTTGTGTATCCAGGTGGATTATACCTTGTTTTTTCAGGACAAATTGGACTTTCTTTTGGTGGTAAATGGTAACGGATATCTCCTGATTTTTTTTATTATCAAAGGGAACCTGGCCCAAAATAATAAAAAAAAAATATATTTTTTAAAATTTAGCTGTATATTTCTTGCAATTATCATAATTTACCACCAAAGAACAATCCAAAATAAATTCTCCTGCTCCTGACGATTGCCGTAATACCACATATGTGCAGACTAATCTCCGTGCTGTAGAAAAAACAATCCAAATCTTAAGGATTGCAAACCATAAACTTTAAAGTGAATAAACGTATTCATTTTAGTGCATATCAACAAATAAATGAGTATTATCTCACTGCTACCACCATAAAAATTAGAGCAATACAAAAAATATATATCAAAGTGCAAATATTTCACTTCAAAAGTGGCGCTTTGATACTAGTTTAAACTTTTTTTTTCTAATTCTACCCAAAATATGCTGACTCTGACCTTTGACCCCAACATTGACCTTTGACCCTGACCCTAACACTTATCCTGGCAAACCTTGATCTTGTTATTTTTTTTCTTTATTTTTTTAGTACTCACATTTAGGGCTCTTTCACACTTGTATGTCTGTTTTCACGGACTCCGTTTGCTCAGCTGGGATCAATCCGTTGATCCCTGCTGAGCTGTCAGATGACAATGGCCCTCCACAGTGAGCAGAGATGGATCAGATCTCCGCTCTCCGCTATGGGGGATCGGATGAAAACAGATCCACATGTCGGTTTTCATCCGATCCGCCAGACGGATGGAAAATAGGGTTTCCATTAGTCTGAATTTAGCGGAGCGGATGTCAGCCGACATGTCACCGCAGACATCCGTCGCTCCATAGAACTGCATGGAGCATCCGTTCAGGTCCTCCTAAAAAACTGACAGGAGGACCTAAACAGTCCGCATGTGTGAAAGAGGCCTAACTCACTTGCAAGAAAAGGAAGAATTAATGTATCTTTCTCTTCATTCAGGAGAGGAAGTAAACACAGGGGAGGGCTTACAATGACTGATCAGCCAATCAGCGGCTATCACAGCGTTCAGGTGACCTGGAACCATAAGTCCCAGGTCACAATCATTAGTACAAGACCTGGGGCTCTCGTGAGAGCCTGGTCTCTGTGCTGGGAGCACACAGGAGGAAGATACACATATATGCGGCCCCACAGAAAAAAGCCCATTTCTGTGAGGCCGCATAGATGTATGTGGTTTGCATGAAGGGGTTAAGGTTAGGGTTAAAATTAAGGTTAGGGTTAGGATTTTGGTTACGGTAGTTGGAATTAGGGTTAGAGTTAGAGTTAAGGTATAGGGTTAGGGTTCGGGTTGGGATTATTGGTTGGAGTAAGGCTAGGGTAATGTTAGGTTTGGGATTAGGGTTAAGTTTAGCATTAGGTTTAGGTTAGGATTAACATTAGGGTTAGGGTTTACTTTCCAATTAGGGTTAGGATTAGTATTCAGGTTAGAGTTAAGGTTAGGGTTAAGGTATGAGTTATGGTTAGGGTTAAAGTTAGGTGTTAGAGTTAGGTTTAAGGTTAGAATTAGGGTTGGAGTTAAATTAAAGGTTTGGGTTAGGATTGGAGTTAAGGTAAGGTTAAGAGTTAAGGTTAGGATTAGGGTTATGGTTAGGGTTAGGATTACTGGTTGTAAAATTAATGGCTGTGCGACCCGCGCAGCCATTGATTTGAGCACCGCTGTACTGCCGGACTCAGCGAGACGCATTTCGACTCTTTCCGGCCCCACTCAGCTCTTTCCGGACACTGCGCGCATCTTCGTCACCTCCGGCCCACGCTCGTCCTTTTCTTTTCCGTCACTGCTCGACTTCCCCCACTCTCCCCCTCTCCGACAGCTCTTCGGCTTCATCTGGAAAAACTCGGCTATCTCCGGTGGCCTCCGCGGTAATGGTTGCTGTGAGTTTAAACAAGCTGGAGCCGCCCGTGTGACTTCCTGAGAGCACAACAGGCACAGAGGTCCACGGAGCGGACGAGGGAGACCGGAGGATGACTGTAGTGCGGGAACACGTCCAGGTAACCGGCAGGCCCGGCACAGCCGCATAATGCAAAGCCATTGAATATATAGCAAAGAATGTGGCGCTAACTAAAATAACATCAAAAATCCATTTGGTGCATATAATGATTCAAACAACATGCAAAATCCAACTTAGCTAAAAGTTCATCAATAGGGATGAGCTTTCTGTTCGGGTCGAACATGAGTTCGACACTAGACATGTGCACACTGAAATATTTTGTTTCGGAATTTCGTTTTCGTCAGAAAAATACATTTATTTAATTGTTCCCGAAATTAGTTTTTATTTACTTTGTTTTTCGTTAAAAATTGCATTCGTCCAAAAATCCAAATTAATTAAGGTTGAATCTGTCATTGAAGGCTTATGGTGGCTGTGTCGAATGTTCAAAGAAGATTCAACGGAGCAGCTAAACTGTACGTGTACATTTCCAGTCGAATTTTCCGCCTACAAGCTAGCTGTAGTAGAATTCTAATGTTGTATGACTAGTAATAATTATATTTATTAATTATTTTACTATACTGAGCAAATTGTAGCGCTAAAGAAAAAAATAAAAAACAAATAAAAATAAATAAATAAAAACACCAAAGTGAAATGATGTGAAAATGTCTGTGTAAAATGTGTATAGGTACACCTCAAGGAGGGGTGTAATCAAAAAATGTCTATAAATTGGAAACAGAGTCCAGTGAAAAATAGTGAAGTGTGGTGAATCAGGAACACAGCTCCACTCCATCCGTAATCTAAACATCCAATGTAGGGTCATCAAACACTGAGCAAGATGTGGGTGCGCTTACCGGAACTGGTGGACTCCAGTGTGTAGATGGCTTCAAGGGTGATAGATGTCTTCTGGAACAACCTGAACTCTGGACCGTACAGCCGAATCTGAAAGATGGGTGCCAGGATGGATTCAAGTTATGCACGTCCACTCGTATCCAAGAGGTATGTGGGAAAAAACAATATGCTTCTACATGGTGTGGATCAAAAACGGTTGTTTATTGCTAAAACCACCATACATAAAAAGTGATCACAAAAGATAAAAAAAAACAAAGAGGCAATGTAGAGAGTAACAACTTCCCTACGCGTTTCGACGGATAGGCCTTCAACAGGGGCATAATTATTTTACTAGTCAACCAACATTAGAATTTTTCTATAGCCTATGGGCGGATGCATTTGACCGGAAATGTATGATTGCAGCGTCGTACAGTTTAGCTGCTCTGTCGAATCTTCTTAGAACTTTCGACAGATACCATAAGCCAAAGATTCGACGTTTGTATGTTTTTCGTTGCTTTGTCGAATCTTCGTCGTTCATGTTGAATGGTCTACTCTACCCCAACAGTCAGCCAACTTTCACATTCGTTTCTCAATCTACAAGTGCAATGGCGCGCGCAGCATCCGTCGTTGTGTCAGATATTGATATGGCATTATAATATAGAATCTATAATAATAAACCCCCCCCCCCACAACATGGGCAGCCTCTGAGGCTATCACAACACTAGCAACACTAGTATCACTATCAAGTTCACATCATCAACACAATAGCAGCAGATTATTATGAAGAAGTTAAGTTGAACTGTAGCTTGCTTCACTATTGTTCTGCTGCTGTGCTTATGCTTAATTGCTAAATAATTCAGGTTCTCTGACAAATGGACCATTTTCAGACTGTCTTGTGAAATGATTCAGTGTGTGTGTCTCTCTCTCCTAGCAAATCGTAAGTGAAAGTAAGTTGGCTGTACGTGTGTACTTAGTTCTAGCTATTTTACTGCCCCTCCTCTTTGGTTACAATCGGCCAATAACATTCATCATCATCATTATTTTTATTTTACTTCCCCCACCCAATTCCAGCAGCAATCTTTTCTCTCTATGTCGAATCTTTTCTCTCTATGTAGAATAATCTTGGACTAATAGAGTTAAGGTTAGGCACATTCGACCACAGGTTCGATAGACACAGATTGTTATTGTCAGCGTCATGTTGAATCTCCTATCTGTATTGAACTGTTGTCACAACGAAAACGAAAATAAAGCATTTATTCATATTCTGCACTTTCGTTATCGTTTGTTAAAACGATAACGAAAATACCTGAAATTCGGACGAAAATGCATTCGGACAAAAACGAATGCACATCTCGATTCGATACGAACATCGGCTTTTCGTCCGTTCGACGAAAACCGAACATTATGGGCTGTTCGCACCAAATTCGAGCGGCGCGTAACGGCTCATAATGCACTGGAGCGCAGTGCATTGCTGCATGATGATTGGCCAGAGCATGCACCATGACCTGCATGCTTTGGCCAATCACAGCGCCCTCAGCTAAGAGAGCCATAATTGGCCAAAGGCAGGATGCCTTTGGCCAATCATGGCTCAGGGGGACTAAGTCCACGCCCCACACAATATAAGGCCGCCTGCACGGTGGCCTTGTGTAGTGTGTCGTTGTCGGCGTGGATGGAGAGAGTGTCATTTAGATTGAGCAGGCAGGCAGGTTATTCAGTTAGCTGCAGTGTATTTAATATATATAGTCAGTATCGTATATATATATATAATATATATATATATATATATATATATATATATATACAGTCAGGTCCATAAATATTGGGACATCGACACAATTCTAATCTTTTTGGCTCTATACACCACCCCACTGGATTTGAAATGAAACAAACAAGATGTGCTTTAACTGCAGACTTTCAGCTATTATTTGAAAGTATTTACATCCAAATCAGGTGAACGGTGTAGGAATTATAACAATTTGTATATGTGCCTCCCACTTTTTAAGGGACCAAAAGTAATGGGACAGATTAACAATCATCCATCAAACTTTCAATTTTAATATTTTGATGCAAATCCTTTGCAGTCAATTACAGCCTGAAATCTGGAACGCATTGACATCACCAGATGCTGGGTTTCATCCCTGGTGATGCTCTGCCAGGCCTCTACTACAACTGTCCTCAGTTCCTGCTTGTTCTTGGGGCATTTTCCCTTCAGTTTTGTCTTCAGCAAGTGAAATGCATGCTCAATCGGATTAAGGTCAGGTGATTGACTTGGCCATTGCATAACATTCCACTTCTTTCCCTTAAAAAACTCTTTAGTTGCTTTCGCAGTATGCTTCAGGTCATTGTCCATCTGCCCTGTGAAGTGCCGTCCAATGAGTTCTGAAGCATTTTGCCGAATATCAGCAGATAATATTGCCCAAAACACTTCAGAATTCATCCTGCTGCTTTTGTCAGCAGTCACATCATCAATAAATACAAGAGAACCAGTTCCATTGGCAGCCATACATGCCCATGCCATGACACTACCACCACCATGCTTCACTGATGAGGTGGTATGCTTTGGATCATGAGCAGTTCCTTTCCTTCTCCATACTCTTCTCTTCCCATCACTCTGGTACAAGTTGATCTTGGTCTCATCTGTCCGTAGGATGTTGTTCCAGAACTGTGAAAGCTTTTTTAGATGTTGTTTGGCAAACTCTAATCTGGCCTTCCTGTTTTTGAGGCTCACCAATGGTTTACATCTTGTGGTGAACCCTCTGTATTCACTCTGGTGAAGTCTTCTCTTGATTGTTGACTTTGACACACATACACCTACCTCCTGGAGAGTGTTCTTGATCTGGCCAACTGTTGTGAAGGGTGTTTCTTTACCAGGGAAAGAATTCTTCAGTTGTCCACCACAGTTGTTTTCCGTGGCCTTCCGGGTCTTTTGGTGTTGCTGAGCTCACCGGTGCGTTCATTCTTTTTAAGGATGTTCCCCAACAGTTGATTTGGCCACACCTAATGTTTTTGCTATCTCTCTGATGGGTTTGTTTTGTTTTTTCAGCCTAATGATGGCTTGCTTCACTGATAGTGACAGCTCTTTGAATCTCATATTGAGAGTTGACAGTAACAGATTCCAAATGCAAATAGCACACTTGAAATGAACTCTGGACCTTTTATCTGCTCCTTGTAAATGGGATAATGAGGGAATAACACACACCTGGCCATGAAACAGCTGACCAGCCAATTGTCCCATTACTTTTGGTCCCTTAAAAAGTGGGAGGCACATATACAAACTGTTGTAATTCCTACATCGTTCACCTGATTTGGATGTAAATACCCTCAAAGTAAAGCTGAAAGTCTGCAGTTAAAGCACATCTTGCTTGTTTCATTTCAAATCCATTGTGGTGGTGTATAGAGCCAAAAAGATTAGAATTGTGTAGATGTCCCAATATTTATGGACCTGACCGTATATATATATATATATATATATATATAGCCACTGTATCCAGTTTAGCTAGATCTGACTGCAGTCCATTCCTGGTGTACTGTTTCTAATATACTTCAGGCAGGCAGGTGATTCAGTTAGCTGCAGTGTATTTAATAGATATATACAGTTAGTCTCGTATATATATATCCACTGTATCCAGTTTAGCTAGATCTGACTGCAGTCCGTTCCTGGTGTACTGTTTCTAATATACTTCAGGCAGGCAGGTGATTCAGTTAGCTGCAGTGTATTTAATATACATATACAGTTAGTCTCGTATATATATATCCACTGTCTCCAGTTTAGCTAGATCAGACTGCAGTCCATTCCTGGTGTACTGTTTCTAATATACTTCAGGCAGGCAGGTGATTCAGTTAGCTGCAGTGTATTTAATAGATATATACAGTTAGTCTCGTATATATATATATATCCACTGTGTCCAGTTTAGCTAGATCTGACTGCAGTCCATTCCTGGTGTACTGTTTCTAATATACTTCAGGCAGGCAGGTGATTCAGTTAGCTGCAGTGTATTTAATAGATATATACAGTTAGTCTCGTATATATATATCCACTGTATCCAGTTTAGCTAGATCTGACTGCAGTCCGTTCCTGGTGTACTGTTTCTAATATACTTCAGGCAGGCAGGTGATTCAGTTCGCTGCAGTGTATTTAATATATATATACAGTTAGTCTCGTATATATATATATCCACTGTGTCCAGTTTAGCTAGATCTGACTGCAGTCCATTCCTGGTGTACTGTTTCTAATATACTTCAGGCAGGCAGGTGATTCAGTTAGCTGCAGTGTATTTAATAGATATATACAGTTAGTCTCGTATATATATATATATCCACTGTATCCAGTTTAGCTAGATCTGACTGCAGTCCGTTCCTGGTGTACTGTTTCTAATATACTTCAGGCAGGCAGGTGATTTAGTTAGCTGCAGTGTATTTAATGGATACATACAGTTAGTCTCGTATATATATATCCACTGTGTCCAGTTTAGCTAGATCTGACTGCAGTCCATTCCTGGTGTACTGTTTCTAATATACTTCAGGCAGGCAGGTGATTCAGTTAGCTGCAGTGTATTTAATATATATATATATATATATATATATATATATATATATATATATATATATATATATATATATATATTTTAAATACACTGCAGCTAACTGAATCACCTGCCTGCCTGAAGTATATTAGAAACAGTACACCAGGAATGGACTGCAGTCAGATCTAGCTAAACTGGATACAGTGGATATATACCCACTGCATATCCACTGATATCTGACTGCAGTCCGTTCCTGGTAAACTGTTTCTAATATACTTCAGGCAGGCAGGTGATTCAGTTAGCTGCAGTGTAATATATATATATATATATACATATATATATATATATATATATATATATATATATATATATATAGATAGTCTTATATATTTATATATATCCACTGCATACAGTTTAGCTAGATCTCACTGCAGGCCGTTCCTGGTGTACTCTTTCTAATATACTTCAGGCAGGCAGGTGATTCAGTTATCTGCAGTGTATTTTATATATATATATATATATATATACAGTCAGTCTTGTGTATATATATATATATATATATCTCCACTGCATATAGCTATATCTCACTGCAGGCCGTTCCTGGTGTACTCTTTCTAATATACTTCTGGTAGGCAGGTGATTCAGTTTGCTGCAGTGTATTTAATATATATATATATATATATATATATATATATACAGATATCCACTGCATACAGTTTAGCTATATCTCACTGCAGGCCGTTCCTGATGTATTGTTTCTAATATACTTCATGCGGTGTACACAGTACACAGTGCCGTGCACCCCTAGTGCAGTTGCTACTACTTTACTGGTGGTGTACACAGTACACAATACATACAGTGCACCCATAGTTGCTATTAGAGTTCTGGTGGTGTACACAATACCGTGCACCCATAGTGCAGTTGATACTACTTTTCTGGTAGTGTACACAATACACAGTACAGTGTAGTGTGGTGTTGCAAAACAAAATCCCCATCATGTCCAAAAGGCCACCAAGGAGAGGCAGATGCTCACAGGCCACTAAAAGAGGGCAAGCAGGCTCTGTGTCTACAATCCACAGTGCTGGTCATGGACATGGTGCATCTTCTGCAGGTGGCCGTGGGGCACGCTTGTCCTTTTTTTCTGCTGCTGGGACAGGGGCAGAAAATTCGGCCTTTGGTGGTGGTGGTGCCACAACACTGTAACCCCTCACAGATATGCTTGTTGGGCGCAGGAATGGGCCCTGCTGTGAAATATTAGATTAGAAATTGTAATTACATGCCCCTGTTAAACAGGGACAGAAAAATTGGGCCTTAGGTAGTGGTGGTGGTGCCCTAAACCAAAAATATTGTTGGAAGCTAGCATCATCAAGACTGAGGAGGAATAGGATAGTCACCCAGCATAGGCAGTCTTCAAGGGATCCCACATACATAGAAAAATCAATTAGTTACAACAGCATCAGGTGCTTGATAGCTGCTACTGATCCAAGACTGATTCATTTTTATGAATGTTAGCCTATCAATGGAGTCTGTGGACAGGCGCACTCTATGATCCGTTACAAACCCTCCAGCAGCACTGAATATGCGTTCAGAAAGAACACTGGATGCAGGACAGGCCAGTAGATCAGTTGCATATTGAGCAAGTTCTGGCCAGTGGTCCATCCTCAAGACCCAATAACCCAGTGGATGCTCTGTTGGAAAGGTCTCCAAGTCTGCTCTTGCCCCTAGATATTCCTGCACCATGTAATGCAGACGCTGGCGATGGTTGCTTTAACCGATCAGACCTCTGCGCCGAAGACTGAAGAATTGTCTAAAGGCATCGGTCAGCCGGCCACCTTCTCCACTGCTCTTCCTCTGACTAAACAAAGCTGTCATGGTTATGCATTTGTCAGCTTACCTCTCCTCCATGTGTTCACCTTTAGAGGCCAGCCACTCTCACCTGGCTACTTAAATAATCTCTCCTCACAGCATGGCTCCACCCCAGCCCCTATCGGGGAGCTCTATATTAACACGCGCACTGCAAACCTGCCTTGCTGATCAACCTTTGTGTGTTTAGCTTACGTGTGCATCTTGCTGTGTCTTCTACGTCTGATTCCAGTTACTGATCTTGGCTTGTTCTCGATTATCCCTGCCTGCTTGTGACCCTGACCTTTGGCGTGTTCTGTTTATCCTTGTCTGCTAGTCATCCCGACCTTTGGCTTATTCCCTTACTATCTCTGTCCTCCTGTAGCCTACTGTGGGCGTGAGCTGGGAGATCCTGGGGGTCGCGACCTGGAGCCAGTTGTAGCCCAGTTCATCCTCACCACTAGAGGCACTGGTGAACACCTGCTGGCTCTTAGACTCTGCGCCCTGGGGAATCTTACGCTCTAGCCCCTGTGGGATCCGTGTTGGTGTTCCAGCGGACCTGCCTTCCTTAACCACCTAGACTCCCATCCCCAGCAATCAGCCGTAGGGTCCACTACATGTGCGGTGCACTCCTGACCCCAACGGTGTGCATCTGTCACCTGGCCTCAGGTGACCTGACAGAAGCCTCAGCAAGACGTTGTCCATCACCAGGAAATTGTAACCTCACAGGGTCTGGAAATGCATTGCACAAACCTTTCTTCAAGGCCTCCTGAAGATGTTTCATCCTCTGCTCCCTCTGCGAAGGCAGGATGAGTTCTGCAACCTTACCCTAACGTGGATCAAGAAGGGTTGCCAGCCAGTAATGATTACGTCTCTTTGATACCAAAAATCCTCGGGTCCTTACGCTGCATGGCCTCCCTGATTCTGCAAAGCCTGCGAAAGTTTGCAGAGGCATTTGATTCTGAGTCCTCTGGGTCACTAAGAATCACATGATGAAAACCATCCCTTGAAGACTGCTGCTGAGTGTTATCCTCCACATCCATGAAATCCTACTCCTCCTTCTCCTCTTCTTCCTGTGTGTTTGGCGGGCCTGCAGGAATAATATCTGGATAAAGGGGGCCTTGAGAGGTAAGGAAGTCCTCCTCTTCCTCACACTGTTCTTCCTCAAGTGCCCTGTCCATTATTCCATGAAGTGTGTGCTCCAACAGGAAGACAAGAAGGACAGTATCACTGATGCATGCATTGTCGCTGCTCACCATCCTCATGGTCTCATCAAATGGTGACAGGACAGTGCATGCATCCTTGATCAGTAGCCACTGGCGTGGCAAAAAGATGCCAAGCTCCCCTGACCCTGTCCTGGTGCCATACTCACACAGGTACTCATTGATGGCCCTCTGCTGCGTGTATAGCCGATGCATCATTGCCAACGTTGACTTCCACCTGGTGGACATGTCACAAATGAGGCGGTTGGTGGGCAGGTTGCATTCCCTTTGAATGTCAGCCAGCCGAGCACTGGCATTGTATGACTGTTGGAAATGACCAGAGACTTTTCTGGCCTGCCTCAGGAGATCTTGTAAGCCTGGGTACCTGCTCAAGAACCTCTGCACCACCAAATTCATGATGTGTGCCAAACATGGAACATGGGTCAAGTGTCCCTGTCGGAGGGCGGAGAGAAGGTTGGTGCCTGTCAGGAGAATAATTCTTCCAGGCGCTTTGGCCGTGTTCCCCATCAGAATGGATTATGGATTAATTATGGGAAAGGTCTGCATTTTACTTGTAACTAAATATGTTTGCAGATTAATGTTTTCAGGAATAGGGATGAGCCGAACACCCCCCAGTTCGGTTCGCACTAGAACCTGCGAACGGACCGAAAGTTTGCGCAAACTTTAGAACCCCGTTAAAGTCTATGGGACTCGAACGTTTGAAATCAAAAGTGCTAATTTTAAAGGCTAATATGCAAGTCATTGTCCTAAAAAGGGTTTGGGGACCCAGGTCCTGCCACAGGGGACATGTATCAATGCAAAAAAAAAAGGTTTAGAAACGGCTGGTTTTTCGGGAGCAGTGATTTTAATGATGCTTAAAGTGACAAAAAAAGTGAAATATTCCTTTAAATATCGTACCTGGGGGTGTCTATAGTATGCCTGTAAAGTGGCACATGTTTTCCATGCTTAGAACAGTCCCTGCACAAAATGACATTTGTAAAGGAATAAAAGGAATAAAAGTCATTTAAAACTGCTTGCGGCTCTAATGTAATGTCAGGTCCCTGCAATATGGATAAAAATCAGTGAGGCAAACAGCATGGGTACCCCCCCCCCCCCCCCCCAGACCATTACCAGGCCCTTTGGGTCTTGTATGGATATTAAGGGGAACCCCGCACCCAAATTAAAAAAAGGAAAGGCGTGGGGCCCCCAGGCCCTATATACTCTGAACAGCAGTATACAGGCGGTGCAAACAAGACAGGGACTGTAGGTTTGTTGTTAAAGTGGAGTTCCAACCCCCAAAAAAAAAAATTAGTAATGTGTTTAAAAATTTTTAAAAAAAAAGCATTTGGAGAAAAATTTTTACTCACCTCTAAATGCCTGTTGCTAGGGGGTCCCTCGTAGTCTGCCTCCTTCGGTGCCTGGGCTCCTGATGTCAGTTCCCTCGGCACAGGAAGGGAGATCGCATCTTCACCCTCCCTCTTGTCAATCATCTGGGACACGTGACTGGTCCCAGATGATTGCGGGGCCAGTGACAACGCGCGGCTCACGCATGCGCAGTGGGTGCCCGGCTGTGAAGCCACAGCTGGGCGCCCACAGGCCACCGAGCGGAGGGGGGGACGAGCAGGGCTTCGATCCCCCGCATCATTTGACCCTGGGACAGGTAAGTGTCAGATTAAAAGTCAGCAGCTGCATTATTTGTAGCTGCTGACTTTTGTTTTTTTTTTTTTGTTTTTTTTTTTTTAAATGGGAACCCCGCTTTAAGTAGAATCTGTTTGTAATTTTGAACTGGTACATTTTTAAAGTGTAGCTCCAGCCAAAAAAATCTATTTTTAAGCTTTTTGGAAAACATAGGGAAGTGTTATTACCCCTGTAACATTTTGTTTTGCTGTCTATGCACCTCTTCAGAAGATTTCACCTCACTTTCTGTCCCAATGACAAATGTTTTTATGACAATTTGGGGTTTTTAGTGAAACAAGGATTGGTGATAAAGCATCAGTGGAGAGCAGACACGTTTTACCCATATTAACTCTTACAGGAGAGAATTTCCCTTCCTAGGGGTAGATTTCATCTCACTTCCTGTTATCTCCTTCCGTTTGCAAGAAGGAGTCATTTGTAAGTTGGATGTTTGAAAGTAGGGGCCTGCCCTATATACTCTGCTTAAATTGGGGCCTTAGGTGTTGGTGTTGCCACAACACTGTAAACCCTCACAGTTACTCTTGGTGGGCACTGGAACTGGCCCTGCTGTGAAATATTAGTTTAAGAATTGTAATTACATGCACCTGTTGAACAGGGGCAGAAAAATTGGGCCTTTGGTTGTGGTTGTGGTGTTGGTGTTGCCACAACACTGTAGGCCCTCACAGTTACTCTTGGTGGGCACAGGAATGGGCCCTGGTGTGAAATATTAGATCAAAAATTGTAATTACATGTCCCTGTTGAACAGGGGCAGAAAAATTGGGCCTTAGGCACTGGTGCCACAACACTGCAACCCCTCACAGATGCTATAGTTGGAGCGCAGGAATGAGCCCTGCTGCAAAGTATTGCATCAAAAATTTTAATTATATGCCCCTGTTAAACAGGGGCTGAAAAATTGGGCCTTGGGCACTGGTGCTGGTGCCACAACACTGCAACCCCTCACAGATACTCTAGTTGGAGCGCAGGAATGAGCCCTGCTGCAAAGTATTGCATCAAAAATTATAATTACACGCCCCTGTTAAACATGATCATTTAGGAGGAAGAGGATAGTCACTCAGCATAACAGGATAGTCACTCAGCATCAGCATAGGCAGTCTTGAACGGATCTGACATTTCAAAAAAAAAATATTCGGTTACATCAGCATCAGGTGCTTGGTAGCTGGTGGTGATCCAAGACTGATTCATTTTTATGAAGGTCATTCGATCCACCAAGTCGGTGGACAGGCGTACCCTCTGATCGGTTACAAAACCTCCAGCCGCACTGAATGTGCGTTCCGAAAGAACGCTGGATGCAGGACAGGCCAGTAGCTCAATTGCATACTGTGCAAGCTCTGGCCAGTGATCCATCCTCAAGACCCAGTAACCCAGAGGATTTTCGGTGGGAAAGGTGTCCAAATCTGATCTTGCCCCTAGGTTTTCCTGAACCATGTAAAACAGACACTGGCGATGGTTGCTGGAACCGATTACACCTTGGGGCTGCGGACTAAAAAATTGTCTGAACACATCGGTCAGATGGCCACCTTCTCCACCGTTCCTTCTGTGACTGACCGAAGCCTCAGCAACACATTGTCCAGGAGGACCTGGAAATTGTAACCTCCCAGGCTCTGGAAACACGTTGCACAAACCTTTCTGCAAGGCCTCCCGAAGATGTTTCATCCTTTGCTCCCTCTGCGACGGCAAGATAAGGTCCGCAACCTTACCCTTTTAACGTGGATCAAGGAGGGTTGCCAGCCAGTAATGATCCCTCCCCTTGATACCACGAATACGAGGATCCTTCCGCAGGCTTTGCAGGATCAGAGAGGCCATGCAGCATAGGTTTGCTGAGGCATTCGGTCCAGAGTCCTCTGGATGACATGATCCGTAGCCCCCTCCTCCCAGCCACGTACAATTCCATGGGTTTCTTCGGACTGTAAATGATCCCTTGAAGACTGCTACTGATGCTGAGTGCCAGGCTCCACCTCCACGCTGACACAATCCTCCTCCTCCTCTTCCTGTGTGATCGGCGGGCAAGCAGGAACACTGTCTGAATAAAGGGGGCCTTGAGAGGTAAGGAAGTCCTCCTCTTTCTCCCTCTGTTCTGCCTCAAGTGCCCTGTCCAATATTCCACGCAGCGTGTGCTCCAACAGGTGGACAAGAGGGACAGTGTCACTGCTGCATGCACTGTCACTGCTCACCATCCTCGTGGCCTCCTCAAATGTAGACAGGACAGTGCATGCATCCCTGATCATAGCCCACTGGCTTGGGGAAAAAAAAACAAGCTCCCCTGACCCTGTCCTGGTGCCATAGTCGCATAGGTACTCATTGATGGCCCTCTGCTGCGTGTGCAGCTGTTGCAGCATGGCCAACGTTGAGTTCCACCTGGTGGGCATGTCACAGATTAGGCGGTTCTTGGGCAACTCCTTTTGGAGGTCAGCCAGCCGAGCACTGGCATTATATGACCTGCGGAAATGCACACAGACTTTCCTGGCCTGCCTCAGGACATCCTGTAAGCCTGGGTACCTGCCCAAGTACTGCTGCACCACCAAGTTAAGGATGTGAGCCAAACAGGGCACATGGGTCAGTTGTCCCTGTCGGAGGGCGGGGAGGAGGTTGGTGCCATTGTCGCAAACTACCATTCCTGGCTTAAGCTGGCATGGCGTCAACCACCTCTGAACCTGCCCCTGCAGAGCTGACAGAATCTCTGCCCCAGTGTGGCTCCTGTCCCCCAAGCACACCAGCTGAAGCACTGCATGGCATCTTTTTGCCTGCATGCTTGCGTAGACCCTTGAATGCCTACGGAGCACCGCTGGTTCTGAGGACAAATCAGCACAGGAAGAGGCCATGGAGGAAGAAAAAGAGGAGGGGGTGGAAGAGAGAGGTGTGGCAGAATTACCACTAGTAGAATTTTGAAGGCGTGGTGGCGGAACAACCTCCAACACTACTGCACCCTGTCCTGCATCCTTCCCAACTGCCAGAAGAGTCACCCAGTGCGCGGTGAAAGATAGGTAACGTCCCTGTCCATGCCTGCTGGACCATGAGTCAGCGGTAATATGCACCTTATCGCTGACCGCCCTGTACAGCGAGGCCAAGACATTGCCTTTCACCTGCCCGTAGAGAGCCGGAATCACCTTCCATGAGAAAAAGTGGTGTTTGGGAACCTGCCACTGAGGAACCACACATTCCACAAACTCACGGAAGGGGGCAGAGTCTACCAACTGAAAAGGCAACAGTTGAAGTGCTAGCAATTTAGCCAAGCTAGCATTCAACCACTGGGAATGTGGATGGCTGGGAGCGAACTTCTTTCGGCGGTGCAGCAGCTGGGGCAGGGAAATTTGCCTGGTACAATCTGACGTCGGTGTACCAATAGCAGATTGCCCGCAAGTACTTGACTGTGACACAACTATTTCTACACCTTCATTCCTCTCAGTGCAGGTTTCAGAGAGGACTGAAGGTATAGTGGGGTTGGAGATCCCAGCTGATGAGGAGCAAGGAGAGGTCTGCTTTGTTCTTTGGTGTGGGTCTTTTAGGTACGCTTGCCAACAAACTGCAGGGCAGGTCAACATATGTCTGGTCAAGCATGTGGTGCCCAAGCGGGTGATGTTTTGTCTATGCGAGATACGCTTGAGACATATGTTGCAAATAGCAGCGGTGCGATCAGATGCACTCATCTCAAAAAAGGCCCACACCAAAAAACTTTTGGAATAACGCGCAGATACAGTAGCGCCCTGCATATGCGGAGCTCTGCAGTGTGATGCAGTCGGTGTTCTGCCCTTAAGCTGGCCCCTGGAGGGCATCCTGCCTCGTTGGAGATGTGCCTCCTCCTCTCTCCTATCAGGCACCTACGTGGAGTCAGTGACTTCCTCATCATCCCCTCCCTCCTCATCACTGGAGCAAAGCTGGCAGTATGCTGCAGCTGGGGGAACATGACTGCCAGATTGCTGTCCTTCTTGGGCACCCCCTCTCTCTGGGCTCACGTTACTGCCTTCCTCTAGCTGGGTACCATCATCGGAGCCTTCAAAACGCTGGGCACCCTAATGAAGCATGTACCCAACACTGTGGTCAAACAGTTCGGGGGACTCCTCAGGAGGACATATTGGGGCTAGAGAAGGAGTGACTGATGCCATTGAGCTGAGGGAAGAGGCCGCGTTGGCAGCTGCTTTGCCAGACAAAGTACCCTGAGCCTGGGCGAGGGAGGATGATAACGGCTTGGTCATCCACTCTACCAAGTCTTCGGCATGTTGCGGCTCAACACGGCCAGCTGAAGAAAAAAAGGACAAGCGTATCCCACGGCCACGTGCTGATGAGGATGCACCGTGTCCACGACCAGCACTGTTGCCTCTAGACACAGAGCCTGCTTGCCCTCTTTTATTGGCTTGTGACTGTCTGCCTCTCCTTGTTGGCCTTCCAGACATACTAATGGCCTGCAGTGAGATGTAGCTGCTCAAAGCTGGGATGTATATATATACTGATTATACTGCAGCTAGCAGAATCAACTGCCTGCCTGTAGTATTATTAGTATGAGAACACCAGCAATTATCTTCAGGTAGCTTTAGGTGCACGCTGTGCAGAGGACACAGTACACTAACTGTAAATACTGCAGCTGCCTGCCTGTGGTACTAATAGGATCAGAAGAACACCAGCAATTGTCTTCAGGTAGCTTTAGGTGCACACTGTGCAGAGGACACAGTACACTAACTGTAAATACTGCAGCTGCCTGCCTGTGGTACTAATAGGATCAGAAGAACACCAGCAATTGTCTTCAGGTAGCTTTAGGTGCACACTGTGCAGAGGACACAGTACACTAATTGTAAATACTGCAGCTGCCTGCCTGTGGTATTAATAGGATCAGAACACCAGCAATTGCCTTCGGGTAGCTTTAGATGCACACTGTGCAGAAGACACAGTACACTAACTGTAAATACTGCAGCTGCCTGCCTGTGGTATTAATAGGATCAGAACACCAGCAATTGTCTTCAGGTAGCTTTAGGTGCACACTGTGCGGAGGACACAGTACACTAACTGTAAATACTGCAACTGCCTGCCTATGGTATTAATAGGATCAGAACACCAGCAATTGTCTTCAGGTAGCTTTAGGTGCACACTGTGCAGAGCACATAGTACACTAACTGTAAATACTGCAGCTGCCTGCCTGTGGTATTATTAGGATCAGAACACCAGCAATTGTCTTCAGGTAGCTTTAGGTGCACACTGTGCAGAGGACACAGTACACTAACTGTAAATACTGCAGCTGCCTACCTGTGGTATTAATAGGATCAGAACACCAGCAATTGTCTTCAGGTAGCTTTAGGTGCACACTGTGCAGAGGACACAGTACATTAACTGTAAATACTGCAGCTGCCTGCCTGTGGTATTAATAGGATCAGAACACCAGCAATTGTCTTCAGGTATATTTAGGTGCACACTGTGCAGAGGACACAGTACACTAACTGTAAATACTGCAGCTGCCTGCCTGTGGTACTAATAGGATCAGAAGAACACCAGCAATTGTCTTCAGGTAGCTTTAGGTGCACACTGTGCAGAGGACACAGTACACTAACTGTAAATACTGCAGCTGCCTGCCTGTGGTACTAATAGGATCAGAAGAACACCAGCAATTGTCTTCAGGTAGCTTTAGGTGCACACTGTGCAGAGGACACAGTACACTAATTGTAAATACTGCAGCTGCCTGCCTGTGGTATTAATAGGATCAGAACACCAGCAATTGCCTTCGGGTAGCTTTAGATGCACACTGTGCAGAAGACACAGTACACTAACTGTAAATACTGCAGCTGCCTGCCTGTGGTATTAATAGGATCAGAACACCAGCAATTGTCTTCAGGTAGCTTTAGGTGCACACTGTGCGGAGGACACAGTACACTAACTGTAAATACTGCAACTGCCTGCCTATGGTATTAATAGGATCAGAACACCAGCAATTGTCTTCAGGTAGCTTTAGATGCACACTGTGCAGAGCACATAGTACACTAACTGTAAATACTGCAGCTGCCTGCCTGTGGTATTATTAGGATCAGAACACCAGCAATTGTCTTCAGGTAGCTTTAGGTGCACGCTGTGCAGAGGACACAGTACATTAACTGTAAATACTGCAGCTGCCTGCCTGTGGTATTAATAGGATCAGAACACCAGCAATTGTCTTCAGGTATATTTAGGTGCACACTGTGCAGAGGACACAGTACACTAACTGTAAATACTGCAGCTGCCTGCCTGTGGTACTAATAGGATCAGAAGAACACCAGCAATTGTCTTCAGGTAGCTTTAGGTGCACACTGTGCAGAGGACACAGTAAACTAACTGTAAATACTGCAGCTGCCTGCCTGTGGTATTAATAGGATCAGAACACCAGCAATTGCCTTCAGGTAGCTTTAGGTGCAAACTGTGCATAGGACACAGTACACTAACTGTAAATACTGCAGCTGCCTACCTTTGGTATTAATAGGATCAGAACACCAGCAATTGTCTTCAGGTAGCTTTAGGTGCACACTGTGCAGAGGACACAGTACACTAACTGTAAATACTGCAGCTGCCTGCCTGTGGTATTAATAGGATCAGAACACCAGAAATTGTCTTCAGGTAGGTTTATGTGCACACTGTGCAGAGGACATAGTACACTAACTGTAAATACTGCAGCTGCCTGCCTGTGGTACTAGTAGGATCAGAAGAACACCAGCAATTGTCTTCAGGTAGCTTTAGGTGCACACTGTGCAGAGGACACAGTACACTAACTGTAAATACTGCAGCTGCCTGCCTGTGGTATTAATAGGATCAGAACACCAGAAATTGTCTTCAGGTAGGTTTATGTGCACACTGTGCAGAGGACATAGTACACTAACTGTAAATACTGCAGCTGCCTGCCTGTGGTACTAGTAGGATCAGAAGAACACCAGCAATTGTCTTCAGGTAGCTTTAGGTGCACACTGTGCAGAGGACACAGTACACTAACTGTAAATACTGCAGCTGCCTGCCTGTGGTACTAATAGGATCAGATGAACACCAGCAATTGTCTTTAGGTGGCTTTAGGTGCACACTGTGCAGAGGACACAGGACACTAACTGTAAATACTGCGGCTGCCTGCCTGTGGTATTAATAGGATCAGAACACCAGCAATTTTCTTCAGGTAGCTTTAGGTGCACACTGTGCAAAGGACACAGTACACTAACTGTAAATACTGCAGCAGCCTGCGGTATTAATAGGATCAGAACAACAGCAATTGTCTTCAGGCAGCTTTAGGTGCACACTGTGCAGAGGACACAGTACACTGACTGTAAATACTGCAGCTGCCTGCCTGTGGTATTAATAGGATCAGAACACCAGCAATTGTCTTCAGGTAGCTTTAGGTGCACACTGTGCAGAGGACACAGTACACTAACTGGAAATACTGCAGCTGCCTGCCTGTGGTACTAATAGGATCAGAAGAACACCAGCAATTGTCTTCAGGTAGCTTTAGGTGCACACTGTGCAGAGGACACAGTACACTAACTGTAAATACTGCAGCTGCCTGCCTGTGGTATTAATAGGATCAGAACACCAGCAATTGTCTTCAGGTAACTTTAGGTGCACACTGTGCAGAGGACACAGTACACTAACTGTAAATACTACAGCTGCCTGCCTGTGGTACTAATAGGATCAGAACACCAGCAATTGTCTTCAGGTAGCTTTAGATGCACACTGTGCAGAGGACACAGTACACTAACTGTAAATACTGCAGCTGCCTGCCTGTGGCACTAATAGGATCAGAAGAACACCAGCAATTGTCTTCAGGTAGCTTTAGGTGCACACTGTGAGAGGACACAGTACACTAACTGTAAATACTGCAGCTGCCTGCCTGTGGTATTAATAGGATCAGAACACCAGCAATTGTCTTCAGGTAACTTTAGGTGCACACTGTGCAGAGGACACAGTGCACTAACTATAAATACTGCAGCTGCCTGCCTGTGGTATTAATAGGATCAGAACACCAGCAATTGTCTTCAGGTAGCTTTAGGTGCACACTGTGCAGAGGGCACAGTACACTAACTGTAAATACTGTAGCTGCCTGCCTGTGGTATTAATAGGATCAGAACACCAGCAATTGTCTTCAGGTAGCTTTAGGTGCACACTGTGCAGAGGACACAGTACACTAACTGTAAATAATGCAGCTGCCTGCCTGTGGTACTAATAGGATCAGAAGAACACCAGCAATTGTCTTCAGGTAGCTTTAGGTGCACACTGTGCAGAGGACACAGTAAACTAACTGTAAATACTGCAGCTGCCTGCCTGTGGTATTAATAGGATCAGAACACCAGCAATTGCCTTTAGGTAGCTTTAGGTGCACACTGTGCAGAAGACACAGTACACTAACTGTAAATACTGCAGCTGCCTACCTGTGGTATTAATAGGATCAGAACACCAGCAATTGTCTTCAGGTGGCTTTAGGTGCACACATTGCAGAGGACACAGTACACTAACTGTAAATACCCCAGCTGCCTGCCTGTGGTACTAATAGGATCAGAAGAACACCAGCAATTTTCTTCAGGTAGCTTTAGGTGCACACTGTGCAAAGGACACAGTACACCAACTGTAAATACTGTAAAAACACCTGCCTACTTGTCAGTATATTAGGAAGAGAATTACAGGAACGGATCTAGCTAAACTGAATACAGTGTGTGTATATACTGTATATATATATATATATATATATATATATATATATATATATACAACACCTAGGATGCATATATATATATATATATATATATATACACACAATACACTGTAGGTGCAGCTAACTGACTCGTCTGCCTACTCTAACTTAGATCAAATGACACTGTCTCTCTGTCTATCTCTCTCCGCCGCCTCAACACACTACACAAGGCCGCCACACAGGCGTACTAAACCCCGAGCCATAATTGGCCAAAGCCACCCAGTGAATTATGGGCCGTGACGCGCCACTCGAATTTGGCGCGAACGGCCCATAACGTTCGCAATTCAACGAACAATCGAACAGACAATGTTTGAGTCGAACTTGGGTTCGACTCGAAGCTCATCCCTATTCAGGAATATACTCTATTCCTTCATGTAATTCTCTTATTTTAACCTAATATTTTCTTCCTTGGTGTAGACTATAGATAGATGGTTGTGTATTAGATAGACTTTCAACTACTCACCAATAAATGTTGTTATTGTGTTAAAGCTTTCACTCATGGTCAAAGAACTCTCATTTAACCCAAATCATATCTGATGGGTATTTAAATCTCAAATATAGCATACGGGAAAAAGACTGCATGGGAGGTCGTCATATGTCTGGTCAAGCATGTGGTGCCCAAGCGGCTGCTGTTGTGGCCACGCTTGATCCGCTTCAGACATAGGTTGCAAACAGCAATGGTGCAATCTGCTGCACACGTGTTCAAAAAGGCCTGCACCAAGGAACTTTTTAAAATCAGCGGGAAGTCAGCAGCGCCTTGCACCTGCGGAGCTCTGCGGTGTGATGCAGTAGGGTGACTGCCCTTAAGCTTCCCCCTAGAGGACATCCTGACTCGTTGGAGTTGTGCCTCCTCCTCCTCCTCTATTCTATCAGGCACCCAAGTAGAGTCAGTGACCTCATCATCCCCTCCCTCCTCGTCACTGGAGCAAACTTGGCACTATGCTGCAGCTGGGGGAACATGACTGCCAGTTTCTTGTCCTTCTTGGGCACCCCCTCTCTCTAGGCTGACGTTACTCCCTTCCTCAACCTGGGAACCAACATTGGAGCCTTCAAATCGCTCCGCATCCTCCAGCAGCATGTACACGACACTGTGGTCGAATAGTTCGGGGGACTCCTCCGTGCATGATGGTGGGGCTTCGGAAGGAGTGACTGTGGACAAGGAGTCGGTGGAATAGGCCGTTTTGGCAGCTGCATAGGAAGGAAAACTACTCTGAGCCTGGGTGACAGAGGATGAGGAGGATGAGGATGGCTTTGTTATCCACTCCACCAACTCTTCTGCATGTTCTGGCTCAATAACATGGCCAGCAGCAGAATAAAAGGACAAGTGTGCCCCACGG
Source organism: Aquarana catesbeiana (assembly GCF_042186555.1). Classification (NCBI taxonomy): domain Eukaryota; kingdom Metazoa; phylum Chordata; class Amphibia; order Anura; family Ranidae; genus Aquarana; species Aquarana catesbeiana. The sequence goes on from NC_133335.1 coordinate 165,367,212, forward strand.
TCACCGGCAGAGGATGCACCATGTCCATGACCAGCACTGTTGACTGTAGACTCAGAGCCTGCTTGCCCTCTTTTAGTGGCCTGTGAGCATCTGCCTCTCCTTGGTGGCCTTCTGGACATATTGTATATTTTGTTTTGCAACACCGCACTACACTGTGTTGTGTACTGTGTACACCACCAGAAAAGTAATAGCAACTGCACTACGGCTGCACTGTATTGTAATTAAAATTTTTGATCTAATATTTCACAACAGGGCCCATTTCTGCTCTCAACAATAATATCTGTGAGGTTTTACAGTGTTGTGCCACCACCACCACCACCGCCTAAGGCCCAATTTTTCTGCCCCTGTTTAACAGGGGGATGTAATTACAATTCTTGATATAATATTTCACAGCAGGGCCCGTTCCAGCGCCTACCAAGAGTAACTGTGAGGGCTTACAGTGTTCTGGTACCACCAACACCTAAGGCCCAATAGAGTGTATAGGGCAGGCCGTATAGTATATACAGGCGGTCCCCTATTTTCAAACATCAGACTTACAAATGACTCCTACTTACAAACGGAGGGAGACAACAGGAAGTAAAAGGAAATCTACCCCTAGGAAGGGAAATTCTCTCCTGTAAGAGTTAATATGGGAAAAAAGGTGTCTTCACTGATGCTTTATCACCAATCCTTGTTTCCCTAATAACCCTATATTTTAAAAATCGAATTGTCATTGGGAAAGAAAGAGGTGAAATCTTCTGAACAGGGGCACAGACAGCAAAAAAAATGTTACAGGGGTGACAACCCTGCCCTATATTATCCAAAAAGCTTATTTATTTGGGTGGGGGGTTCCCCTTAGTATCCATACCAGACCCGGGGATGGGGGGGCGCAAAATTACATTACAGCCGCAAGCAGTTTTAAATGACTGTTTTTCCTTTACAAATGTCATTTTGTGCAGGGACTGTTCTAAACACGGGAAAAATGCGCCACTTTACAGGCATACTATAGACACCCCCCAGGCATGATATTTAAAGGAATATTACACTTTTATTGTTTCATTTTAAGAATTAATATCATCACTGCTCCCCAAAAAACGGCTATTTTTAGAACCTTTTTTTGCATCAATACATGTCCCCTGGGGCAGGACCCGGGTCCCCCAAACACTTTATATGACAATAACTTGCATATTAGCCTTTAAAATTAGCACTTTTGTTCTGCCGCAAACCAAACTGAGGAGTGTTCGGCTCATCCCTATTCATCAAAAGTGTCAATTAATATTGAAATGTGCAAAAAAAATAAGTGCATAAAATATTTTCAGCAAAAAATTCATATATAAACCATACTTATAATTAAAACCATTATATCCAAACTATGTCCATGGTAATAAAGTGCAAAAAAATGTGCAAATTTGTCTCTTCGAATGTGCAGAGAAAAAAAAACCTGTGCAAAATATGCAATCAAAGCAGTAAGAGTAAAGTGCCCCAGTGCAAGAAAAGAAAACTCTGGATAGTGTGATCCCACTTGTGAAAAGTGGAAGCAAGTGGGATCACACTACCCAGAGAAGCGAAGCCCTCCAGCAGTGTGCTATCACTGCTGCTGTGGGCTTCCCCCTTCACCTGGTCTTCCTTCTGGGTTTACGTGCTTCTGCTGTGAGGATAGCTGGGCCGTGATGACGTCACTCTCGCGCAAGTGCACAGGATACTGTTTTTGTGCGTGTTTGAAAAATTAAAGTGGGCCATTCTGGATGAAGTCCAGGGCCAAATTTTTGTCCCAGTCCAGCCCTGCTTACCACACCCAGGCCTGATTACTGCCAGACCTGTTGAATCAAGAATATAAATAGAAGCTGTCTGACAAAGTGGAGCACACTAACAGATCACAAAAGGCCACACATCATGCCACAATCTAACAAAAATAAAGAACAGATTAGAAACAAAGTAATGTACATGTATCAGTCTAGGAAGGGTTTCAAAGCCATTTCTAAGGCTTTGGCACTCCAGTGAACCACAGGGAGAGCCATTATCCACAAATGGAGATACCTTGGAACAGTTGTGAACCTTCCCAGGAGTGGCTGGCCTACAAAAATTACTCCAAGAGCATGACGACGACTCATCTAGGAGGTCATAAAAGAACCCAGAACGACTTCTAAAGAACTGCAAGCCTCACTTGCCTCAGGTAAGATCAGTGTTCATGATTCAACAATAAGAAAGAGACTGAGCAAAAATGGCATCCATGGGAGAGTTCCAAGACAAAACCACTGCTGATGAAAAAGAACACAAATTACCAAAAAACATCTTGATTATCCCCAAGACTTTTAGACAAATATTCTGTGGACTGATGAGACAAAAATGTAACTTTTTGGAAGGTGTGCTTCCCGTTACATCAGGGATAAAACTAATACAGCATTTCATAACAAGAACATCATACCAACAGTCAGACATGGTGGTGGTAGCTTGATGGTCTGGGGCTGCTTTGCAGCTTCAGGACCTAGACGACTTACCATAATTACCGGAACCATGAATTCCTAGCTCTACCAAAAAATCCTAAAGGAGAATGTCCGGCCATCAGTTCGTGACCTCAACGTCAAGTGCACTTGGGTTATGCAGCAGGACAATGATCCGAACAGCAAGTCCACCTCCAAATGGTTCTAACAAAGCAAAATTAGGTTTTGGAGTGGCCTAGTCAAAGCCCGGACTTGAATCCAATTGAGATGCTGTATCATGACCTTACACAGGCCGTTCATGCTGGAAAACAATGGAATTAAAAACAATTAAAACAATTCTGCAAAGAAGAGTGGGCCAAAATTGCTCCACAGCAATGTGAAAGACTCATTGCCAGTTATCGCAAACAGTTGATTGCAGTTGTTGCCGCCAAGGGTGGCACAACCAGTTATTAGGGGGGTTTAGGGGGCAATTACTTTTTCACATAAATCCAGGCAGGTTTGGACAGCTTTTTTGCCTTAATAAATGAAACCATCATTTAAAAACTGCATTTTGTATTTACTCGGGTTATCTTTGTGTAATAATAAAATTTGTTTGATGATCTGAGTCATTTAAGTGTGACAAATATGCAAAAAAATCAGAAAGGGGCAAAAACTTTTTCACAGCATTGTAAATTACATTATATATATATATATATATATATATATATATATTATCCTTATATCAGGGTCCCCAGAGAGCCCCCCTTACATCAAGGTCCCCAGAGAGCCTCCCCCTTACATCAGGGTCCCTAGAGAACCCCCCCTTACAACAGAGTCCTCAGAGAACCCCCCTTACATCAGGGTCCCAGAGAGCCTCCCCTTACATCAGGGTCCCCAGAGAGCCCCCCTTAAATCAGGGTCCCCAGAGAGCCCCTCCTTACAACAGGGTCCCCAGAGAGCCTCCCTCTTACATGAGGGTCCCCAGAGAGCCTTCCCCTTGCATCAGAGTCCCCAGAGAGCCTCCCCCTTGCATCAGGGTCCCCAGAGAGCCTCCCCCTTGCATCAGGGTCCCAAGAGAGCCTCCCCCTTACATCAGGGTCCCCAGAGCCCCCTTATTACATCAGGGTCCCCAGAGAGCCCCCTTAAATCAAGGTCCCCAGAGAGCCCCCCTCATTAAATCAGGATCCCCAGAGAGCCTCCCCCTTACATCAGGGTCCCAAGAGAGCCTCCCTCTTATATCAGGGTCCCCAAAGAGCCTCCCCCTTGTATCAGGGTCCCCAGACAGCCTCCCCCTTACATCAGGGTCCCCCCAAGAGCCTCCTTCTTACATCAGGGTCCTCGGAGAGCCTCCCCCTTGCATCAGGGTCCACAGAGAGCCTCCCCCTTACACCAGGGTCCCCAGAGAGCCCCTCCTCACAACAGGGTCTCCAGAGAGCCTCCCCCTTGCATCAGGATCCCCAGAGAGCCCCCTTAAATCAAGGTCCCAAGAGAGCCCCTCCTTACAGCGTGACGTGCCTGCGGGACCCGCGGACTCGATGTCTGCCTGCGATCGCGTCACGGAGCCGCAGAACGGGGAGATGCCTATGTAAACAAGGCATTTCCCAGTTCTGCCTTGTGACATGACAGAGATCACTGCTCCCTGTCATCAGGAGCAGTGATCGCTGTCATGTGAGTGGAAAGCCCATCCCCCCAGTTAGAATCACTCCCTAGGACACACTTCACCCCTTCATCGCCCCTTGTGTTTAACCCCTTCCCTGCCAGTGTCATTTACAAAGTAATTAGTGTATTTTTATAACACTGATCGCTGTATAAATGACAATGGTCCCAAAATAGTGTCAAAAGTGTCCGATGTGTCCACCATAATGTCACAGTCACAATAAAAATCACAGATCGCCACTCATTACTAATAATAAAAAAATATTAACAAAAATGCCAGAAAACTATCCCCTATTTTGTAGACGCTATAACTTTTGTGCAAACCAATCAATATATGCTTATTGCGATTTTTTACCAAAAATATGTAGAAGAATACATATCGGCCTAAACTGAGGATAAAATTCGTTTTTTTATATATTTTTGGGGGATATTTATTATAGCAAAAAGTAAAAAATATTGCTTTTTTAAAAAAAAACTGACGCTCTTTTATTGTTTATAGCGTAAAAAATAAAAACCACAGAGGTGATCAAATACCACCAAAAGAAAGCTCTATTTGTGGAAAAAAATGGATGTCAATTTTGTTTGGGTGCAATGTCGCACGACCGCGCAATTGTCAGTTAAAGCGACGCAGTGCCGAATCGCAAAAAATGCTCTGGTCAGGAAGGGGGTAAAATATTCCAGGGCTGAAGGGGGTAAAACTGCTCGCGGCTGTAATGTATTGTCAGATCCCTGCGATATAGATAAAAATCATTGAAAAAAACGGCATGGGTCCCCCCCCCCCCAGTCCATTACCAGGCCCTTTGGGTCTGGCATAGATATAAAGGGGAACCCTGCATCAAAATAAAAAAATGTCACAGGGATCCCCCCAAAATCCATAACAGACCCTTCAGGTCTGGTATGGATATTAAGGGGAACCCTGCCCCAGAATTAAAATTAAAAATTGGCATAGGGGTCCCCCCCAAATCCATACCAGGCCCTTCTGGCCTGGTATTGATTTTAAGGGGAACCCCGAGCCAAAATAGGCTTAGGGATCCCCCCAAAATCCATACCAGACCCTTATCTGAGCAAGCAACCTGGTAGGCCGCAGGAAAAGGGGGATGAGAGAGCACCCCCCCCCTCCTGAACTGTACCAGGCCACATGCCCTCAACATGGGAAGGATGCTTTGTGGTCCCCCAAAGCACTTTGTCCCCATGTTGATGGGGACAAGGGCCTCATCCCCACACAACCCTTGCCCGGTGGTTGTGGGGGTCTGCTGGTGGGGGGCTTATCGGAATCTGGAAGCCCCCTTTAACATGGGGACCCCAGATCCCGGCCCCCCCCATGTGAATGGGTATCGGGTACATTGTACCCCTACACATTCACCAAAAAAAAAAAAAAAAAGTGTCCCGCAATGTAACTCCATCTTTGATCACAGCATCTGATGACCTGAAAAAAAAAAAAGAAACTGGAAAAAACTCTGCCTCGATGGGAGGCGTCCCACTGACTGCAGGCTTTTTCCAATGACAGCTGTTATATAGTTGAGGGCGGAGCCACTCGGTGACATAAACGGGTGATCCCTGCCCCCTTCTGACATCATGTGACGTCACGTAATGTTAGAGGGGGCGGGGTCACCCGTTTATGTCACTGGGTGGCCCCGCCCTCAGCTATGTAACAGCTGTCATTGGAAAAAGCCCGCAGTCAGTGGGATGCCTCCCATCAAGGCAGAGTTTTTTCTGGTTTCTTTGTTTTTTTTTCTCGGTCCGCCAGCGCTGTGATCGAAGATGAATGGACATTGCGGGAGACTTTAATAAAGGACTTGTCGCAAATGGTCTCCTGTCATTTTTACCACTTTGACACTTTTTTTGGTGAACATGTAGGGGTACAATGTACCCGATACCCATTCACATGGGGGGGGTGGGATCCGGCTTTGGCCAATCATGACTCTCACAGCAGAGCGCGCTGTGATTGGCCAAAGCATGCAGGTCAGGTGCATGCTTTGGCCAATCAGCGGCCGTCAATGCACTGCGATCTGTGAAAAAAGGCTGCGCTGCAATGTGTGACTTATAACCAGTGAAATAGTGGGTACATCCTGAAGGATAAACTATAATATAAGTTCCTGTACGTAAAATTCATATGCACAACAGTGGTGGCATGACCCACATGATTTCAAACAAACTAAATAAAAATGCCAATAAACAACATAAAGTCCAAAGTGCAAAGTGCATGAAGTGTACAGTTCATATAAATGCAAAATTTATGCCAGGGAGAGAGTGGTGAACATCCGAATGGTGTATGGCATATGGCTAAATCACCCAGGATTCAGTGATGACAGAAAAAACTCCTCCACCTATGTAGAAAGATGGCCCCTTACCGACTCTTTAGATCTCTTTTCGGGAGATCAAGCAGGCATGTGGCTGTGTGACCCCAGCCTCAGGTGTGGACCGTGACACTGACACTCATGGACCTCCGTAGTAGGATTCCTCTGCATGGCAAATGGTCACTCGTTTCCCATGTAAATATAAGTAACAAAAGCTCCCATAGTGTAGCAAATTTAAAACACTTTATTTAAAATTGAGGATAAAAGAATCACACTCACAATGTAGAAGAAATAGGTACGCATATACAGTTGCCGGCCGGCTGCACACTGCTGCCCGTAACTTCCGGGATCAGCAAGGATCGTGGTGACGTCAGCACGTCGCTCCTCCCTACGCCGTTTCGTCAGAGGTGACGTCTTCCAGGGGCAAGTATATAGACCACTTCCTTCAGCCATTAGTACAGCAAATGCCCTCATACGTGAAGGACACTAGGCATGTGTTAAATCTGCTGTCCACAGTTGTACCTAACGATAACACCATACTAGTGACAGCGGATGTCACATCCTTATATACTATCATCCCGCACCATCTGGGGATAAAGGCTGTTGAACACTATATGAGGAAACTTTCTTCTTTACCGAAACAACAACAGTCGTATATTATTGAATTGCTGGAATACGCGGCTAGCCATAATTACTTTTGGTTTAATCACCAATATTATCGCCAACAGCGGGGAGTAGCTATGGGGGCAAAGTACGCTCCCAGTTTGGCTAACTTATTTATGGCCAAATGGGAGGAGGACGTCATCTATAGAGACCGGAGCCCCCATTTAAAGTTTTGGGCCAGGTATATTGATGACGTCCTCCTCCTATGTGATGGATCCATTCCCCAATTAGACGATTTTTTCTCCCTGATCAATGATAATGATAGAGGGATCAGGTTTGTCCATGAGACAAGTCGAGAGAGGATTAATTTCCTCGATCTGACTATCTCTAAGGAAGGGGATACATTTAAAACTATGTCGTTTTTCAAAAAGACCGACCGCAATGCCTTCATTCCTATGGGGAGTTGTCATCACGACTCCTGGCTTAAGTCAATCCCTAAAAGCCAGTTCATTAGAATGAGGCGCAATTGCACAGATATTGTGGACTATAGAATCCAGGCTGGAATCATTTCCAAAAGATTGGAAGAAAAGGGATATGATAAGAACTCTTTGGTGAGAGTAATGCAACAGGTGGAAACTATCGATAGGACCTCCCTGTTGAATGAGTTCCCCAAGAAGGACACTAAGGGACCTTCCTTACCATTCATTACCACTTTTTCTACACAACATCGCCAAATTAGTAATATCATACGTAAGCATTGGCATCTATTGGGAAATGATAGATTCATTAAAACTATCCTACCTGAGAAACCACAAATTGTCTGTAGGGGAGTCCAGTCCCTTCAGGATAATGTGGTGGATCCTCCAATTAAAAAGGTGTAGTTTTTCCAGAATCTTTCAGGCTATCATCAGTGTCGCAGATGCCAGATCTGCTCACTTAATAAGAGCAAACAAAGGAAAACTGAATCTTTCGTCTCTCACAGCACATCGAGGGAACATAAAATAGAGCCCTTTGTCATGTGTAGCACAAAGGGCGTGGTATACCTATTGCAATGTCCATGTGGACTGCAATATATAGGCAGGCCTAAGCGACCCATGCAAGTCCGCCTGGGCGAGCATATCACTAATATAAAAAATGGCTTTCGATTTCATTCCGTATCCAAGCATTATGCTTTATACCACAACCGTAATCCTGCCAATACTCTATTCTTGGGGATAGACAGATATAGTGCCCACTGGAGGGGGGGCTCCCTTGTTAGGGAACTATCAAGACTTGAGATGACATGGATCCATCGGGTCCGGTGTTACACCCCTCATGGCCTAAATATTGATACCGATGTAAATGCTTTTATCGATAATAGCTAAGATCTTGGACAGTGGCCCCCACTCTGAGCTCATGGCTGACCTGCATTTTCTGTGTGGGGAACATAAACTGACATGTGACCCACATTTTTTTGTGGGGAATACAAACTGACATGGGACTTTTGTACTGATGAGCCCATATGCGGGGGGATATCCATTGAAGGAAGAAACTGAGGCTATACCATTCACGTCATCCATTAGCCAATCCCCTTTTTTTCTCATATCCACCGTATCCACGTTTGCTACATGGGATGAGCTGATGTGATCTTTACAGCTCCTCTAGTTGGATATAGGTGGAACTATAGGATATCATGCAGAACAGTCTGACACTTAGGCATACTTTTTTTGTTTTCCATGTGTCTTTGGTCTCCGACGGGATTTCTTTGGGGATAATGGAATTTAAGAATTTTTTATCCCCCCTTTGTTTTAAAAATATTTAAAAATATTTTATAACTTGCGATAAAGACAAGTTCCAGGTCATATGCATTATGGTATAGATTTGAACGGGTCAGTTTGTTCAACTATTTAAGTTGGGCCTTTGTTCCCTGAATGCATGGAGGATATTTGCACCTGAAGTTGTGAAACATTGTGCTCCCTAAAACTTTGGGGTTGCTAGGAGTATCAAGACCTACACTGTCTAATATATCCTAATTTCCTTAATTTTCTCTTTTTTACATATTTTTTTAATATTTTAATTTTTATTTTTTGACAATATTATTTTCCCCTCGTTTACATATGGGGGCTGATAAGTTTTTGCTGTGTTATTTAAGATTTTCATAACAAATTTTGAGGTGGCAATCCTAGAAGTAGTGGAAACTAGATGAAACTTTTCCCTTAAATTCTATTTAGCCATGCATCTATCTATTTTGGGGAAGGGCGTATGCCCTCCTTAAAAATGGCGATAAGTACTGCGGGACACCTTTGACTTAGAGGGAGTTGATTCCATCTGGTTGATAGGACATTTAATTTAAGATAGTATTTCTTAATTAAGATTTTCCATTATACACTTTGAGGTGGTAAGGATAGGATCAGTGGAAACTAGATTAAATCTTTTTCCATAGATTCAACAAAGCCACAGACCCATCCGCGCTGGAGAAGGGCGTTTGCCCTCTTTGAAAATGGCGATCATAACCGCGGGACACCTTGAGCTCAGATGGGGGCGTTTCCATTTGACTGATAGGATATTTATAGGTGGTGAGTCAGCACGCCGCCCGTGCCCCTGGAAGACGTCACCTCTGACGAAACGGCGTAGGGAGGAGCGACGTGCTGACGTCACCACGATCCTCGCTGATCCCGGAAGTTACAGGCAGCAGTGTACAGCCGGCTGGCAACTGTATATGCGTACCTATTTCTTCTACATTGTGAGTGTGATTCTTTTGTCCTCAATTTTAAATTAAGTGTTTTAAATTTGCTACACTATGGGAGCTTTTGTTACTTATATTTACATGGGAAACGAGTGACCATTTGCCATGCAGAGGATTCCTACCATGGAGGTCCATGAGTGTCAGTGTCACGGTCCACACCTGAGGCTGGGGTCACACAGCCATATGCCTGCTTGATCTCCCGAAAAGAGATCTAAAGAGTCGGTAAGGGGCCATGTTTCTACATAGGTGGAGGAGTTTTTTCTGTCATCACTGAATCCTGGGTGATTTAGCCATATGCCATACACCACTCTCTCCCTGGCATAAATTTTGCATTTATATGAACTGTAGACTTCATGCACTTTGCACTTTGGACTTTATGTTGTTTATTGGCATTTTTATTTAGTTTGTTTGAAGTCATGTGGGTCATGCTGCCACTGTTGTGCATATGAATTTTACGTACAGATACTTATATTATAGTTTATCCTTCAGGATGCACCCACTATTTCACTGGTTATAGGTCACACATTGCAGCGCAGCCTTTTTTAATTTTGAAATGCACTGCGATCTCATTGAAGGTATCTGCGTTCAATATGGCGCGTTCCGCAGGCACTCAAATTTCCCACAAACGCCCCTTAATGTTCAGTATTTGGCGAATGGATGAACACCCAATGTTCGACTCAAACCATGGGCTCATCCCTACCAACAATACAGACCTGATCACGGTTGTGGAAATACGGGGCAATTTAGGAAACATCAATCACAGGTCAATTAGTTTTAGTATGAATCACACAAATAGTAAACATAAGGGGAATACAAAGACACTGAATTTCAAAAGAGCCAACTTCCCTAAACTACGAACCTTGTTAGAAGATAATAATTGGGATAAAATCTTAGGAACAAAGAACACGGCAGAAAAATGGATATGCTTTAAGAGCATATTAAATAAGGACATTAGCCAGTGCATCCCAAAGGGAAATACATTTAAAAGAGCTAATAAAAGTCCTGGGTGGCTTAACTCCAACGTAAAAATGCATATAAAAGCAAAGGAGAAGGCATTCAAAAAATACAAGGCTGAGGGATCATCAGCATTCCAACTTTACAAAGAACGCAACAAGAAATGTAAGGGTGCAATCAGGGCGGCTAAGATAGAACAGGAAAGGCATATAGCGGAGGAGAGTAAAAAAAAATCCCAAGAAATTCTTTAAGTACATAAATAGTAAGAAAGGGAGGTCAGATCATATTGGTCCCATAAAGAATGATGGAGGGAAACGAGGGAATCGGGGGGCTTCAGTAACCAAAACTGCAATGTTTATCCTCATGACACATCACAGGAAGAACCCTCATGGCTAACAGAGGACAGAATTAGAAATAGACTAGAAAAACTTAACATTAATAAGTCACTGGGACCAGATGGCTTGCACCCGAGGGTCCTTAAGGAACTCAGTCAAGTAATTGCCAGACCATTGTTCCTAATTCTTACGAACAGTCTACTGACTGGAATGGTACCAGCTGATTGGAGAAAAGCCAATATAGCATCAATATTTAAAAAAGGGCCAAGATACATCCCTGTGAATTACAGACCAGGAGGGGATGATAAGGGACTATATACAAGATTTTAGTAATGACAACAGTATCATTAGCAGTAATCAGCATGGATTCATGAAGAATCATTCTTGCCACCCTTCTATGAGGAAGTGAGCTGCCATCTAGATAAAGGAAGGCCGTAGACGTGGTGTATCTGGATTTTGCAAAAGCATTTGATACAGCTCCCCATAAATGTTTACTGTACAAAGTAGGGTCCTTTGGCATGGACCATAGGGCAAGCACATGGATTGAAAAGTGGCTACAAGGGCGAGTTCAGAGGGTGGTGATAAATGTGGAGTACTCGGAATGGTCTGGTGTGGAAAACGGGGTCCCCCAGGACCAATCCTATTTAATTCATTCATGAACGACCTGGAGGATGGGACAAACAGCTCAATCTCTGTATTTGCAGACGATACTTAGCTAAGCAGGGCAATAACTTCTCCGCAGTATGTGGAAACCTTGCAAGAAGATTTTAACAAATTAATGGGGTGGGCAAGTACATGGCAAATGAGGTTTATTGTAGAGAAATGTAAAATAATGCATTTGGGTGGCAAAAATATGAATGCAGTCTACTCACTGGGGGCAGAACCTCTGGGGGAATCTAGGATGGAAAAGGACCTGGGGGTCCTAGTAGATGATAGGTTCAGCAATGGCATGCAATGCCAAGCTGGTGCTAACAAAGCAAACAGAATATTGGCATGCATTAAAAAGGGGATCAACTCCAGAGATAAAATGATAATTTTCCTGCTCTATAAAACTCTGGTCCAGCCGCACCTGGAGTATGCTGTCCAGTTCTGGGCACCAGTCCTCAGGAAGGATGTGCTGGAACTGGAGCGAGTACAAAGAAGGGCAACAAAGCTAATAAAGGGTCTGGAGGATATTGGTTATGAGGAAAGACTGCGAGCACTGAACTTATTCTCTCTGGAGAAGAAACGCTTGAGAGGGGATATGATTTCAATATACATATACTATACTGGTGACCCCACAATAGGGATAAATAATTTTCGCAGTTTAACAAGACTCGTGGCCACTCATTAAAATTAGAAGAAAAGAGGTTTAACCTTAAACTATGTAGAGGGTTCTTTACTGTAAGAGTGGCAAGGATGTGGAATTCCCTTCCACAGGCGGTGGTCTCAACAGGGGCATTGATAGTTTCAAGAAACTATTAGATAAGCACCTGAACGACCGCAACATACAGGGATATACAATGTAATACTGACATAACCACACACATAGGTTGGACTTGTGTCTTTTTTCAACCTCATCTACTATGTAACTTGCCACATTTTGCGGATTGTCACTTGCTACGTCGCCTGCCACATGGGGCAGATTGTCACTTGCAACAAGTTGCAGATTGTCACTTACCACGTCGCCTGTCACCAGATGCAGATTGTCACTTGCCTGCTACAATTGTCACTTCCTGTGTCCCAGAGTGAAGTCAGGCAGCAGAGAGATGATGTAATCTCTCTGCTGCCCGCGGCTGCCTGCACAGTAAGGGCAGAACTGCAGGGATGCAAGGCGGGTGCCAGGCTGTGAGAGATGGTGTCATCTCTCTGCTCCCCTGCCTGTTCACCCACTGAGCCGCCTGTCCACCCGCTCACTCACCTGCCCGCTGAGCCGCCCGCTCACTCACCCACCGGCCGAGCTGAAGCCATCCACTCACCCAGCCGTCCACTCACTCACCGGCCCGCCGGCACCCACAACTAATATAACGGGGGGGGGAAACTGCCCCTGGATCCACCCCTAGCCCCATGGCTATACAAGAGATGCCAGACAGCCGGCGACAATATAACGGAGGAAGATAGCCACAGAAGAAGAGCGGCTTTTTTTTTTTTTTTTTTAGCGGGTATCTGGCAGCGAGAAAGAAAACAGCAGTGGGAGAAGATAACACCAGAAGACGAAGACTCGGGGAGGAAACAGCAACAGAAAGAGACGGCACCGGGAGAGACGGTGGTTGGAGAGGACAGCGATGGGAGAAGACGGCTCAGAGCTATTTTTTTTATTAAAGAACTTGTCAAAAACCGGCTCTTTTTTTTTTTTAAAGGGTACAATGTATCCGATACCCATTCACATGGGGGGGGATCTGTTGCCATTTAAAAGAGTTAGCGCTGCGGAAAGAACTCAGCCGCTGTTGCTTTGCAACAAGAGCTACTCAGCCTCCCAACCTGCTAGCCACTGCACATGCATCAATCATACATATGACGTATGATGTTGGCAAGGGGACAGAAGCTATCTTGGGGAAAGGCAGAAGACAGTCATCAGCCCATACTTACCCACCAGAGTACAAGGCTGAAAACATGAAGCTACCTCTTTGCAGATGACACCCTTTTGACTCTGACCAACTCCCTTACCACCCTTCCCAATCTGCAGCAGATTCTACCTCAATTCTCATCGATCTCGGACCTACGTGTTAACTTAGACAAAACGGTTGTCCTTAATGTCACCTCCATACTGGACCTGCTTACTCGCTTATAGGCCCACTTTCCCTTCTAATGGGCGTCCTCCGATATTGATTACCTTTATATTCACCTGCCCCCTTTCTATTCCTCCTTATTCACATCTAATTACTATCTATTGCTTCACTCCTTAGTGTGGCTTATGCAGTCTTGGCAGTTCTCGTACTTGTCCTGGAAAGGCAGGATTAACTCTGTAAAAATTACCATTTTGCCCAAAATGTAATATTACTTCCGTCGCATTTTCTATGTCTGCTCCAGAATAGAATCTTGAGGTTCATCTGGGCTAACGTACGTTCTAGGATCTCCAGAGGGACCCATTTATGCATCGGCTACAGGGGGGGTCTGGGGGTTCTGAACATCGCTAAATACTATCTAACCACCCAGATTGGCCAATTAGCTCTGTTTCATGCCTTGGTAGATGTTCCACTGTGGGTGCCCTTGGAACTGCCCAATTGCGCTCCGGTCACCATGCCATCCCCCCTCTGACTCCCTCATAATCTTTGCCCAGCATTACTGAGTCCGCTTATGCATCACAACCTACAAGTCTGGGATTCTGTGCAGTACTCAACTGGCCTCATGTCACCTTTTTTCACCTGTGCTCCCCATCACCAATAAATCTCTCTTTCCCTCAGGCTTGGACCACCCACAGGCGGTCTCCTGGTGGGGTACTAACAGGTTCACACATGTCCGACACTTTCTAACCGCCAGATTGTTCCCCTCGTTGCGGGAGTCCCGTGACATACCAGAGAAGGAATTCTTCTGCTACCTAAAATTTCAGCATTGGCTTGCCCCTCTGTGTAGAACCTCCACGTAACCATTCTAAAAGACTAAATTTGGACACACATGCCAGCACTCTCCGGAATCCCAGGGCCCCATTCCAGCCCTCTATGCTTCTCTCAATAACCGTCCCTCCTCCACCCTTCTCATCTATGTAGCTCAGTGGGAAGGAGACTCAGCAACTGAGGTAGACTTAGCAGACTGGAGCGGGGCCTGGTCATTTTTTGGCCAAATGCTCATTCAATACAGCCACCTTGGAGGCGGCATATAAGGTGCTTTTAATGTTGGTATTGGGTCCCTACCCGCATTGCCCATGCTGTTCCGTCCTACAGTGACCACTGTTTCTGGGGCTGTGGCCATGGGGGTGATGTAGTTCATATATGGTGGACATGCCCTAAACTAATTGATTTCTGATCCTGTGTATTTGGCCTCCTATTTACATTGTTCCAGTGCCCTATACCAAAAGAAGCCAAGTTTTCCTTACTGCATTGTCCAATTCCTTACCTATTTGCCTATCAGCGGAAGTTCACTTCCTAGCTATTTTTGTAAGCCAAAAGAAAAGCCTGGAAAAAAAAAACATCTGTGCCCTTCCAGGGGGTGAGAGATCGTATGACCACATTGATGAACATATATCCAGCATCCACGACTCCCATGCTAAAATTCCTTAAAATTTGGGAACCATGGCTGTTATATGCCTTTTCTACTCTTCCCCTCAGCCAGTTTGCCTTTTCCCATTCTCTCAGCCTCTAACCCTCCTCTTACTTCCCTTAGCTTTCCCTGGCTCCCTATCTGTCAGGTGCACATTCTTTCTTTCTGCTTAATTTTTTGCCGATTTAAAATCTACCTCTACTTTCAGATCTGTATAGACTGTATATGGCACCACTGTATGGGTTTTGGTGGGCCCAGGGGATGCTCCATTGGTTTGGGGAACCTCCTTAGGACCCCTTGGCCTTGACAGCTTTATGAAACAGGCCTATTTTCTGCTGCTGTGTTAGCTCTCGTTTTCTCCTTTATGTTTACATTGCCTCTTTTTGGCTGTTTTTGTAAGCTAGCCCCTGTGATAACTATCAATGCTAGCCCCTGCGTGGGCGGAACTATAGCATGTTAGTTACTTGTTAAACTTGAATAAAAAAGATTTACTTCAAATATCAAAGCCTTCCTTCCAAAGAGGGGCTGAGCCTTTGTGGACAACTAAAATGGGGAATAATGGACTTGGCAAGGTGATATGGAGCAAGGATAAAAGAAGAATATAGGTGGGAATTCTATTTTTATAAGCTAGTAATGGATTCCTATATCAGAGGAGGAGTTGACCAATAGTATGCTGACAAAGTAGCCAGGAAAAAAAGGATTTTTATAACAGCTTACCTGTAAAAATCCTTTTCTTGAGAGTACATCACGGGACACAGAGCCATAGTAGTTACTATGTGGGTTATAGGCCACCTTTAGGTGATGGACACTGGCACACCCTAAGACAGGAAGTCCACTCCCTATATAAACCCTCCCACTACTGGGAGTACCTCAGTTTTTGTAGCAAAGCAATATACGTGTATTAAAAAGAGGGGAGGGACCTCTGTGTCCTGTGATGTATTCCAAGAAAAGGATTTTACAGGTAAGCTGTTATAAAAATCCTATTTTCTTTATCGTACATCACGGGACACAGAGCCAGAACAGTTACTATGTGGGATGTCCCAGAGCAATGCCAACTGAGGGGAGGGAGACACAACAAAAGTAGGGCACCATGAGACCAGAGGACTTATACTGCTGCCTGCAGCACACTGCGCCCAAAGGCGATATCCTCATGCCTTTTTACATCAACCTGATAGAATCTGGTAAATGTATGGACTGAAGACCAAGTTGCGGCCTTGCAGATTTGAGCCATGGAGGCTTGGTGATGCACTGCCCACAAACAGTAACAGCCCTGGTGGAGTACGCTTTAATTTTAGAAGGTAGAATCTTTCTCTTTAAACCATAAGCTTAAACAATTACTTGCCGAATCCATTTAGAAATAGTAGATTTCGATGCTGCCTGTCCTTTTTTTTAGGACCTTCAGGCAACACAAACAAAACATCAGTTTTTCGAATCTGAGCAGTCGGCTTCAAATAGACTTTGCTCTCACCACATCAAGAGAATGTAGTGACTTTTCTTTCATAGAACAGGGTTCCGGAAAAAATGAAGGTAGAACAATATCCTGGTTTAGATGAAAACCTGACACTACCTTTGGTAGAACGTTAGGATGAGGACGCAATACTACCCTATCCTTGTGAATAATTAAATATGGTTCTTTACAAGAAAGAGCAGCCAACTCTGATACCCTTCTTGCAGAAGATATGGCTACCAGAAAAATTAGTTTCCTTGTCAAATGGACCAAGGGAATATGTTGTATTGGCTCAAAAGGTTGTTTCTGTAATGCCGACAGAACTACATTCAGGTCCCATGGGTTCAGGGGTGACCTAACAGGTGGATTAAGCCGCATTACCCCCTGTATAAAGTTATGGACCAAAGAATGTGAAGCAAGTGCTCGTTAAAATAATACCGATAAGACCGAGACCTGGCCTTTGATAGTACTCAAGGCCAGCTTCATCTCTAACAGGGGTAGGACGGAGCTGTCAGCAGGGAAGGAGAGGAATATACACCACACCGCACGCCATACAAGCCGCTGCTAAACGAAATACACCTGTATAGTTTGGTGCACTGTAGCACCTGCATACTGTGAGTACCCTCCTGGAGGAACTTCTTTTACTTTAAATAAATCCCTTACTATATTACACCATGGAGCTTTCTTCTTCTCTTTTATGAATGATGTTTTACCTGTGAGGATTGGAATACATCATTGCATCCTGAGTGAGCCCAGGAGTGGCCCCAATGCGTGTTTTGACACTGTTTAACTACTGTGTCACACGAATAGAGGTGAGCGCAAGCACAAGTGGGGGATCACGGGAGAGCACATCCAGCTTGTTGTGATTTGGACACTTTTCAGGAGAAGCTTGATGAACACTTCATTCATGGACACTGTTTTCTTGCACTTCTTTGTTTCAGTTTGAATCTACTGATCGTATTTTGTTTGGACACTTGATTGTCACAGGATTTGCACTTATTAATTAGGTCTATATTCATGCACGATGCACTTTCAGCATTTTATATAAGGATTGCACTTTTATGTGGATGCACTTTGTGAATTTTATATATAAGGATTGCACATTATATATATATATATTTTTACATGTAAGTTTGTATTAGCATACTAATTATGGTTTAACATTTTTGCACAATTAGTTTATATTTTATACTCAGTTTATATATATTCATATTTTTTTTTCAATTCACATTTTTAGCGCGAGCACAATTGATTTTATTTACATTTCTGATTTGGACCATTTCCTTTGGACAGTCGTCTCTTCCAGGACTGCTCCCAAACCCGAAAGGCTGGCATCAGTTGTTACCACCTTCCAGGTAACTGGACGGAAGGATCTTCCCTTTTGCAGATTGCGCACCTTTGGAGACAGACACATTGGGAAATTTAGAGCTTGGACCTTCTTGTTCCAAGCTAATAGGATACTGTTTTGCAGCAGCCTCGAATAAAACTGAACATAAGGAACGGCCTTGAATGAAGCCATCATCTTTCCCAACAACCTCATGCAAAGCCGAAAAGAAGGACTCTTTTTTGCTTTGACCACCTGAATCAGTTCCTTTATGACACTGATCTTTGCCTGGGGCAAGAATACCCTTTTCTGGGCTGTATCTATGATCAGACCAAAGTACCAAAGTATTCTAATCTCCTTGACTGTTTAAAGGAAGATTTCTCTAGGTTGAGAATCCAACCCAGGTATTCCAGGTAGTTGACTGTGGTGACCATACTTTGGTCTAAGCGGGCCACCGACTGGTCTATCAAGAGCAGATTGTCTAGGTAAGCTATAATCGTTATACCTTGGGCCCTTAACCTGGCTAAAGGACCTTTGTAAACACTTGAGGTGCAGTATCTAGACCGAAAGGCAGAGCTATAAACAGAAAATGAAGATTTTCTACCTCGAAACATAGATATTTATGGTGAGCGGGGAAAATAGGCACATGGAGGTATGCATCCTTGATGTCGATTGACGCCAGAAGTTCTCCTCCTTGTAGGATGGAGACTACTGATCGGATTGACTCCATGTGAAGAGTGGATATTCAGGAACTGGTTCAGATCTAGAATGGGTCTGACATCTCCATTTGGTTTTGGCACTGTGAAAAAGTTTGAATAAAACCCCAATCCGTGCTCTTGCATGGGGACCATCACGTTTTGAGACAAAAGACGGTCCAATGCTTCAAAGAGAGACTTCTTTTTCTCTGGATCCTTGGGAACGTTTGATCTGAGAAAACGAGGAGACGGTGACTCTCAGAACTCTAGCTTGTACCCTAGAGCTATTGAGGAAGTCACTCATTTGTCTCGACACTCTTCCTGCCAGACCCTTTAGAACTGCAAAAGTCTTCCCCCCACTCGAGCGAGTGGGGGCGCCCCTTCATAAGGAGGCTTTAGTATTTTGTTTTGTAGGTTTCCTCCCCAGGACTTCTTTTGTCCCTGGGGTTGAGCCTGAGGTTTACCCCTTGAACTTGACAGTGGAGGCCGTCGTGACTGCCTGGAGGCTGTTGCCCCTGGCACTGGAGAAGGAGCTTGTTTAAATGAAATACGTTTACTCCTTTTCCTAACTGGCAAAAGGGTACTTTTTCCACTAGAAATGTTTTGCATGTATTTATCCAAATCATCCGCAAACAGCCATTCACTGCGGAAAGGAAAACTAGCCAGGAGATTTTTGCAAGGCGCTTTGGCTGACCAATTTTTCAAGTATTCTACGCATATGTACCAGCCCAAGCATAAGGCGCGAGGCCTGAAGAATAGAATCTCTCACAGTGTCTATTGCAAAACATAAGGCACCTGGTAGCTCGACTAAATCCTGGGCCTGCTGATCAGGGATAACCTTGAGCACCTGTTTAAACTGGTCTTTCAAGGATTGACATACACCAATTGCTGCCACCGCAGCTTGAGTCACTGAACCTGCCAGGGAAAATGCATTTTTTTAACAGGAATTCCAATTTTTTTATCCGTTGGATCCCTAAGCATTTGAGCATGGTCTACCGGACAAGTCAAACTTTTATTCACAGAGGATATAGCAGCGTCAATTGCTGATATCTCCCACTTTTTAGTGAATTTTTCCTCCATAGGATAAAGTGTTGAAAACTTTTTAGGAGGAAAAAAATGCTTATCTGGGTGATCCCACTCAGAATACATAAGCTGTTCCAGCAATGAATGGACAAGAAAGGCATGCAGAGCTTGAGGAGGCTTTAGCGAACCCAAACAAGAAGTGGGCTCATCAACCGACTCATTTAAAGGGTAGCATAAAAGTGGAGCGGACCAATTCAGTAAGAGATTGCACCATCATTCTTTGAGATTGTGAAGCTGAAGGAGGTCCCTCTGTATTTGACCCCTCAAAAGAGGAGTTATCAGCCTATTCACGGTCCCCTAAGGGAAATTGATCTTCTCCCGCCCCCAGTTCCTCTGTTCGAGTGTCCCAGGTAGTGGAAGGAGACCTGTCGCGTTTTGTCCCACTCTGGGAAGATGAAATTAAAGCTGCTAACCTTTCTTCCAATCCTATCATAGCTGAGGAAAAAAAAACCCTTCGGTAATATAGACAGGGGCTGCAGTGTTGGAAACAGTTGCAACATTTTACGGCCCCAATGGCTCACTCTGACCACCGCCTCAGATCTCTCAGGGGAGGATGCCATTGTAGAGATGAGACTAAGCTTTTTAGAGCTGGAGGGAGACACTTTTGAGCCCTTTTTTCTACCTCCCCTTCTGACCACAGCCCGATGCACAAATGCAGAGGTACTGCCAAAAGAAATTGCACCCACTGCTTGAACAAATAGTCCAGCAACTGCCGCTGCTATTAATGCTCAGCCTGATGCTTCAGTAAATGTGCCAAGGGAATGCCTGTGTCACCACTTACATGCCCCCTATTGCTCTTGTGTCCCTCTGTCAGCTGCAGTCAGCAAAATGGAGCCTTTTAAATGCACTCCCGCACTGGACGTGGCCACACGCTAAAGCAGCGCAAAGCCACACCCCCTCCGTCTTCCCACCGCGCCCTCTCCTCTTTTCAAAAGAGCAATTGGGATCCGACGGGATTGGCGTGTGTGTGTGGGGCAAGGAGGAGAGCTGGTGACAAACCTCTGTGCAGATACAGAGGAGAACAGAGCGGCATCCGCTGATCATTCTGGCTTCCCCCTACCTATCCAGGGAGAAGTGGAGAGCTTCTGCCCAGGTGGGGCTGTTTTTTTAAACCCCCCCCCCCCCCCCTCCCCCCAGCATCTTACTGGAGGCTTGGGACTGCTAGCCGGAGGGAAGTCTGCAGCTTCTGCTGACAGAGTGATCTAAGGAAAGCATGAACAAGGTACGTGCTCTATACAGCCCCCAGTGGTAACTTTAGGCATGACAACATACTTTTAAAGGAGACAATCCATAAGAAAATTTAAAATTCCTTAGGAATCTCCACTTACCTTATCCAACCGCAGGGATTCTGTGGTAAAACCAACAGACCCAATCTTCATCCCTCACGGTGGGCTGCGTTAAAAAACCTTCATTGACCGGGGACCCTTTTTATCGGGGGTTCAACTTCCCTGGACTGTAAAGCACCACGCCAGGAAACTTTATGGCTGAAAAAAACAAAGCACTGGATCCCGGGGTCCAGCTCTCTAAAAAGAGAAGCGTTACGAGCTAAACCTCGTTTGAAAAGACACTGAATGGATCCGGTTGCATAGCTTGCCCCAGCAAAGGAATATTCCAGTGGAGCTCAGCACATCTTTACTCGTGACCAACACCTAAGACACTGGCGAAAAAAATGAGGTACTCCCAGTAGTGAGAGAGGTTATATAGGGAGTGGACTTCCTGTCTTAGGGTGTGCCAGTGTCCATCACCTAAAGGTGGCCTATAACCCACATAGTAACTACTATGGCACTGTGTCCCGTGATGTACGATAAAGAAACAGAAGTTTTGATGTCAACTTTAAACAAGGCACCCTATTTCCATTCTATCGGACAACAGCAGGGTTATGGATAACGGAAAATGAGTGCCTTTGGGAGTGCTTATTTTATAATTTATAACGGTAAGTCAAGTCGATTACATTCTTACATCACCTTTCTGTATATTACGGGGATCAAAACCTTTTACGTTGACACTGATGCTATTAGCACAACACTCTAACCAACTGAGCTAACCAGCCTTATTCTTAAAGTATAACTAAAGGCAAAACTTTTTTAGTTTTGGATAGAGTGCAGAGGGATTAGAACACCTGTCAGGTTTTTATTGCGGTCTGTGCCCCCGTTAGGCTGGGTTCACACTGCTGCCGGATGCCGCTCACAGCAGGGGTCCGGTGCGTCTCCATTCACTGTTTCAGGTCCGATTTCAGCCCAAATTTTTGGCTGAATTCAGACCTGAAACGTACCAGAAGAAGCACAGGACTCCAGTGCAATTTGCACTATAACCAGAAAAAGACAGACTCCCTGTGTCCCTCAATGGATGAGAAAGAAAATGCACTTTCAACTGATGTTACATGTAGGGTGATTTGCAAAATCACCCTACATGTGCTAGCAAAATTGGTAAGGCCAAAAAGTGCTGCGGTTTTTTCACAAGATCATTTGCCAATCAGAAAGCTCTGTAACAGGGAAAAGCTTTGTTTAGTTTACGTTAGGGTTCCACTGATACTGATACTAGTATCGGGGCCGATACCGAGCATTTGCATGAATACTTGTACTCGTGCAAATGGTTCAATGCTTAATCCGATACCTTGGAACGAAGGCATCACTCCCGGAAGTCACTGGGCAGAGAGGGAGTCTCGCTGGCAGCAGCGACAGGTAAGCTGGCCAGGGAGCGGCCGATATTTTCCCAATGCCGGCTGTTCTGTCAGAATCAGCGACCTGTCACATTCAGTAAGGGAAGGGACGTCCATCTTGGTACACCCAGCACTCGGCCGCCGTAAGCCTGCAGTCAGAAGGCGGCAGCGGACATCTTGTTACACTCAGCCCATATAGTTCACTAACCTAGTGCAGGGTGTACCAAGATGGTCGTTGTGGTGTTCTGACGAAACATCACTTCCGTCAGAACACCGAATGTGACGAGTCGCCGATTCTGATGAAACAGGTCTGTCTTGCTAGCAGAATTGAAACATTTAAATATAAGTTGTGTCATTATGCAAGCCAATTGCCAATCAGTGCTACCTTTCAGTGCCTGCCCATCAGTTTCACCTGTCAGTGCCACCTCATCAGTGCCGCATATTAATGCTACCGTCACATGACATTAAAAAAAAAAGTATCGGTACTGGTACTCGGTCTTAAAAAAGTGGTATCAGTGCAACCCTGGTTTATGTCATCATCTTCCTTACTGTTAAAAACAGCCCAATTCAAGCACTTTGAGCACACACACAACAGTACACAGTTCTACTACTTACAGGCATTGTGTAGAATGTCATCCCAAAAAACACTTTGGTGACCATACAAGAATCCAGCCAATACAGAAGATTTTTTTTTAATGGTTTTAAAAAATAGTATATAACATACAGTACAACAGTATAGTGCCTTCCTGTTATAACTGTGAAAGTATTTTATGGAATATTTGTCTAAAGAGCCATATGTACAGGAGATCACAAAATTGCAAAAAGTGATTTATTTGAAAACAGTCTATACATGAAACGCAACAGGATTATCTACTTTCCATCTAGGCCTGAAGTGTTCCTTCTTTTACAATGGCACGTGCTAGATTTCGAGCAAGAGCCAGACGCAGCATGTCAACTTTAGTGGTTTCAGTATTGCCATCCTGCAAAGGAAATATAAAGAGTTCAAAACCAAACCTGGAATACAAAAAATACAAAAAATACAGCTGCTCAGGCCCCAAACATTGCTCACTGGGAAAAGTGTCATGTGCCGTGTCGGAAGCAAAGCCGCCATACTGCACCCCTATCCTCTGATTTGTAGGCTTTGCCCAATCGTCTTACCCAGGCCAGATTGTTATACTCACAAAGAGTTCAGAGAACAGGAGTGGGTAATGTACAGAGTGTAGAGGTGTAGAGTATGTAAAGTACAGAGTGCAGGGTCAGCATTAAAAGTAACACAGCGGTCATGTA
This sequence comes from Aquarana catesbeiana, assembly GCF_042186555.1. Taxonomy (NCBI): domain Eukaryota; kingdom Metazoa; phylum Chordata; class Amphibia; order Anura; family Ranidae; genus Aquarana; species Aquarana catesbeiana. The sequence goes on from NC_133335.1 coordinate 165,390,852, forward strand.
ATATACATAAGTGCAAGGATCAGGAGTATATCACCCTAGTGCACAGCACCCTCTAGGATTCATTCCAACCCCTGTATTCATAGAACAGCATTATTCCCTATGAGGTATTTTAAAAACACCCATCCATACAGTGGGTAAAGAAACAGACCACCCCCTTTAAAATAATCACATTTAGTTGCTTTGCAGCCTAAAATGAAGACAGTTTTGGTTTTATCCAGCTGTATTTACTCAGTGCAACTTATAACATCCAAGTGAAAGATATAACACCAACAGGTCAGAAAACAAATTAAAAACAGATTTAGAGTTGGAAAAAGGATCACCCCCTTATGTCAGTATTTTGCTGAACCACCTTTTGCTTCAATTACAGCCTTTAGTCTGTTGGGCTATGTCTCTTCTAACTTTGCAATATTTGCCCACTCTTCTTTGCAGAACTGCTCAAGTTCAGTTAAAGCGGTTGTAAACCCACTTTTTGGACTTCTACCTATAGGTAAGCCTAGAATAAGGCTTACCTATAGCTAGTGGAAATGAGATATTTCACTTGTAATCTGCCGAAAATTCCAACGGCGCATGCGCGGGGAAGAAACGAAACAGATACCTTCTGTATTAAGAAGGCTTTATTGTCCAATATACAGTCGTATGCAAAAGTTTAGGAACCCCTGACAATTTCCATGATTGTCATTTATAAATATTTGGGTGTTTGGATCAGCAATTTCATTTTGATCTATCAAATAACTGAAGGACACAGTAATATTTCAGTAGTAAAATGAGGTTTTTTGGATTAACAGAAAATGCGCAATATGCATCAAAACGAAATTAGACAGGTGCATAAATTTGGGCACCCCATCAGAAAAATCACATCAATATTTAGTAGAGCCTTCTTTAGCAGAAATAACAGCCTCTAGACGCTTCCTATAGCCTGTAATGAGTGTCTGGATCCTGAATGAATGTATTTTGGACCATTCCTACAAAACCTCTCCAGTTCAGTTAGTTTTGATGGTTGTCGAGTATGGAGAGCCCGGTTCAAATCGCCCCACAGATGTTCAATGATATTCAGGTCTGGGGACTGGGATGGCCATTCCAGAACATTGTACTTGTTCCTCTGCATAAATGCCCAAGTAGATTTTGAGCAGTGTTTTGGGTCTTTGTCTTGTTGAAATATCCAGCACCGGCGTAACTTCAACTTTGTGACTGATTCCTTAACATCATTCTCAAGAATCTGCTGATATTGAGTGGAATCCATGCTACCCTCAACTTTAACCAGATTCCCAATACCGGCACTGGCCACACAGCCCCACAACATGGTGGAACCTCCACCAAATTTTACTGTGGGTAGCAAGTGTTTTTCTTGGAATGCTGTGTTCTTTTGCCGCCATGCATAACGCCCCTTGTTATGACCAAATAACTCTCAATCTTTGTTTCATCAGTGCACAGCACCTTATTCCAAAATGAAGCTGGCTTGTCCAAATGTGCGTTTGCATTCCTCAAGCGACTCCGTTTGTGGCGTGTGTGCAGAAAAGGCTTCTTTCGCATCACTCTCCCATACAGCTTCTCCCTGTGCATTTTGGAATAAGGTGCGCTGAATTGTTGAAGGATGCACAATAACACCATCTGCAGCAAGTTGATGTTGTAGGTCTGTGGAGGTGGTCCGTGGGCTGTTTTTGACCGTTCTCACCATCCTTCGCCTTTGCCTCTCCAATATTTTATGTGGCCTGCCACTTCTGGCCTTAACAAGAACTGTGACTGTGGTCTTCCTTTTCATCACAGTGGAAACTGACAGCTTATATCTCTGCGATAACTTTTTGTAGCCTTCCCCTAAACCATAATGTAGAACAATCTTTGTTTTCAGGTCATTTGAGAGTTGTTTTGAGGCCCTCATGTTGCCACTCTTAAGAGGAGAGTCAAAGAGAACAACAACTTGCAATTGGCCACCTTAAATACCTTTTCTGATGATTGGATGCACTTGTCTATGAAGTTCAAGGCTTAATGAGCTCACCAAACCAATTGTGTGTTCCAATTAATCAGTGCTAAGTAGTTACAAGTATTCAAATCAACAAAATGACAAGGGTGCCCAAATTTATGCACCTGTCTAATTTCGTTTTGATACATATAGTGCATTTTCTGTTAATCCAATAAACCTCATTTCACTACTTAAGTATTACTGTGTCCTTCAGTTATTTGATAGATCAAAATGAAATTGCTGATCCAAACACCCAAATATTTATAAATGACAATCATGGAAATTGTCAGGGGTTCCTAAACTTTTGCATACAACTGTATATTGGACAATAAAGCCTTCTTAATACAGAAGGTATCTGCATGATCCACTTCTTTCACAAATATCAAAAATAAGAAGTCAAGCCTCATTGTAAGGGATAGTGGGTTGAGCTATGCACATATTTCATTTTTTATGGACCATTGAGGTAACTAAAATGTTTATTATGGGGCAATTTAAAAGAAACCAAAAAGCATTATACGGGCAATAACAATAACCCGTATGGTTATATTCTCTTGTTGGTCTTCAAAGCGGTAAAAACCGATAAACTGAAAATGTAATATAATGTAATAAACCAGCTTACCAAATCTTAGAATTGGTGCCTGCATTATTTTCTTTTTTAGGCTTTTTTTTCTCTCTGTTTTCATCTGGAGATCTGGCCAGTAACACACTTCACTTTATTAGTGCCTTCACTGTGGATGAAGGAGCAAATGGGCACCTCTGGACATCAGAATTGTCGTCGGCACTGCAGTTTACTCATATATTTGCAAATGTGTGCAAACAAAACCCTCTGTTTTTAATATTAATTGACAGGGTCATTTTTTTTTCTTTTTTGCAGGCTGGATGATAAGTGTGCTGTGAAAAATGTTTTGTTTGTGATGTGCCTTGCCCTGCCTTACTGCAAAGGCTTGTTATAGGCTGGGGTGGTTGTCACTTTTTTGTACAGCAGCATGGTCAGTCGGGGGGGGGCGACACACTGTTAGATGTACTAGCACTAATAAATTGAAGCCAAACTCCAGCTCACACGGCAAACCTAAAAGCAGTTACAACAACAGTTTGTTTTCTTTTGGGATAAAGGTTTTACATAATTAAAAGCTGATCATAATAAGCACTCATGTCAGTGCTAAATAGTTTGTCTAATTCCTGTAACTGCTACATTTGCAGAAGAGTTTCAAAAACAGAATTACTGGCTGGATCACTAGGTCAAAATAAAGGAAAGAAACAAACAGGAAAAACTAATTAAACTACCACATCTAAGAATTGGTAAGCTGCAATATTATAAATGTTTAATTTTAGGTTGAATATAATATTAAGGCCTACTCCATAGACATCAAGAACCGTACCAACGATGGCCAACAAGCCAATTGTATGCAGCTTGGTGTAAATGGCTCTATTTGGCTTTAATCTAGCAGTCCTGGATAAAACAGTTTGCCTAGGTGCATAAAATAATGATTTGTATGGCTCCACCCGCTATCCTAAGGTAAAAAAACCAACATGTCTTTTTTTTAATTTGTGATGGAAGGGAGACATACAGATAACTCCCGAATAAAGCAGCCCTGTCAGAAGGAGGGGCAGATCCATAAAGGACACATCTATGACAGAAGTAGTTTAATGTTCATCTATCTGGCAGCTGTTTTGCAAAAACCCTGTTCTCCGGCAGAGCTCTGTGCAATGCCAATACTATTAGACTCTTCTGTTGGGTGGAAAAGTGTTTCCTCCTGCCGATCCCTAGTAGTGACGTAAGGGTAGTCAGGAGGAGCCACAGAAGCCACTGGGAACACACTATTTCACACACTCAGAAGTGTGGATTCGTCTTGGAGCACAGAGTTCTACAAGAGTGGGATTTCCGCAGACCAGCCACTAGACAGGAAAGTATACATCAATCAGCCATAATGTTATGACTACCTACCTAATATTGAGTGGGTCCTCCTTTTGCCAACAAAACCGCTCTGACCTGTCGAGGCACGGATGCCACTAGACCTCTGAAGGTATGCTGTGATATCTTGTGCCAAGCCATCAGTAGCAGATCCTTTAAGTACTGTAAGTTGCAAGGTGTCAAGTGACATCCATATTAATGGCAGGACCCAAGGTTCCCCAGCAGAACATTGCCTAAAGCCTAGTATACACAGGCCGAATGTCAGGCGACATCGGCCGGTTCAATAGAAATTGTCTGACATTCGGCCCAGCCTCTGTTGAAGGGACATGACCGAAAAAGGTCTGCCGACCTGCTCCCGATCAGCAGTCTCAGCCAATGGCTGATAGCGCTGACTGGAGCGTTCTGGCAGGGAGGCCGTCCCCCTGTGAGAACACAATAGCACAGCAGGGGAGATCTCTGTACTAACGCCGGATAGTTAGTACAGCAGTTTTTTTTTCCATTCAGTCCTGCAGGGTTGAAAAAAAAAAGGACGACTGGTGTGTACCAGGCTTAAGGCATCACACTGCCTCTGCCAGCTTTCCTTCTTCCCATACTGCATCCTGGAGCCACCTTTTCCCCAGATAAGCTTCGCACATACATCCCACCATCCACACAATGCAAAAGAAAATGTGACTCTTTAGACCAGGTGACCTTCTTCCATTGCTCCATGGTCTAGTTCTGACGTGCCCATTGTAGGCGCTTTCGGCTGTGGACACGGGTCAGCATGGGTACGCTGACTGGTCTGCAGCTATGCTGCCCCATACACAACAAACTGCGATGGCCATTTTTATCGCTTTCAACACATAAACTTCAGTGACAACACCTGCTGACTAATATATCCCTCCAACTTTCAATAATTCAGATAACCATTGTTGTTCATGAACCAGTAGTCATCAGTGGTCATAAAGTTATGGCTGATCTGTGTATATCTGCTTCTTTCACGGACTTGGGCTTCTTGGATTCTTTTTTATTTTTTTTTACCACTGACAGGGTCACATTAAAATAGGCCTTACTTTGCTTTTAGTCCACCTCACTCTAACCTGCCCGTTTATATTCTCACATTTGTGTTTTGAAAGTGTTTAGTGTGCTGGAAAAGAAACAGTTTTTAACCACTTCCGGACCGGCTCACGCCGATATATGTCGGCGCTTTGAAGAGGGATATCGTTGCTATGGCAGCAGCTAGCTACCATAACTCCGGTATACTCTTCTTCAGTGAGTGTTCCGGTTTCAGACAAAAGTGTCTCTGTGGCGGATTCGCTGTGAGATCACTTTTATCAGCGGCGGGAGATGGCCCCCCTCCCGCTGCTGCTCTCCGGTGCCCTCCGCCGCTTACCGGAGTCGTCGGTAGCGGCGGAGGCAATCAGGTTCTCTCCCTGGCTTGGTATGGAGACGAGTGAGGGGAAGATGGCCCCACCATCTCCATACCATTGCAAAGCAGAAGCGACGTCAAAACGTCACTTCTGCCCATAGCTTTTTTTTTTTTTTTTTGCATTTTAGTGTAAATATGAGATCTGAGGTCTTTTTGACCCAAGATCTCATATTTAAGAGGTCCTGTCATGGTTTTTTTCTATTTCAAGGCATGTTTACATTCCTTGTAATAGGAATAAAAGTGACAATTTTCTTTTTTTTTTCTTTTAAAGCACAGTGTAAAAAAACAAAAAAACAAAAAACCTTTAAACGCGCCCTGTCCCGCCGAGCTCACATGCAGAAGTGAACGCTCGCGTGAGCAGCGCACGCATATGAAAACGGTGTTCAAACCACACATGTGAGGTATCGCCGCGATCGGTAGAGCGAGAACAATAATTCTAGCCCTAGAACTCCTCTGTAACTCAAAACATGTAACCTGCAGAATTCTTTTTAAATGTTGCCTATGGAGATTTTTAAGGGTAAAAGTTTGTCGCCATTCCACGGCGGGCGCAATTTTGAAGCGTGACATGTTGGGTATCAATTTACTCAGCGAAACATTATCTTTCACAGTATAAAAAAAAATAAAAATTGGGCTACTTTACCATTTTTTTTTTTTTTTAATTAAAAAAAGTGTATTTTTTTTTTAAAAGTGCGCTTGTAAGACCACTGTGCAAATACGGTGTGACAGAAAGTATTGCAACGACCTCCATTTTATTCTCTAGGGTGTTAGAATATATATAAGGTTTGGGGGGTTCCAAGTAATTTTCTAGCAAAAAAAAAAAAAAAGTTTTTAACTCGTAAACACCAAATCTCAGAGAGAGGCTGGGTCCTTAAGTGGGTAATGGGCTTTAGGTTAGTACTTGATATATGAATATTGAAAAAAATATTATGCAACTTTGTTTTGAGGGAGTACAGAGCAAGCTTAGAACAATAGCTAGATTTAATTGTCAGGCACTGATCCATAAAATCTGCATATTTTTGGGTGACATTCTAAAGGCAACAACTAAACCTTACATTTACAATTTTCAGGGACACTTATGGTCTTCTGTTCAGTGTTTTTACCTGAAGTTGGTGCTCATGTAAATTAACTGATCCTGGCATCACAGCTATCTTGTCCTCAAGGCACTGCATTAATTGATATGTCTGCTCCGAGGAGAATATCACCTAAAGATGGAAATTAGATTATAATTAAAAACTCTCAAAGAAATAATACAAAGAAAATGCACAATCACAATACAAGGAAAATACAAAATCGTTCCAGATTGTGTATACATTGAGTGCTCATTCTGTTTGCACCAATTTGCTTTTCTGTTTTTTCATATTTCCGGTAAGGATAGGTACACACCTATGCATGTTGGGATTGATGCACTTTTCCGGCATGTTTTGCGGTGAAAAACGCAACGGAAATGCATCAAAAATGGATGCGGTTCCATTGAAGTCTATGGAAGCAAAAATGCACTGTTTGGACCCTTTCCAAAAACCGCAGAGGGCGACGACAGAGTGCACTTTTTTGATGATCCAGATGCAGCCATCTGGCTTGAAGGCAGGGAAACCTGCAGCTAAGTGACCTCATCACATATCTTTGTGTTTTCCCTAAATCCTCACCTGGTTAACCCTCTACTGGACAGTGCATATCTGTCTTTTATCCACGTTACATGTTCAGATATATTATCTTTGGGAATTGCACATACTCACCACTGGAGGTCACTGTTACCTTACAACTGAACACATCCAAGCTACTCAGCCTGTTTTCAGGCACATCTAGAAAGGTTCAGTTTTTCTCAGGGACAGGCCATTTTTCTTCACCTCTTTTTTATGGTACTGGTCCAAAGTGCAATTTACTCCAGCGGAAGCGGATCAACAATTCACCAAGATGCCCACCTGACTACGTGGGCTTTGTCCTATGTAGTGTTTTGTTAAACAGCAAAGTTTTGCTCCACCTGACTCTTTAAGTAACCTGTGTTGGGTCATAATAATATTCATACCTCACTTTACATCCTTTTTCACAGCTGGAAAGTGCCTATGGGTACTTGCCTGTATACCATGCGCAAAATGGCTTATTTATATTTCCTCCACAGGTTGGACAATGTTTTACCTATGTTAGCAGTTTGGGTATAATACCCGCTCAAGTTGGGGATAGTGCAGGGCGGGGAGGGGGAGGTCGCATTTTCCATTGGTTAGAGTTACAATGGTACACGACATACAGGTCAGAGACAAGTATTCTTCCTCTACACTCTTTATGCATAGATACAAGATGTGATAAGGATGCCAAGAACCCTGGAGCTTCACAATTTTCCCTGTTTGATCTATGGCCTCTTTGAAACTCCTCACCTGGAATGTCCGGGGCATAAACAATAAAATTAAGAGGTCAGCTATATTCTCCTCTTACCCACTTACGGACCCGACCTCTTTTTTAGATGTGTTGTTTACAAGTTAAAAAGTTTTTTTTTGCTAGAAAATTACTTAGAAACCCCAAACATTATACATTTTTCCCCTAACACCCTAGAGAATAAAATGGCGGTCGTTGCAATACTTTCTGTCACACCGTATTTGCACAGCGGTCTTACAAGCGCACTTTTTTTTGGAAAAAATACACTTTTTTTTAATTAAAAAATAAGACAACAGTAAAGTTAGCCCAATTTTTTTTTTATATTGTGAAAGATAATGTTACGTCGAGTAAATGGATACCCAACATGTCACGCTTCAAAATTGCGCCCGCTCGTGGAATGGCGACAGACTTTTACCCTTAAAAATCTCCATAGGCGACATTTAAAAAATTCTACAGGTTGCATGCCTTGCGTTACAGAGAAGGTCTAGGGCTGGAATTATTGCTCTCGCTGTACTGATCACGGCGATACCTTACGTGTGTGGTTTGAACTCACATATGCGTTCGCTTCTGCACGCGAGCTCGGTGGGACGGGCGCGTTTCAAAAAATTTTTATTTTTCTCTCATTTATTTTACCTTTTATTTTTACGTTGTTTAAAAAAAAACAAAAAAAAACATGGTGTCACTTTTATTCCTATTACAAGGAAGGTAAACCTTCCTTTGTAATAGAAAAAAAGCATGACAGGACCTCTTAAATATGAGATCTGGGGTCAAAAAGACCTCAGATCTCATATTTATACTAAAATGCAATAAAAAAAAATTGTCATTTAAAAAAAAGCCCTTTAAGAGCTATGGGCGGAAGAGACGTTTTGACGTCGCTTCCGCCCTGCAGTGTCATGGAGACGGGCGGGGGCCATCTTCCCCTCACTCGTCTCCATGCACAGCCACGGGAAGGATCCGATTGCGGAAGGGAGGGCGGACCTCTCCTGCCAACGATAAAAGTGATCTTGTGGCGAATCCGCCACAGAGACCACTTTTATCTTGTACTGGACCGCCAGCCGAACACGGGGATACCAGGGTTATGGCAGCTAGCTGCTGCCACAACGATATTTGTCCTCATATCGTCGTGGGGCTGTCCGGAATTGGTTAAAAACAACGAGCTGACATAATAGTCCTTGTTGAAACCCATATAGAAGGACGTCTACAGATGGCGCTCAAACGCCCTTGGATAGGATGGGCATATCACTCCACCTATACCTCTCACTCTAGAGGTGTTACCTTTCTAATAGCTAAATCCACTCATTTTGAGCTCCGGGGCTCTGAGGTTGATCCACTGGGTAGATATGTTTTCCTGCATGCAGTTATCTATGGGGAACCGATCTTGATATTGGCACTATATGTACCTCCACCCTTTAATTCTTCACTTCTGTCTGAGAGCTTTGGATTTATGGCACTGTACCCTGCAACCCCGGCCATTTGGTTGGGTGACTAACATGACCTTTAACCCCGACAGACTACATGTTGATTCACCTGCACCAACCCCACCCTCAGCCTACCATGTTTGCAAAATTAGTTGCTAGTTTCAACCTAATAAACACATGGAGGTCTGTGCACCCTGATGCTCAGGCCTTTTCATGCTTTTCACGTCGCATCACTCAATGTCTAGAATAGATTTAATCTTAACCTCCAGCTCACTGTTGCCTAGATTGCAGGACGCAGTTATATCCCCGAGGTCACTCTCGATCATAGTCCTTGTAGGGCCAAGAAAGTGTTACCTTATAGTTGCCCTCCAATTATGTGGAGATCAAACCCCTTTTGGCTTACACTGCTGCTTGAGGACAAAGACATCCTGACTGATTTAGAGCGTTACTTTAAGGACAACGAGGGGTCGGCTCCCCTACATACCATTTGGTATGCCTTCAAACTACACGCTAGATCTACATTGGCTACACGTATAAACAGATTGAAATAGGACCTCTGAGACAGATATGGAGAAAGTGACAGCAGATTTAGCGAAGGCCGAACGAGCATTTGTAGATGACCCGTCAGTAGAAAGGGCTAACACAATTAAGTTACACCCTAGGGTAGTCACACAACTACGATATGAAAAGTCCAAACGTAAATTGTTTTTCCACAAGCAAAAACTATTTGAACATGGAGAAAAGGTCGGTAAACTCCTGGCTTATTAGTACACTGCGAAGAGCGACCAGCAGTGGTAATTTCACGTAAATCCTGCGAGGGTAAACTTGTATCTGAGCCCAAGAAAGTCACTGAGATGTTCAGGGATTTTTTGCCTCATTATATACCTCTACAGTCTCGGAAGGTAACGCTGCCATTGACTCTTTCCTTGATAAGGTGCAGCTCCCACAGCTCGCGGTACAACATACGGCAGAGCTGGAAAAGACACTGTCAACATAGGAAATAGCTGAAGCTATAGCAAAATTTCCCCGCTCTAAATCACTGGGTTCAGATGATCTCCCTGTGGAACTATGCATATTCAGAATTCTTGGTCCCTAAACTACACAATTTTACTACCATATTTTCGACTTCATCCTTACCTGCTTCTATGAGAGAAGCCTCAATTGTATCGATTCCCAAGCCGGGTAAAGACCCACATCTCCCGGAATCTTACCACCCCATATCTCTGCTACAAGTGGACGTTAAGATCTTAGCTAAGGTCCTTGCCACTCGCCTTAACACAGTGATCTTATCTCTAATACATGAGGACCAATCGGGCTTTATGCCAAGTAGAAATACCTCCTTTAATTTGAGGAGGCTATTTATTAATCTCCAGACCCAACGTGATAACATAGGTTCCAGAATGATAGTTGCCTTGGATCTACCTCTGGACCTGCCTAGAGAGATTTGGTTTGGGACCCAAATTCATTAAATGGGTGCAATTGCTGTATCAGAACCCTGCAGCTAAAGTGATAGCCAACAGATAGACTTCTGAACAGTTTCCCCTTACCAGAGGCACACAACAGGGGTGCCTTTGTCCCCCCTGTTCTATGCCCTTGTGGCGGAACCCTCATCTGTGGCACTACGCTCCCACTCAGGTATAGTAGGGCAACATGTGGGTCCCATAACAGAGAAGGTTAGCACATACGCTACTGTACATTGACAGATCTACAGATGCGCTCTTTACAGCATTGGCCATAATAGAACATTTTGGCTCCTTTTCAGGACTAAAAATTAATTGGGATAAATCTCGAATACTTCACTTAGACAGCATCCCAACAGCACAAGCACAGGCCCACCTTCCCCTACAGAGAGTGGACTGTATTAAGTATTTAGGCATACATATCACTCAAACACCTGCCGACTATACTAAACTAAATGCATAACCTCTATTTGCGATGCTTAAGCACAAGACCCAGGTGTGGGCCTGGTTACCATTGGGGGTTAAGGGGCACATAAACCTTGTCAAAATGGTATTATTGCCCAAAATTCTGTACGTGCTCTGGCACTTCCCGGTGTACTTAGTGCTTCGGCATTTCAAAGCTATGGAAACTATACTTTTATACACAGCTTCTGGACACAGATTGTACAGTTTCTCCATGACACAATGGGTTCCCCCCTTACTCTGGCTGTGCCTCTGGGAATTTATACAGAACCAGAGATGAATAAATTTACTAAAATATTTCTGAATGAAACACTCTTCTCTGCAAGAAAAGTCATAGCAAGGCAGTGGATGAGGACCACTCCCCGAGTTTAGCGATTGGCTAACAGAAGTGAACAATAGTTTAATGTATAAGAAGCTTATCTATACACATAGGGGTTGTCCAGCCAAGTACGCAAAAATCTGGGATAGGTGGCTGCAAGCTTCAGAAACCCTTGGCTGATAGGATCACCTTTGATTAGCTAGAGTTTTGCACCTTAACATTGTTGTTGCTACCCTATTAATCTTCTGTATTGAGGAAAATGAATACAAGATGTACCATACGTACTCCGACTGCTTTACTGTTATATGTGTTAAAATGTGTCTCACCACACAACTTACTGTACAAGGGATGTCTGATCATAATACCTTTCTGGTAAAATTGTCATCTATACTTGACATTTCCTGTAATAATGCATTATCTGTACATTTTAGTTTTTTGTTCAAATAAAAACAGTTTGAACCTGAAAAAATATGTGAAAAGTGTGGTGTGCATTTGTATTTAGCCGCCCTACTTTGTAGAACCAGCTTTCGCTGCAATTACAGCTGCAGGTCTTTTTGGGGATGTCTCTACCAGCTTTCCACATCTAGAGGAGTGAAATTTTTGCTCATTCTTCTTTGCAAAATAGCTCAAGCTCTATCAGATTGGATGGAGAGCATCCGTGAACAGCAATTTTCAAGTCTTGCCACAGATTCTCAATTGGATTTAGGTCTGGACCATTCTAACATGAATATGCTTTTATCGAAACCATTCCATTGTAGCTCTAGCTGTATGTTTAGGGTCGTTGTCCTGCTGGAAGGTGAACCTCTGCCCCAGTCTCAAGTCTTTTGCAGACTCTAACAGGTTTACTTCTAAGTTTGCCCTGTATTTGGCTCCATCCATCTTCCCATCAACTCTTACCAGCTTCCCTGTGCCTGCTTAAGAAAAGCATCACCACAACATGATGCTGCCACCACGTTTCCTGGTGGGGACAGTGTGTTCAGGGTGATGTGCAGTGTTTGTTTTGCTTTTAGACCAAAAAGTTCAATTTTGCTCTCATCTGACCAGAGCACCTTCTTCCAGATGTTTGCGGTGTTCCCCACATGGCTTCTCGCAAACTGCAAACGGGCCTTCTTATGGCTCTCTTCTTGCCACTCTTCCATGAAGGCCAGATTTGTGGAGTGCACGACTACCAATTGTCCTGTGGACAGATTCTCCCACCTGAGCTGGGGATCTCTGCAGCTCCTCTAGAGTTACCATGAGCCTCTAGGCTGCTTCTCTGATTAACTCTCTCCTTGCCTGGCCTGTCAGTTTCGGTGGACAGCCTTGTCTTAGTAGCTTTGCAGTTGTGCCATTTTTGGATGATGGACTGAACAGCGCTCCCTGAGAGGTTTAAAGCAGGGTTAAGTTCTAAAAAAATATCCCAAGCTATGAAATTCTGCACAACTTTATCCCTGACCTGTCTGGTGTGTCCCTTGGCCTTCATGATGTGGTTTGTTCACTAAGGTTCTCCAACAAACCTCTGAGAGCTTCACAGAACAACTGTATTCATACTGAGATTAAATTACACACAGGTGGACTCTATTCACTAATTAAGTGACTTCTGAAGGCGATTTGTTCCACTAGATTTTAGTTAGGGGTATCAGAGTAAAGGGGGCTAAATACAAATGCACACCACACTTTTGAGATATTTACTCGTAAAAAAAAAAAAATTGAAAACCATTTATCATTTCCACTTCACAATTATGTGCCTCTTTGTGTTGGTCTATCACATAAAATCCCAATAAAATACATTTATGTTTTTGGTCGTAACATAACAAAATGTGCAAAATTTCAAGGGGTGTGAATACTTTTTCAAGGCACTGTACATCAGTGTATCTTTCTCTGTCCTTGCAGAGATAAGAGAAAAAAAAAGCAAACTGTGCACTATTGTTTCTGGGCTGTGCTACAGGTACAAACTAACATACACATGTTGTATAGCTGCGATTGTCAGGGGCAGGAGAAATAGGATTTTTAAAACAGCTTACCAGTAAAATCCTTTTCTTGGAGTACATCATAGGACACAGAGCCTCAAGTAATTACTTAGTGGGTTATGGGCCTACCTTCAGGTGTTGACCCCTCCTCCTTCCAGGAGTCCTCAGTTTTTGTAGCCAAGCAATATACTCTCACCCCATAAAACAGAGGGGCGGGAGCTCTGTGTCCTATGATGTACTCCCAAGAAAAGGATTTTACAGGTAAGCCGTTTTAAAAATCCTATTTTCTTTATCGTACATCATAGGACACAGAGCTTTAAGTAATTACTTAGTGGGACGTCCCATAGCAATGCTAATTGAGGGGAGGGAGACACAACCCGTAGGGCACCCCCAGACCTTGAGGAATTATACTGCTGCCTGCAGCACACTGCACCCGAAGGCGATATCCTCATTCCATCTTACATCTACTTGATAAAATTTTGTAAATGTATGTACTGAAGACCAAGTCGCGGCCTTGCAGATCTGAGATATGGAGGCCTGGTGACGCACTGCCCAAGAAGCACCAACCGCTCTGGTAGAGTGCGCCTTAACTTGAAAAAGGGGGAATCTTTCCCTTTAAATCATAAGTTTCAATTATAACTTGCCGAATTCACTTAGCCACAGTCGATTTCGACGCTGCCTGTCCTTTTTTAGGACCCTCAGGCATAATAAATAAGACATCAGTCTTACGAATATGAGCAGTTTTCTTTAAATAGATCTTCACTGCTCTCACCACATCAAGACAATGTAGTGACTTTTCTGCCTTGGAACATGGTTTTGGAAAAAGCGATGGCAGGACAATATCTTCATTCAGATGAAAGCCTGAAACCACTTTTGGCAAAAAGCCTGGACGAGGGCGTAACACCACTCTGTCCTCATGAATAATCAAATATGGCTCTTTACAGGAAAGAGCAGCCAATTCTGAAACCCTCCTTGCTGAGGATATAGCAACCAAAAATATCAGCTTCCTAGTCAGAAGGACTAAGGGAACATGCTGTAATGGTTCAAATGGCGGTTTTTGTAACACTGACAAAACTAAATTCAAGTCCAAGGGCTTAAGGGTGATTTAACTGGTGGATTAATCCGCATCACTCCTTGCATGAAACCCTGGACTAAAGAATGCGTAGCAAGTGGTCTTTGAAATAAAACTGATAAGGCTGAGACTTGGCCCTTAATAGTACTCAGGGCCAACTTCATCTCTACGCCTACTTGTAGAAAGGCAAGAATTCTGCCTATAATATATCTCCAAAGGTGCCAACCCTTGGATTCACACCAGGAAAAATACGTTTTCCAGACTCTATAATATATAGCTCTAGCATTAATTAAAGTAGAAATAACTGCCCTGAAAAGCCCACGTTTTTTCAGAATGTGGGTTTCAATAGCCAGGCCGTTAAATTTAGCATTCGTAAAATAGGTTGGAATATAGGCCCCTGTGATAGCAGGTCTGGCCTTAGTGGGAGGAGCCATGGACCCTCCAATGCCATCTTTACAATCTCTGCATACCATGACCTTCTGGGCCATGCTGGTGCTATCAGTATTACCGACTTTCTTTCCAGCCTGATCCTGCGAAGAAGTCGAGGTAGCAACTGAATCGGGGGAAATGCATAGATCAGTGAGAACTGATCCCATGGGGTCACCAACGCATCTGTTCCGTATGCGAGTGGGTCCCTTGTCCGGGACACAAAATTGACTAGCTTCGTGTTGAACCTGGACGCTAGAAGGTCTACGTCCGCAGTCCCCCATCTTTGGCAAACAGCCTGAAAAATCTCGGGATGAAGAGACCATTACCCCGGGAATAACTGTTGGCGACTTAAGTAGTCCACCTGCCAATTCTCTACTCCCAGAATGAAAACTGCTGATAGGCATGGGACATTCTTTTCTGCCCAAGTTAGAATCTGGTTCACCTCTCTCTGAGCTGAGAGACTTTTGGTGCCCCCTTGGTGATATATGCCACGGCCGTGGCATTGTCTGATTGGATCCTGACAGGACAATTCTTTAACCTGGAGGTCCAGTTTCTCAGAGCCAAATACACTGCCCGAATCTCTAGGATGTTAATGGGCAAGGCTCTTTTGGTTCTTGACCACTGTCCCTGGACAGTCGTCTTCTCTAGTACCGCTCCCCAGCCTGAAAGGCTGGCATCTGTCGTTACTACTTTCCAGATAATTGGTCTGAAGGACTTTCCCTTCAGCAGGTTCCGAGTTTGTAATCCCCCAACTAAGGCTTTGGGACACTCTTGGGGACAGCCGCATTGGTAAATCTAAAGTTTGAATCGTCTTGTTCCAAGCAGACAGGATACTGTTTTGAAACAGTCTTGAATGGAATTGGGCATAGGGAACTGCTTCGAATGAAGCTACCATCTTTCCTAACAACCTCATGCAAAGATGTATTGAGGGATTTCTCTTTGACCTGACCATCCGCACCAGCTCTTGTATGGAGCTGATCTTTGCAGGAGGCAAGAACACCCTTTCCTGGGCTGTGTCTATGATCAGGCCCAGATACTCCAGCCTTTATAGTGGCTTTAAAGAGGATTTCTTCAGGTTGAGAATCCAACCCAGACTCTCCAGGTAACTGCTTGTAATGGCTATATCTTGCTTCAAGCGAGCCGCCGACTGGTCTATTAACAATAGATCATCTAAGTAAGCCAAGACAGTTATGCCCTGTGCCCTTAACCATGCTAGAGGTGGGGCTAGTACATTTGTGAATACCCGGGATGCTGTAGCAAGCCCGAAGGGCAAGGCTAGAAACTGAAAGTGCTTTTGTTCTATTTCGAACCACAGAAACCTCTGGTGAGGAGGAAATATAGGGACATGCAGATATGCATCTCTGATGTCGATGGATGCCAGAAGTTCTCCTCCTTGTAGGATGGAAACAACTGACTTGATTGACTCCATGCGAAAGGAGCGGATCTTCAGGAACTGATTTAGATTCCGTAGATCTAGAATTGGTCTGATATCCCCATTTGGCTTTGGTACCATAAACAGGTTTGAGTAAAACCCCAAACCTTGCTCTTGTTTGAGAATCTGTATGATCACCCCTTGAGCCAATAATCGGTCTAATGCTTGCAACAGGGATTGCCTTTTCCCTGGATCTTTGGGAACGTTTGATCTCCGAAAACGAGACAGTGGAAACTCTCGAAACTCTAGCTTGTATCCTAGAGAGACTGTGGAGAGAGTCCATTTGTCCTGAACTTCCCTTTGCCAGACTTCTGAGTACCTCAGAAGTCTTCCCCCCCACTTTGGTGAGGGGAGATGCCTCCTCATGATGAGGCCTTGGTATTCTGCTTTGCAGACTTGCGGCCAAAGGTCTTCCTTTGTGCCTGGGTTTGACCTTGAGGTTTTTCTCTAGAGTCTGACGGTGGAGGCCGTCGCCCCTGCCTAGAGGTGGATTTACCTGTCGCGGGAGAAAAAGTGCACTTAAATGAAGGACGTTTATATTTTCTTTTAACTGGCAAAAGAGTACTCTCTCCGCTAGAAATTGTTTGGATATATTTATCCAAACTCTCGCCAAATAGTCGTTCTCCATTAAAGGGAAAACTAGTTAAAAGATTCTTACAAGGCGCTTCAGCTGACCAACCCTTTAACTAAAGGGTCCTTCGCATGTGACCTAGTACAAACGCAAGGCGAAAAGCCTGATGAATAGAATCCTTCATAGCATCTATGGCAAAGCATAATGCTCTTGGTAGCTCTGCCAACTTCCGGGCCTGTTGTGCAGGGAGCTCGTTAAGAGCATCTGTGAACTGGTCCTTTAAGGACTGACAGATGCCTATAGCTGCAATAGCCGGCTGAGTCACGCTCCCTGCTAAGGAAAAAGAGGATTTTAACAGACCTTCCAACTTCTTATCTGTTGGATCTTTAGGCATATGCGCACTGTGCACTGGACAAGTTAAACTTTTATTCACATTGGAAATCGCAGCTTTAACTGCTGGAACTTTCCATCTTTTTGTGAATTTTTCCTTTATAGGATAGAGAACTGAGAATCTCTTCGGAGGGGAAAAATGCTTATCCGGATGATCCCATTCGGTATAAATAAGCTTTTCTAGTAATGCGTGGACAGGAAATGCATGCAAAGGCTGTAAAGGTTTCAGGGAACCCAGGGAGGAGACCGGACCTTCAACTAACTCTGTTAGGGGTAGCATGAAAGCAGAGCGAACCATTTCAGTAAGGCTCTGTACTTTAGTTTGTGAAGCTGAAACATCAAGTATTGTTTCCTCTGCAGAGGAATAACCGGCTTGTCTTTCCTCTAAATTGTCTGAGGGTGATACCTCATCTTGTTCCCACAATTCCCTTGGACCCTCCACTGTTTGTAAAGAGTTTAAGGTGCGGGAGGGGGACCTAGGACGCTTCCTATCTACCTGGATGGAGGATGCGAGTAAAGCTGCTAATCTTCCTTCAAGGCCCTGCAGGGTTGAGGAAAATGCATCTTCAGTCACGTATACAGGGGCTGAAGTGTGTGAAGCAGTTGCACCACCGCTAGCTTCCAATGACTCACCCTGGCTTGCCATGTCTGGTATCTCCGGAGAGGATGACAGTATGGTGGCATGACTGGGCTTCCCAGCGCCTAGGGGTGGCACCTAAGGTACCTTTACAGTAGCTCTGAAAGTCATAATGCAAGGTACAAAAAACAGAGGTAACAGAATATATATTTTTTGTTTTAACAACAATTTTCAAGAAGACAATGTCACCATAGGATCAGTCTTTAAAATGCTGATAATATATTTCCTGTACTGGAAATGCCTGTAACAAAAAGCTGTAACAGACTCTTTTAGGAGCTTAGCTTTGCATTGTTACAAGCATCAGGTGAAAAAGACCTGATTGGCATCCTCAGCATGTTCCACCCTTAGCACCATGTGTTTCCAGATTGTTCAGCTGTGTGGACATCTTTACGTCTTACACATGGCACCGCCTCTGAAAGAACACGCCACTTAGCAACCCGCCCCCTCTTCTTCGGTATAACATAGTCTGTGTGCGTGCGCGCACGCTGTTCTTACTAAAACACAGACATGAGAGGAGGAGGAGGCGGCGTTGCCGACGAGCCTGCAATGCCTGTACAAACTAAAGTACTGCCTGCAACAACAGGCTGGCTATTTTTGCATAAAAACTCAGCAAAGCTAAGTGTCTAAGGGCAAGTTTTAAAAAACTGAAATTGGCCAGCGTGCCTCCCAGTGGAGGGAGAGGATTTTACCAGCAGATTTATAGCCTTACAATAGTAGCTGTGTCTACATGACATGATTTACATGAAGCAGAACTAGTGGCTTGTGGATAAAAAAAACCTATGCCTGTGTACTTCAGTTTGCTCTTGTATGGAGCTGCTGCATTTGCTGCCAGAGTACCTTAACCTGTAAAATTGCTGCTTCTGTAACTTCTGTACCCCCTTGATTCCTCTAGAAGAGTTTTTTGTTCACTGAGAACCCCCCTCTGGCTGCTGGGACCACACATGGCTGTTTATAGCCAGACACAGAGCTGCTTGAAGCATCACATTAAGGTATGTGTAACTTACTCCTTCTAGAGGAGACATTTAAAAGGCATACTTTTAAATATGGAAGGAAAGCATAGGCACCTTTTTACAGTACCTACTATAGTACAATACTGCTGATTTAACAGACAGATCCAACTTTTACCCATCATGGCGGGCAGCGTAGATAAACCTTCAAAGACTGGGGCCCTTTTAATAGGGGTTCCGCTCCTATGGACCTGTATAGCACCCCTCAGGAACAGCTTTAGGTAATGTAGCAAGACCAAAAGAGTCCTGGTTCCTAGGGTCCAGCTTCAAAGAGAAGCTTACAGGCGAATCCTCGTGCTTGAATCGAGGTCCAGGTACCATCCTATGGCCTCAGTGGCGTGGATGGATCCGCTTGTGGAGGTTTTTTAAATCCAGCATGGATCCCTCCCTGGAACTCCTCAGAGCACATTTTCACTCGTGACCAACACCTTAGACACTGACGAAAAAACTGAGGAGTCCTGGAAGGAGGAGGGGTTATATAGGGGAGTCAACTTCCTGTATATGTTATACCAGTGTCAACACCTGAAGGTAGGCCCATAACCCACTAAGTAATTACTTGAGGCTCTGTGTCCTATGATGTACGATAAAGACATTTATATTGGGTTGTTATTTTGTGGTAAGTTATGGTAGTAGCAAGAAATATACAGTTACATTTAAATTTTTTTTTTTTTTTACTATTTTAGGCCAGTTTTCCTTTGAGAATAAAAAAAAAATTAGGCGATATCCATTAACATTTATCACCAAATGAAAGTCCAATTCATCCTGAAAAAAAAAAAAAACCAAGGTATAATCCACCTGGATGCACAAAGTAGTTTTGATGATATGTAAGGTTTTGTGAACACATGTCAAAGTTGCAAAATTGGGCTTAGGCATCAAAGTGATTGTAAAGGATCGTTTAAAAATAAATAAATAATTAATAACATGTCATACTTACCTACACTGTGCAGCTCATTTTGCACAGGCTGGCCCCGAACCTCGTCTTCTGGGGTCCCCCGGCAGCTCTCGCGGCTCCTCCATGCATCAGATAACCCCCTAGGTGAAAAGCTCTCCCGAGTGGGTTACCTTGCGAGCGCGCTCCAAGTCCAGCATTTGTGTCCACAGACACAAATGCCGGACTCGGCCCCGGCATCATTGGATTTGATTGACAGCAGCAGGAGCCAATCAGGACACGAGACTCCAGCTAGAGCTGGTGTGCTCGTCCCTAGGGAGAAAAAGACCGGGTTCAGGTAAGTAAAACAGGGGCTCTGGGGGGCTGCAGCATGAGAGGTTTTTCACCTTAATGCATAGAATGCATTAAGGTGAAAAAACATGAGGGTTTACAACTCCTTTATGATGTGTTTTACCCTTAGGTGCGAAAGGGTTAAAGTGAAACTTTAGTCAGAAAATTAAGTCCTGATAGATTACTTCAGGTGGCCACTTTTGCAATGCTATGTAAAACATTAAAAATAAGTGCCTATTTAAAATCTAGTAATACACTGCATATGCTCATTTCTTCTCTATTTTAGGCACTGTGCTGAAAATCAGAGCCTCTAGAGGTCGGACAGC
Source organism: Aquarana catesbeiana (assembly GCF_042186555.1). Lineage (NCBI taxonomy): Eukaryota > Metazoa > Chordata > Amphibia > Anura > Ranidae > Aquarana > Aquarana catesbeiana. Next base: position 165,411,187 of record NC_133335.1, read on the forward strand.
CTAAATATTTACAGGCAGTCCCTGGCTTACGACTCACAACAAATGGAGGGAGACAGCGTTTAGAGTTATCATGGGAAAAAAGGTGTCTCCACTGAAGCTTTTTTTCAAAATCCAATTGTCACAGGGACAGAAACTGAGGTGAAATCTTCTGAACAGGGGCACAGACAGCAAAATATACATTTAAGAGGTGTTAACCCTTCCCTATGCTATCCACAAAAAAACCTACAGAACCTATCCTGTTTTTAACCCGGGGACTGCCTGTACTGCTATTCAAGGGCTCTTGGCTATAGCAAAATGGCAGCGCCTGGGAGGAAGAAAGAGGAGCAATACTGCAAGCAATTTACAGCAAAAAATAATCATCATAATATTAGAGGTGGAATTTATGTTCCTTGCTAAAGAACATAATTTTTTTTAGTTGTTAAGGGAAAGTTCCGCTTGGAACAATAATTCTGACAAATCTGCATACCTAAATAATTTTATACATACTTCTATATACACACACACACACAGTAAGGTTTTTATTTGATACGCTTTAATTAATAAAAAAAATAAAATAAAATACACACACACACACACACACAGTTTTCTTTATAGAATTACAAATGCACAAAAATGTAATAAAAATATTTGTTAACCAAAGCGGTAGTAAAGGTAACAAAAAAAATAAATAAATAAATAAATAAAAGGAAGTCCCCCTGCAGGTTTAAGCCATAATGTGCTAGTATGCACTGCATACTAGCACATTATGTTAGAAAGGCACGCGGGAGCCCCGGGCACGGAGCTCTGAAGGAACTAGACAGGTATGCCGTTCCTTAAGAGCACATGCGCTGGTGACGCTGGTGACATCACTGGCTGCTGCCTGCTGGAATATGGTTTAGGAGATAATTTTACCTACAGCTTTAATTTAAGCTTACCTGTAGGTAAAAATAGCACAAAAGGGTTTACTACCACTGTAAATAATCATTTTTAATGGTGCAACTGTATCAGCTGAACTTTTAAATATGCTTGAAATGGCACTGCAAATAAACACTGTAGCCAGAAGATGGCAATGTTCATCTTCAGGATGAAGACATTTATTTATGTCAATCGAGCTTTCGGCCTGCGTGTCAGACATGGCACAGTGATCACATGATCAGAAACCACTCTGGTCAATGACAGCAGATACGGAGAGTGAACAGCCATGCAAAGTGTTGGCTGCTGGGAAAGTAAATTATTGTAACCTTGTCATGGGGAATCATGCTGAGGAGCATTAAAATAGATTTTGGGTGGAAAGTGGACAAACGTAAACGTAGCACGGGTACATAGGACATTTTCAAAAAGAAAAAGACAAAAAAAAAAAAGAAAAAGACAAAAATAAATAAATTAATGAATAAATAAAAGAAGAAGAAAGAAGGGGGGAGATGCTACTTTCTTATCTCTCTTACTATATCAAACTCCTTCCCCACTGTGTTCACATACATATACAGCACCACAGGAGGTGGGCCCTCCATTGTGGTGCCTCATATGTAGCATGAGTTTGCTACAGGAATGCACTCGCAGGTCACTGACCCCACTTTCATCAACAGCTTTGGCCCACAGATCAGGACTGATCACATGAACAATGTGACAGCCAATTACAGTGATCAGGAAGCTTGTAAAATGCCTACCATGTATTTCTTTCTTCTCACAGACATTTTTAGGAGAAAAATACATTATATTCATGTGGAAAATAATTTTAGATTAGATCAAAGCTTAGCCACTAGTGTCCTGTTCCTGTCAGCGTTAGAAACAATAATGCACATACAGTGGGGAACATAATGATTTGATCCCCTGCAGATTTTATAAGTTTGCTCACTTACAAAGAAATGAAGGGTCTATTTTTATAATAGGTGTATTTGAAATGATAGAGGCAGAATATCAACCAAAAATACAGAAAAAACACATGCTACAAATTGAGTTGCAGTTCAGTGAGTAAAATAAGTATTTGATCCCCAAGCAAAACATAGCTTAGTACTTGGTGGAGAAACTCTTGCTGGCAAGCACAGAAGTAAGATGTTTCTTGTAGTTGGTTACCAGGTTTGCACACATCTCAGGAGGGATTTTGGTCTACTCTTCTTTACAGATGTTCTCAAAAATCCTTAAGGTTTATTGGCTGTCATTTGGCAACTCGATGTTTCCGCTCCCTCCATAAATTTTCTAAAGGATTAAGGTCTGGAGACTGGCTAGGCCACTCCATGACCTTAATGTGCTTCTTCTGGAGCCACTCCTTTGTTGCCTTAGCGGTATGCTTTGGGTAATTGTCATGCTCGAAGACCCATCCACGACCCATCTTCAGTGTTCTGGATGAGGGAAGAAGGTTCTCATCCAAAATTTTACAATACATGGCCCCGTCTGTTGGCCCCTCAATGTGACAAAGTCGGTCTGTACCTTTAGCAGAGAAACAACCCCAAAGCATAATGTCTCCACCTCCGTGCTTGACTGTAGGGATGGTGTTCTTAGGGTCATAGTCAGTATTTTTTTTCCCCCAAACATGGTGAGTTGAGTTAATGCCAAAGAGCTCAATTTTGGTATCATCTTCCCGCAGCAATTTCTCTCAATCCTTCTCTGAATCATTTAATGTTCATTAGCAAACTTCAGAAGGGCCTGTACATGTGCCTTCTTGAGGTGGGGGAACTTGCAGGTGCTGCAGGATTTCAATCCATGGTGGTGTATTGTGTTACCAATGGTTTGTTTGGTGACTGTGGTCCCAACTGCCCTGAGATCATTCACAAGCTCCTCCCTCCCCATGTAGTTCTGGGCCGACCCCTCAGTTTTCTCATGATGATCCTTACCCCATGAGGCGAAATCTTGCATGGAGCTCCAGACCGAGGGCGATTGATGGTTATTTTGTATTTCTTCCATCTGCGAATAATGGCTCCAACAGTTGTCTCCTTTGCACCAAGCATCTTGCTGATGGTCTTGTAGCCCATTCCAGCCTTGTGCAGGTCTACAACCTTGTGCCCGACATCCTTTGACAGCTCTTTGGTCTTGCATATGATGGAAAGGTTTGAATGGAAGAAAGATTCTGTGGACAGGTGTCCTTTTTTACACATAACAAGTTGTCATTAGGAGCACCTTCTTAAATTGACAGGACTGATCTGTGTACCACATGAGCACATACTATAGACAGTCTGTGGGAGCCACAATTGTTGGTTGGTAGGAGATCAAATACTTATTTTACTCACTGAACTGCAACTCAATTTATAACATTTGTATCATGTGTTTATTTTCTGGATTTTTGGTTGATATGCTGTCTCTATCATTTAAAATACACCTATGATAAAAATTATAGACCCTTCATTTCTTTGTAAGTGGGCAAACTTACAAAATCTGCAGGGGATCATTAATTATTTTCCCCCCTGTATATGTGGTCTCCCCATGCAATGTCAGGAGTAGGAGATTTTATTTTGTGTTTATTGATGGTGGGTCATTGTAATGGGAAAAAAATACACAGCGACAATTAACAAAGTGTTAATTTCCTAGAGCAGCCCACTCCCTCATTGCTTTCATAGCCCTCACGTCACTTCCCTGCGCAGCCTTTTATATAGATGTGGGGGAAGGTGCTATGGAGAGTACTATAGACTGAATAACACTTGAGTGACAGCTCTGAGTCTGCTGGGGCTGCTGACATCACATCCAAGATGGTGACACCCATGCTTTTTTTTTTTTTTGTCTACATAAGAGAGGCTTTTACAGATAGATAACAGCCCTAAATTAAATTATATTAAAATGTACAAATCGGAAGATTGTTGTTGAAATGAATAGTCTATCCACATGGTTTCATATGGACTAAAAAGAAAGACATGGCTTCCTGCTGCTTTCTCCTCTTCAAATGCTGCTGGGAGTTGATTATAAAATGATACTTATAAATAGGTGCTCTGCAGTTATGGGCCTTATTTTTCCCAACATTTCACTCATTGTAATACAACATTTTCTATTAACCCCTAATACAGGAGGTAAAAGAAACCATTCATGCCTCAATGCAGTTTTGCACTTTGGGCATGTATTAAAGTGTACATATCTTTGTGAATGATACCTTTTTTTAGGATAAACTGAGCCTTTATTTGGTGGTAAAGGTCAATGAATAATGCCCTCTTGTTTCATTATCAAATGAAATTTGGTCAAAAATAGTAAAAAAAAAGTTCAGAGGAACATTGTAAGTGAATAAAGAAATTGTTTATGGAACAAAACATGCTGCAAGAAAGCATTTAAAAAATGTAATTTCTCTGTGCCTTTATCTGCAGATTTTATTTTATTTTTTTAATCATGACAGGGTCTCTTTAGGTATTCAACATGTTGCAAGACCCTTTGTTAAAGCGGGGTTCCACTCAAATTTTTAACTTAATCTTACCCCCTTTAGTTAATTGCATAGATGTTCAAATGCCGCACGAAAATTTTTTTTATCACTGTAATTACCTTTATATTGTACTTTATTGTGGCACTTCCTGTCTCTCCTCCCATGGGAGTAGGTGTGTTTATTGCCTTTCCCCGGCGCCGCACTGTCTCCTGGGAGCTTAGTGTCAGGCTTCCCAAGATTCAGTGCGGGAACAATGATCATGCTTGTGAACAAGCTGTGAATGAACAGCATTCAACGCATCCAGGAAATCAATGCTTGTGGGCTTCACATGCCCACAAGCAAGATGGAAACAGCCAGCATCACATTTTTAAAGTTATTCTTCAGTACGAAAACAGACAGAGGCGGAAATATTACACCCAAACTGTGAGTATTATTTTGGGATTAGCAAAGTGTTTTAATGACCTAAAAAAAAAAAAAAAAAAAAAAAAAAAGGATTGGTCGCTGGACTCCCACTTTAATGAAAAAGCTAAACTTGTGTACATTCACATATACACATGAAATAAAGGTGCTTAGTGGTCAACAATGATAGCCTTGTGCAGCAGGGGCCACTGTGGATATCCAGTCAGAAAAGAAAAACTGGGCGCTTCAGAACCTGTACAAAGTATACTGTATTGCTATTAAAAGAAAAAAACTAGTGTAGTGAAATGTAGTAAAGGCTAGAGAGTTGCTTTCATAAAGCTGTGGAGGCAGGGTTTTATTTGTCCAAGCGCTTACTTCTTAAAAGTCTCGCCTAATGCAGAATGAACTTGTTTGCATATTATCAGACCTTCTGAATGCAAATTAGTGTAAATCTGTCATTTCACATCGGTATACCTCACCTGCTGCTGTTCAAGAAGGGGTAGTGAATCCAACAATAATGAAAACCAAAAGTAACCTGGAGCAATGCGAGCAGTCATGAGTGAAAGGAGCAGGCGAGCTGCTTCATGGAACTCCTGCTCATTGTACAACCGGTGAAACTCTCTGTATTTCCCTGGGATGAAGTTGACAAAGGTTACGTTAGAACTGTGTAGCAGTTTCATGCACTAGGTTTCATACATTGGGATTTATAAAATCTTTCTTACCAAGGAATGTAAGACGATCGCTCAGTAGCATTGCTGGGCCAAGATTGTCAATTAGGTCCAAATCTGAAAATTTCCCTCGTTCACAGTAATCCTTCAAGAACCTTCACAAAAAGTAAAAAGGTAAGGGGCATCCTAATGTATGAAGGGCTTGCATAAGGTTCTAATATATCCTAAGCAAAATATACCCAGTAACCCTCTTCCTTGCTGTGAAAAAAATTATAAATTGCTTAAAGCGAATGAAAAGTCTATCTTTTTTTTTTTTTCTATTAAACATACAAACATATTATACTTACCTGCTCTGTACAGTGGATTTGCACAGAGCAGCCCCGATCCTACTCTGTTCAGGTCCCTCTTCTGTGCTCCTGGCCCCTCCCTCCTGTCGAGTGCCCCCAGTCACAGCTACCTGTGTCCATTCAGACATGGAGCTGTAGCCCTGGCCCCACCCATTCTCTCTCTCCTGATTGGCCAACTGACTGATTGACAGCAGCGGGAGTCAATGTCTCAGCCAATCAGGAGGGAGAGTCTCAGATGGGGGAGACACTCGTGGACATTGCTGGACAGAGATGGGGCTCAAGTATTACCAGTGGGCTGAATGAAATAAAAACAGATTTCTCTATAAACACAAACATGGTGGATGGAGGAAGTCCCTGATGAACCAGCCTATTTTTGATCCATCTATAGTCAGCTTTACTCTTATAACCTCTGCCACTTATAGTGGAAGTCCAGTCAAAGTCTATCTGAACTTAAACCTGTTCCCAGCCCCATACTAACTACCCTGTAAAAGGAAATGTTGGTATACTTACCTGTTCCTTGGGCGCTCCGGTCCAATCACATGGTCTCCCCAGCGGCCAACTTCAGTGAAGAGGTGAGATCGCTGACAATGGCTGCAATGCAAATGAGGGGACATCACCCACAGGCTTACTATGGGGCATCCTTTGTCAGCTTTCCCTCCTCTATACTGAAGCCAGCACTGGGAACTAATCGTATGACCAGACCGGAGCATCCTCAGAATAAGTAAGCATAGACATCTTTCCTCTAGGGCAGGGGTCTCCAAACTATGGCCCTCCAGTTGTTCAGGAACTACAATTCCCATCATGCCCAGTCATGTCTGTGAATGTCATGGTTTTACAATGCCTCATGGGACGTGTAGTGCTGCAACAGCTGGAGGGCCGTAGTTTGAAGATCCCTACTCTAAGGGGTAAATAGTATAGGGCTTAGAATGGGGATGGGAGCAGGTTTAGATTTAGAAAGGATATGACTGGACTTCTACTTGAAGTTGGTATATCTGCACTGAAACAGCAGGTTGACAATAGGTCTCTTTCAATGCCTTTTCTCCTATTACTGCAAATGGCAGTGCAAACATCGTGTGCTGTGTACTGTACTTTACAAGCTTCCAATCAGCTAGAGACCAGAAACAAGCAGTATTCTGTGCTTTGTGAATAATGCTTGCATCCTGCTGCCAGCCCACTGTTTAATAACATTCCAGGGCAGTGATGGAGGTTTTCAAAATACTGTTACACTGTTATGGAAACAGTATGGGTGACTGATTACAAGCACATCTGCAAAATGCGTGGACTTACTACACAAGCTTGTTTAATAATCTGATTATGTAACTGCGGATGCCTCCCCCATTTAATGGCACCCTGTGTGTGTTCACACATCACAAACAGCCAAGGTCAGCTATGAAGGTACAGCATACAATATATAGCAGTACAAGTATTAGAGACAAGAAGAGCGAATGCCATCCAGGCACATTCTAAGCTCTTAGTCTATGTTGTGGCTGAACTATTTGTGTTATCAATTACATACAATGCAATGTTAAAAAAGGAAAACATAAAAGGCATGGGATGGCTGCCACAAAAAATGAAAATGGATTCTTTGCAGGTCAGCACTATGCCACGCATTTCTCAGTGGAAAACTCTGCCTAGAAGCCTGTTGGGGTTCTAAAGGGTCACCTAAACTGATCTGAAGACTAACAAAAACAAAAAAAAACACAAGTTATTGTTATCCTGGACACTTTTTGGACCATGACTGGTTCCGCTTAAAAACGGGACAGTTAGTGAATCTTGTGTTCTTCTCACCGGTCTGATATGAGTGTTGCAAAAGCTGCATCCTTTGCTCGAATACTCCAGGACAAAGCTGAACCCAAGCGATTGTTGCGCAAAGCTTGCATTGACATTGTCTTACAGATACTTCGAACTAGATAACATAAAAAATAATTGTTGGCAACAAATAGAAAATACAACTGGGCACTACTTGATTATTGCAATAAATGAGATTTTAGCGAATATTGTTGTCTGAAAGAAGGACAATAGTGCCAAAACTACCATGGTAACTAAATGAACACGATGAATTACAACACTGGGATTCCCTCATTCTCAATACCCTATGATGCAGGATATCCAATACAAAAAAGGAAAGGTTCTCAATATGCAGATTGCATGGTTAAGTTGCATTTGTATTTATTCCAACATACCTTGTTCAGTCATCTGCCTCTGCTCACAAATTCTCAATGCCTTTAATGCCTTCCTTTCAGTAGTCAGCGGGATCCTCTCTATGAGAAGTTCAAGGTAAACTCTACCAAGCTCTGGACAATAATCCAAGTAATCAACTCCCAGCTGCCACAGGCTGTAAGAAACAATGCTTATCTTATTTTTTCTATTTTTTAATACCCCTTTGAACAGGTTAAGAATCGGCAAAGGACTGGGACTAGAAGACTTAATTAACACAGTGATAAGACTCTGCAGGAGCTCCACTAACAGACTAAGGCAGGCCATACACAGTTCGAATCTTGGCCGACTCAGCAAGAACCGGCTGAGACTCAAACCGTGTATGGGCAGGCTGAACGTACCAAGTTGATCGATCTGTGATTATGGCTAGTGGCTGCTTTAGCCACCCCCTGCTGGGAGAAGACAATGGCCCGGCAGGAGGGATTCCCACATCAACACTGTCTGTGTCCGTGGTTGCAGGAAAGAAATTCGCTCCAAGTATGGCTGGCCTAACATGGCCAAAGTGTGCACAGTAAAGGTAAATAGAACCAAAACCAAATGCTGTACTTGTGGCACTCTACAGCTGTAACTAATAAACGCTGTGCACTCTGCAGGTGACCTTCAGTCCAGTGTGTTTTTAAGGTGGTTGCCATTCTAGGATGGGGTGTATGCATAAAGTTCAAGGACTATGAAAAAATAAAACAACTGTATCTTTTCTGTAAATTGGGCCACTATGACTAAAGAGTTCCAAACTGGTGGTTTGATCTAGAATGGTAATCTACTACACTTGTTTCAGCGCACATACAATACATTACACAGTTATAGTATATAACTGGAACAGTTACTAGTATTACGATAAAACAATCCATGCATAGGTACTTTAATATCCACCAGTGATTAGTCTTTGCAGAACCGATGTGAAAATGCTAACAGTATTATCAGCTTCTGTAATATATTAGATCCTTGGAAGGGTTCTACTACCTGCCTTCACATTCAAGTGGCAGGTCCACTGTCAAGATAATACCACCAAAATTCGTAAACTCTGCGCTATCAAAATAAAAATACCTCCCCATATACTACTACAGCAGCTAGACCCTCTGTGTCCTCCAATATTGTTAAATGTGTTTGAGCGCTACATCCACTCCAAATATAATCAATTTCAAACTTCCATAGCTCCTAAAATAATCATGCACATGTGATATAGTAAATATAGTACACATTTAACAAGATAATGCCATACCCAGCATAGGTTAAATGAGGTTAATGCTAGTGAAACAGAATGTATTTACATTAGGAAAAGTACATTTCACAAAGTCAAGACAGAATATAGGCCTTAGGATGAGAAAATTGTCATACCTATGGTGTGAGAAAAGACCAGAGGCATACTCAAGCAGAAGGTATTCTCTCATGTTGGCCCCAAAACTGAAAAACAAGAAAAAAATTTGGAGGCACAAATATTAAATGTTTACTTTCCAAAAAGTTGTAATTCTGTATGGATAGTTGTGCGATTCATGCACCTCTGCATAGGGAACAAGATTGCGCTAGAATTTCCTCTTTTGTTTTACCAGCTTCCATCGTTACCTTAGTTCACAATAGGAGTTATTGATGCCGATTTACTGGTCAATGAGAAAGTGAAGAAGTAGCATTGAAAGCTTCAAAATGGATTACCAACTGCTGGGTGTGGAGTGCGGCAGGCGTGTAGGGGTCACCAGACTGGCTAAACAGAATTTGAAATCTCCTAGCAGTTAAGGCAATTTATACACACATAATTCAACTTAGCTGTTAGCCTAGAGTTATGCTCACTGGCAACCTTATACACCACATCTAAACCCTAAAAGTACTGCATTGTTTACCTAAAAGTAATATTATTCATTGCAAGCAATGCCAGGCAGCAGCATGCAGGGCTAGAATAGTATTAGCATGCATTAAAAAAGATATTTACCCAAGAGATACAGTGGGGAAAAAAAAAAATTTGATCCCCTGAAGATTTTGTAAGTTTGTCCACTTACAAAGAAATGAAGGGTCTATAATTTTTTATCATAGGTGTATTTTAACCACTTCCTATCTGGACCAATTCTGGCACTACATGTAAAATTCATAATTTTTTGGTAGAAAGTTACTCAGAACCCCCAAACGTTGTATATATTTTTTTTAGCAGAGACCCACGGAATAAAATGGCGGTCGTTGCAACTTTTTATGTCACATGGTATATGCGCAGCGATTTTTCAAACGCGTTTTTTTTTGGAAAGAAAACTTTCATGAATAATAAAAAAAATAACACTAAAGTCAACCCAATTTTTTTAGATAATGTGAAAGATGATGTTCTGCCGAGTAACCATATACCTAACATGTCATGCTTGAAAATTGTGCACACTCGTGGAATGGCGCCAAACTTTGGTACTCAAAAATCTCCTTAAGCAACGCTTTAAACATTTTTACACGTTACTTGTTTAGAGTTACAGAGGAGGTCTTGGGATAGAATTGTTGCTCTCACTTTAACGTTTGCAGCGATACCTCACATGTGTGGATTGAATGCCGTTTACATATGTGGGCGCGACGTATGTATGCGTTCGCTTCTGAGTGCAAGCTCGCAGGGCCCGGGGCACTTTACATTTTATTAATTATTATTTTATTTTTTACACTTTGCCTTTAAAAAAATGTGATCACTTTTATTCCTATTACAAGGAATGTAAACATCCCTTGTAATAGTAATAGTGCGTGACAGGTCCTCTTTATGGAGAGATCTGGGGGTCAATAAGACCCCAGATCTCTCCTACAAGCTGGAAAGCCTGAGCTAAAAAAAACAAAAAAACAAAACAAGGACGATCTCGGTTGGAAAGCCAAGTATATTGCAGTATTTACAACGTTATGACGTCACGCCCGGGCCTCCGAGAGTCATAGAGATGACCATCTGTTCCCTGGAAATCTCCAAGTAAACTTCCAGCACTGGTGGATTCCTGTTTAGGCTCGCCAATCACACGGATGAGCCGGTAGAAGCAATGGAGGGCGGGGGGCGGTGTGTGGACGGACAACACCTGTAAGAAAGATCAAGAGGCTAAAATGCCACTTTGATTGTTCTTACGGTGCAGGCAATCGCCGGCTGAAGAGAATGATACCGGGTTTATGCCTGTAGGTGCAGGCATCAGCCCGGTACAACCACTGAAAAAGGATGACGTCCATGTACGCCCTCCCGGCGGGAAGTGGTTAAATGATAGAGTCCGAATATCAACCAAAAATCCAGAAAAAACACATGATACAAACGCTATGAATTAAGTTGCAGTTCAGTGAGTAAAATAAGTATTTGATCCCCCAGCAAAACATGACTTAGTGCTTTGCAGAGAAACTCTTTTTGGCAAGCACAGAGGTAAGACATTTCTTGTAGTTGGTGACCAGGTTTGCACACATCTCAGGAGGGATTTTGCGCCCCTCTTTACAGCTCTTCTCTAAATCCTTAAGGTTTCTTGGCAACTCAAGTTTCAGCTCCCTCCATAAATTTTCTATACAATTAAGGTCTGGAGACTGACTAGGCCACTCCATGACCTTAATGTGCTTCTCTTGAGCCACTCCTTTATTGACTTGGTGGTAATGTTTGGGTTCATTGTCATGCTGTAAGACCCATCAACAACACATCTACAGAGGGAAGAAGGTTCTCATCCAAGATTTTATAATACATGGCCCCGTCCATTGGCTCTTCAATGCGGAAAAGTTGGCCTGTACCTTTTGCATAGAAACAGCCCCAAAGCATAATGTTCCATCTCCATGCTTGACTGTAGGGATGGTGTTCCTAGGGTCATAGTCAGCATTTTTTGTCCTCCCAACACGGTGAGTCGAGTTAATGGCAAAGAGCTCAAATTTTGGTCTCATCTGACCACAGCACTTTCTCACAATCCTTCTCTGAATCATTTAGACGTTCATTGGCATGACTGTGCATGTGTCTTCTTGAGGAAGGGGACTCGCCGTGTTTGGAGGAAGAGAAATGCTGACTATGACCCTAAGAACACCATCCCTACAGTCAAGCACAGAGGTGGAAACATTATGCTTTGAGGCTGTTTCTCTGCTAAAGGTACAGGCCGAATTTGCCGCATTGAGGGGCCAATGGATGGGGCCATGTACTGTAAAATCTTGAATGAAAACCTTCTTCCCTCTGCCAGAACACTGAAGATGGGTCATGGATGGGTCTTTCAGCATGACAATGACCCAAAGCATACCATCAAGACAACAAAGGAGTGACTCAAGAAGAAGTCTATCAAGGTCATGGAGTGGCCTAGTCAGTCTCCAGACCTTAATCCTATAGAAAATTTATGGAGGGAGCTGAAACGAATTTGCCAAACGACAGCCAAGAAACCTTAAGGATTTAGAAAAGATCTGTAAAGAAGAGTGCACCAAAATCCCTCCTGAGATGTGTGCAAACCTGTTCATTAACTACAAGAAGGGTCTTACCTCTGTGCTTGCCAACAAGGGTTTCTCCACAAAGTACTAAGTCATGTTTTGCTTGGGGATTAAAATACTTATTTTACTCACTGAATCGTAACTCAATTTATAACATTTGTATCATGTGTTTTTTGTAAATTTTGGTTGATATTTCTATCTCTACCATTTAAAATGCACCTATGATAAAAATTCTAGACCCTTCATTTCTTTGCAAGTGGGGCAAACTTACAAAAACTGCAGGGGATCAAATAGTTGTTTTCCCCACTGTAAAACTATAATTCTACCACTTTACAAAACTCTGGTCTGGCCATATCTTGAGTATGCAGTCCAGTTCTGGTCATCAATTTTACCTGCATTTTACCTGCACTAGACTGTACTGGAATGCTGTAAAATGTCTAAAAAAAATGCACTGGAACGCACATGTCCTTATTCAAGGTTAAGAAAAAAAAAAAAGGATTGGGGGAGCACTGAACTGCATCAAAAACACGCATGCAGAAAAGCATCTGGAACGCATCCAGACTGCGTTTTTATGGTGTGAACTGACCCATGTTACATAGTAGGTGAGGATGAAAAAAGACACAAGTCCAACCTGTGTGTGTGATTATATGTCAGTATTACATTGCATATCCCTGTATGTTGTGGACGTTCAGGTGTTTATCTAATAGTTTCTTGAAACCCCCGCTGAGACCACCGCCTTGCTCTTACAGTAAAGAACCCTCTACGTAGTTTAGGGTTAAACCTTTTTTCTTCTAATTTTAATGAGTGGCCACGAGTCTTGTTAAATTCCCTTCTGCGAAAAAGTTTTATTCCTATTGTGGGGTCACCAGTACGGTATTTGTATATTGAAATCATATCGCCTCTCAAGCGTCTCTTCTCCAGAGAGAATAAGTTCAGTGCTTGCAACCTTTCCTCATAACTAAGATCCTCCAGACCCTTTATTAGCTTTGTTGCCCTTCTTTGTACTCGCTCCACTTCCAGTACATCCTTCCTGAGGACTGGTGCCCAGAACTGGACAGCATACTCGAGGTGCGGTCGGACCAGAGTCTTGTAGAGCGGGAGAATTATGCATGTATTCTCCCTTTAGAAGAGAAACTTAGGAGGAGATATTATTGCAATATACAAATAAATAAATGGTGATTGTAGCATTCAACTATTCAATCTTAGGTCTGTTAAGATGACACACACGATCAAGCTGAAAGAGAAGTGGTTTAACCTTAACCTGTAAAAGGGGTTCTTTAATGTTAGAGTGGTGAGGCTGTGGAATTCACTTCCACAGTTGGTGGTGTCAGCAAGGCGTGTCGATAATTTAAAAAAATGTTTGGATGGGTCTCTAAGTGGATGCAATATACAGGTATATGGTAAATGGTAGTGACAAACACACACACAGGTTGAGCTGCATGGAGTCTTTATTCAACCTTACCATTACATTTACAAGTTCTCATACAGGGACCAGCATAAAGTGAAAACTAAAAAAACCCAAAAAAACTATTGCATAACAAACATGCATCGCAAGTTTACAATCTATGAGTTTGAAGAGCAAGTGTCCCTTTGTTTCCACAAAAAAAAAAAAAAAAATTCCTTGCACAAACATCACAGTCACAAGTATAATGGGTAACAAAACTTAATGCAGGTATGGAGCTGAAGTAATTTCCATGAAAAATCTGGCTAAGTTTGGCTAATAAATTCTACCCACAGAAATTAGATTAGTACCATATAATTATGGTCCCCTAGCAGAACAATTTCAGGATTATTAAGTATCAGGACTGATTATCCTTCACAGACGATTGCTATGGTTTCCCTGCTATAAGACCAATGGCAGGGATGTCTACTCGGTGCGTTAAAGCATATATAGGAAATATATAAATTAATTATAGCTTACTATAAACTGTGGGTCTGGAAAAGTTGGCAATGATCCAGCAGGTCAGTCAGATGGGCCACAAACCACCAATTGTTGGACACAAAGCTGAAACAAGAGGAAAGTAAAACTGAAGGAAGGAAAAGAACACTGCATATTTCTACATTCAAGTGACACTTAATTAATACACTTATTATCCAAAAATAATCTATACACCTGCACTACTTATTGGCCCTGTAATCTATTTTTCATGAAATCCTTTCTTACTGTTTTTTTTGTCTCCTTGGGGGGGAATCAGCAAACTGTCAATTGCAGGCAGGTGATGGGTAGATTGCATCCCTTCCTTCCCGTTTCCCAGAGTGCTCCCCTCCACGTATGCAGAGCGATGCAGGGAAGGAACAACAAATAAGTAAGCTGCGCTGCTGCCAAGTAGAAGGAAGGGAACTTGGATAGGAGTGGGGACAGTATTTACTGGAACGGAACCCCTCTTGTTCCCCCTTGCAGGAGCTGAAAGCTGGCTTCTCCCCCTCACTGACCGCCGGGGGTGGGGGGAACACAGGGGATTGGTTCCAGTAAATGATGTCCCTCCTGTCCAGGTTCCCCTTACTTCTGCTACCTGGGCCCCCTGTGTGTTCCCTTGGGCAGTACTGATCACTCACTGTGTTCATTCTCAATTGAAGCATTGTAAACTTTATTTACTATGCTTTAGTTTTTCAAACAAGGAGACTTTGCAGAGCTCTTTTGGTTCACGCATTCTGTGAAGCTGAGGCTGTAGAAATAGAGATTGAGGAGTATGTCCTCAATCACTTTCTTTATTTCAAATGTGAGACATCAGGGGTCTGTTTATACCTCTGTTATTTCACTAAAGCCCCCAAGAGGGCTGTTAAAAAAAAATATAAAAAATAACATTGTAAAAATAAATAATTAAATAAAAAAAATAAAAATCTACTGACACTGTCCACTTTTAAAAGTAGGCTAGGTTTATATTTTTACAGAGGCATTCGGTTATATTATATTTTTCAAAATTTCCTTTGTTAGGGAATGGTAGCTAGTTTCTAATAAAAAAAAAAGAAAAAAAAAGGAAGCTGTACCTCGCTGATCTTTGATCAATTTCATGTTGTTCAGGTAGATCTCCACTTCTCAAAGGTTGCCTACCCCTGCTATAGTCCTTAGTCCATATTAGGGGAGAGCAACATTCCTACATATAGTGGGACCATGGAAAATGAACGCAGCCACCCTCTGACAGGAAATTGGATCACAGCCCAAAAATAAAAAGATCTGGTGGAGGCCAAGCGCATAAGGAATACATACTTCCCACTTAAAGTGATTGTAAAGCCTTAAGGTTTTTCACTTTAATGCATTCTGTGCATCCCGAGTTCCACTGTCTGCGTCAATGGAAGCAGCAGCGGGACTCCGGAGTGAGATCGCATGGGTGCCCCCATGTAAAGCAGGTATCTGTGGGGGCACCCGATGAAGAGGTGGGGCTTGGAGCACCGGCGGGGGACCCCAGAAGAAGGATCGTGGCTGCTCTGTGCAAAACCATTTGTCAGAAACCATGAAATCAGACTGAGTCAGAAGTACAGTTAACTCCTTCAGATCCGCGCTATAGCCGAATGACGGCTACAGCGCGGATCTGCTTTGCCGGGAACACGTCTATTGACGTCCTCCCCTTTGCAGCCTCGCCACGCCCCCCTAAGGGGGGCGCGCGGCGTGCACTGTGATCACCCGAGTTCATGAGACTCGGGTGATCACAGATCCGATTAAGGGGCCAATCCCGACCCCTTACCACCTGATCAGCTGTGAGCCAATGACAGTTGATCACGTGATGTAAACCGAGGATCAGTAATCGTTTTTTTTTTTCTTCTCACACTGATAGCGTGAAGAGAAAAAAAGCCGATCACCAGCTTCAGTTTGCAGGGTCCTGAAGAGGAACAACATATTATGTGCCCACCAGTAACTCCTGCCAATGCCACAAATCAGTGCCAAAAATCAGTGCCCACGTTACATAAGTGCCAGCAATCAGTGCCACCTATCAGTGCCTACAAGTGCCACCTATCATTGCCCACCAGTAGTGCCAGTGTCCATCAGTGTCACCTTATCAGTGCCCATCAGTGTCACCTTATCGGTGCCCATCAGCGCAGCCCTATCGGTGCCCATCAGCGCAGCCCTATTTATTAAGCGCAGCAAAATTTATTAACAAAATATAAAAAAACGTTTTTTTTTTTGTTTTTTTTTTAAATTCGGTATTTAATTTAAAAAAAAAAAAAAAACAGAGTTGATCAAATACCACCAAAAGAAAGCTCTATTTGTGGGAACAAAATGATAAAAATTTCATTTGGGTACAGTGTTGTATGACCGCGCAATTGTCATTCAAAGAGTGACAGCGCTAAAAGCTGAAAATTGGTCTGGGCAGGAAGGGGGTTTAGGTGCCCAGTAAGCAAGTGGTTAAATCACACTTGTTTAATAATAAAAGTAAATAGAACAAACGTAGTCAAAATATAGCCAGAGTTCAGGAACCGGAATGGATAGTCAGATAAGCCAAATGTCAGGGAGCCGGAGCGGAGCGTAGTAAAACAGCAAGCAGGATCTGGAGCCAGAAGGGCTGTCAGCCAAGCAAGTCTTTAAACGGGAATGCAGGAGATAGTCTCTGATGTTGACCAAGGCGAAGGCAGAGATCCTCTGGACTGGACGGCTTAAGTAGGCAGGACTGACGAGCAGGATATCATCAACAGCTGAGTAACTGTGGAGAGATAGGAGCTGGCAATTAGCTGACAGCTGAGCGGCCAGCTCAGAGAAGGAAGGGCTGAGCCCAGCATTGACAGTACCCCCTCCTCAACGACCCCTCCCCCTTGGAGGACCACCAGGTTTGAGGAGAAAACGTCTATGGAGATCACGGAGGACAGGGGCATGTACGTCCGAGGATGAGACCCAAGAGCGTTTCTCCGGACCGTACCCTTTCCAATGCACCAGGTACTGTATGCGCCCACGGAATCTACGGGAGTCCACAATGGACTGTACTTCATACTCCTCATGGTTCTCAACCTGTACAGGGTGAGGACGTGGCACAGAGGTGGTAAAGCGGTTGCAGACCAAAGGTTTTAATAAGGAGACATGAAATACATTCGAAATACGCATTAGACCTTCCTTCTAATATGCGTAAGCCACTGGGTTAATCCTCCAAAGAATACGGAAAGGCCCAATAAAGCGAGGTGTGAACTTCAGTGAGGGAACACGAAGTCGGAAGTTGCGAGATGACAGCCAGACCCTGTCCCCAACCTGGTAGGAAAGCGCAGGCAATCGTCTGCGGTCAGCATTTAGTCTGTACCTATCATTAGCATGTCGCAAAGCCTCCTGGACTTGTGCCCAAGTTGAACGAAGACCACTGAGATGCTCCTCTAACCCAGGAATACTCTGCGGAACAAATGAGTCAGGCAACATGGAAGGTTGGAAACCATAATTCGCCAAAAAAGGGGACAATCGGGAAGCAGAATTCAAGGCACTGTTGTGGGCAAACTCTGCCCACGGTAATAGGTCTTATCAGTTGTTATGATGGTCAGAAATATAGCAACGTAGGAATTGCTCCAAGGACTGATTGGCTTGTTCTGCGGCCCCATTAGACTGCAGGTGATGAGAAAGCAAGCTGAATTCCCAACTCTGGACACAAAAGGCTCCCCACAACCGGGACACAAACTGACTACCCCTGCCTGAGACAATCACCTTGGGTAGCCCATGTAAATGAAAGATCTCGCAAGCAAAAATGGAAGTCAGTTCCTTAGTGGGCAACTACTTAAGTGGAATGACACATCTTTGAGAATCGGTCAACCACCATAAGGATAACTGTGTTGCCCTGGGAGTTGGGTAACTCCACAATGAAATCCATAGACAGGTGGGTCCAGGGCCTCTCTCCATTGGGTATGGGTTGTAGGAGGCCCACTGGAAGGTGTCGTGGAGTCTTACTCTGAGCACACACGGAACAGGCAGCTATGAAGGCATTTACATCAGCACGTAGACTAGGCCACCAGAATTGTTGGGAAATGGCTCAAAAGAGTTGATTCTTCCCAGGGTGGCCAGCAGCCTTGGGAGAATGGTAAGTCATGAGCACGGCAGTACGGAGACTCTCTGGGACAAAGCAGCAGTCACAAGGTTTCTCAGGAGGAGCATGGACCTGAGCAGCAAGAATTTTGTCACCCAAAGGAGAAGTAAGACTGGTGCGAACCGTAGCCAGAACACTATCAGGAGGAATCACAGGAAACTGACTCTGACTTGGAAGTGGAGGAAAATTGTCATGACAAGGCGTCAGCCCTTATATTCTTAGTATCGGGTAAGAATGAGACAATGTCATTGAAACTTGACAAGAAAAAAGCCCATCGCGCCCTTTTGGGAGAGAGGCGTTTAGCCTCAGCCAAGAATGTGAGATTCTTATGGTCAGCAAGTTCGAGAACCGGCACAGTGGTACCTTCGAGGAGATGTCTCCATTCTTTCAGGGCTAAAATGATCACCAACAGCTCTCTGTCACCAATCTCGTAATTGCACTCCGCAAGTGACAATTTCTTGGAAAAGTAGCCACAAGGATGCATAGCGCTCTCAGGAGGTAGGACGTTGAGACAGAAGGGTGCCAACACCAGTCTCAGAAGCATCAACCTCAAGGATAAAAGGTAACATAGGATCAGGATGTGCCAACACAGGAGCAGAGACAAAGGCAGCCTTGAGACTCTCAAAGGCCTTAACAGACTCTGGAGACCAACTCTGTGGGTTACCGTGTTTTCTGGTCATATCAGTCAGGGGCTTGCCCAGAGATGAGAAGTTACAAAAAAACTTCCGATAATAGTTGGCAAAGCCCAGGAAACGCTGCAGAGGACGTAAACTCAAGGGTCGGGGCCACTATAGGACTGAAAGTTTCTCTGGGTCCATCAAAAAACCAGCAGTGGAAATGACATAGCCCAGGAATTTAACCTGTTAACGATGGAACTCGCACTTCTCCAATTTACAATAGAGATGGTTCTCTCTTAGTTTCTGAAGCACACGACAGACATCTGTGTGGTGGCTCTCCAGGGACTTGGAAAATATGAGGATATCATCGAGATAAACCACCACACATAACGGCAACAAATCTCGGAGGATATCGTTAATAAATTCCTGGAAAACTGCCGGGGCGTTACAAAGGCCAAAAGGCATTACGAGGTACTCATAATGGTCTGTTCCACTCGTCGCCCTCCTTAATCCTCACGAGATTGTATGCCCCTCTAAAATCAAGCTTTGTGAAAAACGTTGCTCCCTTGAGGCGGTCAAATAACTCCATAATCAACGGAATCAGATAGGCATTCTTAATCGTGAAACGATTGAGGCCCCTATAATCAATACAAGGTCTCAGTTCACCACTCTTCTTCACGAAGAAGAAACCAGCACAAGCAGGAGACGAGGATTTGTGGATGAAATCTCGAGAAAGTGTGCCTGCAACATACTCCTCCATGGCCTTATCCTCCAAGACTGACAAAAGGTAAATCTGGCCACGAGGGGGTATGGCACCAGGTTGAAATTAATTTGCACAATCATACAGCTGGTGGAGGCAAAGTACCGGCTTGACCTTTGTCAAAGACATTGCTAAAATCGCGGCAGGAAGGAGAGTGAAGAGGTGCACAGGACCTTGGCTACCTTCTGGAAGCATGTCTTACTGCAGTGTGGCGAACAGGAGAGAACCTCAGCACAGAGCCAATCAAGAGAGAGGTTGTGCCTCTGTAACCATGGATAATCAATAACCAGGGGAAACTTAGGTGAGGAAATAACTTGAAATTGGATTATTACATGGTGAAGAGCCCCTACGGCCATGGACAACGGAACCGTCTCATGAGCAGGCTGTAGGGGTCACCCGTCAAGAGCCTCAATGGCAAGTGGAGTGTCACGCAACTGCAGTGGAATCGAGTGCTTCAATACAAAAGCAGCATCAATGAACAGGCCTGCATCCCCAGAGTCGATTAGAGCCTGTATCTCGATGGACGACTCAGCCCAAGAAAGGGTGACCGAAACCAAGGGCTTATCCTTCTGGATAACTGGGGATGAAACAATACCACCTAAGGTCTGTCCGTGACAGGACCTCAAGGTTCGGGCATTCCCTGGACGGGTAGGACAAGACTTCAAAAAGTGACCTGCCTGGCCACAATAAAGGCACAATCTCTCCCTCCTCCTAAAGGTTCTCTCATCCGCAGAGAGACGGGTGAAGCACAAGAGCATGGGTTCATCTTCACTGACCGACTCGGTACCAGAAGGCATGGGAGGTGAGGGAGGCATGGGTGGGACTGCAAAGCTCAGAGGCAAACGCACAGGAGGCTTCCGCAAGCGCTCCTTAAAAGAAATCCTTTCTCTGAGTCTGGAGTCAATGAGGATGGCAAACATGATCAACTTCTCCAGCTCTGTGGGTATATCTCGGGCTGCTATCTCATCCTTGATGGAATCCGAGAGACCATGAGAAAAAGCAGCCACGACAGCCTCATTGTTCCAAGCAACCTCTGCTGCCAGAGTACGGAATTCAATGGCGTAGTCGGCAACAGTTCTCGTACTCTGTTTGGACATGAGTAACTTGGCAGCAGAAGTGGAGAAGGCGGGAACGTCAAATACCCTTTTAAAGGAGGCCACAAACTCAGGGTAACTCAAGACAACAGGTTTTTGCGTCTCCCATGGAGGGTTTGCCCAGGCCAAGGCTCTCTCAGAAAACAAAGATATCACGAAACCTACTTTGCTTCTGTCCGTGGGAAACGCCTGGGGCAGCATCTCAAAGTAAATCTCAACCTGGTTGAGAAACCCTCTGCATTAGACTGGATCATACCCAAATCGCTGGGGAAGCAGAGTGGAACCAGACATACCTTCTATAGAGGCAATACTCGAGGCGGGTGCCTGCACAGAGACTGGCACAGCAGCAGGGACGGCCTGCAACTCAGGTTATACCGGAGCAGCCACAGTAGAAGATTCCAGGTGAGCCATGCGACTCAGGAGTGTTTGTAACGCCTTGGCAAAAACTGATCCATGCGGTTATCTTGCTCATCCAATCCGGAAAAAATATTACCAACAAGTGGATTGACTATCTTCTGAATTCATGGCCTTCGTCTACTGTCAGAAACCATGAAATCAGACCGAGAGAGAAGTACAGTTAAATCACACTTGTTTAATAATAAAATTAAATAGAACAAACGTAGTCAAAACATAGCCAGAGTTCAGGAACCAGAATGGACAGTCAGGCAAGCCAAACGCCAGGGAGCCGGAGATAAGGGTAGTAAAACAGCAAGCAGGATCTGGAGCCCGAAGGGATGTCAGCCAAGCAAGTCTTTAACAGGAATGCAGGAGATAGTCTCTGATGTTGACCAAGGTGAAGGCAGAGATCCTCTGGACTGGACGGCTTAAGTAGGCAGGACTACGAGCAGGATATCAACAGCTGAGTAACTGTGGAGAGATAGGAGCTGGCAATTAGCCGACAGCTGAGCGTCCAGCTCACAGAAGGAAGGGCTGAGCCCAGCCCTGACACCATTGCTTCGGAAAAAGCCCGGTTTGTTTGATGCTGCTCTCTGTTGCTCCAGACATTTACTAAATGCATCTCCGTGCTTTTTTTATGAGCTACTGTTTGATATGACCCACGATATTTGGTGTATCATCCGTGTTACTATTCTGGTATGTTTCGTGAAGAGATATATATATATATATATATATACACACACACACACACACACACACACACACACACACATGTATATATATACATACACACATTTTTCTTTTCAAACCAGAGTTTATTGTCACTTTAAAGTGGAACTGCAATGTATCTCAGCAACGCAAACCAAAAACACCATTTAATTAATTTTAAATATTCAAAGCAAACTCCCCCATCCATCTATATCACCATGCTTTATTTTGCTGAGAATTCACTTTAAACCCCCCCCCCCAACATTTCTGGCCCTGGCAAGCTTAAGGGCAGGTGATTCATGTAACATTTACTTCCTGAAATCCATTTGCCCTTAGCTCAGGCATCCTGGTAGGAGGGTGTGCTTAGCTAAGAAAACCCCTCCTGAAGACGCCTGGGATGTATGCCATCATTTGCTTGGCCTGGAAACCAGGAAGTAACTGAAGAAATGTAAAAAAAAAAAGAAAATGTTGATTGAGAGAGTGAAGTTCCATTTTAAGTAACAATGCACCATATATAATAAGATTGAATGGACTAATAACCAAAAAAATAAATAAATATCTAAGTGCCAAAAGAATACCTAAATTCCTTGATGACTTGATGAATGTCTAGCTCAAACGCAGCCAGTAGGATACTGTCTAGTGGTTCTGGATCACTTTCACTTGCCGAAAAAAGGTTTAAACAGACCTGAAAGGAGAAAACTGTGAATGAATTTTGTAAAAATTGTGGTGGAACGCTGGAGAATTTCATGGAGGAAAGAATTTAAATGTTGTCTGTTACCTGAGCATATGAATGCAATTCTGTCGGTTTCACTGTTGGGTAAGTGAAAAGCATTCGTGAAACGAGAAAATGATACCACGTAGCCATGAGGTCCTTCTTCATTAGCAAAGTTTCCTCATCACCCTGTAACACCTATTGGTGGTGGCAGAAGAGCAGAATAATCAGTCCTGTCAGAGGATTACACATCTACTTGAAAAAAAAAAAGGGAGGATAAGCAAGAATTGACTTTCCAAGCAGACCACTAACCTGACATATGGTTTCCATAGGTGGACTAGATGCAAAGGTTCCCTCCTGCAGATGGCGTGCACATACCTCTTGCCAATGCTGCCACTTTAGTTCAAACTCTGTCAGTGTCTGCGAACCCGTTGACTAAAGCAAGAAAAAAAAAAAAAAAAACGCATTTTACTGTGCTTATGGTGCATTTTTCATAGGTCATGTGGCTCGAAAACTCGCACCAAAAATTTAACACGGGTGCATATTTGGTGCCGTTTTTTTTAACTGACCAAAAATGCAGCAAGCACCACAACGGACCAGTGTGAAGACATACATAGAATTTAAAGGGATGCATTTTTTTGAGCTAAAGGTGCCGATAATGGCCGACAATAAAATTCACATTCATGATACACATATATTATATATATATATAAAATTTTAAACTGGTTAGTTTTGATAAAGTGCATCTTGAATTTTTGGTTTTGGTACCCTCTAGTTAAAACTACTTCAGTAAAGGCCAACTGTACAAAGGCTATTGGCCAGTCAGTCACCAGGCTTCGTATGATTGTGACATTAATGGGACAGCATCTCAATTTAGGAAGTAGATGCTGACATGATGATGCCTGAACAAAGACGGAGCAAATTTCTGGGAAGAACAGAAGATGAAGGCTGGGTCAGGGGAGTATTGTGACCTATGAAAGGTAATACATGCCTGCAATTGTCATGCCCACACATTAATTAGCATGAACAGACTTAGCATAAAAAACAAATAAGTTCACCTTTTGTAACATGTTACACAGATATTCAGGGTGTAATATGTAACATATTCACCGGCTCCCCAATGTGACAGACGCCGGGCGATCTTCTTCCCCAGCGCTGTCATTCTCTGCAAAGAACATGACTGGGCAGGCGGAGCTTATTCACAGAGTTCTACGATTAGAAAAACTACAAGGTTCGGCAGCCTTTGCGGCTGTTGAATTGTAGTTCTCAATGAACTACTACGGCGCTGTTGAGCGCTGTGGTAGTTCATTGATGCTTCCTGTTAATGTGTAACGGTTTTCTGCAAGAGCCCTGCATTGCACCAATGATCTGTTGATCGTGAGTGCAATGCTTTCCAGGCTCCCAACAAAAAAACAAAAACATTATTTTGTAAAGGGGTAAACGTATCCTTTAAATCACAAAGAAGCCCCTAATACCTAACCAACTATTTTCTCACCCATGAACTTGTTCTACCTTCTTCCCCTCTACTTATCAAAATTTAGGGTGCACTCCTATAGACTCATTGTATTTATAGATACCCTACTCCATAAATCCAACGTTGGCTCATTTCACTTGAGATACTACATGCTTTGGACTTATAAATATTGTTTCCCTGTTTATATTTCTGGAATTAAACAAATGAACAGTGTGGAAGGGATCATATTTTTCAATGATTCAAATTTATTGCACAGACATAAAATCAGATTTGAGAAAACAAAGCACAAAGACGGACCATATATTCACTGGCATAGGGGAAACAGACAACTACTATAAATGTAAAATACAGCATTGACCATATGATAAATAACATACATTAAGAACTGGCATTTTCTTCATAAGATCATCCAGCGCTCTGCACATGCTCCTTGTTTCTAAGGAAGCAGCAGCTTCTTTGGCTAGCAACTGTCGTGCTTCATCTATACGACCTTGCAGAACAAGTCCAGTTATCTGCAGAAATATAAAACAGTAGATTATGAAATCATATTATAGTTTTACATACAGAAAATCCTCTAGTTTCCCAAAGATCTTGTAGTTGACCTGTATGAACTAAAGTTTTGGTTAAGGAGGGCAATATCAATAGGGAGGAGCCTTCTCAGTGCATCTTTCTAGCCTTGTTGTTCAAATAATATTCTCCCAACTGAAAATGGATACCCTGGGTAATATAGTATCAAGCTCTACAGTCTCCCCACTTCAGGAGACATGGTGGGTGATGGGAAACAATATGCATTAGGCCTCATTCATACAGCACAGAAGTGTTTTTACACAGGATCTTGCTGGTAGCAAGATTCTGCGTACAAGTGCTCCCTACACAGTTTGCATGAAACGTCTGAGTACCATTTACATGCATACACCATTACAGCTTAAATTAACTCTATTGGCCACTACTGCTGTTCAGCTAGATGCTAGCAACAAAGGATGTCCCTGTACTGTCCATCGGTCACACACAAAAATTAACTTTAAGTGATACTAAACTCTGGCTTGAACAAAAGCAATTCTATGTAAGTAAAAAAAAGTACTTTTCATTGCTCTTGGCTTCCTTCAACACTCCAAATTCTTTATTTTTTATTTTGCTGCTGTGGGCTGACTTCCTGTTAGAAGGTGGTTAAATTTTTTCCTCCATGCTCCACTGTAAGTAGGAATGTAGCTACTCTCTCTTACTCGCTCCCGTGTTGGACTAGGCACTCTGGGATTTGTAGTGTGCTTGAGCAGTGCACAAGACTGAAACTCAAGTGTACTGCTTGTTCCAAGCAAACAAAAATTAGAAGGAACATGAGAGGTTTAGGAGCTCACAGAGGATGTTACAAGGAAAAAAAGACACAAAAATAGCTGTGCCCAACCCACCAACCCAGAGAACCAAGGTGAGTTATATTCCATTGAGGTAAAAATTAGTGTTTCAACATAGGGTCGGTCTACGGAAATGCTTCAAAATTGGGACCTCTGGTTCCTAGTAATGGGTCTAGCATCAGTTGCACTGATTACACAAAGGCCATTTCAATAGTAAGATACTTAAAAGCAGTGGATTCAGTCTTATTTTACCTAGGTCTCTTTATCCTCCTCACAATGTCTGACCCAATTGTTGATTATCCACAGAGTACACTACACTCCACAGAAGCTACATTGCTTGGGGGAGGGCAGAATCACCACAATGTCCCAGATGTGTTACGGCTATGGGCACCCTCATTCACATCTTCTGGCGCTGCCATAAACTTCACCGCTACTAGGAGTTTAATTTTAATACCCCTAAACACACTTTTCCCTACACCTGTTTTGTCTGACCCGAAGGTTACCCTTCTGGGGGTGATTCTGGAAAACCTTCTTCCATTTGATATACAATTGATGTGGACGAGATCCTTATATTTAGCCCGTAAATTCATACTGAAGAAATGGATCTTGCCTAGTCCACCAACATGCACTCAATAGACAGACGCAGTTAATTCCAATCTGAGGAGAGAAGAGTTGACCTAATAAACATAGGGACTGTCCTAAACAATTTCATAAAATGTGGTCTCGAGGGGAGGCGCATGCGCGGAGCTTCCTAAGATGGCCGCTTAGCCACGGAGCTCCGCACCGTTCCCGTCCACTGCAGGCCGCTGTAGCCGACAGAGCCCCGGACCGGACCCGCTCCACAGCGGATTGCTCGGGGACATCCCCAAGCATATACTGATGACCAGGTTCCCCCTGCTAGGCATGACCTCGTGAGGCAGCTGGAGGAATCATTGCTGCAAACAGGCCGATCCAAGATGGCAGCCGCAAGCTCACTCGGAATGCACCAGGAGGCAGAGGAGTCCATAGCGGACCAGGAAGAGGGGCCTGCTCCCAGCCTAGTACAGGGGAGGAACGCAGTCAGTGCACCTTACTTGCTCCCTATTTCACCGGCATCCACGGAATCCCTGATAGGCAGATCCATAGGTGAATTCCACCTCACCTCCCTGAAGGACATGCTGAGCACCCCCACTAACTCACTGAGAGATATACATCACCACAATCCCCCACAGATCTGCCTGCTTTGATGGAGGCTTTTTCCATGATGCTGGCCAGAGGCCTTGCTCAGACAGCAACACAAATCACCACCGCCATACAGGCTGACCTCCAGCACTTAGGCATGAGGATTGAACACATCCAACAGAAAACAGACCAGTCAGCAGCCAGAATCAACCAATATACAGCCAGGACATTTAGGATCAACTTGAAGTGGCCCTTTTTAAAATAGACGACCTCGAAAATAGGTCCCGCCGCTATAATTTCAGAATCCGAGGCCTCCCGAAATCGGTAAGGGAAGTGCAACCAGCGGTCCGTACCCTTCTCAAGAACCTTATCCCAGACCACAAGCTGGAGTTAGACAGAGCACTTCAGCCAGTGAGGAAAGATGGCCTCCCCAGGGATGTTATAGTGAAGCCCCATTACTAATCAATCAAAGAGGAGGTAATGAGAGCGGCACGGTCGAACGACAAACTTACCATAAGGGAACATCAAATACAGATATTTTCTGACCTGTCCCCCTCATGGTCCAGAAAAGGCGGTCGATGAAACCCCTTCTGTTGATTCTAACACAAAAAGAAATCACATACAGATGGGCCTTCCCCTTTCGCCTGAATTTTTCCTACCAGAACAAGCCCTATGGATTTTCATCCTTCGCTGAAGGTCCATCTAGGGCTTATCTCCCAAGAGATACTACCCCAGACCACAGGGAAGGGATCCTCTTCAATCAAGAGACCTTCCCCAACTAGCCCAATTACGCCTGTCTGGCAGAAACAACAATCCAAAAGGTCCAAGGACTCATGCCCCCCTTAGACTGATTGATGACATCTGAGGAGATTCCTTGCACAGCTCCCACAGGAACTGTACCGTTGACTTCTAACGGACTCCCTCTGAGCCTTCGAGCAGGTTTAACTGGGACCCCACTGGGGATCCTGGCATACATCCTCAAATGTTTACTTCTATTTTTTTTTTTTCACAACCTACTCATTATATAGCCCTGTTAGACATTTTTCCTAGAATTCGTTTCATCTAATATGTTCTTAACGGGGTTCCCCCGGGGTCGTGACACGGGGAAAGTTAACTATGTGTACGGTTTACTGTTTACAATGTTGTTTTATCTCCTATTGGGCTCACCCCTGCGGTGGGACGGGAGGGGGGGTGTGGGAGAAGGTCCTGGGGCACCATTGGGGATCCCTGAGGTAAGGGGTTCCCCGGTGGCCCGTGGGTCACCTTAACAAAGGATGTTACAAGGGATTATATCCCCCCCTCCCCCTCTTCTGCGGGGTTTAATGTTACTGTACCAGAAGGTCTGTGCTCCTTTTGGGGCTAAATCTAGAAGCATTATATCTTTTTAGGGCGGGTGGACCGGAACGGCTGCCGTGCGCTTCATACGGTTTTCGAGAGGAAGCTGCAATCCTGTCGGAAGCGATCTAAGACTTTCCAGGACCACGGGGATGAGGGTGACAACCCTTTCTCCCCAAGTTCTACACGATCGAATGTTATATTTAAGATTTGTTTAACCTACTCTTTTTTCCTCTCTCCTTTCTACCCCTCTCTCTCACACCCCATCGCCCTCCCACCAACCAGGTCACCTCGGTTACAAAGCCAGCAAGGGGAGACTCCGGCACCGACTTGCAGGCTTGGGACATCGGAAACTGTTTGAGCATACTAACAACTCAGACAGCTTGACCACCAGGGGTAAGCTTCGGTTTTCCTTTTACTGTTTCTACCTCTGATCCATGACTGAGGCCACTAATACACCATGTAAGCTACTGATTCTTTCCCACAATGTCCAGGGCCTAAACTCCCCAATTAAACGGAGGAAATTATTCCACCAATACCACAGTTTAAGGGCAGATATCGTCCTCATAACAAGAGACACACTTCCCCTCCTCATATAACCCCTCGTTTCTTCACCCAAATTTTCTGCACTTCTACCTGGCCAATGCCAAGAACAAAACTAGAGGTGTAGCGATAAGCTTTTCCAAGAGGGTTAACTATTCAATGTCCAAGGTGGTCAGGGATCCAGAGGGCCGATACCTGATGACCACAGGCACTATAGACGGAGGACCCTATACTTTTCTCTCCTACTATGCCCCCAACCGGGGACAAGGAAAGTTTTTCGAGGATATGCTACTGAAATTAAGCCCACTTTTTAAAAAGAGACGATGGTCATGGGAGGGGAGTCGAACCTCTCCTTCGATCTGGTTCTAGACAAATCTAGTGGGCTGAGCCCCGTGGCCAGACATCCCCCCAGACAGTCTCAAAATAGCTCAACAGTTAAATACTCTAGGGATGGTGGATATCTGGAGAGAACTCAATCCACAGGCAAAAGACTACACCCACTATTTCACCCGTGCACCGGACTCATGCCAGGATAGATCACATCTTCTTACCAGCCATCGCAATTCCACTAGCTACGAAGTCCCAAATTAGGGACACATCACTTTCGGATCACTCCATTATGTCCTTGATAATGATTTGCCCACAGAGAGTAGAACAGACATACAAATGGAGACTTAATGAATCTCTATTAAGCAACCCGGTACACTTCACTGTCCTGGAGAGGTCCATCGGGGAGTATTTTCAGGACAACGACACCAGTTCGGTCTCTCCCTCGACGCTTTGGGCGGCACATAAGTCAGTGTTGGAGGGGGAGACTGATCCAGTCAGCCTCTAAACTAAAGAGGGAGAGAAAGGCAGATGCCCAGAGAGAGTGGGAAGAAGCAGCACTACCAATGCCACATCTGAAATTATTTAGACAAAAGAGAGGATACTATAAAAGTAGCCAAAAAAACAGACTTTGTAGGCATGGAAACAATGGAGAAGTGAAAAAATAAATTCAAAATATGTATTGAAAAATGTACAATATATAAACACTGTGTTCAAAAAGAGAAAAAACATGAAGGTTGATACAATTAGTGCAGTGAGCCCTTGTGCGTCTACGCGTTTCGCCGTGAGGCTTCTTCAGGACACGATCAAGGTTCGAAGGCGTGACAAAAGAAAGACATAGAACAAGTCTCACTGTCTTTAATTTGGTAAGCCACGTATATCAAATCCCCGTGGTGGAAAGTATGGAATGGTTAATGTAAATCTTTTTTATTATTTTTTATCCTCAAGCAGGGGCCCACATATGTCTTGTAGCAGAGACCATCAGGACAATGGTGCTGAGGTGTCCGGCATCGCTAAAAAGCAGTAAGCCTTAGTGAGATTGAGCACTGCTGGCAGGCATATAGTGAAGCCTCCTGAGAACAGCACCCGGCCATCTCCCAGGGGCATACATGTATAGTGTTACTTTCACGCGTTGCATATTGTTAAAGGCTGCACTATATGCCTGCCAGCAGTGCTCAATCTTACTAAGGCTTACTGCTTTTTTGTGATGCCGGACAGCTCAGCACCATTGTCCTGATGGTCTCTGCTCCCTCTGCTACAAGACATATGCGGGCCCCTGCTTGAGGATAAAAAAATAATAAAAAAGATTTACATTAACCAGTCCATACTTTCCACCACAGGGATTTGATATACGAGGCTTACCAAATTAAAGACAGTGAGACTTGTTCTATGTCTTTCTTTTGTCACGCCTTTGAACCTTGATCGTGTCCTGAAGAAGACTCACGGCGAAACGCGTAGACGCACAAGGGCTCACTGCACTAATTGTATCAAACTTCATGTTTTTTCTCTTTTTGAACACAGTGTTTATATATTGTACATTTTTCAATAAATATTTTGAATTTATTTTTTTCACTTCTCCATTGTTTCCATGCCTACAAAGTCTGTTTTTTTGGCTACTTTTATAGTATCCTCTCTTTTGTCTAAAGGCAGATGCCCAGAAACTCACGGACGAATTCCTTGCCGCATGCAAGTCACACAAACCTGACCCTACGAAGGAAACTCTCAAAACTAGAAATGGCCCGGGTCCACCTTAACCTAACCCTGACCACTTCTGCCGAAAAACATCTACGTTGGTCAGGTGCCAGGTTCCACTATCAATCAAACAAAATAGGGGCCAAATTAGCGACAAAACGAAGCCCTAAAACACGGACCATATCTATCCCCAAAATTCGAACGGTAGTGGGGGACCTAACACAAAACCCTGTCCACATCATGAAGGCCTTCCATAACCTCTACCAAAAACTATATACAGATAGCTCCCCCCCCTCGCCCTCCAAAATAGATGCCTTCCTCAGAGACCTCCCTATTGCTCAGCTTACTGAAAACCATAGAGAACTCTTAGACGAACCCTTTTCCACGGAAGAAGTACTAGAAGTGATCAAATCGCTTAAACAGGGCTCAACTCCAGGCCCAGATGGCTTCTCAAGCGGTTACTATAAAAAGTTTGGCCCCCTATATGACAAGATTTTTTAATTATTTACGGGATGGATCCCCCCTGGACAGAGATCTCAACAGCCTTTATATCGGTGATACCTGAACCGGGGAAGGACACCAGTGAGGTAGGGAACTACCGCCCGATCTCCCTTATAAACAATGATGTCAAAATCATGACAAAAATTCTGGCCACCAGAATGTCTAGCTTCATAGCAAGGTATAGACACAAGGACCAGGTGGGCTTCATCCCGGGGAGGCAGGGTCCTGATCAGGTGAGAAGGGCCATAGATATAATCTCGCTTTTAAATTCCCAATGGGATGGAGGCCCTCCGCAAACTGGCATGCTACTTTCAATAGACATGGAAAAGGCCTTCCATTCTGTAGCTTGGCCCTATCTATTTAAGATCCTGGAGAGATGGGGCTTTGGCCGACACTTCACAGGTACCATTCACTCACTTTACTCCACCCCCAGCGCGCAAGTCTGACTTAGGGGTCATTACTCAGAAAGTTTCAATATTCACAAAGGCACTAAGCAGGGTTGTCCTCTTTCGCCGCTGATCTTTGCGATCGCCATTGAGACTTTAGCCTTAGCTATTAGATCAAACTCGGACATCAAGGGGGTCTCTTGTGGTTCTCAGGAACACAAATGCGCATTATTTGCAGGCGATATGCTGCTGTTCATAACTTCTCCGTTAATTTTCAACCCTGTTCTTCTCAAAATCCAACCACCCTCCGATGTTCTGTAAATTGGAGGAAAACCTCAAAACCTGGGCGAGATGTGATCTGTCCTGGCTGGGTAGGATAAATGCGGTGAAAATGACCCTGATGCCCCGGATTCTCTACCTGTTCAGATCCCTCCCAATTCCTATCCTATCAAGCGGCGCAACTAACTCCGGGGGATCCAAGCCTGACTGGATTGCTATGGAAAGACAAGCGGTACCTCACTACACAATAGATTACCTCCTATGGTGCCCCCCACAACTAAGACCCCCCATCTTAGCCCCTACCCTTTCCCACTCAGTGTCATTTTCGGACACAATGCAGAAACAATCCTCATTAATATCAGCACTAAAACCTCTTTCTCATCTTTTCCATAATCCCAGCTTCCAGCCGGGATGAATATTCAGGCCTTTATATGGTGGTTAAATAAGGGGTTATTCAGAATAGGCCATTTCTTCACCTCATCGGGCCCCATTACCCCGGGGACTTGCCTCAGCAAGCTTGAGATGCCAGATACGGAGAGATTTTGCCTCTCCCAGATCAGGCACTTCCTCCACACCCTATGGACAGATAAATCGCCCCCCCCAACCCTACCATGTATGAACAGTGGTGCTCCAACCTCACGGATCAGAGGGGTGGTATATCAATCATGTATACCTCACTTAGAACAAGAATTTGCCCACCTATGCTCAAGCTTGGGAGTCTGACCTGGACCTTCGCCTGGATCTGGAGGAATGGTTTCACTCCTTTAGACGCTCCTATAAAAAGGTATACTGAACACAGGCTTAATTGAAGCAAATGTTAAACTGATAACTAGATGGCACTATGTCCCCACAAGACTAGCAAAGATATATCCGGATGCTTCACCCCTTTGTTTTAGAGGTTGCGGCCACTTGGGCACTATTCATCACATATGGTGGACGTGTCCACGCATCCGCAGCTTCTGGAATCACTTATTTGCTCTAGTGAGGAGAGTCACCGGGACAGCAATCTCCCAGGGCCCTAAAGTTGCACTACTGAATCACAGAATCACTGGCGCTCACAAACATACGCAAGCTTTAATCTTCTTCATGTTTCTGGGAGCCAAAATATCGCTAGCAAGGGCCTGGAAGAAACCCAGGGTCTCTATCCAAGCGACAAAACGCAAAATCTCCTGGATAATGACCCAGGAACATATGACAGCAACGCTCTTGGATAGGACCCAAAAATTCGTGGCCATTTGGGAACCTTGGGCAGTGTACACCAAGGTCCCACTTTATCCAGGTCATATATTACCTAGAGGTGACCCTCCCTGTCTATTTCCCCTTCCCCCTTCTTTGCCTTTTCTTTTCTCCTTTCCACATACCAGGCTGGTTCATTGCGGGGAGGGACTTTTAAGGCAGCCGCCCTTTTTACATGCACGATTCAAACATACATTGACCCAGTGTTTGAAGGTGCTCCCGGAGAACTGGGGGGCCTCGTTTTGGGGAAGAGCTACCTCATGAGTTGATTGAGCTTAGGGTCTTGCTACATTTCTATATTGGTTTGGGAGGGGGATACTGAGATATCCAACTAGCCCAGTTGGAGCAGAGCGGGTTACAGAGTGATCCCAAGGGGGGAACCCGTACGGCCAGCTAGTACTGATATATTTTGTGAAGGTCCCCGTCGATCCCTACAGTAGCAAACCCATAGATCCTTGGCTGAGTTCTTAACCTACGTTTCCTTGTTACACTACTTTAGTGAGGTTGGACTCAATATATACATGGAATAACTCCCGAAACACTTATACTTAAAAGGTATTAAAAAGTTCTCTCTCTACCCCCCCCTTTTTTTTTAATATATTAAGTTTTTGATTATTGATGCACTGTATATGCCTTTGTCCTTTCTGATAGGGTCATGTTGGCCCCAGCTACGAGATAATGATTGTATTATTTTCATTTGTTCTGTTACTGTAAAATTCTCAATAAACATATTGAAAGAGAAAATGTGGTCTCAATGGCTGGAATTCACTTTATCAACCCATTCCTCGTTGTCCTTGTGGCAGATATGGGAAGATAGGAGATTGCTCTGGGGTGCGTTTTCAATGCATGTCAAACAAAACACAGGGCATTTGGTCAGCATTTTTAACACGTGTTAAATGCACATCAAACTCAACGAACAACTTGCATTAATACTATAGGCGCTTTTGTTAAGTGTCAGTATTTTGAGCAGGTGCGAACAAGGCCTAACAGCTATAAACATTCCAACATTTCATTACAACCTCAGGGTTGTCCACATCATACTCAAATAGCAATTATATTTACAGTGCTTTTCAAGCACAGAACTGGGTCCCGTAAATAAATGAATGCCAAATCTGGCACCAACACCTTGTACAAAGGCAGTATGTGAACATACTTGCAGTCAGCAGATCTTGATTATTATATGATTCTTCCAAATAAGTAACACATACCGCATCCCAAAACCTGTCATGCTGTGGGGGACTTTCACTTTGGAGCACATCTTGAACTATATTGTCTACTTCAGACACATGGGCTCGTACCCAATCTAGCAGCAGTATCAAGAGAGATCCAGCTGAAAGATAAAAAAACAAGAGAAATTATGCGAGTATTAAAAACTAATTTTTAACAGATCTCGGACCTAGCACAGAACTACAGATATGGAATCATTACTTTCCTCTAGTTTTCATTTGCTATATGCTTGTTCCAGGTCTGTGACTGAAGTATTAAAACCAGATGCAATAAGGTAACCAACATTTTCAGAAAGCAGAAAAATGAAAAAAAAAGGAAAGTAACAGCTTCAAAAATTCCCAAACTCTGAAGAGATTTCACAGAGTGCCAAAACTGGGGCACTCAATTATGCACAATACCACCCCAGTTACAGGGTTGCGATGAACAGCCCCCTTAATAATAATGATGATAATAATAATGAGGTTAGGTGAGGGAGGATTAAAAGTATTATAGAGTAAACAAGGAATTCATGAAAACATGGTATATCCAGTTTAACCACTTCCTTACCGGCGCACGCCGATGTACGTTGGCAGAATGGCACGGCTGGGCAAATGGGCGTACCTGTAAGTCCCATTTGAATTTTCCACCGTGCCACTGCGTGCGCGCTGCCTGGGAGCTCCATGAGTCGGGTCGCAGGTCCCGCGGACTCGATCTCCGCGGGGATACCCGCGATCGCCTCACGGAGAGGACGAACGGGGAGCTGCTGATGTAAACAAGCATCTCCCCGTTCTGCCTAGTGACAATGACACTGATCTCTGCTCCCTGTCATCGGGAGCAGAGATCAGTGACATGTCACAGCTATCCCATCCCCCCTACAGTTAGAAAACACTCCCTAGTACTGACTTAACCCCTCCCCGCCCCCTAGTGGTTAACCCCTTCACTGCCAGTGTCATTTACACAGGAATCAATGCATTTTTATAGCACCGATTGCTGTATAAGAGACAATGGTCCCAAAAATGTGTCAAAAATGTCCGACATGTCCACCATAATGTCGCAGTCACAATAAAAATCGCTGATCGCCGCCATTACTAGTAAAAAAAAAAATATTAAATAAAAATGCCATAAAACTATCCCCTATTTTGTAAACACAATAACTTTTGCGCAAACCAATCAATAATCGCTTATTGCATTATTTTTTACCAAAAATATGTAGAAGAATACGTATTGGTCTAAACTGAGGAAAAAAAATTGTAATTATTTTTGGGGATATTTATTATAGCAAAAAGTAAAAAATAATGTGTTTTTTTCAAAATTGTCGCTATTTTTTTTTTAATGGCACAAAAAATAAAAACTGCAGAGGTGATCAAATACCACCAAAAGAAAGCTCTATTTGTGGAAAAAAAAGGACATCAATTTTGTTTGAGAGCCACGTCGCACAACCGCGCAATTGTCAGTTAAAGCGACGCAGTGCCGAATCGCAAAAAGTGCTCTGGTCAGGAAGGGGGTAAATTCTTCCGGGGCTGAAGTGGTTAAAAGGTTTAAAACTTGATTACTGAGGCGATATGGATTATGGAACTTGAGGGGGGTTATGGAGGTGAAAGTAAATGCTACATGAATCATCTCATCTGCCCTTACTCAAGATGGCCAGAGCCAGAAATGCTAGGGAGGCGTTTTTCAAAGTGACTTCTCAGCAACATAAAGCATGGATGGATGGGTAGTTTGCTTTGAATAATAAAGATGAATTAAATAGAGATTTTGGTTTGTGGTACTCAGATGCAGTGTAGTTCCGCTTTAAACATCTTCATGAGCAACAAACATTTGTGCGCCACTGCAAAGGAGTCAGTGGGAATCCATAGCTGTCTCCACTTCAATTTATATGATCGCCAGACCCCTCATTAACTGCTGTTATAAAGGGGGTCTTTATAGATCAAGTCTTCTCCAGTGTTCATATATGTAATTAATGGACACAAACATACATTCAACTGGAGAACACCAAAAATGGTAAAATCCCAAAACATAGCTGAATCATATCCTCATCCATCCAGCTCCAGAATGAGGGGGCATCAATTAAAAAATACATATAATTTTAATTCAATTGTAATAAAATACAAGAAAGTATAATGTAGTTCGCAATGCCCAAACGTAAAATGTACTACGTCAGACAGATAAAAAATGTCCCATCCGGAATGTAAATCCAGATCACGCAAGAAAATCAAATGGACAGAAAGTCTCCATTAGGCTGGATTCACACTGATGCAAATTGGATGCGGGTTTCCCGACATCCAATTCGCATGACAGGAGACTGTGACTAGCTCTCAACGGAGCCGGTTCACACATCTCCAGGGTGGCCACAGAGCGCATTGCACAAGGGTCCTGTGTGTCTTTGACTCTATTTCAGGTCCAAATTCAGGCAAAAATTCAGGTCTGATTCGTCCCTGAAATGGAGAACAGGGAGGCACCGGACCCCTGCCGCGAGCCACGTCTGCGCACAGTGTGAACCCAGCCTCATACTTTACCACGTCCAGTGTATGGTCCACCCAAGGAAAAAAAATCAACAAATGGAGAATTGGAGAAGGATGTTGCATCTAATGTGGCTGTGCCAATGGTGGCTGGGGTGATGCATCACTAGGGCCGATGCATTTCGTTGTTAACAAAAGTGACTCTCTCACCGATTCTCGCTTCTGATTTATGGAAATTAAGAACTTATGGCTTCGGTAAAGCAGGGGTGTCAAACTCAAATTTCATCCCTGGCCACAACAGCATTATAGTTGCCATCAAAGGGCCCATTGTATATGGAAGACTATATAAAAATGTATCCAGGCCTTTTTTTCCCCTCAGATAATAATAGGTGCTCAACCATGCCCATACCACCAAACTATAAAGGTGGTGGGTGTGGCCAAATTGCAGTAACAGTGGGATCTTTAAGGGGCAATAAATACCAGGAGTGTGTTTGTGCATAGGGCAGCCCTGAACGCTGTACATAGTGCAGAGTTCAGGGGTGCGCTATATACAGAGTACAGGATTGAGGTGTGCACTACATAGAGTGCGCAAGGTTTAGGGGTGTTTCACATCCACATTCCCCACCTCTGCACACACCTACCTATACAGCCCTCATGCCTCTCTCCCCCCCAAGCTTCCTTGCATCTCACATACCCAGGCCCGGCTCTAGCACCTCACAGCAGTGTGACAGCTCTGCCTCTCTCTCACTTGCAGGGAGATCATTGGGCGGCATCTGTGTTCCCGGACACAGAGGAGGATCACAGTGCAGCTTACCATGTGATGTCCCATCCCACACTGCACCTACATCTCCCTTGTCCTCACTGTGAGTGTAGGGTAGGCAGGGATCTGTGAGCTGCCAAAGGTAGAGCTGTCCTTGAAAACACAGAAGGCTTCTGTGTTTACAAGTGACATTGGTGAGCGAGGAGCGGAGGGCAACATGAAATGGCCTGGAGGGCCAGGTTTGGCCCATGGGCCTTGTGTTTCACACATGTGCTGTAAAGTAAGAATGCTTTAAAAAAAAAAAAAAAATAGAGATTTTAATTGTGTTCATTTTTTTCAATTTACAAAATGCGACCCAAATCAAAATCAATATATGTGGTGTGACTACCATTTGGCTTCAAACCAGCATCAATTATTAAACTTGCACAAAGTCAGATATTGTGTAGGATTAGAGTCAGGTGTACGATTAACCAATTATACCATATATCTGCAGCCCAGGGGTTGGGAACCTCTGGGTGTAGAAGGCTTAAAACTGGGTGAGGAACAGCCAAACTCTGCTACTAAGGTAAGGTTGTGGAAGACCGTTTCATGGTTATACACCATGGCAAGACTGAGCACAGCAACAAGAAACAAGGTAGTTAAACTGCATCAGCAAGGTCTCTCCCAGGGAAAGATTTCAAAGCAGACTAGGGTTTCAAGATGTGCTGTTTAAGCTCTTTTGAAGAAGCACAAAAAAAACGGGCAATGTTGAGGACCATAGGAGCAGTGGTCGGCCAAGAAAACCTAAAACCTCAGATGAAAGACAAATCATGCTTACTTCCCTTCAACATCGGAAGATGTCCAGCAGTGCCATTAGTACAGAACTGGCAGAAACTAGTGGGACCCAGGTACACCCAGCTACTGTGCAGAGAAGTCTGGCCAGAAGTTGTCTTAAAAAAATTGTAGCCAAAAAGCCATACTTCCAACGTGGAAACAAAGCTGAATGGCTCAACTATATACTGTATGAGAACATAGGAACTGGGGTGCAAAAAAAAATGGCAACAGGTGCTCTATACTGGTAAAAAAAAAAAAAAAATTTGGCTGTAGCACGAGGTAGTTTGTTCACCGAAGGGCTGGAGAGCGGTACAATATTGAGTGTCTGCAGACAACCATGAAGCATGGTAGAGGTTCCATGAAAGTATGGGGCTGAATTTTTGCAAATGGAGATGAAGACTTGGTCAAGCTCAATGGTGTTCTCAATGCTGAGAAATACAGGCAGGTACTTATCCATCATGCCATACCATCGGCCCCAGATTTATTCTGCAGCAGGACAATGACCCCAAATAAACAGCCAATGTCATTAAGAACTATCTTCAGCGTAAAGAACAAGGGGTCCTGGAAGTGATGGTTTGGCCACCATAGAACCCTGATCGCAACATCAAGTCAGTCTGCGATTCCATGAAAAGACTGAAGGTTTTGAGGCAGCCTACATCCACAGAAGATCTGTGGTTAGTTCACCAAGATGTTTGGAACAAACTACCTGCCAAGTTCCCGTGTGCAAGTGTACCTATAATTAATGCTATTTGAAGGCAAAGGGTGGTCACACCAAATGTTGATTTGATTTGGATTTCTCTTCTGTTCATTTCCTTTCCAATTTTGTTAACTGATAACAATAACTTATTACTTCTATTTTTGAAAGCATTCTTAATTTACAGCATTTTTATATATACACACACACAACGCATTTTTTTAGGTTACTTATTTCTGAGTTTGCCCAGCATCCTGGACACAGCCAGCTATATAGACAACTGTATTAAAGTCTCAATAAAGACATTTTTTTTTCTTTTTGGAGAGGAAAAGAATTAGAAACACTGGCAGGTTTTATGGATGTCTGTGCCCCCCCATTAGGGAGATGTCTGTGCCCCCCATTAGGGAGATTCACCTCTCCGGTTTCCCATTACCATTGAAAATTAAATTAAACAGAAAAAAAGAAATAAAATACAAATAAATAAAATCACAACATTTTGGTTGACATCAGCACAGTAATAGAGGAGAAAACTTCCAATGGGGACAGTGGTTTTGGTGACCCTGGTGACACCCATAGATTCCCCCACTTTAGGTGGGGTCTTCTCACTTCTTCTTGTTTTGGCTATGGGACAGAAAGTGAAGGAAAATCTCCCCAATGGAACACAGATGGCAAAAAAAAAACAAACACTCTCTTACTCTATCAAAAAAAAAAAAAAAAAAAAGCTTTGCTTTTAATGACACCAAGAATTTTTTGATTGCCTTAATAATACTTTAGACCCCTGGTGCCCAACACATGGCCTGCTGGCCAATGGGCACCATACAGAAATCAGGGTAGCAACAAGGTGTTGGAAGCTGGAACACAGACAGTGTTCCAACACCAGGCACTGAATTAGAGAGACTGTACTGTGGGTGGAGTAAAAGTAAACACTTGTCATTATGTAATTTTACAAAGCTGGTCATTGGACTGTGCAGAAAGCTGTTGGAAATACCATGCATTAAGGATCCTTACCTGTAGCAGCTTCAACAAAGAGTATTTCACACAGGCTCCAGCAAAGCTCCATGGCAGACAATATAGAGAGCTAAAACAAATCAAAATAGTACATATGTTTATTACTAGGAAGCTGTAGTGCAGTAATTAGCATTGATTCACTGAAGTACTAGTGTTCCGTTTAGATGCCATTAGAACATGTGTTTCTACTGTGTTTAGGAGTAGGTAATATAGCTTTTGTTCAAACTGAAAGGATATTGACTGAGGTAAATGTTCTATATAATTAGGGCAATAGCTCACGAAATGACCAAAATTTTTTATAAAAAACATGGCAACCCTGGGTCATTTTCAAATATTCTAAAACATGTGAGTCCTTGCTATAGAAACAACCCCAGATAGCCTTGGGACCTTGGCTTACTACCTCCTTACTATCTCCTTTCTTACCACCTCTTTACTTCCCCTAATGCCACCCTCTCTTGGGTCTGATATATTTTCCTATCCAACTCAATTCCTCATGCAACATACACGTAAATAGAGCTTACGCCAAATACACATACTGGAGCAATGATCGGCCGATCATATCATACTATCTTTCTACTCTAAAAAATGATACCGCATACTGAATTCATATTGATACTGGAGAAGACAAGAATCCAGCTATGGTTTGATTGATTACTACTAAAGAGAGCTCTAACGTTACAACATAATACACTTATTGTTGAAATTACTATATACAAGCTAGAGCTGCACGATTCTGGCCAAAATGAGAATCACGATTTTTTGCTTAGAATAAAAAGATCACGATTCTCTAACGATTCTCGCGGCATAAAATCTTTCACACTATACAAAAAAAAAAAAAAAATGGGCTAACTTTACTGGTTAGTTTTTCCAAAAAAAATTGCATTTGAAAGACCTCAAATACAGTGTGATGTAAAATATTGCAACAACCACCATTTTATTCTCTAGGGTGTCTACTAAAAAATATATAAATAATGTGTGGGTGTTCTAAGTAATTTTCTAGCAAAAGCAAAAAAAATGTTAACTTGAAACCAACAAATGTCAAAAAAAGTTTTAGTGTTTAAGTGGTTAAACTTTTTTCATTTACACACAAAGTCTATTCCATTGACAAATTGTTACAATGTTTATACTTAAGTTCAACTGATAAAGAATGTTTTGATTCTTGGCAGACTGCCCAGTTTTTCTCTACCTTTCTTTTGAGGGCTCTTTGCATAGAAAGAATTGTGAAACACTTTAGTCAAGATCGCGATAACGATTCTTGACGATTAATTGTGCAGCTCTAATACAAGCTATATGTACAAATGTTATTATGATTGTACAAATGCTTTATTTCTTTTTGATCTTATAATAAAAATGTTATTGAAAAAAATAAAAAATAAAAAGCTCTATACAGTTTCTAAAGCAACGGCTCTCAAAGCTCAAAAAAATGCCCAAAGAAAAAAAAAAAAAAAAAAAAAAAAACACAAGTGAATTTGTAGTTTCTCAATTATCTCATCAGCAGAGTTCAGACTGGGAGAAGGAGAGGCAGCACAAGAAAAAAACAGTTGTGCTGCAGTATTTATGTGATAACAAAGTGCATGCTGTTATGAGGTGAGAGCAAAGTAACAAAGGATATGAGCTCATCAGTCTGCTTCTTCTTTTTACTTCCCACTT
This sequence comes from Aquarana catesbeiana, assembly GCF_042186555.1. Taxonomy (NCBI): domain Eukaryota; kingdom Metazoa; phylum Chordata; class Amphibia; order Anura; family Ranidae; genus Aquarana; species Aquarana catesbeiana. Next base: position 165,452,651 of record NC_133335.1, read on the forward strand.
ACAAGCTGGGGGCAGGGACAAGACCTGGTTGCATTATTTAAATGCAGTAAAGAAAGTCGGGTCTCCAGGCTGGCTGTTCTACGTGACAGGGTTGTATAATTCTCAGGAATAGATGGACAGAAATACAAATCATTTGGCAGGTAAAACTGCTTTTATATATGCATTTCATCTGGGCATTTAGCGGTTTCCTGGATTTAATTTTTAAAAGGGAAGTATGAGCTAACATTTCACGTAAGGCTTTCAAGTTTATCTACTCGCTATTTGTAATGAATGGGACATTTAAAAATGGGTGTACTTGCCCGCTGCTATAAGACTACAAAACTTACTAAGCGGATCGCTCACACCTATTTTAAAACTCAGCATATCATATCAAACCATGTGTACTGCTCTGTGTTGTGTATAGAGCAGTATACAGCGCTCTGGATCCACATCAAAATGGTGCCAACACCAGCCACTAGAGGTCAAGAAGGCAAGATGGTACATTATGTGGTTGTGAAATCAGAGCTTCTGAAAAATGGCGCCCAGTCGGGCTATATAGAAGTTGGCACGGCGTGATGGCAGGTATATCCTCCTGAGGAAGCCACCTGACCATGTGGCATAACTTGTAGGGGAGGGGCCTATCTGTAGTCAGGCTTTGTTAGCACAGTGTGGAAATACTGTCTGATTGTCTTATGGTTTGGCGTACTCTAAGCACCAGGAAAATGTGAGTGTTTTTATACTTCGTGTTTAATAAACTGTTTGTTTTAAAAGCTAAATCACAGCTTTCTCTCTTTATGATTTGGGCGTATGGAGATAAGTGTAAGAGAAGGAAGAATCTTAAGATTTCACAGGAGTGAAATGCCATAAAACAGATCCCCAGAGAGGGACAAAAGCGCAGATAGACCATTGGTTGGTCTTATCCCCCAGAAGAAGGCACACCGGATTAGGGGATATTCATTAAATGCATGTGGATGTTTGGAGCGCATAGTGGGGAACACTAATTAAAGAGGAGTTCCACCCAGGGGGGCCGTCCAAAAAAAAATTAAAAGTCAGCAGCTACAAATACTGCAGCTGCTGACTTTTAATTGGACACTTACCTGTCCCAGGGTCCAGCGATGCGGGGGGATCGAAGCCTCGCTTGTCTCCCCCTCCGTTCAGGGGCGCCGGGCTGTGGCTTCACAGCCTGGCACCCACTGCGCATGCGCGAGCGGCGCCGCGCGCCGTGATTGGCCGCTCAGTCACCTGGGACCTGTAATGGGTCCCAGATGATTGACAGGAGGGAGGGAGAAGAGCGCAGCACTTCCTGTGCCGAGGGGGAAGTGATGTCACCAGCCCAGGCAATGGAAGGGTAAGACTACGAGGGACCCCCTAGCAACAGGCATTTAGAGGTAAGTTAAAAAAAAAAAAAAAAATATCCAAATGTTTTTTTGTTTTGTTTTTTAGAATTTTTCATGTATTTTTTTTTTTTTGGGTGGAACCCCACTTTAAGGAACCAGCCGTTTGCATATGTGAACACAAACCTGTTTTTTTTATGAAAGATTGAGCGTATGCAAGCAAATTCATACCAAAGGACACTTTATGGACTGATGCATTGTTTGTCTTGTTAATGTTATATATGGTTTTATATGATATGCAGAGTTTGAAAATTGCTATGCAAACAGATTTAAAGGGATACTAGCACATTAGCATTTGGGAGCGCGGCACCAATTTTAAATATAATGAATAGGACATAACATACACATCTGTCATTAAGAGCAGCAGGAGATCTTTAAATATTTACCTTTTTCCTCTAGTATACAAATGTCCATTCTCTTAAAAGTTACTGAAGCAAAACTTTTACAAGAATTTACTGGCAAAGTCCAAGTTATTCTAAACAGTGAGGCAGAGGGAGTATGTGAGCAGGGTATTATGGTATACAGTCATATTCATGGATCTACAAGAGATCTGCCAGCTTTTATTTGGATCACCTTATACCAGGACCTGTACAATCATTGTACTCTTATTTTTTTTTTTATAGAAAAAGGCAGCATTCTTTCTAAACAAATAAGAAAGTTTAGGTGTGGTAGGTCCCTACAGAATTAATCTAAAATGGGATGAGCATTATCTTTGAAGAGAGATCTGCACATGTACGGCCACTCTCTATAGCAATAAGATCACAGTAAAAATGCTATTTTTTTGTAAGACTGCAGGTCTTTCTTACTATGATAGGCTAAGAATTTCAGTGACCTGTCAAATTAAACTTGCTACTCTCTAAATTACACTCTGTCCCTGGACTCACAGAAGTGTATAAAGCCGCTTCCATACCGGTTAAAGACTTTCATCTTGTTTGAGTACACAGTCACCCCGGCTGTGAAGACCCAGCCTTCTTTGATGCTGGAAAAGCCCTCTGTGTCAATAATGTCCGGTTCATACGACTGGTGGCCACTATGCATGGTATCCCCTGGCCACCGTTCTTGTACATGCCTTACTGTAGTTTTTTTTTGTACAGCAAATGGTAACTTTATCGTTTTGCCACTCAGTGTAGTGGGTGGACTTTGGAGTCTTAGACTTCCGGTCTGAACTGCTCACTGCAACTGCATAGTTTAAAGCGGAAGTTACGATTACCACCTGCCACTATTGGAGGCTTACTTTTTTTTTTTTTTATTCCTGGAGGTCACAGGTCCCAGGAGGCTGCAGGTCCATTGAGAAAGCACAGTGCTTATTGCACATGCACTGTGGGAAGCCGCCTGTAGAACCAGGGCCTGAAACATTCTGTCCTCTCTTTATCACTGTACTTAAAGAAATGTTAAACCCAAAATCAAACATTATATTGCAGCTTAGCAATTCTTAGATGTGATGGCTGTATTAGTTTCCTTTTCAAGGCTTTCCTTCTATTTTCATCTGGTGATCCAGCCAGTAAGTCTGTTGTCTTTCAACAGAAAAGCTCTCTTCCAGATGTACCAGTGTACAGGGTTGAGACAAACCATTTAACACTAGCCAGAGTGCTTAAAATGTTCAGATTTATGTAAAATCTTTATCCCAAAAGGAAAAAAAACAAAAAAAAAAAAAAAAACACGGTTTGCTGTAACCAAATATAAAGTATTAGGTGGAATTTGGCTTCAATTTGTTGGTGTATGTGAATCTGCTAGCACATCTAACACTCCCCTCCCCACAGGCTTAAGGCCTGGTGCACACCTATGCAGTTTACTTTTGATCCGTTTCTGCATTTTTTTAATGCGTTTTTGCACAGTCATTTTTCCTGCGTTGTGTGTCATTTATGCTTTTGTTTTTTTGGCCAATTTGTTGTTAACCAAAAAAAAATTAAAAACGCAAATCGTGCCTTTTTTGTAGCTTCTCCATTGAAGTCTGTTGAACCAAAAATGCACAGTTTTGTGTTTACAAAAGTCCCTGACCGTTTACAAAAATGTAGCGGCTGAAAAAAGAATAGATGTGAATGTGTCCCATAGGAAACCATGTTAAATAGACTGTAGTGCTCATTCATACAGAGGGGTGTCTGTATAATACAGGTGGTGCATTACTGGCCAGATCACCAGGTGAAAGCGGGGGGGGGAGCCTAAAAAGAGAAACCCAATACAGCCACCACATCAAAATTACTGGTAAGCTCCAATATATTATCTTTTTAATATCACTTTAACTGAGCCCATATAAAACTAAAAGCCAATATGTAATTTTAACTTCTATACCATGCTCCTCTCCCTTAGTTTACAAATATTGCACATTATACAATACATACAATATCCTTTGTTTGGCAACATGGAAATCCAATAGTATGAGTTCATGCTGCAGCTTTATAAAACTCAAATATCAATTGCAACCAGTTGTTACTCGGTAACCATTCTCCAGCATTTACCTGCTCAGAGTATTTGGCATTTTGAGCGCCATCGCGTGTAGAATCTGAAAGTAAAAATTAAAAAAAAAAAGTAAATCCAAGTTAAATTTGTTATTACATTTGACATATTACAAAAAAAAGGAAGAAGAAGAAGGACATATCATATGAAGATAATAGATAATTCTGTGCTGCCTAAAAAGGACAAAAGGAGCAGCTAACACAGCAAAATGTGGTATATGCACTAGAAATACAAAACAAAAAAGTGTAGCGCTAATGAATACAAAACATATATAAAATATGTATGCAATCAAAACCCAGTGACAAGAAATCAGCATATAAATCAAAGTCCAAGTGAAAAGTAAATCAATAAAAGACCCATGAAAAACTTTATGCGAAAATCTTGACAGTGGACAAATGTAAACTTGAAGTGAAAAAACACCACCACCAAGAGTATGGAGGCTTACCGGAACGTTTGAACCCCGAAAGAACGTACGTTCAATTGGTCAAACAAGCTTGTATGGTGGAACAACCACTGCAAGTATGGAATCCTCTGGGGGCTGTAACAGGAACACACGGCCGTCCCTGGACTGGTGTATCTCATAAGGATGGTAACCCGGTACGTATGGATAGCAGATGGATTTAAAAAAAAAAAAAAAAAAAAAAAAAAAAAAAAAAATAAGGGTGGGGGGGGGGTGGGGGAACAAGGAAGGCCACATAGCCTAATTCCGTAAAATACACAATAAAAAATTTTCATTGAAAATTGGAAAAACTCACATTTGAGTAGATCAAACAGCACTTTTGGTAAGTAAAATGGCGGCAATGGAGTCCTACCTGATGCATTTAGTCTCCTTAGACATCGTCTAGTGGGTCCCTCCATTGCAGCCGTCAAAGTATTTATAGGTAATATGGCCCCAAAATTGAGAGTCAAGTCCCCATTGTGTATGGCACTACTTCCGGTTTGTGACCCCATAAAGTGGGGGTTATGTATAAAGTGTGACCCCATTATAATAACCAGTTGGCAGGGACAAGTATACTTTACAAAAAGTTAAAAACAAGCTCTTTTAAAAAACAAACCAAAAGGGTGGAAAACGTATTAGTAGAGCAGAAGGTCACGCAACAATGGTGGTCTCTGCGGCGGGTTCGCCACAAGATCACCGTTATCGGCGGCGGGAGAGGTGCCACCCCCTCCTGTCGCTCTCCGCCGCTTACCGGAGCAGTTAGTAGCGGCGGAGGCGATCGGGTCCTCTCACTTCCTAGGTATGGGGACGAGTGAGGCTAAGATGGCACCCACCCGTCTCCATACCATAGGAGGACGGAAGCGACGTCATAACGTCAGCTCCGCCCACTTGTCTTAAAGGCACATTTTTTTTTTACATTTTTTTTTTTGCATTAAAGTCCAAATATGAGATCTGAGGACTTTTTGACCCCAGATCTCATATTTAAGAGGACCTGTCATGCTTTTTTTTCTATTACAAGGGATGTTTACATTCCTTGTAATAGGAATAAAAGTGATCCAAATTTAAAAAAAAAAAAAAAAAACAGTAAAAAAAAGAAATAAAATAAAGTAAAATAAATAAGAAAAAAAAATTTTTTTCTATAGCGCCCTGTCCCGACGAACTCGCGCACAGAAGCGAACGCATACGTGAGTAGCCCCCGCATATGAAAACAGCGGTCAAACTGCACATGTGAGGTGTCGCTGCGATCGGTAGAGCGAGAGCAAAAATTCTAGCCCTAGACCTCCTCTGTAACGCAAAACATGCAACCTGTAGAATTTTTTAAACGTCGCCTATGGAGATTTTTAAGGGTAAAAGTTTGACGCCAATCCACGAGCGGTCGCAATTTTGAAGCGTGACATGTTGGGTATCAATTTACTTGACGTAACATTATATTTCACAATATAAAAAAAATTGGGCTAACTTTACTGTTGTCTAATTTTTTTATTCAAAAAAGTGAATTTTTTTTTTCCCAAAAAAAGTGCGCTTATAAGACTGCTGCGCAAATACGGTGCAAAAAAAAGTATTGCAATGACCGCCATTTTATTCTCTAGGGTGTTAGAAAAAAAAACAATATATAATGTTTGGGGGTTCTAAGTAATTTTCTAACAAAAAAATGTTTTAAACATGTAAACACCTAAAATCCAAAATGAGGCTGGTCCTAAAGTGGTTGATGGAGTAATTTTTATGTGTGACAGAAGATGTAAAATCCACAGTTTTGCATCCAATACCTGAATTATGTTGGCATACGGTACATTTTTTGCATAAGAAAAAGCCTTTCAACTCATGGAAAAAAGACAAACGAGTAGGGGGGTTGATCATATTTGGAGCTATTTTACTTTGTAGAGTGGGAGCTTCTCTAAAAATGACTTTGGCCTGATTAGGTAAGGCGGTATTAAGAATGTGGTCATTCTTGAGGATATCCCAATGTTTAGAAAAGATTGCTTTAATTTGTCTGTGTTGAGTGGAGAACGAGGTAAGCATTGCCCACTTGAAAGTATCATCTCGTTCTGATTTGGATTTAACCTCTAATAAGGACAATTCACGATCCACATCGTGGGGGTCATAATTTTTATCCAAAAACCTAGTTCTTAATAAGCTGGCCTGTATTTTAAATGTCTCAATATCAGTACAATTTCTACGTAGTCTTAAAAATTGACTAAGTGGAACAGAATTCAACCACGATCGGTGATGACAACTATCCGTTGGGATAAAACCATTGCGGTCTGTGGGTTTAAAGTGTGTTTGGAATTCAAAACGTCTATTCTTAATTTTGATTTCTAAATCAAGAAAATTAATCGTGTCAGTACTTGCAATGTAGGACAAAGAAATGCCCCTATCATTGTTAAGACTTTCAAAGAATATTTCTAATGAACTGGCACTACCATTCCATAGAAGGAGGATATCGTCTATATAGCGTGCCCATAAGGGAAGGGGTCTCATGGGCATAGACGACATCCTCCTCGAACTTGGCCATAAATAATACGTCTGACGTTTTGAATTCCAAACACACTTTAAACCCACAGACCGCAATGGTTTTATCCCAACGGATAGTTGTCATCACCAATCGTGGTTGAATTCTGTTCCACATAGTCAAATTTTTAAGACTACGTAGAAATTGTACTGGCATTGAGACATTTAAAATACAGGCCAACTTATTAAGAACTAGGTTTTTGGATAAAAATTATGACCCCCACGATGTGGATCGTGAATTCCAACGTGCTCTGAAAGTGAATAGGGAGTCCTTATTAGAGGTTAAATCCAAATCACAACGAGATGATACTTTCAAGTGGGCAATGCTTACCTCGTTCTCCACTCAACACAGACAAATTAAAGCAATCTTTCCTAAACATTGAGATATCAAGAATGACTGCATTTTTAATACCGCCTTACCTGATCAGGCCAAAGTCATTTTTAGAGGAGCTCCCACTCTACAAAGTAAAATACCTCCAAATGTTATCAACCCCCCTACTCGTTTGTCTTTTTTCCATGAGTTGAAAGGCTTTTTCTCATGCAAAAAATGTACCGTATGCCAACGTAATTCAGGTATTGGACGCAAAACTGTGGATTTTACATCTTCTGTCACACATAAAAATTACTCCATTAAACAGTTTTGTACGTGCACCACCAGCCATATTGTTATTTGATTACCTGCCATTGCGGGAAACAATATGTGGGTCGTTACCATCCGTTCTTTTTCAATCAGGGTGGCCAAACATATTGCTCTGATTAAAAGTGGTAATACTAAGCATACGGTCCCTAGACATTATAAATTGCATCATAATCGCATGTTTAAGGGAACACAGTTCATGGTTATCGACAGATATATTCCCCCTTGGAGGGGTGGAGCCATGACCAGAGGTGTCTCCCATTTGGAGACCTTCAGGATATATGAGCTACAGACATATTTTCCATTCGGTATGAACGCTGAACCTGACATTAACTCATTCATCAATAAGGCTTAAATATTCATTTGCTGGGATCGTTATGTAATTTACCATGACATCTCTCTCATTTTTATTTATTTATCCATATATATCCACTTACATCTATTTGTCTCATATTTGTTTTATTATTATATTGTCTTCTGTTCATGACCCCATGTGAGATTCCATTCCACATGTGCAAAGTATTAGTCGCATTACATAGGTTAATTACTTTTTACATAATTTATTTTTTTCACCACCCCACAATATATAATCATCAATTTATAATCATTAATGGGGTATGTCTAATTTATACTGAACATGCCTTTTGTGTTTTCGATAAAGATTTGATTTCCCATGATTAGATATCAGTTGTATAGCACCCATGCAGTATTACATTCTATTTCTTTGTTTACTTTCGGTCTTTCAGTATGCGATCATGTGCTTTTGTCACGTGACTGAATATTGCGACCAAGTCTCTTGTTGGTTGGAACACAAGCTGTGGATGCGGCTGGAGCGCATGACATCATTACACGGCGACCTGCTTGGACCGCAACGTGCGGGCGTTGCGTGACCTTGCAGCTGTACACCGCAGCGGTATCATTCCAGCTCTACTAATACGTTTTCCACCCTTTTGGTTTGTTTTTTAAAAGAGCTCGTTTTTAACTTTTTGTTCAGTATACTTGTCCCTGCCAACCCCTCTGGTTATTATAATGGGGTCACACTTTATACACATTGCAATGTGAACTCTGGAACGCACAATTTCCACCGGAAACATTCCCCTACTATTACATAGAATTCAGAATGAGAGTTGGAACGCACGCCGGTCGGCCATCTTGCCCGAAAACCAGATGTAGTGCGATATACAATGGGGACTTGGCTCTCAATTTTGGGGCCATATTACCTATAAATACTTTGACGGCTGCAATGGAGGGACCCCCCAGCCATTTTACTTACCAAAAGCGCTGTTTTATCTACTCAAATGTGAGTTTTTCCAATTTTCAATAAAAAATTTTATTGCGTATTTTACGGAATTACGCTATGTGGCCTTCCTTGTTCCCCCCTTTTTTATCCATCTGCTATCCATACGTACCGGGTCACCATCCTTATGAGATACACCAGTCCAGGGCGGCCGTGTGTTCCTGTAACAACCCCCAGAGGATTCCATACTTACAGTGGTTGTTACACTATACAAGCTTGTTTTACCCATCGAACGTATGTTCTTTCGGGTTCAAATGTTCCGGTAAGCCTCCATACTCTTGGTGGTGGTGTTTTTTCACTTCAAGTTTACATTTGTCCACCATCAAGATTTTCACAAAGTTTTTCATGGGACTTTTATTGATTTACTTTTCACTTGGACTTTGATTTATATGCTGATTTCTTGTCACTGGGTTTTGATTGTATACATATTTATATATGTTTTGTATTCATTAGCGCTACACTTTTTGTTTTGTATATCATATGAAGATATACAGAAATTAGAATTGTGCAGATACAGCATGGAAAATGGCATGGCATGGAAAATGGCATAGCGAAGAGTTCTCAGGGTGCAAAACTGACTTAGTAGTGTACGGACTATGAACCTGGACATAGAAGATATAATGTTATGCCTCACGAAGTGTTCTTTATATCTAGCTATACATAACAATATGTAAATTACAATTAAATGTAATATTGCTGTTGATCATAAAAACACAGAGTTGTGGGACCTGCATCCTTCAAAAGGAATCCAAGGAAAAGATTTAATGGTGAGCACAAAAAACATTTTCATTCTCGTCCATTATAGGACATGGGAAGGCTTTCACCTTTGAGATTTCAAAAAAGTTCAACTTAGGGATAGGCAACACAGCAAACAAACTTTAACAGACCCATGATAAAATATAAAAATAAAAAAACACCAGAGATCTATGGACTGCCAGAGTAGTCACAGAGCTCCCAGAAGGACCTTACTCTCAAAGCTGAAATCAGATGGGGTCGCAAAGTTAACCTGATAGAACTTAGAGACCATGTGGGACCAGGTAGTACCCTTGCAAATCTGGAAACAGTTGCTTAACCCCCAAGAGGCATTCACAGATCTAGTAGCATGTACCTTCATTGATAGGAAAAGATGGAACCCAATACTATAGACCAGGGATCCTCAAACTACGGCCCTCCAGCTGTTGCAGAACTACACATCCCATGAGGCATTGTAAAACTCTGACATTCACAGACATGACTAGGCATGATGGGAATTGTAGTTCCTGAACACCTGGAGGGCCACAGTTTGAAGACCCCTGCTATAGACCATAAGCCTGGATGATGGTCTGTCTGAGCCACCTAGATGGTGGGATGTGACGCCAGAGCTCTCTTACAGGGTTCATCTGGGATTACAAAAAGGGAATCATTGTTCCAGAAAGAGGCAGTGGCTGAGAGACTCTCATGAGCTGAACTACATCTATACAATAGAGGGAAACTTCCTTTTGGTGAACTAAAGCCGGAGAGTACGATGGAAGAACAAGGTCCTGGTTGAGGTGAAAGGCAGAAACTACCTTATGCAGGAAGAAGCCTCAACGCCTACTTGTCCTTATGCAATACCAAAAAGGGTTCTTCAGCAGGATAAGGCCAGAAACTCCTACACTTGCCTCAAAGAGGTAAAACCTGCAAGTAATACCACCTTGTTGATGAGAGTAGAAAAGAATGTCTCAAATAAGTTCACGTGGCAATTTCTGAAGCACAGAGAGAACCAGGTTCAGAGCCCACAAAGTCATGTGGGAAAGAACAGGGAGACTCCCTGTTCAAAGGCCTTAATCAAGGATTGGTCTCTAAAAAAAGAACAGGAAGATATAACAAGTAGTCCTGCACACAGATTCGGATTTAAAAAATGTACTGCATATGCAAAAATGCACTGCAACTTCTGTACCATGCGATCTGCACACTGCGTTTGTGACCTGCATTGGGAGTGTCAACACTGACATGCATTTTGAACACTATGCAGGAAACGCACCATATTCTGGTGTGAACAGGCACTCGGCTGTAATCATACGTACTCAAACATTGCAACACATAAACAATATATATACACACATATACACATACACTCTTCTAGAAAAGGAAGTGCACAATAACACCTATATACTGTATAGCAGATAAATGTTACACAAGTATTACAATGATTGGTTATAGCATCAGCATCTAGATAAGAATAAATGCCTACCTGTACAAAGACTACAAAATGTAATAGAATAATAAATACAAATTAATTTATTTGATGAACAAGCCCAAGTAATGGTTCAAGCCAAAAAGAGAGCTTGTCCTCAGTCCAAGTATCCAAAGCAACTCTCTTTCAAGAAGTTTTTGTATATAAATCACCACCTTTGAAACAAAACCCCTCTATTCCAGAGAAAGTGTTCTGTAGAGAGTGTTTTGATACATTGGATGGTCAATAATCCTCGTTATTACAACCATTGAGTAGGCTTCTGCACTTCTTATTCTGAGGAACAAATTGTATATCCTACATACTGTAAGGAATGTTGTGTATATTCTATTACATACACTACATAATGCGTGTTACAGTTATTGAAGTTCCCAATGGGGAGCACATTGTCATCACTGATCTAATAAAATTAGTATTTCCATTTCCCCTACAGTAGCGGCATGTCTATATACCACACCATAAGAACCAGGTTTTTAAACCCTTCTTTTTATTAAAATATCTAGGTGACAGAATAGAGCTTACGGTCTGTGGTTTACAACTTGGAAACCAACATCCACACTTCAAATTCAAATGTAATTGTTTATATGCAAACATAATTAGGCACATTTAATTTTCTTAATTATATCTGCAATTTTAGGGTATTCCACTAAAAAAAAAAAAAAAGCAGTGGAAAAGATTAACCCCTACCCTCTTCTTAATTTATTTGCACACATACAGTCAGGTCCATAAATATTGGGACATCGACACAATTCTAATATTTTTGGCTCTATACACCACCACAATGGATTTGAAATTAAATAAACAAGATGTGCTTTGACTGCAGACTTTCAGCTTTAATTTGAGGGTATTTACATCCAAATCAGGTGAACGGTGTAGGAATTACAACAGTATGTATATGTGCCTCCCACTTTTTAAGGGACCAAACGTAATGGGACAATTGGCTGCTCAGCTGTCCAATGGCCAGGTGTGTGTTATTCCCTCATTATCCCATTTACAAGGAGCAGATAAAAAGGTCCAGAGTTCATTTCAAGTGTGCTATTTGCATTTGGAATCTGTTGCTGTCAACTCTCAATATCAGATCCAAAGAGCTGTGAAGCAAGCCATCATTTGGCTGAAAAAACAAAACAAACCCATCAGAGAGCTAGCAAAAACATTAGGTGTGGCCAAATCAACTGTTTGGAACATCCTTAAAAAGAAAGAACGCACCAGTGAGCTCAGCAACACCAAAAGACCCGGAAGACCACGGAAAACAACTGTGGTGGATGACGGAAGAATTCTTTCCCTGGTGAAGAAAACACCGTTCACAACAGTTGGCCAGATCAAGAACACTCTCCAGGAGGTAGGTGTATGTGTGTCAAAGTCAACAATCAAGAGAAAACTTCACCAGAGTGAATACAGAGGGTTCACCACAAGATGTAAACCATTGGTGAGCCTCAAAAACAGGAAGGCCAGATTAGAGTTTGCCAAACATCTAAAAAAGCCTTCACAGTTCTGGAACAACATCCTATGGACAGATGAGACCAAGATCAACTTGTACCAGAGTGATGGGAAGAGAAGAATATGGAGAAGGAAAGGAACTGCTCATGATCCAAAGCATACCACCGCATCAGTGAAGCATGGTGGTGGTAGTGTCATGTTGTGGGCATGTATGGCTGCCAATGGAACTGGTTCTCTTGTATTTATTGATGATGTGACTGCTGACAAAAGCAGCAGGATGAATTCTGAAGTGTTTTGGGCAATATTATCTGCTCATATTCAGCAAAATGCTTCAGAACTCATTGGACGGCGCTTCACAGTGCAGATGGACAATGACCCCAAGCATACTGCAAAAGCAACCAAAGAGTTTAAGGGAAAGAAGTGGAATGTTATGCAATGGCCAAGTCAGTCACTTGACCTGAATCCGATTGAGTATGCATTTCACTTGCTGAAGACAAAACTGAAGGGAAAATGCCCCAAGAACAAGCAGGAACTGAAGACAGTTGCAGCAGAGGCCTGGCAGAGCATCACTAGGGATGAAACCCAGCGTCTGGTGATGTCTAGACTTCAGGCTGTAATTGACAGCAAAGGATTTGCAACAAAGAATTAAAAAGTGAAAGTTTGATGGATGATTGTTAATCTGTCCCATTACTTTTGGTCCCTTAAAAAAGTGGGAGGCACATATACAAACCGTTGTAATTCCTACACCGTTCACCTGATTTGGATGTAAATACCCTCTAATTAAAGCTGAAAGTCTGCAGTTAAAGCACATCTTGTTCATTTCAAATCCATTGTGGTGGCGTATAGAGCCAAAAAGTTTAAAATTGTGTCGATGCCCCAATATTTATGGACCTGACTGTATTCATCAGAATACCGTCTTCCTCCACAACATCAAGAAGAAGAAGAATATACCTCCCCTGGAAATTAAAAGTATTAGGATCTGTGGCAGTTTCTCATCTACCCCGCCAAAACGCAAAATTGACACAGGGAGAGGGGGATGAGTCATAAGAGAAGTCCAAAGAGAGCTGCAGAGCTGGAGGTGTGCCTCTGTGTGTCTGTGTAAATCCAGGAAGTGAACAGGCAGCAGCTTCAGTTGCCCACAGTTAAAATGGATGCAGCCAGACTCAGTGGAGGGAGATTTCTGCAGCATATTTGGCAAGTACTGAATATATAAAAAAAATATGCAAAGTGGTTGGAAGGAAGCTTCAGAATAGCAAAGATGTTTTTATTACAAATTATGTGAGCAAACTGCAGTATCTCTTTAAACTTCATTAAATATTTTTTTTTTTTTTTTTTTTAGCAAGAAGCATCCATTCCACATTAATAATTATGCTACAAAAAATTAATGTGTGCTGTAAATTGCCTCCAGGATTACACATCTTTCTTCTTGCTGGAGACTGCCATTTTGCTGAAGCCCAGAGACCCTCAGCAGCATAAATCTTAAGGCCGTCATTGGATTTGCCCCTAGTGGCTCTGATTTTAGGCACAATGCCAAAAAATAAACCAACTGAGCATGTGCAGAGCAGTGCGAGACAGTGTACCACTGGATTTTAAACCGTATAGGCACTTATTTTTATTGTTTTACATAGCTATACCTGCAAGAGAGGCCAGCATGATGATCTAGCAGGACTTACATTTTCTGACTAATGTTCCAATTTAATGTGTTTTGCTTCCATAATAAATGCTTCCATTGCCTTTATTACCTTGGCTAATTTGTTAAAGGATTCTTCATATATTGGTAAAATGGCTATATTGCAAAAAAAAAGTATCCTTTAAATGTTTAAATTTCTGTTGTGTGTCAAACATTAAATGAATAAAAAAAAAAAAAAAAAAAAAAAAAAAAAAAAAAAAAAAGGAAGGAGCTGTATTCTGCACTGAATCATGCACCACATGCAGCCAGAACAGACAGCTGTCGGAAAGCAAACCACTGTGGTTTACCTCTCTAGTAGCTGTCTGTTCTGTGTGAATTAGCCCTTAATCCCTTTAAATCCAGAGAACACCTGGATAAGATAGAGTTCCATTCTGCCATAAATAACGCAGCATAGACAAATGAAGGGTGTTATTTATTTAAAGGGGTTGTAAAGGTAAATGTTTTTTTTTCACCTTAATGCATTCTATGCATTAAGGTGAAAAAACTTCCGACAATACCGCCGCCCCCAGCCCCCCCCCCCGTTTTACTTACCTGACCCCTCGAAAGACCCGTGCTCGCTCCCGACATCCTCTTCGCCGCTCAGCCTGGCCGCTGATTGGCTACAGTGGATGGATTGAATGCAGCGCAGCCATTGGCTCGCGCTGCTGTCAATCACATCCAATGACGCAGCGCACCTGGGGGCGGGGCCGAGTGATACAGTGAACGGCTATAGCTGCCGGCTGTATCACGGGAGCGCGCCCGCAAGAACTAACCACCATGCGAGGGAGCTCGCATTAAGGTGGTGAGTCCTTGTGGGGAGGAGCTGAAACAGACGCCGAGGGACCTCAGAAGACCAGGTTCGGGGCCACTCTGTGCAAAATGAGCTGCACAGTGAAGGTAAGTATAACATGTTTGTTATTTAAAAAAAAAAAATACCTTTAGAACCCCTTTAAGTATTAAAGATTCTGAAATTTACTTTTTGTTTAATCTGTCTGTAGGCAGTAGTGTAACCCAATGGTAAACAACTTTCCATGGACGCGAAATAAATTAGATTTTTTACAGATAGGGAAATATTTGGAAGCTAAATAAAAAAAAAAAAAAAAAAAAAGCAGGCTGCTAGAGATGGGCAAAATATATTTGAATCAACCCAGATTTCATTATTAAAGGCCCCCCAAAACAGGTCTTTGAAAAGGATTTTTATACAATTCAGAATAGTGTGTCATTCAGAGAACCAACGGCTCATCAAATGACATACTGGAAACAATTACTTACCCCTTAATGTGAGCATTTCAAGCATGCAGGCACGCAGAACTGAGCGATAATTTTTACTGACTTGGACTAGCCTGTGAAAAACCAAATCATAAAAAGATGAATCAAGACAGAAAAGGTCATTTGAAATGATGTCCATGTTTAAGAAATGGCTCACTATATTGTCACTCATTCCCAACTTCCTTTGTTTAAAACATTTTATTGTAGTTTTTGGTCAAGCTTTATAATAACTGTACTTCCACACAAACTTTGATCAGGAGTTCCTTCTTTTCTGGCAGTCCTGCACACACTTCAGGTTTTCCTACTTAAAAGAAAGGAAGTAAGAAAGCCATTGCCTGCTTACTTTTTAACCAGTTCAGTTTCAGGGCTTTTTTTGTACTTAGGCTGTGTAGCATCCCTACCTTATACAGTGCAATCGGAAAGTATTCACGGCGCTTCACTTTTTCCACATTTTGTTATGTTACAGCCTTATTTTAAAATGGATTCAATTAATTATTTTGCTTTAAAATTCTTCAATCTTTTTTAAAGATTCTGATATCTTTGCAAATTTATTAAACGTAAATAAAAATCACATGAACATAGAGTATTCACAGCCTTTGCCATGACAGTCAGAACTGAGCTCAGGTGCATCCTGTTTCCACTGATCATCCTTGAGATGTTTCTACAACTTGATGGGAGTCCACCTGTGGTAAATTCAGTTATTGGACATGATTTCGAAAGGCACACACCTGTCTATATAAAGTCCCACAGTTAACAGTGCATGTCAGAGCACAAGCCAAGCCATGAATTCCAAGGAATTGTCTGTAGACCCCAGAGACAGGATTGTATCGAGGCACAGATCTGGGGAAGGGTACAGAAAATTTTTTGCAGCATTGAAGGTCACAATGAGCACAGTGGCCTCCATCATCCATATATGGAAGAAGTTTGGATCCACCAGGACTTTTCCTAGAGTGGGGCGCACGGCAGAGAAGGGCCTTAGTCAGGAAGGTGACCAAGAACCCGATGGTCACTCTGACAGAGCTCCAGTGTTTCTCTGTGGAGGAGAGAGGAGAAACTTCCAGAACAATGGTCTCTGCAGCACTCCACCAACCAGGCCTGTATGGTAGAGTGGCCAGACGAAAGCCACTCCTCAGTAAATGGCACGTGACAGCCCGCCTGGAGTTTGCCACAAGGCACCTGAAGGACTCTCAGACCATGAGAAACAAAATTCTCTGGTCCAATGAAACAAAGATTGAACTCTTTATTCAAAAAGACTTGAGGCTGTAATTGGTGCCAAAGGTGCTTCAAAGTATTGAGCAAAGGCTGTGAATACTTATGTACATGTGATTTTTAATTTTTAATAAATTTGCAAAGATTTCAAACAAATTTCTTTCACATTGTCATTATGGGGTATTGTTTGTAGAATTTTGAGCAAAATAATTAAATTTAATCAATTTTGGAATAAGGCTGTAACATAATAAAATATGGAAATAGTAAAGTGCTGTGAATACTTTCCGGATGCACTGTAACTGTGTATGATACATAATTTGAGACAAAACAGGGCAATGATTTAGAAGCATATCTGGCTATGTGTATTTTGATTTCCTAGGTTAATAGGGAAAAAAAAAGCATTTTTTTCTGTAATTTTTCCCAATGTAAATTTTCACAGTTCCAAATATACAGTTGTGCTCATAAGTTTACATACCCTGGCAGAATTTATGATTTCTAAGCCATTTTCTGAGAATATGAATGATAAACACAAAAACATTTTTCACTCATGGTTAGTGTTTGGCTGAAGCCATTTATCATTCAACTGTGTTTACTCTTATTAAATCATAATCACAACAGAAACTACCCAAATGACCCTGACCAAAAGTTTACATACCCTGGTGATTTTGGCCTGATAACATACACACAAGTTGACACAAAGGGGTTTCAATGGCTATTAAAGGTAACCATCCTCACCTGTGATCTGTGTGCTTGTTATGTGTGTGTGTATGTATGTGTGTGTGTGTATGTATGTGTGTGTGTAAAAGTTTCTGGATCTCTGAGTCATGGAGAAAGCAAAAGAATTTTCAAAGGATCTGCGGGAAAAGGTAGTTGAACTGTATAAAACAGGAAAGGGATATAAAAAGATATCCAAGGAATTGATAATGCCAATCAGCAGTGTTAAAACTCTAATCAAGAAGTGGAAAATGAGGGGTTTTGTTGAAACCAAACAACGGTCAGGTAGACCAACTAAAATTTCAGCCACAACTGTCAGGAAAATTGTTTGGGATGCAAAGAAAAAAAACACAAATAACTTCAGGTGAAATACAGGACTCTCTGAAAATATGTGGTGTGGCTGTTCCAAGATGCACAATAAGGAGGCACTTGAAGAAAGATGGGCTGCATAGTCGAGTCACAAGAAGTAAGCCATTACTACACAAATACCACAAATTATCCCGCTTACAATATGGAAAACAGCACAGAGACAAGCCTCAAACCTTCTGGCACAAAGTCATTTGGAGTGATAAGACCAAAATTTAGCTTTTTGGACACAACCATAAACGATTCATTTGGAGAGGAGTCAACAAGGCCCATGATGAAAGGTACACCGTTCCTACTGTGAAACACGGAGGTGGATCGCAATGTTTTAGGGATGTGTGAGCTACAAAAAGGCACAGGAAATTTGGTCAAAATTGATGGCAAGATGCATGCAGTATGTTATCAAAAAATAGTTTAGGAACATTTGCATTCATCAGCCAGGAAGCTGCACATGGGACTTACTTGGACATTCCAACATGACAATGATCCAAAACACAAGGCCAAGTCAACCTGTCATTGGCTACAGCAGAATAAAGTGAAGGTTCCGGAGTGGCCATCCCAGTCTCCTGACCTCAATATCATCGAGCAACTCTGGGGAGATCTCAAACGTGCAGTTCATGCAAGACAGCCCAACAATTTACAGGAACTGGAGGCTTTTTGCCAAGAGGAATGGGCAGCTTTACCATCTGAGAAGATAAAGAGCCTCATCCACAAATACCACAAAAGACTTCAAGCTGTCATTGATGTTAACCCCCTCCCGCCGAGCGTACGCAGATGTGCGTACTCGGCTTTCGGGGGTTATACCGGGATGATGCCCGCAGCTGCAGGCATCATCCCGGTACGGTTTTATAGAGCCGACGATTGGCTTTCCAGGTATAACAACCGATGCGGCTAAAAGCTGCTCGGCTGTTATACCGGAGGAGCAGGAGGGGATGTCCCCCCCCCTCCTGCCGCTCTTACCGGGCCTCCCGTTCCACCGATGTCACTTCCTGTTTACTCGGCTGCCAATGCCGCCGGTTTTAGAAAAAATAAACAGTATTCAGAATCGCCAAAAACGGCGATCTGAATACTTTGAAGTGCAAAGGAGGACCCCCGATCCCTCCATAAAGAGTACCTGTCACCACCTATTACTGTCACAAGGGATGTTTACATTCCTTGTGACAGCAATAAAAGTGATCAAAACTTTTTTTTTAAACACAATTTATTAACCACTTCAGCCCCGGACCATTATGCTGCCTAAGGACCAGAGGACTTTTTCCAATTTGGCACTGCGTCGCTTTAACTGCTAATTGCGCGGTCATGCAATGCTGTACCCAAACAAAATTTGCGTCCTTTTCTTCCCACAAATAGAGCTTTCTTTTGATGGTATTTGATCACCTCTGCCGTTTATATTTTTTGCGATATAAACGGAAAAAGACCGAAAATTTTGAAAAAAATGATATTTTCTACTGTT